>NW_022147617.1:2938847-4138847 GCF_002938485.1 Sitophilus oryzae
TTGGTATTGCTTCGTTCAGTTACTATAGCCAGGATCTACGCTCGGACTAAACTCGTACAGTGTATGAGATGGATTATTAATGTAATACGATCCAGATATGATATTGCACTCGGTACGTATTGTTACCACAGGAAAAATTTCCACAGGTATATCTGCGTTGTGCAATTTGTTGGCAGCTAAAACTTGCGGTGAAAATCCTAATATTTTTCAATACTATCTTCAGGTTGAAAATCTATATCGTAGATACACTTTATTTCACACTTTAGTGTATTATTAGAGATTGTAACTTTAACGGTTTTACTCTTAGAACTTAGCTCTTTTTGCAAATACTCTTCAATGTCGGTAATCTCGTAAGATCCTGTTGGAATTTCAATTATTTGCTTTATACCGTCTACAGAATAATGAAACTTATTTCGACCTGGTTCGATATTCGGTATTGAATTCCAGGTACTGAGAGATATCAGAGCTAGAGAATAACTGTATCTAGAATCGAGTTCTATTGGAGGATTAATGTCCACGCTTAAACAGCTAGAACGACCTTTCAGTGTGAATGTCTGAGACATGACTGAGCGTGAAATTAAAACACATGTTCTTTTATAACATTTATTATTATAGAGAAAGGACAATGCAAGATGACCACAATTATAAGTATTATATGTTTGATACTGGTCGTAATTATAATATATTTTACATTTCTTGAAATATCTAACAATTTCTTTTGGTGGGTTTAAATTTCCACAACTATCAAAGATACAAAACTTTATCCCTTGTTTTTCTATATGCTACACAATGAGTTCCATCTCCTTCAATCTCGTCCAAATTTACAACACCACACTCGTTCGTTCTAGGTGTTTGTGGTAGGGTATTTCGCATAAATACTCCTCTGAAGTTGACAATTTTTAATTTCTTTACATATTTCTGTATATCTAGGTTAGACAAAGGTCGATTGGGTAGCTTTATTGGTAGTTTTTTGGCAATTGCTTCTGAAGAAATAATCCATATCCTGTCTTGTGTTTGGCAAAGTATAATCCGCTTCCTCTTTAACCCAACGCAATGGCTTCCATGGTTTTATTATGTCGTTGAGATTCCTTTAATTTATCTCTTGCCGCTCGGCTATCTTGAACAGCTTTAGCGACAGAGGCAGCACTTCCGGTAAGAGCTCCCAAAGCACTTAGGCCTGCGAAGAGCGGAATAAGAGGTAAAATTCCTCCGACTTTAGGTACTGGTATAACTCTAGGTACTTTAACTTTTCTTCTACCACCAGCTTGTTTAACACTCATGTGAGCTGCTCTCAGTGCTAGTTTAATATTATCCTTGAGGGTGCCATTACCATAATGTTTAATATATTACCTTTATTAACAATAAAGATTTGAGAGGGTTTTCGTTTTAACACCCATACCTGAAGCTTTTCGTTTTTGTTTTCATTGCGTTTGTAACAAGCCACGCAGCACTTTTTTCTCCGATATTAGAATACAAAGCTTTAACTCTTTCCCGCGCTTTTTCCTCCAACACTTTATCGGCTTGATGTCGTCGATTCAAATCCTTTTCTTTCGAGTATGCGATATCGTGCTCCTTACACGCTCGATCTAATTCGTTTATACCTGGATCTCCTCTAGCTAATCGTTTAGCAAGCTTTGTTCCCGGACCACAATACTGGTAACCAGGTAAATGAAGTTCAAATGGTAATTTATTGATAGCCCTATTTAAGAGACCTTTACCTTTTGACGTTCTCATTACAACTGAAGACGTGATCGAATAAACATCGTATATATGTGAAAAAAAATGAGAAAAGTTAAACAGAAAATCGATATTGATGTTTGTAATTTCGATATCGCACAGGGTGATGCTAGAAATCGACATAGCGATCTATTACCAAATACTATAAGGGCTATAATCTGTGGCCCTAGTAATTCAGGAAAAACTGATGTGATGTTAAGTCTTTTAACAGATCCAAACGGACTTCGGTTTGAGAACGTGTATGTTTACTCAAAGTCTCTCTTTCAAGACAAATACACATTTTTGCAACAGGTTTTGGATCGTATTAAAGATGTTAATTACTACGGATACAGTGATAACGATAGAGTTTATCCTAAAAAGTAAAAAAAAATTTATTGGATCCCGTAAACGCCAAACCCGACTCTGTGTTCATATTCGATGATGTAGCTTGTGAGAAACAAGATAAAATTAGAAATTATTTTTGCATGGGTCGTCACAATGCAATCGACTCGTTTTACCTCTGTCGGGACCTATTTCAAGAATCCCTAAACAATTGGTTCGAGATAATGCTAATATGTTGATACTTTTCAAGCAAGATGATACTAATCTTAGGCATGTGTATGATGATCACGTAAATACAGACATGTCGATAAACATGTTTAAGGATATATGTTGTTCACAGATATTTGGAAGAAAAATATGGATTTCTTGTTATTGTTAAAGACTGTGATATTCACAAAGGTCGTTACCGAAGCAGATTTAATACCTATATAATACCATAAACGTAGTTTAATGGTTAGTATGTAAGAGTCCTTGATCGAGGATACACCTAGTATCAAACGATCCGATTGTAACAGACCTGATTGAAACAGACCTGATTGAGACAGACCTGATTGAAACAGACTTGATTGAAACAGACCTGATTGAAACAGACCCGATTGTAACAGACCTGATTGAAACAGACCCGATTGTAACAGACCAGATTGAACGGACCTGATTGAACGGACCTGATTGGAACAGCCCTGATTGAAACAGATCGGGTTCAGGAAATGCCCTAAAATATTAACATAGATGAGCGAGAAGTTCAGAGAAAGATTATAAATGCTGCTAGACATATACGAAAAAAACATCTAGCCTTGAAATTAGAACGTGATGAGGGAGATGAAACTCTAAATAGAATATTGGGACCTATAACTATACCCTTAAATAAACTCGCAGACAGAACAATAAAGAACAAGGGAAGGGAAATTGTAAAGAGATGGAAGAATGTACCACCATGTCGATAAAGGAAACAGTAGCCAAAAACCACAGACACCCAGTTCTTAAAAGTATGTTGAATTCCAGCCGACTGAAATGATTGCGGAGAAGTCAGGAAACAGTGATAATGATGATGATGATAATGTTTTTATGGAAGTACAATCACTACAAGCATTTAAAGGGTAACGAAGATCTTCAAAGAAATCAATTCTAGAACAAACTGAAATGTACAAAGAGCTACTTGGATCAGTATCCAAATATAGCACATGAATTTATCGATAAGTACTTTATAGATTCCGATGAAATAGATCATACGTATAGTTTACAACATAATGCACCAACTGAAACTTGGAAAATGGGGACGGAAAAAGTGGATTTTCTTCAAAATGGTGATATACCAGTAGGCGATTCTATTTACAAAGGAAATCGTGGTTTATATGAATTGTTATTTATTTCTAAAGGAAACCTATGCACTTTACTGAAAACGATAGAGTTCAATTTCAGAAAATATTGGAAACAAACCAACGTTCACAAAAGAGATTTTAGTCCATTGGGACAATTGAGAGGTTGTAAATCTGTGAAATATAGGGATTTCGTTAAACCATTGATTACAGCTGCATCTTCGGCTTCGCTTGAAGGTTCAAGACTTAGGCATTCATCAACCAGCAATATAGCACAGAAAATCCCTAAAACCAGATCGCAAACTAAATCTGGATCCGCACTACTTAAAGGTATAATGAAACCTAAAAGATATATTTATTATGATTGGCGTCAACTTGAGTTGGTGGATAGATTAAGTAAACTGGATGCCTCTCAAACAGCAGGAAACGGAAACCATACAAATGAAATAATGAGTATTCTTGAAGAATTGTTAGAACTAGGTGTAGTTGAACCTATAAATAAAGTGTTATACTAGATATTTAGGCATTATTATTTCAACCATGAACAAGTTCGGATGGTCTTTATCTTCCAAGCGAAGGTTAGTGTACCCTCAACCTCAATTTTTCCACACACCTGAAGGAGATTATGATTTTGAAAATCGAAAAATAACTAATGTTGAAGACCCTACAGAAGAGAGCGATGTATCGACTAAACGATATACTGATGAGCTAGTAGGGAAAGTCCGCGAAGAGATAAAATTTCAAGCTCGTTCTATGGAAACAATAAACGCATTTAACAGTGTTCTTGCCGAAAGATTAGAAGCGTTAGAGATAGACTTGCAGGAGACGTTTTCAAAATTTCCAACACGTCTAACGGATATGGATAAGAAATTTGGAACTTTAGAGGATGAGATAGTCAAGAAACTGCATATAGATCTTGATATGCTGGAAAGTGCGATAAAGAATTATACAGATACAGTGATTGAAAAATCCAATAAGGTTAAACGTCTAGAACTGGATAGTATCAATTCTAAACTATCAAACATTGAGCATGATATACAGAACATTGATACGGATATAGCAGCACAATATCAGAGAGAGCTTGATTCGTTTAAGACAACAACAAACCAGAAAATAGACGATTTATCAAACCAGTTTGGGTGATGTTAAAGGTGTCCTTGAAGATTTATTATTAAGTAAAAAAATTCTAACCCAAAAGATAAAATATAAATACATATACCAGCACTATTTCGTTAGACAAAGCGATGGGTCCTAGAGAGCAAGTCGTTAGGGAACTTCATAAACCCGCTCGTATTAAATTCAATAGACGAAGATTTATTCAGTATGGTTTAGACGATACTTTTGCCACTGATCTTGCTCAATTAGATCAATATTCTCGAGAGAATAAGGGCTATAAATATATCTTGGTTGTGATTGATTTTTTCCAAATATCTATGGACAAAACCTGTAAAATCAAAATCTGCACCAGACATTACTAAGGCCATGGAAATCATATTGAAATCATGGAAACAGAATTCACCAAAAGTTGGTGTCGGATAATGGCAAAGAGTATTACAACAGTCAGTTTCAAAATTTGATGAGAAAAAATACAAGATCAACACTACAATTACTTTTAGTCCTTTGAAAGCCTCTATAGCTGAACGTGTAATTCGCACTATTAAGGGAAAATTGTTTAGATCGTTTACGTTGAATGGGAACCATAAATTGCTGGAATTACTAAATAAAGTTACAGAAGACTATAACGATACGAAACACAGAACCATTGGAATGAAACCGAAGAATGTGGATAGTAATAGTGAGAAGAAACTACTAGATGGCGTTTATAGTCATATTAAGGTGGCGGGAAAATCAAAATTTAAAGTTGGCGATACCGTTAGAATCCTCAAAACAAGAAACATCTTTTTTGAAAAGGATATACGCCAAATTGGACCACTGAGCTTTTCACAGAAATTATCTAAAGTACAAAGGAAATTACAAACCCTGTAAACGCATTACCTTTTTAGAAGATTATCAGGGTAATCCCATCTGACGGTGGATTTTACGAGAGAAAATTACAGAAAACTAAACAACCCTGAAATCATCTTGTAGAGCAAAGTGTTGAAAAGAGAAGGAAATAAAATTCTAGTCAAGTGGTTGGGATTCGACAAATCACATAATAGTTGGATTGATAAAAGTAAAGACATTGTCTAAACCTCTTCAGTATTCAAAATGCATTCATTGTATAAGGAGTGTAATTTCCACTGTTTAAGTCATCAACATAAAATCAGTGTTGTGTAGAATTAGAACCTGGAATTCAGCTTGTTAGGTGTGCTTTTAAAAATCAGATGGAAATCTTATGGGATAACCTCTAGATCACATTCAGACAATATTATCCTATATTTAGATGCTCTTAAAGATGCTATTGTACGTTTACTTCAGGAACATATATCGATTCATACCTCCATCAAATTCAATATGGAATTATTTTGTTCCTATATATTAGGATCTGAAACGAGAGAAGATATTAAATCGTTTAATTCCCGATATGATGTTGTTTGTGAAAATACAAATCTGGATGAAGTATTCAACGAGTTTAAACAAGTCTTAGTGACGAAATCTGGTGCTTTCAAGGAAAGAGATAGCGGCTGGTCGTTACGTAAGATTCTATTTTAGGAGTGAATATAAACAAGTTTAAACAAAATAAATTAGTTTGGTGGTGGTGGTAGGGGAAGGAAATAAAACGTATACGATCGATTAGTAATCGTCAAGAGACCGGTTTGTGCGTATGTCGAGATGGAAGCACTAGACATAACCTCAAATTAATCATGTTCCTCACCAGATTATTTCGAGTATCTAAACAGTATGGTTTTACAGAAGTAATATATAAAATCAAGAAAAACATAGATTGTTGGCTGAAACGTGTTATCCCACAAAGAACTTTGATATTGTTGCTGGAATAAGTATCGCGAGAGGTTTGATACCTACAGTTAAAATTGTGAACAAATTATTCAACCTACACAATGAACTAATGATAATATCTTTTGACGATACCGATTGGTTCGAGTTTTTGAACATTACATCATCATTTATTTTGGTACCTGACAATGAGAAAATGGAAAAAACTGTTCAAGCCCTATCTGAAAATTTCACCGTTAAAGCAAGCAAATTCCTGGAAGAGTGGATAATTACAGTGATGTGCTTGGATGTACCGTTTTGTTTCACCATGGAAGACATTCGATTAATTTTAAATCAAAAAGTTTATTGTTAGTATAGGTTAGAGTTACTTGTAAAATTAGACTTAAGACCTTTTTACGATAATCTTTTACATTATATTAGAGCTTGTAATGTCTCTGAAGAAAGTGACAGAGAAATTAAAAAATATTGTTATTTAATGTTTGTGAATTATGCATATTATATGTTGGAATTTCTAGAAATTAATCAAAATAAACTCAAAAATGATTTTCAACTCATATGTGTATTTATCTCTTTTGAATAAATGTATAGAAATAATAATTTAACGCTTTATTCTTTAGTATTATTTAAACACTTGAAGAGTAAATATGTGTAAAAGGAGAAATATGTCTACCGAAGATATAAATTTTTTACTAGAGAAACGTTTGGCTAATTTACAACAGTTAAAGGAGACTTATAAAATTTTTACGAGAGAGAAACAGTATATGTTTTAGAAACTTCTAGAATTGAGAGATCCCATGGAAACCCTTCTAAATGATTTGTTTGGATGACTCATCCTACGATATACGCATAATTTTTAAAATCAAGAGTTTATTGCTAATAATTATAGGTTAGAGTTACTTGTAAAAATAACACCTTGTAACTGTTGTGAATAAATGTATAAATAATAATTTAACGTTTATTCTTGGTATTATTTAACCACTTGAAAAGTAAACATGTATTTGGATTTGGCAAAATATACTACAGAGGAGTTAAAAGCACTGTCTGTAGAATTTCTAGCAGAGCATATTAGCCCTTATACGCTTTTAAATATATGGTCTCGACTTCCTATCGAATACAAAGAAATAATTTCTATTTGCAAACACAATTGCCATGTTTTATTCACTACAACAGACCTGATCAAGTGACTTATATTGACGGTCCTCCCCCTTCTCAAGCAAGATGCCGGGATTGTTTATATTCTCTCCGTCAACATAGCTAAACAGTCATTCAGTATTCAGACATGGCGGCGTTAAGTTCCGCTTTTATTATATTTGCCGTTATATTGCAAAATACATTCTATATAAATAAACCGAAGATGTTATTGGAAACTTTCATTTATGTTTATTTAAAAATAATGATTCTACAACGAAGTGTAAATGGCCAGAATCTTGGCAGAGATTGGAATATAGCAATAACGGATCGGTGGAAGTTTTCAAACGTCCATTATCGGAAGAAGAGACTAGGAATAAGACAGACATAAAATATAAAATAGGGGTAATCTTTTCAAATAGAAGTGTTGGAGATCAATCTGATTGGCAGATGTTACCCATCAATTTTAACGATAGTTCAACTATGAAAAATCAGACGTGTAAAAAGGACAAGGAAAACCACAATGATTTCATATATAGTTCTATTTTTGTATATAATTGATACAGTTTATATCATCTGCTATAATAGTATTTAGTACCTGCGCCAAAATATCAAAAAGTAAATGTATTGCATACTTTAAATAAATATTAAAAATTTGTATTTTGTTTTCATTAACTTTACCCTGTATATAATAGGTATGACGTAAGACAGATTAACTTTTGACGTTTAATAGATGACGTAAAACAGGTTTGACATGCCGAAGCATTTTGACGTTTGACGTTTGACATATGACGTAAGACAGGTTTGACAGATGACGTAAGACAGGTTTGACATATGACGTAAGACAGGTTTGACAGATGACAGGTTTGATGTTTGACATTTGACGTTTGGCAGGTTTGACAGATGATGTAAGACAAGTTTGACGTTTGACATATGACGTTTGACGTTTGACAGATGACAAGTTTGACGTTTGACGTTTGACATATGACGTTTGACGTTTGACAGATGACAAGTTTGACGTTTGACGTTTGACATATGACGTTTGACGTTTGACAGCTCCCCTCCTCCTCGCGCCTGCGCCGTGTTCCTCCTCCTCGCGCCTGCGCTGTACCCCCACTCCTCGCGCATGCGCCGTGCGCTCTGCTCCACTGCTCCACTGATGCAGAATCGGCCTTCTACCTCTACTCACACTCAACTCGCCCACCATGTAGAGCGGATACACGAGCCCCAAGGCCACAAACCATGACCATAGGCTAGATAATAGCCATAGATCGAAACAAAATAAAAAAACGAATGACAATATGACAATCAAACAAACTCAAAAGACTTACAGAAAACTGTAAAGTCAAAAATCACAAAATGTCAAACACGACACTGCTCAAAGCCAGACTCAAAAAATCACAATTGCCAAACCTGAAAGAGTAAACTGTAGAGATAAATGCAGAATAGCAGGCTAAACTAAACTATACATATGGGACTAAAATGATGAAATTGTCTCTATGACAACTCATCAGGCAAAACAAAACCAACAAATATCTCACTGACAGTTATTCTAAACCAAAAGATTGGTGTAATTGCTCGCGAAACAATAATACCTGGACTAAAGAAACAGAAAACTAATAAAACAGAGCAATCATCATCTCGCTATGCACGCCGCTAAAAAACTCAGTGCATCTGCACATTCTATACAGACACTGCCAAAATTCACAAAAACTAAACATTATAAGATGTCCCCAAGACAAAATATCTCACAATACAAAAGATCTAAACCCTGGCCTGCAAGTGTCATCCATCTCTCCAAATAAACAGAGAAAACTAGAACTCCAACTGAACTCAAACTATTGACGCTTTTTGACACAGATATAGTTCTTCGGAAACTTTGCATTCGCTATCAGATCTAGTAAAAACTATTAAAGCCTGGCAACAGAATCCGAAAACAGAAATGTCAAACGTCAATCCTCCATAAACTTGAGTCATAAGCGCTAAATCGCTCAAATAACTCAAAAACAATCATCATGTCAAATGATGACAACACGTTAATGACCTTGGACGTCTCCAAAAAAAATCATTAACAACCAAAATGTTCACAGTAGCCTCCTGCTAACTGTAAACCATAAATACGACAAATGCTCCCGCATATGTCGTCTGCAACACTGCAAAAAATTTAACGTCCTCCTGACATTAAATCTCTAAACGGTAAATGTCTGTATGAAAAGTTATTCAGCAACTATCACGCCCAACAGGAACAAATTACCAAACGATTCCTTTGACACATTACATAGACGGCTGCCAAAGGAAAACAAAACGATACCTCACGTATCAAATATGATAAGTCACCCTCGTCATACACTCAAAAAACTCAAAGGATACACTCCCTGTATCAACATAACAGTCCTAGTATAACTGTCGTGACAACCAAAAAAACTTAAAATGTACCTAAAGTACTAAACAGGACAGTCTAACAACTGTCGATAGTAATTGACAACACTGAAGGTTCAGATGATGAAACATAGTAAATGCGATACTAAATAATAAAAAATTGGCATAAAAAAACATTGGCATAGAAACCTGAAAGTAAACTAAACAATAAACGAGATGAGATTAACTCTAACGTACATAAAAATAACCCTAAATGCAAGTTTAGCAGCTCGCCCTAACAGTTATCGATAACCACAAAACTTATGCAAAATTAATTTGCAATCAATTAATCAACAAAAACAAAATCAAAATGGTCAAATTGTGACCACCCAGTATGATAAAATTTCCAAAATTATCAAAGTAATCTCAATTAAGTATAACGTTCAAAATTTATATCAAATTTCAAACACCTAGAGATATAAAACAAAATCAAAGTCAGAGGAATTTAATGCTTGTTCACCCTGTATGGGAAAATACACGCAAAGAATGTCTGTAAATATAAAGTTTCAAACTTTATCAAATGTCAAACACCTTGAAATTTAAAAAATTTCAAAGTCACAAAAAAAGTATTGACCACCCTGTATAAGGAAGTCCCAACAATAGATAAACTTTCAAGTTTATCTACCAAGAAAAAAAATTTTAAACTATTAAAAATTTTTAACACAAAACAAAATTCAGATCCAAGCATTAAATTTTGACCACCCTGTATACCAGGTTCAAAAATATATCAAAACACACAGCTGTCCCAATTCCATAGACCCAAATAATAATAAATAGAAATATCAAAAATAAGAAAGAGAATAAAAACTTCAGTCTTAAATCGTACCAAGAAAAACTGCAACTGTTTCCTCCCCTGTATCATGCCAAATAAAATTAAACTACAAAAATTAATTTAAGAAAAATAATCAGGAAAATTGTCAGACTCCAATTGAAATTAACATTACAAATTAAAAATACAAAAAAGAGACTGAATAATATAGTGTCGAATTAAGGGCTGTTTTATTTTCTCGAGGCCCCACGTTGGGCGCCAAATTAAGTGACAACACATGCTATATAATGCATAGCGTTTTTAAACAACTACCACTGCAAACAGCAGCTTTTCATCGCAGAGCAGTCGTGGATAAGGAATTATTTTAGTAGTAATCAATAATAATAAACAAAGATATATAGATATTGGAGCGCCAGACATGTACAGAGAAAGAAAACACAGTTGCATAATACTTAAAACTAATGGCTATATTTATTCGTGATAAATTCTGATGAGTAAATAGCATTGTACAATTAATATAATTATTATAGTGGTTACTTGTTGAGTAAAACTATATATGTAAAATAATATTAAATACGTTCCTATGAAAGACTATAAAGAAATACAATGCGTGTAACGTTATAGAAAATATAGGAAAAGTAGCATTACTTTATTTAAATTGGTAAAATTTATACGGTGTTATATCAGATGTGTTGCAACCTGTAGATTCTAGAATCTATCTCGTTATTCATCTGTTAGTATAGCGTAATAATAATGTCTATAGAAAGTAATACTATTACAATGCGTGATATTATGAAATCTAAAATCTAAATCACACTTTTATTACTGCATCGACATAAATATCCTTAATAATCTAACCACTAAATATTGTTAGATTTTTCGTATATTATATATATATTTTCGTACCAAAATAAGGAGGCTCCAGTTTCAGGTCTGTAACCTGACTGACCCAGACTCCTTTTCCCACCAAAAATATGCCTTCCTCATCAATACTCGTGAACGTCGCCAGACGGACCTAATCACTTTTTATAAACAATAACACATCGTATCAATTTCAAACCATGCCGCATTTACCTACTTAAAAATGGTCTCGTGATAAATAAATCTAACACGGCCAAACTGACAACATTCCGCTCTCGGAATGCATTTTTCAACAGATACGTAAAGTATTGATAAATCAATAAAATCATGCTTTTCAGAAGAGAGACATCACGTATTTTATTAGATACCAAACAAAACATATAAGCACCGTATGTCTTCGTCAGTTCAGGGACGGCCTCGAAACCAAAAACTAAATTATAGGCACCATTAGCCAACTTCATGTCAGTTCAGAAGGGACCTCGAAGCAAAAACTAAATTATGAGCACCGTGTAACTGCGTCAGTTCAGGGACGGCCTCGTAAACCAAAATCTAAATTATAGGCACCGTGTAACTACGTCCAGTTCAGGGACGGCCTCGAAGCACAAATTAAATTATGAACACCGTATAACTCCGGGAGTTCAGTGACGGCCTCTAAACACAAACTTAATTATGAGCACCGTATAACTCTGGGAGTTCAGTGACGGCCTCTAAACACAAACTAAATTATGAGCACCGTATAACTCTGGGAGTTCAGTGACGGCCTCTAAACACAAACTTAATTATGAGCACCGTATAACTCTGGGAGTTCAGGGACGGCCTCTAAACACAAACTTAATTATGAGCACCGTATAACTCTGGGAGTTCAGTGACGGCCTCTAAACTCAAACTTAATTATGAGCACCGTATAACTCTGGGAGTTCAGGGACGGTCTCGAAACACAAACTTAATTATGAGCACCGTATAACTGGGGAGTTCAGTGACGGCCTCTAAACACAAACTTAATTATGAGCACCGTATAACTCTGGGAGTTCAGGGACGGTCTCGAAACACAAACTTAATTATGAGCACCGTATAACTCTGGGAGTTCAGTGACGGTCTCGAAACACAAACATAATTATGAGCACCGTATAACTCCGGCAGTTCAGTGACGGCCTCTAAACACAAACTTAATTATGAGCACCGTATAACTCTGGGAGTTCAGTGACGGCCTCTAAACTCAAACTTAATTATGAGCACCGTATAACTCTGGGAGTTCAGGGACGGTCTCGAAACACAAACTTAATTATGAGCACCGTATAACTCTGGGAGTTCAGTGACGGCCTCTAAACACAAACTTAATTATGAGCACCGTATAACTCTGGGAGTTCAGGGACGGTCTCGAAACACAAATTTGGGCACCGTATAACTGCAAGTTCAGGGACGGTCTCCAAACACAAACTAAATACTTGAGCACCGTATAACTGCAAGTTCAGGGACGGTGTTGCGTGTCACTTCTAAATTAAATCTAACACGGCAAAAAAAAAAACAGCTCACTATCGTCTAATTCCAACAATTGTTGAAAGTCATCTGGAGCCCATGCTATGGGCCACCGGCATAACTACCGGAACACTTAAGACTTTTTTTTGTGTCCCAATCTTTTGAAGGAGGTTATTAGTTATCAAAGATTTAATGAGATATAGCTCAACAAACTCGCAACTGAATTTTTGGGCTCGTAGTCCCCTACTCAACAGTACATCACTTTACAACTAACTTTGAACGTTTCATTACTTCTGCGTTTGAGGTTAAAAATTTAGCCGTCTTGGTCAAAGACCAACCTAAACGGAGAACAGCCGGTCGTCTTATGCTTGGTGATGTTAAATACAAGTTCAATTTTCCAAATTTTGTTCGGCCAATCTGCAGCTGATTTAGATTCAACGCGTAATAAATTACTAATAGTTCGCATAAATGGTTCGCTTGGCCATTGAAGCGGTGAGTGCCTGGATGTCTCAACTATGCCATATTGCTCAACAATTTCTTTGAAAATCTTGGCGGTGACAAGCGTTATTTTACAGAGAAACTGACTTTCAACAACTCTACAGGTTGTAAAGCGTTACTTTACAGAGAAAATTGCTTTCAACAACTCCACAGGTTGCAAAACGTTACTTTACGAAGAAACTGACTTTCAACGACTTCATAAGTTGCAAAGCGTTACTTTACGGAGAAACACTGCTTGATCATCATCAAATTTCTCTGGATCATCATCAATTTTTTTGCAATAAATTCTACAACCTTAAGAAAATTCAAATTTACGTTTTAAATTTTCCTAATGGCTATATCCGCACAGATAATTACAAATACTAATAATTTAATTAATCTTTTTTTTTTTACAAAATCAGCTTGCTTTCTACTACGTTCATAGTTTCCGATCTTTTTACAAATTTTTCGGAACGTCAAGTAATACTCATAGATTCAGTCAGCGTTTGAATATCTTGACTATAGTGTCATTTATTCTTCTTAATAAATAAATCGAAGACAAACCTTGTAAACAAACAATGTAAATTTAAAACACTACTAACGCATCTTTCAATTTTACACATTACCTCGAAAAATACTTTTTTCATCAAACGGTTAATATATAATTGCATTATCACAGTTTCAAGTAATTATCGTAGAAATTAATACCTCTATAACATGTAGTTTTTCTAAACTTTCTGTGATCTTTTTACTAAAACCGTCGATTAAAAGTTTTAAAAATTCTAAACTCTCATGTCGACATTTAAAATGGTACACTGTATTTTTTTGTAACAATGCATTTTAAGCATTTAACAGAATACTTCTTAACAAATTGATCCATGAGTAGAAAATAAAAATAATGGTTTAGTTCACAAAAGACTTTTCTTTCAGTTGCAACATAACATTGCTTGTCGTAAAACAATCGCCTAAAAAAAGAATTCGCCACATTTTTTTTCTAAAAGAATATTATTTTGACAGAAATGATCGTTAGCTAATTTATTTTCATTTATCTTAAGTTTCGGTGACATATTTCTGTTATTTTTTTTTTCACCAGTTACCCTGTAGGCCATGTTGACAAACATTTTCAATTCGATTTCAGCTGAATAGTCGGCACCGTTGAAAAATAACACCCTTTTAGTATTTAATACTAAAATTATTAACTCATCAATATTCATGTCTCAACTCTCAAAATAAGATCGTATTTTTGTTTGTGACAATTTTAATGGATTATAGTGAAACATAAGCTTGAAATCGATACACAAAAGAAAAGTGTACAAAAATATTTGACTTCATAAAATACTGCCAAAGCACCAAATATTAAGACCAGTCGACAGGGTTTATTTAGACGTGCGTTGAGAAAAATATATAACATTTAACTGATAAGTTTCTTAGCGCTGAAATCCAATAGCTCTGGAATCGACAGAACTGGCTTCGCTTTGTCTAAAAATGCCGTAACACCAGCCTTTCTTGTGTTTTTCTTCAACCTTTACTACAAGTAAATTTTATCATAAAACTTTTAATTAGTTTTGTAATACAATCGATACCTGATAAAATATCGGGGATATATATATTTTTTTGAAAATAATATGCCAATCGAATAAACTGTTTTACTAATACTTGTATTCACACTGTTCACTAACATTTTGACCTTATTGCCCACAAAAATACATTTTTTTTTATGTGATAAAAATTCCCTTACAAGGAAATCTCGGCTTAAATCTTGGAATAAAACTCGGCTTAATTTTTTTTTAATCAACTTTAATCTATTTTTCCATTGTATGTAGTTAAAAATTATTCAATAATAATTAAACAAGTAGTTTCTAAATCATAACTTCTTTAAGGTTTAATACTAGGAACTATTGAAAATTGGTTTGAATATGGCAACTAAGACTATAAAACTACAGAACTCTACTAAAACGACGGAGCTATAAATCTAAAATTCTGTTCTAAAACCTATATCATTATCCTGGTTAAAATAACTTTATTTTTCGCAAATTTAACGGTGTTAACTACGTATTTTGATTTTAAATATAACTAAACCTTTTCTCAATATTTGCTGACAATAAACGGCATTCCTCTTAGTATTTTTACCTTAATAAGTTCAATTAAATCAGCATCTGAACAATTAGCACGGAAAAAAAATTAATTTCTCAAGTTTTATGCGTGCGTACTCAACGTAACTATGAGTATGGCAACTTTAAAATTGATCATGGGCTTACCCAGATTTTATTTTTGTTTCGGAAAAGCAGCTGAAAAATATGTTTAAAAATTTTCCCATGTATCGTGAGCGGGTTTCCATGCCATAAAACATCGTTAGCAGATTTAAGTAAAAATGGGCAATTCTACTTACGGTTTCCCGATCGGACCAACCAAATTCAGTTTTTTTTTACCAATCTATTTTTACAAACCAGCAAACCATTCATATAGGCACAGTTTCCAATGCCGTTGAAGATCGGCACAGATTCGCTAGCAGCACACACAGCCATTGTTAATTTAATTAGCACAAAGTCACATAAAATCCAAAGGCACACGAAAAGCACCCGGGTCTATTACCCCACACCTGATGTTAGATTTTTCGTATATTATATATATATTTTCGTACCAAAATAAGGAGGCTCCAGTTTCAGGTCTGTAACCTGACTGACCCAGACTCCTTTTCCCACCAAAAATATGCCTTCCTCATCAATACTCGTGAACGTCGCCAGACGGACCTAATCACTTTTTATAAACAATAACACATCGTATCAATTTCAAACCATGCCGCATTTACCTACTTAAAAATGGTCTCGTGATAAATAAATCTAACAATATAGTCTGTACGGTATTGTTTAAAATGTACGTTACTGTTTAAGACTGAAAACATTTTAGATGTTAAATGCAAAACTACAACTTAAATATACACTTAGCTGTTCTTTTATGTAACCCTGCTTCAAACAGTAGCAGCGCGAGGAGGTCTAGCATCTCTGTACTGTCTGTCGGCGATCCAGGCTTAGAAATGGGGGTGAAGCAGCACGGGGCTCAAGCCACATCCACGCTGGGGCACTCTATGTGTAAGACAAATCAATCCTACTGGGGACACTTGTCCATGGGACATCCGTCCATCAGATAGTGGCACAAGAGAACACTACTAGGACCTTGAAAAATAGTCCATACCTTGGACACTTGTCCGTAAGACAATGTCCGTCCGTAAGACCCTAAGAACACGAAACTCTTGTTTAAAATCAAACACCGTCTAATAAACAAAATGAACCTACCTCGAAATACTTCCGAGGGCTCAAGAAATAATAAACAATCTGTCCTTTCTTCCAAATGACATTCTGGAGGACAAAAGCAAAGGGACGCCAACGTGCCAGCCAAATACAAATACAAGTTGGGACATCCGTAACTTTACCCTAAAAATATTCAATAATAATATCGAATCTAAAAGGATAATATCTCATCTTTACCTGTTGCTTTGAAATAGTAGCTGATTCAGATTATACAGCAAGATTTAAATAATCACCATTTCTAAAAGCTGGGATAAAACAGAGCGTCAAAACAAAGTGAGGTTAAGCACGGAGAGTTGACAGAAGCGATGTTGACAGCGCGCGCCTTCACAGAATAGTAACAGGGTTGTGTCGAACGATCACAGGGTTGGCGACCAGGGAACGTAAAAATTACGCGTCAAATAATCTATCCGGCCTGAACGAGAGGGAATCCGGTGATGATAGGCCAGACATCATATATTATATGTAAAAAAGACATGTAACGAACTAAAAACGTTACAATACCTTTGTCAGATCAAATAAATATGAAAAAGCTTTGGCACAGAATATTACAACAGGAAAACCAAATAATATGATTTAGTGAACATTAGATAAATAATGAGGAAACATTACTTTACCATTAACAACATTCTTTGTCACAATAACCAAATTTTACAAACTAAAACAACAAAATAATCAATGCGCCTCGAACGGTATAGTCTCAAAGCTATTACCTTACACCTATCATCTCTGTTCGTTGTCTAACACACTCTACACTATGCGGCGAATAGACCAAAGCAGGTCAAGGTCGAGTTTTGTCACTTAACTTTGTCACATTTCGGCACATTTCCAGTTATCTTGACCTATTGTTTTGTTGTCTCGATCTATTTTCGTTTCTTAAAAGCGCCTCCAAACTACTCGTGAAATTACGGAGAAGGGCATGGGGAGATTTTTTTAGCGTTTCTTGTTATCTCTTCCAATTTCGTTTGGTTTCGAGCTGTTTCCAAAACGTGGCGGTATCTGTAGCCGAGGCAAAGGACTTTTTTTAAATCGCAGTAAAATAAGTAAACTTAGACGTTTCTAAAATATCTATTATTACGATGATATTTCGTTAATTATATCTCGTTTTATGTTGATATACATACTCGTATAATAATAACATGGTTTAATATAAATCCATTCAAAAATAAGAAATAATTAGAGGACTTTTTAAATAGTTTAACACCATGGATTAACCCTATAACCTATAAAAAGTGGACCGCCAGAACAGTTAGTCACTGTTGCCCTGAAGTTTTACGATGTTAAATTTTGGAAATATATTTATTTACTATATCGTAATTGACAATGATTAAAACTCAATATTCCCGTATAACCTTAGAAAAATAGCCAATTTAATCTACCGTTGGTAACTGTTTTCTAAATGCACTGTTTTTGATTTTTCATTTCATATCAGTTTAATACAGCCGTATTATATTACACTCCATTACAAACAAATGATTTTTATTCATAGTCTATGTTTACATATGTTTCTGAAGCCACCACAACGTTTGACCTTGATTAGTTCGCGAAATAGTACGGAATAGAACGATAGGAGAGAGTTACCTAAGATAGGACGGTTTCCTAAGAAGAGACAATAATTTTTTAAGACATAGTAGACTTTCGGCGGCATCTATTTGTATTAGTGGAAAGTTAATAGTACGGAAGATGGCTTGTCTAGTCATACTTCTGTAGAGCGGACAGCCGGTTTTTAATTTTTGGAAGATTTTTAAAAATATTCGCTGGCAGGACAACTTCGTATACTGACTTGACGGTAAGTAGCTTATATCTTTTGAGGTCGCGGGTTATAAGTGTGGTTTACTGTAATAATATTTCCAGAAAGAAACTTTTGCAACAGGTTGTGTTTATAAAATAGGTTATATTCTTTTATGAATCAGTGCATATTTCTCAAGATGGGACCCTTCAAATTTCTTAAGTTGGGATGTACCAACTTGGGAAACTGTTTATTTTTGGATAATAATCTGTTCTTCCGACGTTTTGTTTTCATTTCAGATGCCTCCGACAAATCATATTTTTATAAGTAAAAATTATTAACATCAGTTCTTTAACGATAGCTAAAGACAAACGAAAAAAAAACAAACAGCTAGAGAGATCATTGAAGTGTACTATTTTGACAAAGTCCCCATACAAAAACCATCTGGAGGCCCAGCAAACACCAAAAGTAAATAAAAGAATAAACAGTGCTAAAACATACTTTTCAATGAAGATCTACGTGCCCAAGATGCAAGAAAACAAAGCTACAGTCAGAATAAAATTGACTGCAACGTAAAGAATGTTACTGATGAAGATGACACAGCATGTACCGTCTGTGGAGATAATTATATGGAGAGTGGAGAAGACTGGAGATTGGCATAATTGCCATAAATGTTCATAGTGGGCTCGTAAGTTTTGTGGAATCCTGAATGATTTTTATTTCACATGTGCCCATTGTGAAAAGTATTCGGCAACCCCTTCTTAGACAACCTCCTGGCCCGTTTTAGGAGACAAGCTTCCTAAGATGGGACAAAAACTCTTTTTTGTAAATCAGGGAATTACATGTATTTTGTTTTTTATATACGTCATTTTTTGCCCAAAGTTTGTTGGCTGGTTTCGTTCATTTACAAAAACTTGTTTTATTTTGATTAGCTATTAAGAAATTATTTTTTTAATAAAATTGTCCCATCTTAGGTTACTCTCCCTAAATATATATCCCTTCCAAAAACCGGAACAGGCACAACAGTCATATGCTACACATGCATAGGTGTAAAAGACGGACTAATAATTAAACATCAGTTATTATTATTTTTCATTTGATTTTTATAGTAGGATTAGATATTAAATAATAAAGTACAATATTACAAATATTAAATCTAATAAAAATTAAATCTAATTAAATATAAATAATAATTGGGAATCTCTACAAAACATTTTAATTTATTACGGGATAATGCAATAAAATTGTATTAAACCAAATTTTAGAGTGAGGCATTTATTAAATATTTCAAATAATTCATTTATTTATTTCAATGGCACTTTAAAACTAATATAATAAAATTAAAAAGCTCGAGATACGTATTTAATCTTCCCTTCTGTTGAGCATGAACTGTGATTTAATAACTCGTAGTTCCTTCAAGCCTTAGAAAAATCAATAAGAAGATACTCAGCAACGAAAAGTTAAATTGCAACGCTTGAGATTCTAAACTCACAGGAGCAAAAACTTTCCGGTAGGCTTAAAAAATAATTAATTAAAAATAATTGGTTATCAAAAGACAGAAAAACTAAATTAAGACTAAAATCCCGTTAAATCCACTTTGTTAACATTTAATTACTTTTGCGGCTAAACTCGGTCTCTCCTTTTAGGTTTAGACGAATATTTATGGGCTGCTCTTTTAAAATAAAAGAAAGGGAATAAAAACAAGTAGACAAAGTAATTGACAACTTACTTAAGGTGTTTATAGTCGCTTACGGTTTTAATTAAGAAAGTGATTACACTTGATTATTAACTAATATAATATTCAAATACATATATTCCTAAAATATCAGCGGAAATTTTATATAATTTTCATATAAATATTTTCTTTCGCATAAAATATTAGAATTTAATTATAAACAAGATATTAAATTATGTTATTTCTATACATGAATCTAAAAAATATTGAAATTTTATTGAATAATAAAATAATGAAAGTTGAAAAGTATTTCGCCGATTATCACTGACAGGGACCCATGCAGGACAATTTACATAGTTCTATTACGTCTTGCGGCCACTACCTCGTCGACTTCAATAAGAATATCGAGACACAACTGGTCAACAGCCTTCCAGCAGTGCTCATCACGCAGCATAACCGTGATGAGGCTTCCCTCAGTCAGAGGTCCTGTGATGGCTTCCGTCTCAGTTCTCAGTGCCGCATGTCGGTCGCATTCCAATAGTACGTGCCCGGCATCCTCTACATCGCCACAAGCTCCGCAGTGAGGAGAGCAGCTTTTCCGATGCGATGCCTGTAGGCAGCGGACGTACCATGTCCGCTCAGAAACTGCACCAAGCAGTAGGTCAGTCTCCCATGGTCTCTCCGTGGCCATGGTCTCAGGTCTGATATCCAGCGCCGAGTCCATCCGCCCCGATCGCTGCTTTGCCATCTTCTATTCCACAGCTCCAGGAATTTTCCTTTTGGATATATCCTATATCTAGCTTGTAGGTCTAGAGGCATAATCCCAGCGAGCACTTGTAGTGCTTCTGTGGACACTGTCCTGTTTGCCCTGCTTACATACAGGAGCACCGTCCTCTGTGCCCGGTTTAGAGCGTCAACATTCTTTGCCAGCTTTAGAGCGGTTTCTGCCCATGTGGGTGCAGCATACAGCACAGCCGACGCGTGTGCAGTTGCCAGCATCCTGCGTGCCCAATGAGTCTTGTTACAGCTCTTGCACTCTCCGCTGCATTCTTTGCCTTTGTCTGAGTGTGGTAGACAAAGGTGCCATTTTTGTCTAGCAAGACGCCCAAGTATTTAATCTCGTCCTTAATTGGCACTTGTACTCCCAGAATGTTCCAAAGCCCCTACCAGTTTTGCTCTGCCGGTCAGTCTGCAAATACAGGCCTTTTCAGGAGCTAGTTCTAGCCTTCTGTTTTCTATCCACTGCCTTATATTTTCAGCGGCTATCGTTGCAAGTCTCTTGGCTTCATCCAGACCTTTACCTATAGACACAACGGCTAAATCGTCCGCAAAGGCTTCGTATAGACACCACTAGGTTGATCGATGGCGAGAACCGGATCATACATGATGTTCCACAAAAAAAGGTTCTAAAACTGACCCCTGTGGAACTCCCATACTGACTATCTTACTGTAACCACTCCCAGTAAGAACCACCCGTTTGCAGAAATAACTCTTTACGATGTTGAGTAAATATTTCTGTATTCTCCTTCTCCCCAGCTCTTCTATAATTATGTCCCACCTGGCCGTGTTAAACGCATTTAATTAAACTATTTCCATCAGTTGAATCTAGCTCCCATCTAATTATAGGTGTGTCAGGAAACAGTCTATCTACCTGCACTCTTGTAATGTTATCCGGCACTATCGGGCTCACCTGTTCGCCAAATCTTTTTGTCACAAGACGATATGCCGTGCCCGAAATGTCGTTCTCCATCTCGTTGATGAGATTTCTGAACGAATCTTTTTTTGCAGCCTCAATTGCGCGTTTGGCAGCTCTCCTGGCTATTACGAGTTCTTGCCTGGCGGCAGTCTCTTCCTCCGTTGGTGCACCTCTCTTGTGTAGCCTCGCAAGTCTGCGATGTGCAGCATTTTTAACTTTAAGAGCATCGGAGACTTGAGGTGTCCACCAATACACGGTGTCTTTCCATGGTCGCCCTTAGGGCCTAACACTATCGCACGCATTTCTTAGTGCTTTTTCAATTGCCTCTATAGTGTTTTCTCTGACAGTAAACATGGATTCAGCGAGCCTGTCTCTGAATCTTGCGGTGACATGGTTATTCCATCTAATTTGTCTATGAGGTGGCCTATGTTCTTTCAAGGTTAGACTAGTATGAAAGATTATGGTTCTGTGGTCGCTCGCGGAATCTTCGTCAAGTAGCTTCCAGTCCGCATTAATATTGTTTGCCCCTGCTTTCCAGAAGGTGACATCGACAATACTTGATCTGCCACCCTTGCTGAAAGTGGGCGTATTTCCCTGGTTTAATAGTTCTAGGCCATTTTGTGCGGCCCACTCAGCGATCATAGTGGCTCTGGTATTGTTGCATCTTGAACCCCAGCTAACATGCCAGCCGTTCATATCGCCACCCACGAGGAGACTTATTCCATTTGGTGCCGATTGCACTAGCCCAGACATCTCATCAAGATCATTTGAGACCTCTCCTATCGTGGCGTTGGGGTGCAAATATACAGATAAAGCAATCATTTTTCCAAGCTTGGTAGCTACATAGCTCCTTCCCTTCCAAAGCTCGTCGCAGGCTCCGTTTCTCAACCAGATAGCTGCATTGAAGTTTTCACTACAAACCCATCCAGGGTATTTGTTAAGCACAGCTTTGTTTGGTTCAGACACTAGTGCAGTGTTGGCATCATATTTATTAGCCAGGACAAATAAGGCGTCATGAGCTGCTTTGCTTTTGTTTAAGTTACCTTGTAAGACATACATAGTTGATTAATATATACTTAAAAAAGAGAATACAGCACATATAGAAGACATACTGGTGTATAAAGCCTTTAAATAGGTAAATAAAAAGAAGTTGTATATTTCTGCAAATATATGTACAAAAAAAAGAAACACACATATTATACGGGGACTACACATTGTATAAATATCATTGTAGAGGTGCGCAATCGCTATCACAGGCATTATCACAGACTATATCACGAGAAGTATCACAGACAGTATCACAGACATTTACATTACCCTCTGCAGCGTTGGATAGAGCCGGTTTGTTATTCTCCAGAGCTACCAGTTCTTTTTCTTCCATTTCATTTCCTCGCCTTTTTCTCTTTTTGGCTGGCTGAGTCGGGCTACTTTCTTGAGGTTCCCCTTTTTCTAAATTATTTGTTTTTTTTATTGGTGCAGGTCTTGGCAAAATGCCCTTTATTGCCACAAGTTCTGCAACATTTTGATCTATCTGGACCCTTGCAGTCCTTAGCAGCGTGTCCTGCCTCCCAGCATCTGAAACATTTATTTGATTCTTTGCTCGGAAATTTTGCTCTGGTTCTGGCTAGTCCCACTTGGATTTTTCCGGCTTTCTCTAGGATGATTTTTTCCTCTTGCGAAACCATCAACACTGCGGTCTTGGTCTCTCTTAGGCCTGCGGAGATAGTTTTCAGTGCTGTCTCATTAATACCTAGGGATCGCAGGGCATGCGTGATTTCTTCTTCTGAGATAAGGGTATCAAGTCCATGCAGGAACGCCTTGGTGCCCTTATCTCCTGTCGTAGATCTTACTCTGTGAGGCGCTACAATTTGTTCTATTGTTTTTTTTAATCTGGAGAGAGGCTCCTTCCGTAGGTCCGACCTCCAGCAAGACGTTTCCCTCTCTTGTTTTTCTGCATGCGGTAATGTGCTTTACAGCATCTTGCTCTACCAGTTTCTGCCTTACGGCCTTTAGGGTATCCGCGTATGATTCTTCTCCCGCTTTTATAATAACAGCCTCTCTACTCTTCCTGTGCTGGGCCTCCCTTACTAATTTTGTGTTTGGAATTAGTAGACCATTGATGCCGGCCTCTGCGAACAATATGTCCAGAACTCCGCGTATGACTTTTTTTTCCATCGGGGGTCCGCAAGCTGCAGCCACGGAAATTACGAGTAGATTTAACTTAGTCGAGGAATCGCTCCCGCCAAGGAAAATTACAAAGCAGTTCTTTCTGCTATCAGCCGAGTCCACTCCGTCTATTGATATACAGTTTGAACTGTGTAGCTCCAATAGTTCTCCTCCGCTCAGCTTTTTCTTGGTGATTAAATCACGTGCTGCGGGATTTCTAGCCATGGTCTGACGAAAAAGGTTTTCTTTTGTGCCCTCTTCATCAATAATAATAAGAGTACATCCTTCCTGGGAAGGAGCAAAAATGCTATCATTAGTGATCTTTGTGGATTCGTAAGCACATTCAGGCCACTGGTTTTTCGCTAATCTAATAATTTCGTCATTAGAGATCACTTTCTTTTTCAAATCTCTTATGAGTGCTCCCTGAATAGCCTCCTCTTCTTCTTTTCTAATGTTTTCACCACACTTTAGGCATGTTTTCCCAGTGGTTTGATTTACTGTCTGTGCGTTGATGACAGGCGCTTGGACTAGACGTAGTAAGATCTCCTGCATCGCTATTGTTTCTAGTAAGAATCTAACGCTTGTTAGTTCCTCAACAGCGCTCTTTTCTGCCTCGAGAACAGTTTGGTTTTTTTGTCAATACATCGACTAATTTACGCAGCAGGTGCGCCAGATTCCTGCCTGCTGAACCACTAAATTATACTTAGAATTTTATTATACGTTCTTCTCTCACACTCCTCTACCCCTATAAAAAGGGGGATTTGTACTTATTTCCACATCACCCTAGAGGTAAAGTATTTGATGCGTTTTTTTTTAAATTGGTATCTCTGTAGGTTTAATCCACTAATTATGAAATGTTAACTAGTAATCTTCGTCATCTTCCACAGGTTCAACATTCAAGCATGACTGTCCATGGCAATGATAACACATTGTATAGCAACGCAAGCCTGCTCTTCTGCAGTTACATCTGTATTCGCACTCTAATTTGCATGAACATGAAATAAGCGTTAAAACAGATGAGGGGGCTGGCTCTTTGTTTGTCATAGTTGGGGTTAATATACCGCCAACTTTTTTCCACCCGCAGTCGGTAGGTTCGAGCATAACTCCTCTCCATGTTTGAATTGGGTGAAAAACCCGATACGAGTGTTGCCGAGCTGCAGCAGAAGTTGGTGGTAGTTTTGACAACATAACAATGTTGTGCGCTTTACCAACTAGTTTATTGAAGTACATAAATCGGTATTCATCTAGACTGCTTTCTGCTGAGGTACAGTTGTATAAAGCTAAAATAAATTGCTCTCCTACGTTTGCAATTTCTTCATGAGTAGATTTCTCATTATTGAAAGTTTGCACAATATGTTGTAAATCACTTCTTTTAGCGAATACATTGATTGCATTAAAAAATTTGGGGTGCAAGGGGTATTGAAGCGATACATATAGCCTAGCTTACCCAAAAGTCAACCTCACCTTCACGTGGTGCACCCTGTTTACACAAACGAGGCTCTGACGTCCGAGTATAGGCGGTATAACCTTATACAACCCTCAGACCTACCATCTTCTGGGGAAAAGGAGTAATAAAATACACCTAGCCGGCCGAGAACGTAGCACAAGGGAACTATCGTCGCAGTCCTCACTGTGCCATAGCCATCCCGTGCTACAGTTGCAGCCAAAACTGTGCGGCAGCGTAACCGCCACAGTTAAACCTTTTCACGCAGCTTACACACAGCAATGATGGAACATTCGAGTGGGACAAAATTATCGTCCGGAGGTAAAATACCCCTCAATCGGATCTCCGGGAGGGGTGCCTACTCGAAGCGTATCATCGGAGAAACAAAAAACATCAATGTTTCACGTTCGCGGCGTGGAACGTCCGCACTCTACTGGACAAGATAAATTCAAATCGACCAGAGAGAAGAACAGCACTGGTCTCACAGGAACTCCACCGATTAAATATAGATGTTGCCGCTCTAAGCGAAACACGCTTTGCAGATAAGGTAGTCTCACTGAGGAGCATTACACCTTCTTTTGGAAAGGTCACCCCGCAACACACAGGAGAATTCATGGTGTAGGCATTGCGATCAAAAACGAAATCGCCACCAAGTTAACAGAAGTACCTATTGGTGTCTCCGAACGTCTTATGACCCTAAGGTACCCCATATCAGACAAAACTTACGTCAACAACATTAGTGCCTACGCTCCCACCCTTGACGCTAAAATTGAAGATAAGGATAAATTTTACCAAGCATTACAAAATGCCTTTCAACGAATTCCAAAGCACGAACGAATCATCTTGCTAGGTGACTTTAATGCCCGTGTAGGCAAACAACAGGAAATATGGCCTGACGTATTGGGAAAACAATGGAAAACGCAAATAGCAATGGTGAACGCTTATTAACAACATGCGCAGAGTATAATCTTTGCATCACCAATACGTGGTTCATGTTGATGAACAAGTTTAAAGATACCTGGAAACATCCTAGATCAGGCCACTGGCATCAATTGGACCACATAATCGTTCGAAGGATGCATCTAAAAGATGTTAGGCTCACAAAAGCTAGAATAGATGCCGAATGCGGCACTGACCACCGACTTTTAATTTCAAAAATGAAAATCCAGTTAAAACCCAAACATCCACGCTGTAAAAAGCAAAACAACATGACCAGATTGAACGTACGGGATCTAGAGAACAAGAATACCGCCGACGCCCTCCGGGAAGCCATCAAAGAATCACTTCCACCGATAACTTCAATCTCAATATTGGAAGCTGAACAAGACTGGACACAATTAAGGGATGCGATTCATAAAACCAGCGAAGCAGTACTGGGAAAGTCGAACAAAAAGAAACAACCAGACTGGTTTGACGAAAATCAACAGCATATACAGGCTTTTTTGGAACAAAAGCATAGAGCACATCAAGCCGTCACTGCAAATCCACTTAATCCAAGACTGGTAGATAACTTTAAAGCAGCCAACAACACCCTTCGAAGAGAACTGCGCCAAGTAAAGGATAACTGGTGGTCACAAAAAGCGAATCAGATTCAAGAGTACGCCACTCATCACGATTATCGTAAATTCTTCGAGGCTGTAAAAGAAGTATACGGTCCAACTAAGAAGGTAAGCTGCCCAATCATGGCTCAAAATGGCGAACTTCTAAAAGAGGAAGAACAAATCAGAAATCACTGGAAAGAACATTACAGCCATATCCTTAACCAAGAAAACAACCCCAATATGGAAGCACTAAACACAATACCTCAGTATAACAGCCTCGATGTATTAGACATCCCAATAACAGAACAAGAAATAAAGACCTCCATAAAACAGCAACAAATCAGCTGGCTGTGACGCGATTCCGGCGGAAATCTATAAGTGTGCAAGTAAAGAAATTATGGATCATCTTAAGGCTCTCTTTGATGTCGTATGGGAAAGCGGAGAGGTACCTCACGATTTTCGAACGCGAATATAGTGAATATATTTAAGAACAAAGGAAGTGCATCAGACTGCGGAAATTACCGGGGAATTTCGCTATTGGCTATCGGCGGAAAAATTCTTGCAAAAATAATGTCAAACCGCCTGCACCCATATATAGAAAAAATCCTTCCAGAATCGCAAAGGGGTTTTCGTACCAACCGCGGCACCGTCGATTCCATATTTTCCATCCGTCAACTACAGGAAAAAGTAAAAGAGCAGGAGTCTAAACTTTATGTTGCATTCATCGATCTAACAAAAGCCTTCGACTCTGTGAACAGAGATGCGCTTTGGGCAATTATGGAAAAGTTCGGAGTACCCAACAAATTTCTTACAGTGTGTAAAAGCCTCCAAAACAACAAGTCAAGAGTGTCACATCATGGATCACTGAGAGACCCATTCCTAACAAATACAGGAGTTAGGCAGGGATGTGTCTTAGCGCCTCTCCTATTCAACATATTCATGGCAGCGCTCTCCATTATAGTGGACAGCAAACTGCAGGAGAGAGGATTGGGCATTAGATACAGATATGACGGCGGTCTGTTCAACATAAAAAGACTCAGGGCAAAAACACGTACAAAATTTATCACAGAACTTCAATACGCTGACGACTGCGCTCTAGTTGCAAACACGGTACAACAATTACAAGAAATGTTGAACACATATACCTGGGCATACGAGGCTTTGGGCCTTAAGCTAAACATCGACAAAACTAAAATCATGTGCACTCCCCCGGAAGATCACAACAATGCTATAAAAATCGGAGAAGAACTATTGGAATATGTGGCGGAATTCAATTACCTTGGCAGTTTGATTTCGGAAAAGGCCAATATTGACTCTGAAATTCAGCACAGGATTAGTAGCGCCTCAAGAGCATTCTGGAAATTAAAAGACAGGGTTTTCTACAATCATGACTTGAGTACAAAAACAAAACTTGCAGTATACCGAGCAATTATAATCCCCACCATGATATATGGGAGCGAAACCTGGGTGCCTTACCGCCGACACATGAACGCATTGAACAAGTTGCAACAGAGACACCTTAGACAACTCTTAAGAGTCCGGTGGTTCCATCATGTCTCAAACGTATCGGTCCTTGAAAAATCTAACTGCGAGAGTATTGAAGTCATGGTCACAAAATCCCGCTTAAGATGGGCTGGTCACGTATGCAGAATGCAAGAAAACCGCATACCAAAATCTCTGCTTTACGGTGAGCTTGTGGACGGTAAGAGGAGGCCGGGTGGACAACTGAAAAGATACAAGGACATTTTCCACGAAAATTTAAAGGGAATTAACATGCAGAATGAGTGGGAAAAAGCAGCTCACAATAGAACTCAATGGAGAAGGGTTGTAAACTCAGTTAACAGCGGCAACCAGAAAGTAGAGAGGCAACAAAGCAATGAGATTTTTGAATGTCCGGAGTGCGGTAGGCAGATAACATCACGTATCGGGCTTTTCAGTCACAGAAAAGCTCATGAAAGAAAACGCCTTGCGTGACCATTTTCTTTATGTGTGTCGAATACTCGTCAGCGAGTAACGGCTGTATGTATGTATGATTGCATTAAACTTTCCCTTGGAAAAAAAAGCCGAGGTTGTATCACAACCGCTAATAGTCTAAGAGCTAGCAGCGTTTTCGAGAAAGTATTTTAAGACGTCTGGCTCTTTGATATATCTTTTACTATGCTCTCTGGAACAGCATGCGGCCCGTCTGGCTACCGATACCAGTTGCGTTTACTACTGCGCATCGGAAGAAGATCCTATATTTTTTATTAATTTAGTCCTATAAATTCTAGTAAATCGAAGATGTCTCCATAGCGCAGTGCGTAGAGTTTCCGACCACGAACCGAAGATTCAGAGTTCAAACCCGGGTGAGGTCAAAGACTTTTTTATTTTATTTTCGTTTATATTCTGATAGTAAAGTATTAAATAGTTCTGGTAATTAAAAAAAACAAATATTTAATACTTTACTATCAGAATATAAACGAAAATAAAAATAAAAAAGTCTTTGACCTGACCCGGATTTGAACTCTGAATCTTCGGTTCGTGGGCGGAAACTCTACGCACTGCGCTATGTTCGATTTATATTCAATACTAGAATTTAGAGGACTAATAAAAATATAGGATCTTCTTTCAATGCGCAGTAGGGCAACGCTTACCGGCAGCCAGACGGGCCGCATGCTGTTCTAGCGAGCATAGTAAAAGATGTATCAAAGAGCCAGACGTCTTAAAATACTTGTTTTTCCGACGTTGCTAGCTCTCGTATTATAATGGCGTGTACAAATACTATAGTGCTTTTGCAATAATTTTTTAAAAAAGGTGCGGATTGTAAATCTTGAGAACTGTAAATCCTTTTGCAAGTATTACCCTGTTTTTATTTTAAAAGTTTGATATCTTTGTCAGAACTAGAAAGTGCAATAACGAAGAACTATAGTAGGGCAATATCTTGCCCTACTATAGATAACACTTGTATCGCAATTATTAGATTTTTCTATAGCACACAGAATTATTAATAAATCGGCGTCATCCGCAGCAACAAATACTTCTATACCTTCTTTCCTACATTTGTTTACTAGTTCTGTGATTAAACATTCTTTGTTAAACAAATTACTTAGGAAGGTCTGCTGAGTTTCAGAGACAACAGTATTCTCGTCACATATAATTTGAGGACAGCTTCTTTGAAGTAGCCGCCTCTGTCGTTCTAGGCTTTTCGTGCTGTTTGCATTTTCCATATAACCACTGAACACGACAGTTACTCTATTCACATAATGTTTTTTAATGTAACTAACGTAAGCGTTGTAAACAATGTTAAATGTCCTTTTTTTGGCCATATTACGCGGCGAAGCAAATATCCTCCATCAATGACATACTCGCTGTTTTCAAAAATATGGTCTCGTTCTGGAACTTTATTGACAGGTATAAAGGTGTTTTATTAGTTTTCCTCATTAGGCCTTTCACATCAAAAAGAGAAAGAGGTACTGAAGTTAATTCGAAACTATAGCACTTTTTTAACTCCAGGCTAGAATGCACAGTGCAAATAATTCTTTGAAATAGTAATGTTAAGTCAACTTGAACATCACTGCCATTGATTTTCATTGTATTGCTCAAACTAGATATTGGCTTTAAACGATTTCCACGACACACTTTTAAATAAAATCCCATCTTTAACATTTGATAATTAGTGGACTAGGCCTACAGGGGATACCACTTTAAAAAAAACGTATCAAATATTTTACCTCTAGGGTGATGTAGAAATAAGTACAAATCACCCTTTTATAGGGGTATTTTTGTCGAGAATTGCACCGTTGCCGAGATTATCTAAAAAAACTAAAAATGGGGGTAGAAACGATGTCCTGGAGGATGCGGCACACTATTTAGGGGTGGGAACTTTTCAGTTTATTAATACATATGATGTCCTGATTATTTCCACCAATTTTGAAAACTTTATGAATTTTGTCGGATATATCGCAATTTGAGCCATAATATTACTGAACTATCCAGTTATAATGCATAATTTGTGTAACTATGATTAACGTTCTATTATACAGGGTGAGTCTTATACCACTTTAAAAAAAAACGTATCAAATATTTTACCTCTAGGGTGATGTAGAAATAAGTACAAATCACCCTTTTATAGGGGTATTTTTGTCGAGAATTGCACCGTTGCCGAGATTATCTAAAAAAACTAAAAATGGGGGTAGAAACGATGTCCTGGAGGATGCGGCACACTATTTAGGGGTGGGAACTTTTCAGTTTATTAATACATATGATGTCCTGATTATTTCCACCAATTTTGAAAACTTTATGAATTTTGTCGGATATATCGCAATTTGAGCCATAATATTACTGAACTATCCAGTTATAATGCATAATTTGTGTAACTATGATTAACGTTCTATTATACAGGGTGAGTCTTAAATAAGTGCAAATATTTTCAGGACTGATAGATCTCACAAAAGAAAAAAAGAAACACGTTTTCTTTACCGTTTTTCAAATAAGTCCAAAATAACCGAGTTATTTTGGACTTATTTGAAAAAATGATTTTTTGCTTAAATTTTGAGAACCACTGGATCTTTTCTGGGTTTTATTTTTTCTAAATTTAATCTATTACCTAAGTTGCAATATTAAAAAAAAAATCCAAATTTTCAAAAAAAAAATTCGCGAAAAAACCTCATAATCGTGTTTCTGGGGTGAATATGTTTAACTCTCTCTTACATAACTAAACTTTGCTGAGTTGTTTTATGTTATGTATAAACATTAGTTTAATGTTATTGAAACCAAACCTATTTTATTCCATTAAATTATATTCCAGTTATAATGCATAATTTGTGTAACCATGATTCACGTTCTATTATCCAGGGTGAGTCAAAATAAGTGCAAATGTTTTCAGTGCTGGTAGATCACAAGAAAGAAAAATATATATTTTTTGCCGTTTTTCAAATAATTCCAAAATAACCGAGTTATTTTACTTTAAAAAATGATTTTTTGCTTAAATTTTGAGAACTACTGGATATTTTCTGGCTTTTCTTTTTTCTAAATTAAATCAATTACCTAAATTGCCATATTATCAAGAAATTATGGTTTTTAACTAAAAACTAAACAAATTTCCAAATTTTTTTTCAAAAAATTCCAATTTTTTTGCGAAAGAAACCTTATAATCGTGTTTCTGGGGTCGAAATATACTACCCCTAAAATATTTGTACTTATTTAAGACTCTGTATATTATATTATTCTATCAATTATCTATCCACAATTACTTACCTAAACAATATAAATGCATCTTATATGCTTGGTTTGGTTATGGTAAACAAACAGTCATTATTAAATTTGAATCTAAATATGAGATTTATTTCACTAAAAATTTTAATGAAATAGGTATATGTATTAGAGGTGGTAACAGTCAAATTTCCTCGCTACGACCTCTGTGTGCTAGCTCATAAATTATCGCAAATTACTATTATTTTTGCATCATGTTTACTATAATTTTATTGTTAAATATTATTTTATTTAAATTTTACGATTATGCAACCCGATATACACCGCGCACCGTTTTTGGATTTATTTATCCTTTGTTTTGGTTATTGAAATTTTATAATTATCAGATAAAATTTCGTAGTTAAATTTTTGATATGGATCACAGTGTGCAATTCGTTTATTTAATTGTGGGAATTTCTGAGTTAAGTTCGTTCATTGACCGGATATGGAATATGGCAGTGAAAAATATTCTAGAACATCGTTTTTTATTTATGCCTTTTTGTGAGTTGGACTAGAGTAGATATATAGTTCTCTATCTATATCCTGGAGGGAGATTTCCGGTTGAAATCTGGTTTTGTGAAGGAAATCCATCCTTGTGTGACTTCTTGTGTATCGCCCGACTGAAGAACATCGTGTGGAGAACTGGCTGCCTGTTTCGTGAAGCATTCCCTGTTGGTAGTTAACAGGTCTTCCTAGAGAAGGATTAAGGCTTCCGAAACACATTTGGTCAGAGAAGTGGTTGGATTTTGTTGATTTGTAGAGACCGCCGACCAATTTCCGCAATGGGATTAAAATAGCCAAATTTTCCGACCGATATTCCGATTCCACGTGTCCAAGAAGTCCCCGGGTAGAGTTCCAAGGTACCTATGCTATAATTCTTCTGCCTATTCTAAGTCAATGCTCAACTGATTTTTATTCGTATTGTTGACTGTTTTTCATCTTTTCCACACGTTAGATTTAGTTTGATATTTGTAATCCACCCAGGATATTGTACTTAGTTTAAGTAAGGGGGATTATGACGTCATACTTTTAGTTCTTATCGATTTAAATTTCATTTCACTTTACATTTATTTTCATCTACCTTCAATTTCATTTCTTACATTTCTTTTCTTTATATATTAACTTTTTGATATTTTAATAAATTGCTTAAATATTTTTAGTAGTATTATTTACAGTCTAGTCTCATAGTTAAGTTAAAGTCACTTAAGTTCAAGTAATTATAGTAATATTTGAAGTTCATGATAGTTGCACTCAACAGTTCGAGGTTAGTGTTGAAGTCTACTTAATAGTTACATCTTTTATGACGAGTTCATAGAGTATAATCTCGTGGCGCCTTTTTATTAAGATCTTTGAACCCCGACCACCCGGCTGTTAAAATTAAAAGCTAGTGGCCTCTATGCAACTAATCCCGATTAAGTAAACTTTTGTTTTATTGAACTTCGAAATAGAAAAGGACGCGGCATTGGGCAAAGATTGAATGAGTCGTTCATTTGAACGAGTATTAAAAATGAGTCGTGAGATTTGAGTCGCCGCGCCTCTTAGAACTCGGTTTGTTCAATGAAATCGTTGCCAGCACGGTATTATTGTTCAGAACACAGAGACTCAAAGGAATCAGAAAATAGAGTCGTAAGAATGGAATAGGATTACAATGCGACTCGTTCGTTCAAAGAGTCGGGAGGATTGATTCATTGCTTACAATACGGTTCGTTCAATTGAAGCGTGGCCAGCACCTATTCACAAAATATGAATGAATGAGTGGCAAAAAAGAGTCGTGAGAATTGAATCGGATTACAATGCGACTGTTTCATTCAAAGAATCGTGAGAATTTATTCATTGCTTACAATGCTGTTCGTTTAAAAAAGTTTAAAAAATAAATATTAGAATTATATACTATGAGCTTGGGTATCCAAACGTTTTTAATATAGGTATAAAGATATGAATATAGATTAGTAATTATTATTTTAGTAATATGTGTTAATATTTTATGTTCTATTATACCAATTTTATATATTACTGATAAAATAAACTATAATTTAGCTCCATAATTGTGAAAAATGCGTATTTATGTAGTAGGGTATCAATAGACGTGAACAAAAGCTCTAAACAAACATCATGGATATAGAATGCAAATAAGTTATTTACAAAAAAATATCTATTTACACTGTGATACACAAAATGTGTTTGTAATTTGTTCAGATGAACGAATCGTAAAAGTCGATTCACTATGAGAAATTGAATCGCGTGATTCGATTCACTAAAAAGAATCGTAATTTCCATCATTAATACGAAATCACCAAAAATAACTGTCAGTATTCAATCCAATAATATAAATATAGCAGGGAATTATTAAATAAATATTTACTCATAGTTTTATGTACACTTACATTTACCTAAATACATTAATATTATATTGTTTTGACAAATTCAATAAACATATTTTAGGCACTTTCATCGAATGCCCTTTTTCTTAAAGCCCATTATTTTTGTCAAAATTCTTTTGACGATAATTCTGCAAGACACATCGATGTATAAAATTAGATTATTACATCAAAAAGAGCTTTAAGAGCATATCTCCGGAAAAAAATTTGTTAGTATTTTATTGGCGCATCTTCTAAATCTAATTGAAATTTTTAAATCTTTGCCTTGTATATTTCAATTTATTCAAATTAAATGTTCGCTTTGTTGTTCTCGTATTTTATTAATTTTTCTTTCGTGCAACGATGTGGATTTTTATTTTCCGACAATTAGGGGATCGTAAATAATACCAGTCTTAACTTTTCCTTCGAAATACCCTGATATTAGAAAAGTACAGCAATAAGTATCAAACGGGGATTATAAAAGCTCATCGTAAACGAGATTCGTTCCAGCTTATGTACCGGTTAGAGGTTTATTGCATCATCAGTAAAAACAAAACAAAATAAAAAATACCCTATAGTTTTAACACTATTTATTAATAATACGTACTATTTCGTTTGTTTTATTGAACTGTTTGTAATTAGTATACTCTGTTAGTACTAATAAGTTTGAAAAATTATAAATTATGGGCGAAAATAAAGATGTTTTTTAAGTAGAATATACATATAGAAAATGGAATTTGTTATACCAGAACAGAAACAGCTGAAGTACACAATTATCATCAGGATAAAATTTCGCTATATCTTCAATTAAATGAAAAAAAAAAAAAAAAGTATGACTGTATGATTTACGATTTCCATATTTATAGCAAAGTATATAAAAATAATACATACATAATAAAGACATTACAATTTATGTAATAATACATACATAATAAAGTATAAATAATATAGTTTTGATTTCAGGACAGTTCTTGTAGTATTAATATTTTTTTTAAGAAAGGCTGAAAAAAATATAATTTTTATTGATTTATTAATATCTCTGAAATTATTGAAATATATTTAATCATATCTTAGGATTATGTAAAGTGATCTGAAAGGAAACCAAAAATGCAATAATATACAGGGTGTTCCATTTTAAAAAAAATCATCCCGATCCACTCACACTTTTTTGAGCCACCCTATAGAAGTTAAAATATTTTCCTGAAATACATCCTAGTACATACTTCAGGTTTGCACTTAAACAAAATTCCCAAGTTTTTTTATTTTAGGAGCTACAGATGCCTGACGCACTATTGCCGGACCCTGTATATTCAGTACATTAATGTACTAAATCATTGATTAATGAGTTGTACATTGTGACAATGAACAATGTTATTAATACAAGGAACACACTACATTATATTATGTACGCGGTTATTAATATTAGGACTAAAATACTAGGACTTAAGTAGTGGCCATCTTGATCGGTTATTTCGGCACTTTAATAACGTCTCTGTGGTTGTGTTATTCAGTGAGGCTTTAGTTAGAGAGTAAGAGCGGTAAGTGTTCTCTTCAATATTTTAAATATTTTAAATAAAAGTCCTATCGTATTGTAGTTAATTTGTTGTGTTGTCAAATCAAATTCCGCTGTGTGAGATCTCTGGTGCGGGTATTCATTAAAACAGCGGTTTCCAAATATGTTTCAGAAGATAAAAAAAAAGAAGAAAAATATAGTGACAAGTCGAGGCATGAAACTGATTATGGTAAATTCGAATGTTCTTTTAATATTTGGCATTTTAATTATTTTGATATACGTCGCTTTTAGAACTGGAACAAGATGATAAGACCTGCCTTCAAGCCCTCAAATTCAACAATTTAACATCGGACCCACTTGATGTGACTTGGAAGGCCTGTTGCAAATTCGTCTAGATGTTATCAAGTCTAAAGATACAGCTACTATAATGAAGAAATGCAAATAATTTTTATAGAAATCCCTCAGGATATCAACTGGTAAATTAATTTTCTTATTATAATTTATCCTAAAATTAATTATAACATTACTATTCTCTTCGTCGATTCTATTTTTTTTAATTTTTAACTTGTATATGCTATATCAAGTTTGAATAAATTATTATTAGTTTATTGCACTTGTTTTTTATTGTCCTAATGGAAAAATTTACTGTGCTCGTAAGTAAGTCGCCACTATTGGTATCATCGCCACCATATCAATGACGGCGATCTTCATCATCGATTATACGGTGTAACAAGAGTTACTAATAGTGTCGACTTTTAAATGTATAACTAAATAGGTTATGAAATTATTTCATTGTATTAATGATAACGGTTCATTAGTACAATGAAATAAATTTCATTGTATTAATCATACAGTTTATTAATATAAGGATTTAGGTACATTATATTAATGAAATCTGTTCATTGTACCAATGAATGTGTTCTTCAAATTAATGGACACTGTTCATTGATTTAATGAACTTAAAGTTCATAGAGTTAATGAATTACTTTTCATTGGGCCAATGAAATCGTTCATCGGCTCAAAATTAATGATTTAATTCATTATATTAATGAACTTTTTCATTATATTTATGTCAACTTTTGGTTCAGTGTAGGAGGAAAATTATAATAAATCGAAAAAAAAATGAAAACTTTAACTCCCTGTAAGTACGAAACAAAACAGAATCGGAGCTATGTTGACAAGAAAAATAAATCTCATTTTACGAGAGGAATCTCCCCACGAGAGGTGGCACATGTTTTTTGAAACACCCTGTATACAACTGTAATAAAAATATAAAAAAATTCAATTAATTTGTTTCGAAAGTACAAAGCTCTGCATGCATGAATCTATTAAACTATCAATAAGATTGGGCGAGTATGATAATCTAAAGGGATTTGATATTCAATTACGGTCGACTAAATCCCTATAGATTGCCGTAGTTATAACGTATATATAGATCGTAATATTTGGCTGCGTTCCTAATTAAATCGCTGTCTACTTCTAGCAGCTTTCGAAGTTACTGAAACGGAAAATCTGCGAGTACGATTTTCCTGGCTTTCCTAGAAGTTGAATTACCGAGTTGGTATTTACACGCCTTACTGGGTCTATTTAAATTTTCCAGACGTTAAAAAAAGTATATAAAATTTTGTACGAATGCCTAATAAACTCTATATTACTCATAACTCCATAATTTTAATACTTAATGTTACCTAATTAAAAAAAATGATATAGGTAAAACTTTGCAGATGGTTTTCATAACATTTTGTAAACTAAAAGAATTCATTATACAGAGTGAGTGTTAAATAAGTGCAAATATTTTCAGGGTTGGTAGATCTCGATAAAAAAAACATATTCTCTCTTGGCCGATTTTCAAATAACTCGAAAATTTTTTTGGTTAAATTTTGAGAACTGTACCTTTTCTGGGTTTTCTTTCTTATAAATCTAATCAACTACGTAAGTTGCCATATTAAGAAAAACTTAATACTTAATTAAAATTATATATAATAATTAATTTATATTAAAATTAAACAATCGCAACCTTCGTCGCCCTCCATGCGCCATCTCCGTCTGTTGTCCCAATCCTGATAATAAGTTCCTTTCTCTCTCTCCGACATGGCTCTGTCAATTCCTTGGTTCCAGGAAAGTTTAAGTCGGCCTCGTTTACGTCTATCTGTCCACTGCAACACTTGCTTTGGTATTCTGTCGTCAGCCATTCGTTGTACATGGTCGTACCACTGCAGTTGTTTTTCTTGTATATCTTGTACAATGTTACCCTCCACCTTCATTTTTTAATTTTTTCACGGTTATTCATTCTATATTTTAAAAATTCATTTAGTTATAATACAATTTTAAAAAAATATGTTTATTTTTAAAAGCATAAACCTTGATTTATAAAGTTTAAATATGATAAATTTTAAATAATATTATCTGAAACGCATTTGCTAAACCTGAAAGAAAAGCCTAACCACTTCTCATAGAATTGTTTAATATTAATTTTATTTAATTTAATTTAATTTTCTGCAGGTGACCTAGTCTTCTGTAATTCGGCCTCATAAAAACACCTTAATTGGCTTACCTTCTACTGATTCTATAAGATAATTAAAATCGAGGATTACAGAAAATTAAGAATTAAAGAAAATATGTCTATAACCTGTACCCGGTGCCCGGTGGCGTAGAGGTACAGGCTCACGTCTACAAATCTCAAGGTGTGGGTTCGATTCCCACACCCGGCACTTCATCAACCGACTATTTTTATTAAAATAAAAATAGTTTGGGTACCTAGGTCGACTCAGCCTTAAATGAGTACTTGGGATTCACAATCCTGAGGTAATAATAGGCGGTTGAAACGTAGTGCTAGCCACATTACCTTCCTTGTATACCGAACGGCTCTAGTATAGCAAGCTGTACCTTGCTACTCCCAAGGCGTTAAACGCTATATACGGGAGCTATTATTATGTCTATAACACTATAGAAGACTAAACAAACAAAGAAAATAATGCAAACGAATAGTTTATATACGGTTTGTATGCCTTACAACGAACATATGGTGAAAATGGCGGATCTGTCAGTCACGTGTTCTAGAATGATCTATTGTTAACAGTATAATAGTTTGATATGGTAAAATACGAAATCTAGTTGCCTCGGAAATAACGATCGATGACATTCCCCGCATAATTTTATATAGAAAATGACAGCGATTTTCATTTCGAGTCCATCTCTGATGCCTTTTTTTCGATTACCTATATACCATTATGTTCTTTCTTCCTGTTTAAGATTAAGAAGGGATAAAAACAAAAAGCCTGTCACTACTCATTTATTAGGCCTGTATTTTCTAAATAATAATAATAATTATCAGCATCATAAACAATAGTCTTTTCACAATTATATGGTATACCTAAATGATAGCCACGTAGTTAAATTTTATATTAAATTATTGATTATCCTAGATATCTCAAAAATGTAGAACTATTAAAATTAAACTTCCAACAATACAAAAACAGCTATAAAATTAAAGTATATTGTTTCGTATAATCTGTGGTATAATGGTAGGGTTTCTAGGCAGTTTTGAGGATTAAATTCGAGTAATGGAGATACAGTTAATTATAACCATAAAATAATTTATTTAGTAATTTCGAGTTCAATTTTAAGTTTGAAAGTTATTCATAATGTATTCAATTAGGTATGTAGACGTAAATAATATTTATTGCGGTTCTTTATTTGAAGTAGTACTTTATTTTATACGTGGATTATATTCTAGTAGAGAACAAAAAATAAAATATTTATCAATTGAACTTTTAGAGCGTCCGCACACGGGTCGTCTGACTTTCGAAGCAGAAGCGTCTCGAACTCCGAGCGAATCTCCCTTCACTCTATCTTCGTAGGTCAATAATAGTATCAATCATTTCGACGCCGCATCGACCGCTAAACGACCCATTCGTGGACCTACTATTATTTACGTAGGAAGTAGGAAGTACACCGGAGTTCTTAGTTCTTCTCTAAGTTCGAGACGCGTCCGCTTCGAGGACGGAGACCACCCGTGTGCACGCCCTTAGATCGCAAAAAGGGGAATTTCCGCTGAAAGTGGGCATACCACTTCACATCGATTGTTGAGAATATACTTTCTGTAAGTACTAGTAGTTTCTACATATGTTATGAAGATGAATTGCCATATATACAGGGTGCTACAAATTTGGGGTACAAGCACTAGTCTCTCGGAAACCGTAATAGATACGAAGATGGTTAAATTGGGACAATGTTGCACTTTGGGATGTTCACCAATATGTCATCAAAAAAGTTTTAAAAATTTCAAAGACTGCTGAGTTTTTTGGGAAAAACGGATTTTTTTGATAATAAATTTTAATTTTTCCTGTGTCATTACTTTTTAGAAAATCAAAAAACGAATTGCAGATTCTTTCTCATAACCACTTTATTAAGGCTTTCTGATAGTATTTTTAGATTTGCGAATTGGCTTCTAATTTGTGAGATACAGAGGCCAATTTATTTTTTTTAAATACGGACCTGCATTTTTTATTTCATGTTTTGAAAGAACTCGGTCTTCTGAGTACGACGAATGCCACACTTTATATTTTTTTTGTTTTGGGTTCCTTAACAATAACAAAACTATTTAATTATTATATAAAATAATTTCAAGTCCGACTCTGGTTTTTTAAATTATTTAATCTGATTATATTCATCGCAACAATAATGATCAGCGCTAATTAACATCGAATAAGGAAAATTGAGCCAATTGGAAGATTCAAATATAGAATATCCCAGTCAGTTTTCTAAAGATATTATTTATAACTCTCTTAATTGTGAATTTGAAATCTCAGTGTACGATCTAATAATATGCATCATATTAATCGTAGTTATTATAAATAAATCAACTTCTACAAACTAGTATCTAATGATCTACATGTTCGAAAGCGTTACCACCCTTCCTATTGCACAAATTTATTTTTCGTTCAATTTTATTTATAGCTCTTTGAACAGATCTTCTTCTTATACTTCCGAATGCATTTTGTACTCTTTATTGTAAAATCAATCAAAATCTGAAATAAAAAAATGCAGGTCCGTATTTAAAAAAAAATAAGTTGGCCTTCACAAATTTTCAGCTAATTTGAAAAACTAAGAATATTATCAAAATATGCAATTAGTGAGATGTGCAATTGACTTGATCGAAATCAATAATATAGCTAACTAACAATTCTTTACCATATCTCCCTTCTCTTTACCCTTCTCAAAATTTACTAATCGATACAGGCAGCATTAAATCAATTATTAAACCTTCAATAATAGAACAACATTTTCCAAACTTTATCTATCAAAGATCTAACATAATTAAAACTGCCATAGGTAGCAAACTAACTAAATAGCAAGCTACAGTACCTATTCTTTTAGATTTTGGCATTGAAAATAACATAGATTTTATTCTCTTCGACTTTCATGACTTTTTCGACGGAGTCATAGGTCTTACTGATCTTATTCAGATGAATTTTAATATTAATTTAGTACAACAAAAGTTGACAGGAAATAACATCGAAATTCCTTTTAAATATCGACAAACTAAAGACGCAAATTTCTCTAGTTATGTTAACCCCAATGAAAAAATAACTAAAAATATGCCTGTTAATGTTTATGGAGATGATTTTTTTTCTAAACCAGGAATGAGTAACGATTTCAATGCCCTAGAAACCGCATCCTTAGTTAACAACACAGGAGATACTAACGATATGATAGAAGAGTTTCGTGAAACTATAGACGAACTCCGGTCGCCGCCGCTGGACAATGCGACAGTACCCGAATTCTTAGGGCTAGACGTCCTGAGAGAACCGACAATTAAAGTCATCTCGGATATACGAATACGACCCCTTGATAGAATAAGACCCCCTGAGAGAATAAAACCCCCTGACTAGTATAAAGCCGAGTATAAATATGCCAAGGCAAGTACGAGACAAACCCGAAACGAGTATGAAACGAGGCTATCGCAAATTCTTTCCAAAAGGCGTACTAATATGCCGAGACGAGGACGAGACGAGTCAACCTCAAGCGGAATTCGTCATATTATAGCCTCGAGCCGAGCGATTTAGCCTCGAGCAGAGTCCCTGCTCAGTCGAACGGCGTTGTCTCGCGGCTATCCATTTTCAGTGGAGCCTTTGGCGAACCCACAAAATTCTTCATAGAGCTATGCGATACTGAGGCAGTATCGACATTTTGGTATCGGTTGTATTGAATATAAAGTATCGATACTTTAAAATATTGATAAACATATTAAAGTATTATTCGATACCATTCAATATTTTAAAAAATTAATTAATAAATTTAAGTATACTGTGTTTTTTAATTGGATTAGGATCGAAAAAAATCAACAGAAGTCATTTGTTTTAAATTTGCCGACGTTTCGCAAAATTTATTTGCATCTTCAGGACACTACAAAGTTAAGAGAGCAAAATACAATCAAAAAATTTAAAAAATTTAATAAACAACTTAAAACACATATCAGTGGAATTCCACACATATACAATTGGTAAAACTACCCTAATGTTAACAATTAAATAAAATATATGTATATGTTATAAATTTAAGATCGCTTGTAAATAAAAATAATAGGGGATAAGGTCAGAATATAATCAGGATATTTTCTTATTCGCATTTAACGAAAAAAATCGACGATGGTGGCACTGTTTTATACAAAAAACCACCAGGATCAGAACTAAATCAGTCATCAAACGATCTCAAATTACTAAAAGCACTTGGAAGAAAATGATAAAACACTTAACCTAGGGTTGGCAACTTTGAAAATAAAAAATAGGGGCGAGAGGATAAAAAGAGGCACAGGCGAAATATTTTTGAAACGTCGCTAAAATGTCGAGAATTTACCAAAAAGTTATATAAACGATATGCGATAGATATTTAAAACAAACAAAAATATTTATACTCAAAACTTATTAAAATAAAGCAAACCATTGTCAACAAAACTTTTTTTCAAGACATAAACTAACAGTAAGTAAACATAAAATTACATAAAAGACACAGATTAACAATTCTTTAAAGCATTGTGGCGATAAACGAATATTTTTTAGATTTTGAAGTTGGTATGCAACAAAGTTTTCAATACGTGAGAGAAAAGAGGACAATCAGATCAAAAAGAGGACTGTTTCTGGAATAGGGGACGGTTGGGAACCCTATTTTAACCCCCTGTAGCTACGAATCAAAGCAGAATTGGATTGGTTGATATAAAAAATAAATCTCATTTTTACGTGAGGAACTTCCCCACGAGAGATGGAACATGTTTTTTGAAACACCCTGTATATGTTTGTTTAATTGCAAAATAGGTAAAAAAACAAGCTAGATAAATTAAAGGAATTAATGATAAATTTAAATTATATTCCGACTGTTTCCATTTAAAAAAAACTGGAGAACGCCGACTGAGATACCTGGAGTTAACGGCACGGCAGCGGCGGCGGCGGAGCCTTCTGCGAGTGCCGTTTTTTTGAGTCTTTAATTATTTTATTCAATAATATATTTTGTATGTGGTTTGTATATCTATAAATTTTTTAAATAGAGTAACAGCGCTTTCAGATGGAGCGGACCGTACGCGCAGAGCGTCCGCACGAATGTTTTTTCAAGATAGCTCATCCGGACGGAGCATACGCGACCCAGGTGAAATTGTTCATATAAGCTCATGGTACTTGCTCGAAGTCGCGGACGCTCCGTTCCATCTGAAAGCGCTGTAAGATAGGATCTAATTCGACTTTATTTATTTAAAAAATTAGAAATTTAAGTAATTAAGATTTAAATTATTAATTTAAATCTACATTTAAATGCCAATAACTAACCTGGAACATATATTGTAAATAATATATCTGCATTTCTTCATTTCTGAAGTTGTATATTTTTTCAAGGTATTCAATTCGCCACATTATTATTCTATGGCTTTCCATCATTGCAGCACGCTTATTAATAATTTTTAAATTATTAATATGTATATAATTTTAAATTTAATTCCCAGTTTATTAAACCTTCGCCGTATGTGCTTTCTGAACAGGTTTTTTTTTAAGCTCGGAGAGTTTTTTTTTAATTATTTCTATGGCGGGAACTTTATTATTTTCATATTTGCCATAAATTAAGTTTCTTAGTAGTCTGGATAGTTCAAATTTCTGGATATTTCTATATCGGATCGTTCCTTTCTTTGTCGATTCCCTTTATTTATGAGAGTACCGTAAGGAACTTCTGATAACATGGCCACCTTTTTCAACACACTCGATTTGCCTCTCTTATCTTCTATGTATCCTATATGTAAAGAATCTTGTTTTACATCTTTAATTCCGTTCAGCAGAAATAGCGCATAATTTACGTTTGAGCCGTTAATAACTCGACGAAAAGTTCATTACGTTTATTCATTTTTCATAAAATTTTCATGTTTTTATAAAAGAAATCACTAATAAATCTTTGTATATGAGATTTACCTACTTTGGCTAACTTACCTATACTATTTTAGAGAAGACAAAATTGCATCTCTCTAGTTAGGATGCATTATTAACATTATTACAAATAAAGGAAAGAATATTTATTTTTATATAAAAATGGGATGTGGAATCCGAGCCCCTTGAGACTCGAGGCACCTGTTTAAATAGACACCCACTGGTTAAATGTCACACGATGCCACTGGTTAAATAGACACCCCAATCCTTTTGATGGTTCGCCAAAGGCTCCGGAAAAAACGGAGATAACGCCGTCCGGCTGGGCATAGGCTCGGCTCGAAGCTCAGACCCCGTCCAAATATGACGAGTCAACCGCAAATCCCCTTGAGGTTGACTCGTCTCGGGTGTCTCTCGCACTCGTCTCGACATATTTATACGCAGCTTCAGACCCCCGATAAAAAAGAACCCCCTGATAGAATAAGACCCCCCGATAATATGGGAACCCCTATCGTAATCTCTGACGACTCTAATGATTTGGAAACAGTTCACACGTCACTAAAAGACTCTATATTTGAGTCACCTATTGAAAAATATTTAAATACTTATAAAAATACAATTATTCTAATGGTAGATCAAGAATCAATAAATTGTAGATATGACAAAAGTCACGAAATCAATAAAAACAAAAAGGAATTAATAATAAATAAACTTAATGATAATCGACAAGACCCACCAAAATTCTTTAACACAGAAACCGCTTATATAAAGATAAAAAATCGTTCTAAAAACTTGTCGAAATTTAAGAAAACTACCATTATAAAAGAGTCAGATATTAAACTAGAAACAAATAAGGGATCATATCATAAGAGTTGCACTAGGAAACTAAAAACTAAACGTAATCTCTCACAACGGTTGTCAACACTAGTGTTGACAACCCGGCTTCTCATGAAATGTAGTGCCGATGATATCCAAATAACCCTTTTAAATAATTTTATTTTACCCTTAAACTTAGGCAATTCCAAACTAGTGTATACTAAGCATACTTTTATACACTATTTAGATTTAAGCACTATAATTAATGAATTTAGAAATATAGAAGATCAATTTTTAATATTAAAAACAATTATACGCGATAAAAATAGTACGAATCCGATATCCTATTAAGGACTTTCAAAAAATATACTTTCTAGAACAGAAATTTTAACAGAAACCACCTTAAATAAAATTAAAAATTTATATCCTCATATACGTAATAAACGAGGACTAGTAAATGTTGTAGGTAAAGTTAATAAATGGCTATTCGGAACATTACACGCAGACGATGGGAGTAGATACGATTCAATAATTAATCAATTAAATAACGATCAAAAGAAACTAATCAATGAAGTCAATTTACAAATCTCTCTTTCAAAAGGGTTGATTGGTAACTATAACAAAACAATAACTACTCTCAGCAAAAACCAAGAAAACCTTCAAAACGGATTAAAACTCTTCCAACACTCTCTAAATAAAGAAATTGGTAATCTTCAAGAATACATTAGTGTACAAGGAATACTTTCTCAAATTAATTTAGACTGTCAGAACATCATTACATTTCTAGATAATATAGAAGATGCGATTATGTTTGCTAAATTAAATACACTACATAATTCTATACTTCCTAGCTCAGAGCTCCAAAAAATGATAAACTATTTAGGTACTCTATACGATAAAAATCAAATACCTATGTTTAAAAACATTTTATCTTACTATCAGTTCTTAGGAACACAAATAACTTTTTCGAATACGAAACTAATTTTTGCTATTCATATTCCGATCGTAAAACTTGATACCTTTACCTTGTATCATTTATTTCCTATAACACAAAACCACCAAGTTATTATCCCCAAATACCCTTATATGGCACGAGCAGACTCCAAAATACAGTTTCAAGAAACCATCTGCCCATTCTTAGAAGAAACTTTCTATTGCCACGTAGAATTTCACCCTGATGACCAGTGCACGCTACAGCTGATCGAAAACCAATCTACCGATGACTGTAAAATAATCGACATCCACGTTCAAGAGCCTATCATCGAACAAATAACGCCAAGAGAAATACTTTTACTACCTCCAAGACCACAAAGAATATTTTCAAAATGTAAAACCGATCCATATTTGGAAATTCAAGAGCCCAGCCTAATCAAAATTTCTAAGGGCTGTGAGGTTCACATAAATCATCAAATATATTCCAATGATGTCTCAATCCAAGACAGCAAGCCTTTAATACTACCACCAATCAGTTTTGATCAAGTAAAAAGAAGTAAATCCTTCGAGGCCTTCAAATAACGAAATTAATTTTGACAAAATGTTCGAGCTAAGGCAAATGGTTAACCAACTGCATCCCTTAACCCCATCGACGAGAAGTTTCATGGACAATTCCACTGACATCATATTCATGGTTTTGTTCATCCTCATCACTCTGAGCCTACTCTTCATCACAAGGAAGAAGTTACTCTACCCTATGCTGAGCTACATAAGGAAGAAGATATGCCCATCCAAAGAAGAGATGCCCGAAGACCCACCACGAAAAGAAAACTCCGTTATCTTTTCGTCTTAAGGAGGGAGGAGTTACATGTGGCCATTTCCGCCACACCTGCAACCGCACGGAAGATCTTCCTATGAGAACTGCTGATCATGCTCTTATTGATAAGTTTTTCTTTTAAGTTAATGTTCATTATAAATTCATTCTTTTGTCTGATTTCGTACGTACAACATTCATGCTGTATATTTTTAAATAAATAATTGTTTTTTAAAAAGACTTTCCTTCCGTCGAACAACATAATTCTAGGAATCTTTCTACGAGAGATAGCAAGTGTTTTATGAAACACGTTGTATGGTGAAAAATATTTCCTTCCTATAGAATCGGATTGCGCCAATATATCTTTTTATTCCTTTTTTCTCATTCTTACGTTACGTCAACACACAAAAAGTAATATAGACCGGCACACCCCCACTTTCAAAGTAAATAAGGCGATTAAAACTCTAAATCTTAATGTAAAATTTGAAACCAATTCGAGAAAAAAATTATTCTCCCCTACAGCACAAAGCATTTGTCTCGAGTTACAAGAAAATGACCTGTTCGGAATACGTCTTTTTTAAAAGAAGCTTTTAATTTAAATCTGCTCGCCGTAGACATGAAGGAAACACTGCGAGTTAGTCATTTATAAAATCAGACGGCAGAGCACGGGAGTAAAAATGTTATTACACTGTTTCTTACAATTTCTTTTAGATGCTTCTATTTGTGTCTGGCAAATAATTTTTAATCCCCACGGCCGAAATATAAGACTGATGCACGACACAAAGGACGGATGTACTGCCACGGAGTAAATATTTGCCTAGAATGAATATTTGCTTCAAAAAATGTACAAGATTCTTTGACTTTAAATACAGTTCGGAAAAATCTTACGAGAATATTAAAAACGATATAAATTATTTCGATATCTTTAAAAACAGTTTTAAGAACACTATATTTAATTTAGTGTGCAATTTAAACTAACAGGAAGAAAAAATATTTGTACACTGATAAAATTAATTTGAAAATTTAATAACAATCCTAAGTTATTGCTTGCCACAGATTATTGTAGTAAATTTACATCCGTTCTTTAGTTTTACAACTCGTTTGTAAAATAGCCGAATGTGTGTGGCATGTATACAGGGTATCCCAGAAATAAGTGCAAGTATTTTAAGGGGTGGTAGATCTTGATAAAAGAAACATATTTTTTCTTTATCGTTTTTCCAAGTCCAAAATAACAGTTATTTTACTTTGAAAATTTCCAAAAAAAAATGCTTTTTTGCTAAAAATTTTGAGAACCTCTGCATTTTCTTTCTTGTAAAGTTAATAATAAGAAATTATATTTTTTGACTAAAAAAATTTCAAAAAATTCCAATTTTCAATTTTTTTTCGCGAAAAAAACACATAGGCGTGTTTCTGGGGTTGAACTATACTACCAGTTAAAATACTCGCACTTATTTCTGGGACACCCTGTATAAATATGTTATAATATATCTTTATATTCACCAATATTCTTTGTGAATTTATTTAAAAAATGTGTGTCTCATAGTAAATTTAACTTATTCATTGTAAATTTATCTTTTAAAATCGCTCTTTTTAAATAATAATTAAATAGTTTTGTTGTTGTTAAGGTACCCAAAACTAAAATAGTATAAAGTGTCATATATCATTGTACTCAGAAGACCGAGTTCTTTCAAAACATAAAATAAGAAATGCAGGTCCGTATTTAAAAAAAATTAAATTGGCCTCTGTAACTCCCAAATTAGAAGCTAATTTGAAAATCTAAAAATACATTCAGATAACCTTAAAATGAGAATATGCAATTAGTTTTTTGATTTTCTAAAAAGTAACGACAGGAAAAAATTAAATTGATTTTCAAAAAAATCCGTTTTTTCAAAAAAACTTAGCAATCCCTGAAATTTTTGAAACTTTTTTGATGGCATCTTGGTAAACGTCTCAAAGCGCAACTTTACCCCAATCTAACCATCTTCGTATCTATTACGGTTTCAGAGATACCATTGCTCATACCCCGAATTTGTAGCACCCTGTATAGAAATCGCATTAATTTTGTTGAAGTAAGTGTATCAGTATTAACTGTATTGTAATAGCTTCAGTAGTATTATTTTAAAGTAGCTCAACCTAAGACGTTTATGGATGTAAAGCACCAGATGGCGGGGCGTATTTCACAGTCTTTTACTAGAGAAAAATATTTTTTGTTACTCCGAATTTTGAAGCGGCCAATAAAAACAGAGAAAATAAAAATCGATTATTTTCGGACAGTGCCAATTGATTACTAATCGACCAGATACTTTTTGTCTATTAGATATGCTATAAAAGCTGGTAATTATACAATTCGACCATTGTAAATACCCGACAAATTCCGCAAGGCCGACGAGGTCGATGTTTTTCACTGATAAGAAAAAAAAATGTTTGTTTAGATAATTTTCGAGATATTTTTTCTTTCTGAATGCACATTTTAAAAGTATTTTATATTCTTTGTCCGCTTGATCTATTATACTGGTCGCACGTATCGAAGTTTTATTTCTTGTAGTTTTAAAATATTTTCTTGTTTCTTTGTAGTTGTAATGTAAAATTAGATTCATTTATTAAGTTTGATTATAATGTTTAGTGTAGACTACCAGAAGAAATTTAGTAGTGTTTTTATATTTTATTTTGAAGTTAAGTAGTAGGTGAAGGGGTAATTTGGTTAATTTTTCTTTATGTTTGATTAATTAATAAGTTTGATAATTTGTTTAGTGTAGAATACAAGAAGTAGTTTGTGTAGTGTTCTTGTAAGAGATTATATTCATTTATTTTGTAGTTGAGTAGAAGGTGAAGGTATTTGGGTATTTTTTTCTTTTTGTTTTTCTTCTAATAATTATTGTAGTAGTTCTTTTAAATATTGTGATAGATACATTATAATCTTCCTTCTACTTTTCTGGTAGTTGAATATACGAAAAAAATCTGATCAAATTTATTTTAAATGAAATTAATCTAGTCTTATTAATTAATCAAATTAAACTAGTCAAATAATATTAATTGCAATCAATTATTAAAAAATATTAATTATTTTGGAAAATAACTTTTGAAATGGAGTATTATTGATAAAATTTAGCCAATTTTTTTTACCCAGTAGCGTATTTCAATATGATCTTATCATTTATCACTGTATAATAACTTTGTTGTGGCAGAAAAATATACCAGTTAGTTTCAAAATATTATTTTTTTTTCAAACGTCACAAAAGTATTAATTTTTGCGACGTGATTGACAATATAAAAAAGTCATTTTAACGCCTAGGCATAAAAGTAAAGCACTTTACGCCTAAGCATAAAAGTATGAAAATATATTATTAAAATGACATAAGTCTCAAATTCAACGAGCCGTAACCATAGTTTCTCGATATATAATTACTCATGGTACAAAGAAAACTTGAAAACAAGGTATGGTCGATAGCGTCTCCAATTTCGTTCAGTTTGCGCATATCGCCTGTGACGTCATATGCCATACAACAAAATATCCGTATTGTTCAATTGCCACTAATAAAAAAAGACCTAAAATAGGGAAGAATTAAATAACCCCTAAAGTTATGTAAAATCATCGAGCTGGACATTTGAAAAGTTATGACACATTATACACATTTATTATGTGTCATCTGTTTGAAAATTTGAAATTGGCGCGTGGAGCTTGCCGACCAATATTGCCGTTTATCACCTGTGACGTGGTGACCACCTGCGCAATATCATACCTTTTTTTTTTGTATCATGATAAATACTTACAAGGTATGAGTTTTAAATATTTTTATATTATTTGGAACGTTTGAAATTGTTTAAAACATTATTTGTGGCGTTTGAAAAAAATAGCATGTTCTATTCGGAGTAAAAATGACTTTTGTGCTTCGGCTGTATGTCAAACCTACAGTCTCGCCATGGATGCACGAAAAGTGTCATTTTTACTCCTAATAAAACAATATACTAGAAAGTTTTATGGTTTAACGGGCTTTGTGAGTTAAAACAGTTTTTATAATTCTTGATCGAAAATAAACGGCGTCAGCGATGGCTATGAAATGAAGATCGCTGTCATTTTATATGTAAATTTATGTGGGAAATGTCGTCGACCGTCGGAAATGTCGTCGATCGTCATTTCCCTGCCAACTGGACGCCGTTTTTTTTTCATATGGTACAAGTTAAAGCAAACTTGACTCTGACCATGTTTTACGCTAAGAAAAATTTATTTCGTGTAATAAAGATTTAAATGGTGTATTAAGTACATAATATTTATTTAAATGTCAAATAATATTATTGAAACAAGTGCCAAGTTATATTTTTAATTAAGAAAAAAATTAATCAAGAATGTATAAACGTTTTGTTTTCAAAAAAAAATTATCTTAAAAACGTAAAACCTGAACCTGAAACCTCAATTTAGAATAAAATGATCGAAGAATGAAATAAAATTTTATAGCCCTGGGTCAAATTGAAATGAAGTAAGTGTATGTAACTTTTTTTAAGTATTAATAATTACCAGTAATTAGCATTAATGTACCAACATATTGAAAATTGTTATTTCTTTTTTAAATACGGTTTAGAATCCTAAAAATAACAGTAAAAATAATCGAAAATCAACAATGATATAATAGTTTTGTTTAAATTTCTTAATCAGCTGAGCCCTATTATAGTTCGCAAAAATCCGAGCTATATTATTACATTACTCTGAGGGAAATACCGCAAATAATCGATATTTTTGACTCCGCCCCTAATCACATGCTTCATTCTTTTAAAGCTTTGCGATTTGTTCGCCAGAGGCAGCACATTTTGTCGAGAGGTTGACCAACTTTAAGAATATATAAACAAGGGTATTACTAATAGTTTTGTTAATAATTTAATTTTATTTATTTTTTTGCGTTGTCTGTAACTGTGACATTTTTCCACGTTCGATATACAGGGTGAGTCAACGATAGAGTAAAGTCCATTATCTCATTTGTATCGAGATTTACAAAAAAATGTTAAATATAAAAGTTATAGGGAAGATTAAGATACATATTTTACAATTATTATAGAGTATACAGGGTGCTTCAAAAAAGTGTGGCGGATACAATATATGTTTTTTTAAAGGCAACACCCTATTTTTTTATTTCATTTTTAGATTCTGCGTAAAATTCTATAACATTTTTATATATAACGTTATATACCTAAAATTAATAGTTTTTGTAATATTTAAATTTGTTTATACAAATGTTAAATTGCAGTGTGGTAAAAAATTGTCAGTGGTACCATTGTTTCTGAAGTTGGAATACCAAAATTTGGTATGAAAGTTCTACACAGATTAAAAAGAAGATATATGTTAAGATATTTTAGTTAAATGCTACAGGGTGTTCAAAATATATTTCTAAATTTCTAAAACTAAAAACTATTTAAAATTTTTAGATTTAAAAAATTTTAGATTTTTTAAATCTAAAATTTTTTAAATGGTACCCCCTGTATATTTTGATTTTTTCTGATAGGTTTTGCAAAGCTCTTCAACTTTTATTAAGTATGTCATATACCTATTTTTAATAATTTGCGATTTATTCCAATTTTTTCTATTTTTACCCATATCTTTAATACAATTACGCTATAACATCATAGTTACCATGACAAAAAATAATAATAATTATCAAAATTTCATATGTCTGTTAAGCAAGTTAAGAATAAAAGGTGAATTTTAGTTTAATTTGTTGTAATAAGTATAAATGATAGAGGTAGGGGTAATATTTCAGATTTTCCTGAAAATGGATTAGGTACTCAATGTAACTGATATACACGAACAAGCCAAAATAAACATATTTTTTGGTTCAGTACTATATATTATATAGTACTTTACTAAGTACTATAAGAATAGATGTAGATTATCTAGAAAACATTTTCATATTATATTATATTATAATATTTTCACTGTGTAATGGGACGGTTTTGTGGCAGTAGTAATATTGGCTTTACGAAATGAATTATAAACCAGAATTTTACAACGAGAAAAAAAAACTTTACTGTATGTCGGAGAAAATTTCAATATCAGTAGTCGTCAACAATTAGGTAATCTCGTTAGTATTACCCTAATCTGTGGATATTCAGCCCGACGGAAAATCCAAGTGTCATCTTTCATAATATAGAAATACACCAAGAAATTCACGACTACGAATTTAGTTTTTTTGAGTAAAGTTAGTTAATTTTGACTAATAATAACAATTGTAGCTAATTATTAAACTACTTGTTAAAAATAAGTAATAAATATGTTTGTTTTGTGGCGGCAACTATGATATTGTTACGGATTCCGTGGGTCCACTATTTAAACTCACGATAAAATACTTAACGAATTTATTTTCTCACTTTATACACAATTACTAACTTATAACACACAACAAACTAACTATTTATAAGATTCCTTCACCAAATTGTCCGATTTTCAATTTCCACGCGGTATATTCAAATTTCAAAACTGTCTCAGTTGTCGATGGCTCCGGCTTATATACTCTATTGACTGCTTCTCGAAATTTCCCCAATTCTCGGAAAGCGTACTTCTTCATACCAGACAATTCTATTGTCTGATTCCCTTACTTCTCGACTTGACTAAAAGATGGCGCCTGAAAAAGTCTTTTAATTTCTGGCGGATACGTTGCGGTTGTGCAGGCAACCAGTAATACATTTTTAATTTCTGGCGGATGCGCCATTTTTCTTGACAATATTATAGCGTAGTTGTATTAAAAATTAGGGTAAAAATAGAAAAAATTGGAATAAATCGCAAACTATTCAAAATAGGTATATGACATAATAAAAGTTGAAGAGCTTTGCAAAATCTATCAGAAAAAATGAAAATATATAGGGTGTACCATCTAAAAAAATTGAGATTTTTTAATTTTAATTAGTTGAAATTGATAAATATATTTTGAACACCCTGTAGCATTTAACTAAAATATCTTAACATATATCTTCTTTTTAATCTCTATAGAACTCTCATAAAAAAGTTTGGTATTCCAACTTCAGAAACAATGGTACATCTGACAATTTTTTACCACACTGCAATTTAACATTTGTATAAACAAATTTAAATATTACAAAAACTATTAATTTTAGGTATATAACGTTATATATAAAAAAGTTATAGCATTTTACGCAGAATCTAAAAATAAAATAAAAAATAGGGTGTTGCATTTAAAAAAACTGACCCCGTATACTCTATAGTTATTTTAAAATGTGTATCTTAACCTTCCCTATAACTTTTGTATTTAACATTTTTTTGTAAACCTCGAAACAAATGAGATAATGGACTTTACTCTATCGTTGACTCACCCTGTACAGCTTTTACTTTGTTTATTTTTTTTATTTTTCTCATTTATTTTGTGACACTAACGAATATTATTTAGTTGTTGGTAGAGTATTTACCTGTAGTTTACGTTGCCTATAATTTCGACATTTTTCTGCATTTGTTATACAAGAATTCGTTAACTTTCCTTTTCTGTTTTTTTTTGCCAAACTGTTTATTATTTATCAGCAAAACCTCTTCCTCCTTTTGATTTATATGATTAAATTTTGTAATTTTTTTTTTCAGATACGCTTTGACTGATATCATCCAATTTCCTTTTTTCATGAGATTTCCTTCATTTTTATGTTTTGAAATATTTAAATCGAACAACCGAACTACCAAACTACGAACTTCCGAACAACCGAAACCGAACTAACGAAGTACAGAATTCCCGAACTACCCCTAATTTATAACCTATGTGTATGAACTTACGACCGAGAAAAATGAAAGGTTTTCATTGATTTAAGTAAAATCAATATTCGGATTGTCAGGGGGTTTCTAACAGGACACTATCTCCTCAACGAACACCTCAGTAGACTGAGGCGTTCGTCTTTCCAGCTGCAAGTCCAAATTTTTTGTTATTTTATTTACTTGGAACCGCGAGATTATTCGCACCACTTGGCCATTTATGGTCTGCCCGAGACAAGAGGTCATTCCTATACATATAATAAGAAATAGGTATAGCAAAAAAATCGTGGATATTTGGAAGGGGATAGGCAAAAAAAACTTGCCGCAAAGAGGGGTTGCCACGGTTCAAAGTTTTTCCTACGGGTCCGGAAGGAACTTACTTCTATACAGTAATTATAAGTATTTTACTCAAATATTTCAGTCACGTTTCTGACTGTATGGAAAGACTCATTATACAGGGCAGGGTTCATAGTACACACGCTTGTACATGAAGCACAAGACAGGAAAATATGGAGACAAACTGCACACATCACCTGATCACTACATTCCTCTTGTTGGAATAAAGACAGAAGAGTGAGAGGTTTTAATAAAAAAAGAAAAAAACAGTATAAAATATTGTCAGGTAATTATTTTGAGAATAAATAATATTACAAAAGGTTCTCATTACAATTAATCTTACATCTAAATCATTCGTCGCGATAAATTCCTTTATTTTTTTTTAATTTGAAAAATGAATTGTAACTAAAATTATTTCATTAGAATTATTTTACTAATGAATTTTTAAATATTTCCTAAAAGTATAAATCTGTTAAATAGACTGAGCTTAATGACATTGCAATTAATGGTATGGTCCCTATGTCTAGTATAACGAATTTATACGACAAGCTAGGGAAATGCTTGTATTCTACGACATTTGTTTTACCACGTGGCTTTACTACATAGTATAAGCAACATTTACTTGCAGCTTTAACAAATATATATTATAATAATATTCTCTTGTGTGTCGCAATGAACTGTATTTTTCAATTTTCTTTTCGAAAAACGAAAAAAATATATTTTTTTTATGTTTATGATTAAGAGGACAAAAATCCTATATTTAGTTTTTTTTAAGTATTAAACCATATTTAATCTGTTAACACGCACTATTGATTATTCAAATGCTAAGATATATTGAAATTATTTAGAATGTTGTTGGTGTTTCGTTCAAAATAAAATAAAATTTAACTTAAACATACTTTATGCAGTTTTCCGCTAAATTCCTTATTGTATTTAGATAAATATAAATGTTATTCAAACATAACTAATTATTTAAGTCAAACAAATTTTAGTCCAATATAATAATAGAAAGATCACAAAGATTAGAGAACAAAGCTGTAAAATTTGGTAAAACCTTTTTTTATATAACTCTTATGTTATGAGAGATATACTACTGATACACCACTGATTTCTCTTAAAATAAACATTATTTTCAAAATCTTAATTCATCAATTTTTATTTTTTTAATGATTTTTGCTTAAAAAAATTAAGCAATTTTACTTCAGGGTAAAGTCGGTAAAAATCTGATGCGGTGACTGTTGTGTAGAAATCGTTTCTGTAATGACTGGAAGAAATTAAATAGATACAACAATTTTTATACATCCTGTATACTGTAAAACCTACAGTAAAATAAAAATATGGCCTTTTTTAAAAATATTTTAAAATATTACAAAAGAACAAAAAGGCTCCCGACCGAGTGGCGAAAATCACATTGCCAAACATAAAAGACGAGTTCTGTCTTATTTTAATGGCGACGGTGCCTTATTGTGGAAATAAAAGGGAGTTACACAAAAGCGAATTTTAATGATATCCGTATAAAAATGCTAAATTTTATCTTGCACTATAAAAATGCAGTAGAAAATAAAAGATTTGCGTTAAGTCGGTAAAAAGGCGCATAAAGTTGGCTTTTACAATCCCCCATGTTTTCGACAATAATCCAGTCACATTGTGTTTGTGTCGTAAATAATTTAGGACATTTTTTATAGTCCATTCAAATGTACGTTTCCAGAGTATAAAGCATTCTAATCCAAGATTTGTTATAACCTAAATAGTATAATTCAAATAATTTTTGATAAATTATATTTCAGTGTAGAACCGTTGATTGAAATAGTTCTTTTTCAGAACATTATACTCGCTCTACACTATTAGAAGAATAGAACGAAACAGGTCAACGTCGCGTTTCGTCCCTGAATTTTGTCGCATTTCGGCTTTTTTCCAGTTATCTTGAATTATTTCGGTTTGCCTCGACCTACTTTCGGTTCTTAAAAGCGCCTCCAAACTACTCGTGAAATTGCGGAAAAGGGCGTGGGGATATTTTTTGGCGTTTCCTGTTCAATTTTGTTTCGTTTCGAACTGTTTCCAAAACGTCGGGGTATCTATACCCGAGGCAAAGGACTTTTTCATAAATCTCAGCGAAATAAGTAAACCTAGACATTTCTAAAATATCTGTTGTTACGATGATATTTCGTATTTCGTAAATTACATGTCGTTTTATGTTGATATATGTTTAATATTTGAACGCGCGTTTATAATATGTACAGTAGATATTTAAGAACAAAACTTTTCACTTAATCTGCGGGTATAAAATTACAATATTTTTATTATTTAATTTTATTATGATAAATTATGTTATAGTCTAAGAGCTGGGAATGAAATGAAATGACTGATAATTTCCCAGAGGTTGAATGCTGGAATTGCAATAGTATAGCATTAGTAGCGTAGCATTACCTAGTATAAATCTGCGGAGTCTTCGCGGTCACCGTTGCTATATACAGGGTGTCCCATTTTAGTTGAAATCATACAGTATCTCCGTTATTAGTGAAGATAGAAGAATGCAGTTTGCACAAACCTGTCCCACATTTTTGTCAAACGGAAGATGCTGTAAACAAAATCTTCGTTTTCGTTTCTGAGCTACAGGGTCTTTTTTAAAGTTTGTAATTTCGGACACCTTCCGTATCTCTGTTACTATAAAAGATATCCAGAAGGTGAAAACTGTTTCTTGTAGACGTTTTTACGTAGAATGCAGTGGTGTGGTCTGTTTTTCTCCGAAAAAATTATTTTTGAAAATATGAACTAAAGTTATGTTTTCCTAAATAGAACATCCTGTATATTTAAAAATCATTTGATCTGACTTGCTATGTGTTTCTCAAAAATTTATATCGCGTAGTATGTTATATTCTGTCTCTATATTTATTTTCACTATTCACTATTATTTACTGCAATATTTAAAAGTCATCATTTTCTTATTAGTGTTTCACGTAGACCGTGATCGATAATAACAGAAACAAAAGAATTATTAAAAGTATACTGCTATATATCTCTTGTTCAAAAAAATATTAGTAGCTCCCAAAAGGAGCTACTATTATTTTTTTATACATCAGGGAAACTTATCACCCTAACACTCTTTGTAAATCTTGGTAGCTATCGTACCGGATCTTTTAGAGGATATTCCTTTCCTTTAGCTAATTTACGTAAAATATACTTTCAGCAAGATGGGGCTCCAGCTCATTACTTTGAAAATATAAAAAGAATAAAAAACTATTTCCAAAATCAACGAATTGGGCCCATACGAAATGGTACCATGGAAAATGGATTCCCAGAGAGAGCATAAGATGGTCTCCCAGATCCCCGGATTTATCCGTTCTCGATTTTTGTATTTAAGTATTTTTGAAGTAAATATATCGTGACAATTATAACAATGTCGAATACTTGGAAAATGCTATCAAGCAAGCTTTTAAATATTTGCAAACCCATCTTTTATAGTAAATCTCGTTATAAAAAAAATTCGATAGATTCAGTAGTAACAGTTTAAAAGTAAAATATTTTAGTCCCAAATAAAATTTTAATATGTGTATGAAAATTGTAGTAAATACCAACTATGATATAGAAATAAAAATAAAAATCTATATTTCAAACAAACAATGATATATAGGAGGAGCATTAAAAATATGAAAGTACATTATTATATTAAACGATGAATTTGCTTTTGCCAAACATTTTTTGTACGAGAAAACCTAAAAACAAAGATCTTAAGAAAAAAAAAATTATGGCGGAGGTTGACATTATTGATAGTTGTTTTCCATTTTGAAATCCACACACAGACATACACTATTTTAGTTTGGTATTTTGTTTCTTCACAATTAGAATTAGGCCGCTGAAAACTGGAATATCTTGGATAAAAATTGCAGAAAATGTTTCGAAACATTTCGACTAAAAGTTTTGATTCCGCATCGAAACACTTCAGGAAACGCGGCTAGTGCAACCACACTGGAAACACATGTGATAAGGCCATATAAAATATATAGGTTTCGAAAATGTTTCCTATTTGTGGCATACCCTTTCCATTTTGTTTCAAGAAACAACATTTCCTATTATGTGTCCAAAATGTGTCCAAAAATGGTTTGGTTTTTGTTTTTGTTCTTCTAATTGGGTAAGTTAACGACGCGACGTTTCGGTCATTATTGACATTATTTGCAAACAACTATTTAGAAAGAATATGATGAAACACTGTACAAGCACTGTACAATATCAAAAAACGCAAATATCTTGGAAACGGTAATTAGCTAAACGACCAGTGAAGCCTCAACGGATAGAGTTAGTGGAACTCTATCATCGCCCTATTAAAAAAAATCCTTTGAAAACTTCCAAAAATGTTCCCAGCCAAAATCCAGCTTTTTTGACTTATTCCGATTTGAAAGATTTTTGGGCGTGTATCGATGCAGATCGATTAGTAAAATTTTTTAGTATCCACAGTTTGTCAAAAAAGTACATACAGGGTGAGAAAAAAAAATAAAAACCGATTTTTTTTATTTTCAGCATTTTTACTAAATACAACATAACCTAAAAAGGCGGTCAATTTGCATTTAGAATTCTTACATTAGCGTCTTAGTTTAGTTTAGTTTAGTTTAGTTTAGTTTAGTTTATTAATTCCTTTTAATATAAATACATGGTACTTAGATTATAGGATCGTCGATAAATATATATACAGAAAACAACAATTTTTGACAGAAAATCATACAAATACAAATATAAAACAACTATACATCTTCTAAGTGAGAAAAGTGGAAAAAGTTAATAAATAAAAAAATCGATTTTCTTCAAAGGGGTATATCCAGAAAATCGACAATCGAAATCTTTCTAATTAAATATCTCGGAAACTGTGCATTTTCAAAATACAGTTTAAATGGGGGATAGAGATCCACTAGCTCTATCCGTAGAGGCTTCACTGGTCGTTTAGCTACTTTACCGTTTCCGAGAGGTAATATCTTATTTGTATCTACACCTTTATTTTTTTCTGCTGGCGACCAAATGCTAAAATTTTCGAAGTGACTTCCACGCTTAATTTCAACGTTAACACCTTAAAAATTATTTAGAATCATAAAAAATAGGCAACCTTCTAAAAACACTCGGATTTTGGTAGCTCGACCGGACTAATAGGTGTTTCAATAGAAACTAAATGAAATAAAGTGAGTTGGTTTTACATGAGATCCTACAATTTTTTGTAGTGGAAGAATTGCGTTGCGCACAGTTTTTGATGAGATGTATGTTTTTCAAGTAAATTTTCGCTTTCAGTCACGTTTTCTCCAATAGTCTCTATAAACGAATAGAGATGAGAGAATCTAAGCCGATTAGGAAGTAGCTAAAGAAATAATCAAGAGCGAGAGCCACCGATCATTAATTAGAGTCGAGATTGCCGCGGGCTAGCACTTGACACGTTTTCGGTCGCCCTCTTAATTAAGAAATACGTTAGACGTTGCCCCTCGTGCCTTTTAGCCGAACAATCCCGAGGCAGTCAATTTGTTGTTAGGGCTCTTGTTGCCGTGGCGAAAAAAACAGGCTTCTATTTATGCCTCGCCATTGAGGGAATGTCGTAATTTATAGACACTTAGTCGGTAATGGTCTACAAGTATTTGTGGCTTGTCATCGGTGTAGCGAAACAAATTGTTTAGCAGTAGTTGTTTGCTGGTTTTAAAACGTTAATGGGTTATTTCGACTCAAAATTTTATTGTTACAGAGAAAATGTTAACTAACACGATGTATTACTTAGCAATATATTTAATTGAAGAGTGGAAATACCAAAGGAGGTCAGTCCCAAAATTATTTTTTTCGAGAACACATGAAGCTAATAATTTTTAAAATATCTTTTAAAATACATATAATATACATAAACAATAGAAGCTTTCGCTTGGCACTTGTAACTTTTGTTAGGACATACAGCATAGTATTTATTACGTTTCTAATTTAATAACTAAATATTGAAAAATTTGGCACTTACCCCCTTTGGTATTTCCACTCTTCAATTGTGCTTTGCAATTATTTATGTATGTGTTACTTAGAAACAATTAAGCATTTCATCGCAGAAACATATTTTTTTTTGTTGAATGCCAATAAAAGACATTCATTGATTTCTAAGAAATAAATTTGAATTTTGTATTTATTAATATAGTTTACCAAAACTCACATTTCCCATTAAAAACTACTAAATTGTAAAACTTGGAAAATAAGTTGGTTATAATAATTGTTTTATAATTCGCAAACTCTCTATTTATTTATCTAGTAATGCTAAAACACTCTATTTGAAAGTCAGTTAGAGAAAATAGTATGATTCATTGGCAAGTAAAGTAAATATTTACGATCCGGTAAAGTTGTGATGTAAGAGGAGGCATAGCTTGCCTGAGGCGAATCAGTAGTAGATAGGTCGGCCGACTGTTGTGTTGTGTTTTGTCATAGAGCTGATATTTGGGGGTTGAGAGTCTTTTGACTATAAACGTTGCAAGTACTGTAAGGCAACGGGTCGTTTGACCGGAAGAAAACCTCTTGTGACGTCTTGCCTTCGAGGTTGGTCTTGAGAATTTGAGGTCTCCCTTGTCTTCTCGATTGACACGATGCGGCGTTGGGGTAGTGAGCTACCCCAATTAGCTTATTCGATTGGGATGCGAATCTGTTTAGCGGCAGATTTGCGTCCGGGGGAAGCCCCTATACTATTTCAGGTGACACTAACTAGTTGTTGAAGATGATTAACCAATATATAACCGAATGATATTTGAATTAGATGGAAACAAAATGTTTTTATGCTTACAAAGAAAATTCATTAAATTTTTGTCCTTAAATTGTCCTTAAAATATAAAACGGGATTGAGAGATGGCGCTCGTGTAAGATAGTCGTGTGCAAAGTCGCTGTGCTAAAATATCCAATTTTTAAGTATTAATGGCAATTTAATTGTAGTTTTATAACAATCAACCTTTCAAAGCTATAGTTATCTTCATTGAGTGCGGTAGTACTGTGAGTGTACGTCAAGTTAAGTTTATCCTCAATAATTGTTGTGACCTTTCGCCATTATTGACCATTCGCCATTATGGGTTTATCTACGGCGGACATGCGTGAAATTAAGTCGGCTATTATGAATACATTTTCGGAAAAATTTCTGCAAGAGATAGCGGATAAGGTAGCTATCATAGTAAATGAGCGTCTTCAGGAGAAATTAGATATCCAGATGAAAGCTATTGAAGCTTTACAGATTAAAATTAATAAGATTGAGGCCGAAAATCACCTTTTAGGAAAGCTATTAGACATTCAAGAACAGTCATCGAGAAACCTCAATGTGCGCATATTCGGTTTGCCCTATAAAAATGGCGAGGATGTTAGAGAAGAAGTGCTTCAAATGTTTAAGAAGGATCTAAATTTAAACATCAACAGCACCGATTCAAAGAAATGCCACCGTGTTTTTTCCAAAATTCCTAACAACAAACCACCAGCAGTACTGGTTCGATTCTCAAGTGATGCGGTGCGTGTCAACGTCTTGAAATCGCGAAAGCAGTTAAAGGGCGGTACTATCGTAATTAAGGAGGACCTAACCAAGAACCGCTTATCTTTGCTTTTAAATGCCGCGAATAAATTTACGAATAAAAATGTGTGGGTGCTTAATGGAACTATCTATATTAAGTGTAACGATGTAGTGCACAGAATTTCTGATGCGGATGATTTTAACAAATTAATATAGTAATAAACATGTTCTGTAAGTACAATTTTTTACAAAATGTTGATTATAAGAACCATTGGAATTACAAATGTACTGATATACATACTAAATTCTTATTTTTGGTCTCTATTATATTTCATGGCTAAATTGTTTATGGCTGTCAATGGTGATACGTTTAATTTTATTTTATATTATTATATACCTAATATAGTTAGGGTATGAAATGTTTATTTTGGGCTGTTTTCTTTTTCAATTTATTTTGGTACTGTGTAGCATGTTTTGTTTACTTTAAATTGAGGATCATCCTTGAAGGAAACATGTAAATCTATTCTTATTATAATTTCTTAACATAATTAATTACTGCTATAATTATAAATTATGAATAATTTTCAATTGAGTTAGCTATCAAATATATATTTTAGTATTGTTATATTTTTGAAATTGTGCGCTATATTGGTGCTAGTTTAAAAGTATTATGTATTTGTACTGATTTTAAATTACGTTTGATGAACTACAATTTTAACTTTATCTTATAGATATATTTTTTTCTCGCCTGTATATAGTTATATATATTATTTTGGCGACTTTGTGTATTTCTGCCTATTGTGGATTATTCTACAAGCGCCTTTAATTTCTCCCATTTCAATATACGTTCAATTTTTTCTTCTTTTGGTTTGTTTGCGGAACATATAATTGGCGAAAACTATGATGTTCTGGGACTCTCAGAGACGTGGCTGTCTGGTAACGTGGACAGATGGGGCTGTTTTATTAAATGGTTATAACTTAATACGAAATGATCGAAATGGCCGAGGTGGTGGAGTGTGCTTCTATATTAAAAATTCACTAAAATACAAAGTTCTAACGGTTCCCTTAGATGACTCTACGTTGGAGCAGATCTGGGTGAGTGTGAGGGTGGGTAAGTTAAATTTTTGCCTGGGATCGGTGTATCGTCCTCCCGATTCTAATTTGTTGTGCTGTGTAAATGGTTTGGAGAATACTTTGATTGATGTGTTGCCTAAATTTGACTGCGTTTTATTCGGAGGAGATTTAAATGTCAATTATTTGAACAACGACAATAATATTTTACAAAAAATGTTCAACAAATATGGCTTAACACAAATGGTGGATTCGCCAACTAGAGTAACTAATGTTTCTCAGACGTTGCTAGATATTATTGTTTGTTCTCGTCCTAGTTTAATTAATGATGTAAATATTGTAGATATGGATCCAATATCGGATCACTCATTGGTTACTTGTACACTGAAAATTTTTACTAAAATTGACCAAATTAAATATCGTACATATCGTGATTATTCAAATTTTAATTATATCGACTTTATGAATGATTTAGAGATGCGCAATTGGGATCATATATATAGTCTGGACGAAGTTGATAAAATCGTAGAATACCTGAATATTAACATAAACTCAATTTTTGATGATCACGCTCCCATTAAATCATCTAAATTTACCAAAGCTCCTGCTCCGTGGCTTACAGAGAACTTAAAAATGATGATGAAGTTACGAAAGAAAGCCCTTTCAAAATATAAAAAACTTAAAACGGACGCATCCTGGAATTATTATAAAGATTTGCGTAATTTTGTTAGTATGGCAGTGAGAAACGAGAAAAAAGCTTATCTTGTCCATAAATTCAAATGTGATCCCAAGCAGTTCTGGAAGACAATAAGGTGGCTAAATATTAAATCGGTTGCCGACATAAAACCTGAAGAAATCCATAACGACCCTAATCAATTCAATAGGCATTTTACAGAGAATATTCCTGCCACTGATAGAAATGACAAGTTTTTAGACAAAAATTATGTAAATAAGACAATAACACTAAATACTAAAAAATTTACTTTTAAAAATGTAGATTGTACGCTTGTTTCGAAAATAATCTCTAAATTAACTTCTAGTGCTGTTGGCAGTGATGGTATAAACCTAAAAATGATATCTATTATAACGCCCTTTTTAACACCTCATATTGCATTTCTTATTAATAAATGTTTGTCGTTAAATGAATTTCCATCTGCTTGGAAGCAGTCTCAAATAATACCCATTCCCAAGATTTCAAAACCTACTTTAATTTCTCATTTTAGGCCCATCAGTATACTGCCTACACTTTCAAAAATATTAGAAAAAGTAGTCCATGAGCAACTTAGTCTGTTTTTAGCGAAAAACAATATACTTCCAAGTACGCAGTCCGGATTTCGCCCTCATCATAGTACTAATACAGCTCTGCTAGATGTCACTGATAATATTTTCCGAGCATATGATAAACATGAAAACACTTGTTTGGTCTTGCTAGATTATAGCAAAGCATTCGACACTATAGACCATACTATTTTATGCAAAAAATTGTCATATTTTGGATTAGATAGTAGCACAGTTAATTTCTTTCAAAGTTATTTAGAGAATAGAGAGCAGAAAGTGAATTTTAGTAATGGTAAATCATCAGATACTGTATCAATTACTAGAGGTGTTCCACAGGGCAGTATTCTGGGACCACTATTATTTACAATTTACACTGCAGACTTTTGTAAATGCCTCGAATATTGTTCCTCCCATCAATACGCCGATGATTTTCAGTTGTATTTTTCTTTTGAGGAGGTTCGATCTAACAGTGCAGTGGCACTAATTAATTCAGATTTGGCGGAGATATACAAAATTTCTAGTGCACACGGTCTAGTTCTTAATGCAAAAAAAACTCAGATGGTACTGCTTGGGAGGAATAGGAAAAATATTATTGATAATACTAATTTTAAGATCAAAATTAATAATGATATTATAAACAGTACTGACTGCTGTCGTAATCTCGGTTTATATTTGGATGTTGGACTTAGATTTGAAACTCATATTTCTAGATTGCTTCAGTCAAGTTATGGTAAACTCAAACAACTGTATTTGCATAAAGACTATTTAAATTCAGATATTAAACTTAAATTGTGTGATGCGTTGATTCTTTCTTGTCAGTCCTATTGTGACACAGTGTATTGGCCAGCTTTGACTTCAAGTCAAAAATTAAGTCTGCAGAAGCTACAAAATTATTGTTTGAAATTCAGCTACGGTATTAGAAAGTACGACCATGTTACACCGCTCTTTGGCATGTCAGGTTGGCTTACTCTGGAGGAACGATATACTGCTCACTTGTCAACTTTGGTATTTAAGATATTGAGTACCGGTCTTCCAACTTATCTTCGACAAAAGCTTATAAAGGGGTCTGAAGTTCACGGCATGCACACCCGCTATAATAATAAATTAGTAATACCAAAACACTCCACTGCATTATTCCAAAGGTCATTTAGCTACAACGGCGCTAAACTGTTCAATTCGTTACCAGATACTGTAACAAATTCGCCAAGTATAATTAGTTTTAAATATAAATTAAAGGAAGTACTATTTAAAAAATAAAATACATTCTTTTTAAGCAATGGGAGAATCTATTTGCATATAGATGGATAAATATTTTGTTTATATCTTTATACATATTTCCTGCGACGGTTAGATGGAGTAGCTATGCTAGATCTCGCCGTCTAAAAATTTATGTAATCATTATTTGTTATAATAACTGACTTAAATAAAGACATTTATTATTATTATTATTATTATTATTAAATTAGGTCCTTTCACGTCTATATGTCGCAGGCGAATCGAATAATCCGGCTTTTTGCAAAAAGACTAGGCATACTATTATAGAACGCCGGCATTTTTAACAAAAGGAGGAAATTGTACAAAGTGCCTATCTATTTTCAGTAGTTCTACAAAGTGCCTAATCCAAATACGTTTTAATAAAATATACGGAGAGTGCCGCTTAAATTCCTGTCCCGATGTTGAAGGATGGCTATAAAATGTCAATGCATTTCCTACATAAGTCTATCCTTGTTCGGGAGGAGGTTTTCTGCGCTTGCTCGATCTGTAAGCACTTTGATTGGACAGTTCCAAATCATATGATATGTTTTGTTTTGGTTTTATTTATTTTAAGTTGAGGTTAAAGACGTTCTAATAATTGAATTAAATCTTTCGAAAAATTGGAAGTTTTTGTTAAATATTCTGAAATCAAATAAGTTTGATAATGTAACATTATGCGCATATTTATCAATTGAGATTGATAAATTTGATGATTGATTTTAATCGTATCCAACATGTTATGGCAAAACACTTTTTCAACCAAAAGTTTTCAGATATCTTCGATTTAGTTATTTTCGAATGTTTATTTTGTTTATATGTATTACAAACTCAAGGAGCAACAGTTTTTTACAAGTAGTGTTAATTTTGATGCTGGTGCAATACTTCTACTCGTTAAAAAATATTTATTATAAATATTACAGACATTTAAAAAATAGGCTATGGAATAGGTATATAAAAATTATTTTATATCTGTCTCACAATGGGGGCTCCTAGTAGCGTAATAGGTATCTGCAGTGCGATTCTGTAAACATTTCCCTGTCTAGTGACTCATCAATCGTATACAAATAGCATAGGCTCGATAGGAAATTTCTTGCTACAGAGCTTACAGAATCCCATTGCTGATTTCTAAAATTCTTTTTCTAGATAGGCTTCCCGCATCGTAAAAACTCCTATTTTATGGTATGTAATTAGTATTCTGAAGGTATTAAAATATTTTAATATCAATATAGTTTTTCACTGAAACTCGAGTTAAATCTTAATATACATTATTCATATTGTCGTTTTAGAGATTGTGCTTTTATACTTACTATTATGAAAATTTACTGAATAAAATATATAGTTGCAATCCTTTTACTGAACTCCTTAATTTCTTGTTTTATGAGGGAATAATTTTTGCTTATTTAGGTACTAATTTTAATTAGGCCATTTTTTAATGAACTCATTTATATTTATATCATATCGTTCTAAGTAGACTTTGTTGTGTTAGACAATTATTATTAAATAAAACGAATGAAAAAAAGTCACAGGTACAATATTTTTTTTAAATTCAAAAAATAATTTAGTAAAACCACAATTATTAAGAAATTGTCTTAAAAACTTCGTAGTACAAATTGCATATCTATTTCACTTTTTTTAAAATTCAAAAAATAATTTAGTAAAACCTCAATTAAGGAACTGTCTTAAAAACTTTGTAGTACAAATTGCATATCTATTTCACTCGACTTAAAAATTGCAGCAAAACAAAGTATAACAGTACATTTTTTACTGTCTATTGTTTCTTTTACTGCCCATGGTATTTATGATCAATAATCAACATCAGTCCTGGTTTAAAATGAAACAAAAGTAATTCTTTATTATTAACATATTTTTTATTAAACAAATATAACGTACATATAAGTTTATACATAAATCAAGCTAGATACAAAAAATATAATTATTTACATTGTTGCATTGTAAATACTCTTTTATATTATGAAAAAAAAACAATAATAATTTACAATAAGACAGTATGTGTGTAACTGTGTAAGCATTATAATTAGCCTTATGTAGTCTCTATTTTTAGTCTTTACATTATAATGTCTTTTTTATTTTAAAATAGTAAGACTAAATATAATGCTTTTAACAATTATTGATTTTTGAATAAATTAGTTTCGTATATTTTTGTCTTATATTAACATCCCTTTTTTTCTGATTTTGCTTTCATGATACAAACGAACATCGAGAAAAATTTCTATTATTAATTTTGTTAGTTGGCTTCTACCACACAAAAAGCAGTAGCCCATTCCCATTGTTCTATTAATTAAACTACAGCAAAAGTCTTTAAAACTAAATCACAAAATTGTCAATAAACGCACAAAGATTAAAATACAAACGAAAACACAGTACACGTGGAAAACACAGAAAGTTAGAGAAAACACTAATGACACTAATGGCACAGCTAATGGCGACTGCCCAAGTCCAAACTGAAAAGAAAATCCACGCCGACGACGCGTCCAAAAATAAATCGATAACCCATCTCGACACCATTCGGCCAATAGAAAAGTAGCATTTCGGCGCATGTGCATTACATCCAGCTACTGAACAAGGATGGACTTATGTCAAACTCGATCTTCTGTCCTTCAATCCTGGGACATAAATTCTCTCATTGCTCTTATGGGGAGGCCGCGGTATATGTAAATTTAAATGTATTTGGCCTAATCAGACATAGTCATATTAAACAATGACAATATTTCCTTTATATTTCTGCAAAAAGACTGCCATTCACACTGTCAGTCATTTTACCAAATGCCAAATCTAGGCCAAGCAGATTAAAAAATAGCAGCATTATTGCGTATAGGCATATTGAATAATATAAGCTTACTGTAGTAAAATATGTGGTATTTTTATTGATAAGAATATCACATATTTTACTGCGGAAAAAATATTTTATGACAGAAAATGTTATTCTTTCGCATAACGGTATATAAAGTTGTAATATAATACATTTAAAATTAGTATAAGTGGGCTTAATTTTTTAAAAAATTATTGGAATATTTACTTCACTTAATAAGTAAAAAATAATAATTATTTAATTATGTCTACCTCTGTAATTCGCTTTTGAGTCCAGGGCTTCTTTGTGGAACTCTACTCTCTTTTAGAATAAAATAAATTTAATCCATGATAATAGTCATCTTTGATACCACTCTCATGAATAAAATCAATTTTGTTCCATTATTTCCTGTTGTGTCCATCATTTCGAAACAAATTTATTCAGAATATGTTAGATAAACTTAGGTTTGGTTTGGTTTGGTGATGATATATGGAAAAGTTTGGATATATGGATGGATTTGGAAATATTTTAGATAAACTTAGGTTAGATATACCAAACCCGCATAAAATGTTTTGGAAAATCTGACTAGTCATCATTAGGCATTTTGCAGAATGGCCGAAAACAAGCAGTCTTTTTGCAGAAATGTAGTTTTAATACCGATTAAAAGTTGTCTCATGATATTTTGTCGATATCGGCCTCCTTGATGAGATAAACGCAATTTTATCAATTGGCCTTGGTCCAAGTCTAATAGTCCAGTCTTTGGGGATTTTTGCTTGGAAAAAAGTCCGGAAGTTTTGCAACTTTGCAGGTTTATAGGTTTTGGGGTTCCTAACTAAAATCCATAAAATGCACATTTCCAGACTTGCCGCCGGCGCCGCCATCTTGCCAAGATTGCGCCCAAAATCGGTATTTTGTGAATATCTCGAAAACTATGCATTTTCGCGAAAATTTGAAGAGAGCAAATAAGATAAAGAAAAGAAAATTTAACGTCAACCGTTTAGGAACAAAATCCCTGAAAATTTTACAATTTTGCGTAAAATATGATATATTATGTATAGTCGATTTTCCGAAATCAAATGTCGATTAGGGTTCACTAAAACTAGTCTTAGTTTAGTGTCTTCAATTTTGTCATAAAACAGTAGCGTATTATTAATTCATTCATTAATTTATGAATAATTAATTTTAATTATTGAAAATGTGTACTTGTTTCAAGTTGTTTTCCACCCAAGAAGTAAAGTACATGGCGCGTTTATTTTAACGTGGTCTCCCAGGAGACCTATTCCACTAGATAAATTAAAAACTTTAACTTATCTGCACAAGCCCAACGGATCTGGCTCATTGATGTCAAAGTCGAACGTGTCTGCTGTGCTGGGCTCATCAAGGTGGTCTTTCAATACGTCCAACTCTTCATTTTCAGCCGCCAGAGGGATATCTACAGGCAAGTCCAACTCCTCTTCATCGGATTCGTCGAGTGACACTTCAGTGACGTTGTCACAGGATTTCCCATTGCAGTATGCACAAATCATTGAACATTTTAATCCTGCTTTTCTGCATCCGCAGGCTTTACCACAGTTGTTGGTTTTGCATTTACAGGATAAAAATGCCAATAGGGATTTTGAAGCTGGATCTTTCAACGTTGTGACTGGAGTAATGCCTGTTTTTGTTTTCTTCCAACCCTCTTCGGCATCTTTGGTACAACCAGACCAATGCTGAACCTGGTGGTAAGTTCGCAATGAATGCTGTGCAGCACGACAATTAATTATACATAAATTAATGAGCGAATTAATGAGACGCCACTGTTTTATGACGAAATTGAAGAAACTAAACTAAAACTAGTTTTAGTGAACACTAATCGACATTTGATTTCGGAAAATCGACTATATGTATATCATACTTTACGCAAAATTGTAAAATTTCCCAGGATTTTGTGCCCAAACGGTTGACTTTATCGAAAATTTTCATATAACCTTTTTATAGGAAATTTTATTCTCTTTAATTTTGCTCTCTTAAAATTTTTGCGCAGAACGGATAGTTTTCGAGATATTTACAAAATACCGATTTTGGGCGTCATCTTGGCAAGATGGCGGCGCCGGCGGCAAGTCTGGAAATGTGCATTTTATAGATTTTAGTTAGGGACCCCAAAACCTATAAACCTGCAAAGTTTCAAAACTTCCGAACTTTTTTCCAAGCAGGCCCCTTTTTTGATCCCTAATGACTGAACTATAATAGCAACTTTAAAAAAAGGTTTTAAATAAGTACTCGTTGATTACTCATAAAAAAAATATGAAAAAAAGTTTCTATAAACATGGGTATGGAAATGCATAGTTTTAGTGTTACAGGATGTTAAAACGTTTTAAAATTGTTTTTTTGTAATTATCTTAAATACCACAATTTTTTTATTTGAAATTTCTGTAGGTTGGACTAATAGTAATAATATTTAATAATAAATTAGGTAAAATATATAATTTATTAATTTTATTTTTATTTTAATTTTATTAATTGTGATTAATAAAATTGCGTTTATCTCATCAAGGAGGCCGAATTCGACAAAATATCAAGAGATAACTTTTAATTGACATTAAACGACCTACAATTATAATATACAACTACTACAATACAATTTTGATATCAAAAGAAAAAAAGTCAGTGACGCACAGGCTTGTTTTTAAAAAATATTCTAGTGATAACCCATATGCACGTCCCTCATGAAGTTATCGACACTTTTTTAGTATTAAAATATGTCGCATTTATAGTAACTTTTGGCCTCAAAATTTCATTTGAAACGCTAAAAGTACTTGGAAGAAAACTATAATAAATCGAAAGATTATTAAGACTTTAACATCCTGTAGCTACGAAACAAAGCAGAATCGGACCTATGTTGATACGAAAAAAAAGTCTATTTTTGCGTGAAGAATCTCCGCACGAAAGATGGCACATGTACATGTTTTTTGCAACACCCTGTATAAGGTAATAAAGTCCTAATATGTGATGATTTTACTGAATCCCGTATAGAAAATTTTACATATTACTGTCCAACGACTGTACCCAAAATACGTTTTTTTTTTCACTTTTTAAAGAAAAAACACATTCATCCAACAATTTTTTTTGTTTTAAAATGTTTAATTTAAGATAATCTTGCGAAAAAAAAATCAAAAAAGTGTTGAATGCGTGGAGACCTATTCGGCACAAGGGAAGCCCGCTACAAGCTTTCTATGACTTTTCAAATATAATTACCTATACAACAAATTTTCTGAAAGAATACAAAACAGTTTTTCAATCTATTTACTTCATTGATACTTGGAAAACATAAAAAGTACACAATCTCTTAACTTATATTCCGTGCAATACAATTCCTCTATTGAATAATTATTGTTCTCGATAAAGTGTGCGTTGCCTTACATAAATTGATTTACAATATAATATGCAATTTGCATCATATCTTTAACAACCGGAACTACATTAGTAGCGGTATCTTGCAATTTTGGAAGAGTAGTTTTTGAAAATCGCTTCTAAAACAAAATTGTCAAATTTATTAACATTCTGTATACATTTATGATGAATAATACTCACAAGTTTTTTATAGGACCTATTCCATTTCAATCTTATTGTTGATCCTGGCAGTGAATAAATGAATCCAATTATGACAATTATGTAGAGAATTAATAGAACTACGTAGGATACCTTCTTGATTATTTCTTCGTTGTTTTGAATAGTAGTTAATGTAGGTATGTATTGTGTTATACTTTGGAATTCCATAATGACATTCCTGCGTAAATTTTTAAGTCATTTTTAAATGAAAAGTATTTTGTATAAGTGTCATTTTGACAGAAAGATAAAACACAGTATCCAAAGAATATACCTAGCTAGAAAAAGAATGGACTTTGCCATACTGAAAAATGGTCCTACATAAGTGGCGCCATCTATTGAGTAGGGCTTGTTTTAAATGGATCGAAGCGCGGGCTTTTTAAATGAGCGTATTTATTGAATTTTACTCTAAAATAATTAAATTTGATTATTAAATATTATTTTTTACACAAATTCAACAATACTAATAACAAGTATCGTTGTGATGTGTAAAAAATAAGATTTAACAGTATAATTATACAGTTATTAAATAAAATTAAAGCCAACCATGTGAAATATTATTTATTATTTAAAGTTCTTATTTATAAGTCAAATAATAAAACATCGTTTATTATAATAAAACAAGACCAACGTAATACGCTCAAAGTTTTGTAAATGGAGTAAATATAAATAGGTACTTAAATGATGGCAAAAATAAAAGACTTACATTATATTTTTAGGGTCAGAAACACAAGGAATTGTCTAATTAAAACACATATAACAAATTATAGTTTGAAAAACGTTTTGAAAATCATTTATTTGATAATATTATGATTGGCGCTATGACAACGACAATATTTTTTGAGAATTTGACAATAATATGACAATGGCCGTTGGAAACTATGGAAACTACAAAAAATCTGATTTACCGCCATCTGGCAATAACTAGTAGCAACTTCTTAACCTAAAAATTAATTGCACTACCACCTAGTGGCTAGGGCTGGAACTATTTTATTTTAGATTTCCCTGGAAAAGGTGGAACCGCTTTTGCTATTTCACTTTCCCGCCCCTGACAGTATCCATAGCACAATAAAGATTAAAATGATTGCATGTGAAAAGCAGTAGTATTATTTGTAAAATATATGACCTGTTTTCATACGTAACTGAAATAAATCATTGATACGTTGTGTTTCTGTTAAAACTTAATATGCTTGGTAATGTATTATACAGGGTGTTTCAAAACACATGTGCCATCTTTGGTGGGGAGATTCCCCACGTTCCCCAAAATAAAATTTATTTTTCATATCAACATAGGTCCGATTCTGCTTTGTTTCGTAGCTACAGGGTGTTAAAAATATTTCGATTTAATATAAGTTTCCAAGTACTTTTAGCAATTCGAATAAAATTTTGACGGTAAAAGTTACTATAAGTCAAGTAAAAGTTATATATTTTAATGCTAAAAAAGTGTATTCATCAGGGACGTGCACATGGATTATCACTGGAATATTTTTCAAAAAAAACATGTGCGCCACTGACTTTTTTTATTGATATCAAAATTGAATAGGTCGTTTAATGCCAATTAAAAGTTACCTCTTGATATTTTGTCGAATTCAGCCTCCTTGATGAGATAAACGCAATTTTATTAATCACAATTAATAAAATTAAAATAAAAATTAAATTAATAAATTCATTATTTTACCTAATTTATTATTAAATATTATTACTATTACTTATTATTACTATTAGGCCAACCTACAGCAATTTCAAATAAAAAAATAATGGTATTTAAGATAATTACAAAAAACCTAATTTGAAAAAGTTTTAACATCCATGTAACTCTAAAACTATACATTTTCATACCCAACCCATGTTTATAGGAACTTTTTTCATATTTTTTGATGAAAAATCAATGAGTACTTATTTAAAACTTTCGCAAGTTAATGATATTAAATTTTTTTAAAGGTTGCTATTAAACTTGGATCAAGGCAAATGAATAAAATTGCGTTTATCTCACGAAGGAGGCCGAAATCGACAAAACATCAAGAGACAACTTTTAATCGGCATTAAACTGCTTACACTATTTCGCTAACAAGAGAAAAAAAGTTAGTGGATACATACTTTTTTTAGAAAAATATTCCAGTGATAACCCATATGCACGTCCCTGGAGAATATATCGCATTTATAGTAACTTTTGGCCTCAAAATTTCATTTGAAACGCTAAAAGTACTTAGTAGAAAATTATAATAAATCGAAAAAAATATTAAGACTTTAACACCCTGTAGCTACGAAACAAAGCAGTATCGGACCTATGTTGATATGAAAAATAAATTTTATTTTTACGTGAGGAATTTCCTCAAGACAGATGGCGCGTGTTTTTTGAGACACCCTGTATAATTTAGCTGTGAAAATATGTTGATTAAAAAATAGTTATTAAAAAGAAAAGGATCATCGATAATTACAATGTTTAGTACATCAGAATAATATTTTGGGCCTGAGATTTTGAGCAGTCAATGTTTGATGCATTTCACCTCCATTTACATATTGTTTTATTGTTAAATTTTCTCTATTTCACGTCCTTTTAAAGCTTTCTAATAATGCCTATGAATAGATATATCGAAAGCAAAAAAAAAATAGAATCTAATAACTGTTGTTAGCGTCATTTCATTGATATCACTTTATATTTTCTTTGTTAGTTGTGTGCGGTTTGTTATTTCACAAATGAGGCTACCAGCGCAAAAACAGCGTAACCCCAAAAAGTGTGTTTTGGGAAAAATTGAAATAACGTTTAGTGACAATAACGCTACTAGTTTAATTTTCGAACAATATTTTGATATTTTGCTGCAAATATGTGCCTACAGACTTAACGAACTAAAATAAGTAGGTATATGAATTATAAATGTTGATTATTGAATTTTTTTTTACTGATTTAACTTCATAAATAATAGTGTAACGTTTTTAGTTCGTTACATGTCTTTTTTATATATAATATATAATGTCTGGCCTATCATCACCGGATTTCCTATCGTTCGGGCCGGATAGTTTATTTGACGCGTAATTTTTACGTTCCCTAGTCGCCAACCCTGTTATCGTTCGACACAACCCTGTTATTGCTCTGAGGAGGCGCTGTCAACATCGCTTCTGTCAACTGTCTCCGTGCTTAACTTCACTTTGTTTTGACGCTCTGTTGTATCCCAGCTTTTAGAAATGGTGATTAATTAAATCTTGCTGTATAATCTGAATCAGCTGCTATTTCAAAGCAACAGGTAAAGATGAAATATTATCCTTTTAGATTCGATATTATTATTGAATATTTTTAGGGTAGAGTTACGGATGTCCCAACTTGTATTTGTGTTTTGCTGGCACGTTGGCGTCCCTTTTCTTTTGTCCTCCAGAATGTCACATGGAAGAAAGGACACGTTGTTTATTATTTATTGAGCCCTCGGAAGTATTTCGAGGTAGGTTTATTTTGTTTATTAGACCTTGTTTGGTTTTAAACAAGAGTTTCATATTTTTAGGGTCCAAGGTACGGACTGTGTCCAAGGTACGGACTATTTCCAAGGTACGGACTGTGTCCAAGATACGGACTATTTCCAAGGTACGGACTATTTCCAAAGTACGGACTGTGTCCAAGGTACGGGTAGTGTCTTATGTACGACCATTATTTTATGTACGGATGTCCTGTGGACGAGTGTCCCCAGTAAGAATGATTTTTTCTTACATATAAGTGCCACAGCGTGGATGTAGCTTGAGTCTCATGCTGCTTTGTTCCCAGCTGTAAGCTAGTTAGTTACGGCTGTACCAATTTATGGTGTCTCATTCTGGCCCCTTTGGTTGTGTTGGATGGCTGAGTACAGAGATGCGAGACCACCTCACGCTGCTACTGTTTGAAGCAAGATTACATAAAGAACAGCTAAGTGATTTACGTTCGATAATTGAACAGCTAGTAGATTTACGTTCTAGTTTTTTATGTTTTAGATTTTCTATATTTTCAGTCTTAAACAATAACGTACATTTTAAATAATATCGTACAGACTATATTTAGTGGTTAGATTGTTAAGAACATTTGTGTCGATTCAGTAGTTACAATGTGATTTAGATTTTAGGTTTCATTATATTACGCCTTGTAGTAGTATTACTTTCTATAGATATTATTGCACTATATTAACAGATGAATAACGAGACATAGATTCTAGAATCTACAGGTTGCAACATATCAGATTTAACACTGCATAAAGTTTAACAATTTAAATAGAGGAATGCTACTTTTCTTATATTTTCTATAACGTTACACGCATTGTATTTTTTCATAGTCTTTTCATAGAACATATTTAATATTATTTACATACATAGTTTTACTCAACAAATAACCACTATAATAATTATTAAAATTGTACAATGCTATTTACTATCAGAATTCATCTTGAATAAATATAGTCATTAGTTTTAAGTATTATACAACTGTGTTTTCTTTCTCTGTACATGCCTGGCGCCCAATATCTATATATCTTTTGTTAATTATTACTGATTAATTTTCTCTCTAGTGAAATACCTTATCCACGACTGCTCTCCGATGAAAAGCTGCCGTTCGCAGTGGTAGTTGTTTAAAAAACGCTACCCTTAATTTGGCACCCATAATCGTGGGGCTTTGAGAAATTTTTACTCGTAACATTTCACTGGAGTCTGACAATTTTCCTAAGTAATTTTCTGATATTAATTTTTGTAGTTTAATCTTTTTTGGCATGATACAGAGGAGGAAACAGTTGTTGTTTTCTTGGTACGATTTAAGACTGAAATTTTTATTCTCTTTCTTATTTTTGATATTTCTATTTATTATTATTTGGGTCTATGGAATTTGGACAATTTTATATAATGGAGATGTGTCAGCTGTGTGTTTTGATATTTTTGATATATTTTTGAACCTGGTATACAGGGCGGTCAAGATTTAATGCTTGGACCTGAATTTTCTTTGGGGTTAAATTTTTTTTTAATAGTTGTTTAAAATTTTTTCTTGGTAGATAAACTTGAAAGTTTATCTATTGTTGGGACTTCCTTATACAGGGTGGTCAATACTTTTTTGTGACTTTGAAATTTTTTAAATTTCAAGGTGTTTGACATTTGATAAAGTTTGAAAATTTATATTTACAGACATTTTGGTTTGTATTTTTCCCTATACAGGGTGGACAAGCATTAAATTTTCGACTTTGATTTTTTTATACCTCTAGGTGTTTGAAATTTGATATAAATTTTAAACGTTATACTTAGTTGAGATTATTTTGATAATTTTACTATACAGGGTGGTCACAATTTGACCATTTTGATTTTGTTTTTGTTGATTAATTGATTGCAATTAATTTTACAAGTTTTTGTGATTATCGATAACTGTTAGAGCGAGCTGCTAAACTTACATTTAGGGTTATTTTTATGTACGTTAGAGTTAATCTCATCTTGTTTATTGTTTAGTTTACCTTCAGGTTTCTATGCCAATGTTTTTTTATGCCAATATTTTTATTTAGTATCGCATTCACTATGTTTCACCATCTGAACCTTCAGTGTTGTCAGTTCTATCGACAGTTGTTAGACTGTCCTGTTTGGTACTTTAGGTACATTTTGAGTTTTTTTGTCATGACAGTTATACTAGGACTGTTATGTTGATACAGGAAGTGTATCCTTTGAGTTTTTTGGAGTGTATGACGAGGGTGACTTGTCATATTTGATACGTGAGGTATCGTTTTGTTTTCTTTTGGCAGCTGTCTATGTACACAAGACAAAGTCAAAGGAATGTTTGGTACTTGTCCTGTTATGATTGTTGCCGAAAACCTTCATATACAGACATTTACCGTTTAGTTATTTAATGTCAGGAGGACATTAAATTTTTTGCAGTGTTGCAGACGACATATGCGGTGAGTATTTGTCGTATTTATGGTTTACAGTTAGCAGGATGCTACTGTGAACATTTTGGTTGTTAATGATTTTTTTTTGGAGACGTCCAAGATCATTAACGTGTTGTCATCATTTGATATGATGATTGTTTTTGAGTTATTTGAGCGATTTAGCGCTTGTGACTCAAGTTTAGGGAGGATTGACGTTTGACATTTCTGTTCTCGGATTCTGTTGCCTGGTTTTAATAGTTTTTACTAGATCTGATAGCCAATGCAATGTTTCCGAAGAACTATATCTGTGTCAAAACGCGTCAATAGGTTGAGTTTAGTTGGAGTTCTAGTTTTCTCGTTATTTGGAGAGATATTTTTTGATGACACTTGTGTCAGGTTCAGATCTTTTTGTATTGTGAGATATTTTTGTCTTGGTGACATCTATATCATTTTTAGTTTTTTTTGTGAATTTTGGCAGTGTCTGTATGGAATGTGCAGATGCATTGAGTTTTTTAGCGGCGTGCATAGCGAGATGTTGATTACTCTGTTTTATTAGTTTTTCCGGTTTTTTAGTCCAGGTGTATTGTTTCGCGAGCAATTACACCACTTTTTTGGTTTATAATAACTACCAGTGAGATAGTTATTAGTTTGGTTTTGCCCGATGAGTTGTCGTGGAGACAATTTCATCATTTTAGTCCCTTATGTATAGTTTGGTTTAGCTCCTTAGTTTTATTTGGCCCTACAGTTTACTTGCGTTTAGCAATTGTGTGTGTTTTTTTTTGAGTCTGGCTTTGAGTAGTGTCGTGTTTGACATTTTTGTGATTTTTGATTTTACAGTTTTCTGTAAGTCTTTGCGTTTGTTTGATTGTCATATTGTCATTCGTTTTTTTATTTTGTTTCGATCTATGGCTATTATCTAGCCTATGGTCATGGTTTGTGGCCTTGGGGCACGTGTATCCGCTCTACATGGTGGGCGAGTTGAGTGTGCTACTGGTTGGTTGCATACTCAACAGTAAAGAATAGCCATGTACGGGTTCCTCGTGACGGTAAGAGTCCGTCAAATGCCACCGTAGTATGTGATAAGTCTCAGAACATCGAGAGTGTCGGAAATTCTTTCCGTCCACCTTATCCACATACTACGGATATAGTATTATGTATGTGATGTTACGTATATAGTATTATGTATGTGATGTTACGTATATGGTACTACGTATATGGTATTGCGTGTGTGGTGTTGTATGGGTGATGTTACGTATGTGGTACTACGTGAATAGTATTACGTATGTGGTATTACCTGTATAGTATTACTTTATCGTAATACCTATTTAATAGGTTTTACTTTGGTAAGTAAAACTTATATTTATTCATTTTATTAAATTGATTCGATTGACATACCTGGTTAGGGTTCCGTCGCCATTTGCTTGACAGGGCGTTGACCTTCCGTCAACTACCCTAGGCGATGCGTATTTTGTTTTTTCTTTCTTTCTGAGCTAAGGCTCAGAAGGTTTTTAGTTGTATTTTTTTATGTAGAGTCATTTTGGGGTATCGTTATAGATATGCTCTATTTATCCCATTTTAGTTGATGTACACTACAGTGCATCCCCTCATGCTGACAGATGTAGGGTATTATTTTTCCATATTCATTTCATTTTGATCTTTCTTTGCAGTTCTGTCTCTTGGTGATTATCTCTGGTTTTTGTTGTTGTTGGTTCCAGTCACTGCGTTGGAGAGAAGGGTTGAGCTAGTGCAAATTTTGTTGAGGTGTTTAGGCTCGGTTAGCCTTCTTCAGCCTCTGTTGCTCTAGTCTGTAATTCCTTGTCTGACGTTGTTAGTATGATACATTCCGTTTGAGAGAAGGTTTGAGCTGGAACAGTATATTTGTCTGGTTGTCTTGGTCTTGTAGTACCGACCGTCGTCAACCGTTAACTGCTCTAGTTCCATATAATTCCTTGTCTGACGTTGTTAGTATTGTTCATTCCGTCCGAGAGAAGGTTTGTACTTGCACAGTAAATTTGTTTGGTTGTTTTGGTTTTAGGTTACTGGCCGTTATATACCTCTATCTGCTCTAGTATTGTAGTGTTCCTTCTCTGGCGTAGTTGATCTGACATGAACTAGAATGTTGGTTTCAGAAACTCACACCAAGGTTATAAACCGAGACGTATCGATACCATGATCGACGTTCTCTTTAATTATTGTTCAGTCGCGTTGTTTTAGAACATAGCGTATTTTGGAGTCTACACTTGTCTAGCCTGAGTTATCGATAATTTACACCTATATCGTTATAAAACACCTAACTATAGCAGTATTTATTAATCTTGCGTACCATACTAGCAGATGTACCTCCGTATTTTTTATTTTTTTTTTATTTTAACGAACAGTGGCTCGAGTATCTCTGTACTTTACGGCGTATCCAGTGACCACTGACTTTAGTAATTTTAAACCTTTAGTTTTTTTATCTCCTGCGTCATATATTCCTTACCGGTACTTGTCGTTTTTTTTGGTTTGCCGTTTCCTTTTTGAGAACCTGATCAATTTTCAAATGGGTTTCGTCTATTCTGAAATTTACGATGTAGTTTTCTTTTGATTTTTTTACCATCTCCAGATTTGTGAAAAAGAAAGTGTACCTTACAGGTCCATTTCTTTTCTTTTCGGAGGAGGGCAGTGTAACGTTTTTAGTTCGTTACATGTCTTTTTTATATATAATATATGATGTCTGGCCTATCATCACCGGATACCCTCTCGTTCAGGCCGGATAGTTTATTTGACGCGTAATTTTTACGTTCCCTAGTCGCCAACCCTGTTATCGTTCGACACAACCCTGTTATTGCTCTGAGGAGGCGCTGTCAACATCGCTTCTGTCAATTGTCTCCGGGCTTAACCTCACTTTGTTTTGACGCTCTGTTGTATCCCAGCTTTTGGAAATGGTGATTATTTAAGTCTTGCTGTATAATTTGAATCAGCTGCTATTTCGAGGCTACAGGTAAAGATGAGTTATTACCTTTTATAGATTCGATATTATTATTGAATATTTTTAGGGTAGAGTTACGGATGTCCCAACTTGTATTTGTGTTTTGCTGGCACGTTGGCGTCCCTTTTCTTTTGTCCTCCAGAATGTCACATGGAAGAAAGGACATGTTGTTTATTATTTATTGAGCATTCGGAAGTATTTCGAGGTAGGTTTATTTTGTTTATTAGACCTTGTTTGGTTTTAAACAAGAGTTTCATATTTTTAGGGTCCAAGGTAGGGACTATTTCCAAGGTACGGACTGTGTCCAAGGTACGGACTGTGTCCAAGGTAGTGTCTTGTGTACGGACATTATCTTATGTAAGGATGTCCTGTGGACCAGTGTCCCCAGTAAGAACGATTTTTTCTTACATATAAGTGCCACAGCGTGGATGTAGCTTGAGTCCCATGCTGCTTCGTTCCCAGCTGTAAGCTAGTTAGTTACGGCTGTACCAATTTATGGTGTCTCATTCTGGCCCCTTTGGTTGTGTTGGATGGCTGAGTACAGAGATGCGAGACCACCTCACGCTGCTACTGTTTGAAGCAAGATTACATAAAGAACAGCTAAGTGTAGATTTACATTCTAGTTTTTATGTTTTAGATTTTCTATATTTCCAGTCTTAAACAGTAACGTACATTTTAAATAATATCGTACAGACTATACTTAGTGCTTAGATTATTAAGAACATTTATGTCGATGCAGTAGTTACAATGTGATTTAGATTTTAGGTTTCATTATATTACGCCTTGTAATAGTATTACTTTCTATAGATATTATTATTGCGCTATATTAACAGATGAATAACGAGACATAGATTCTAGAATCTACAGGTTGCAACACATCAGATTTAACACCGCATAAAATTTAACAATTTAAATAAAGTAATGCTACTTTTCTTATATTTTCTATAACGTTACACGCATTTTTCATAGTCTTTTCATAGAACATATTTAATATTATTTACATACATAGTTTTACTCAACAAATAACCAGTATAATAATTATTAAAATTGTACAATGCTATTTACCATCAGAATTCATCATGAATAAATATAGTCATTAGTTTTAAGTATTATACAACTGTGTTTTCTTTCTCTGTACATGCCTGGCGCCCAATATCTATATATCTTTTGTTAATTATTACTGATTAATTTTCTCTCTAGTGAAATACCTTATCCACGACTGCTCTCCGATGAAAAGCTGCCGTTCGCAGTGGTAGTGGTTTAAAAAACGCTACAATAGCATCACTAACAATTTTTTACAACACTGAAATCTAAAATTTGTTTAAACAAATTCAAATACTACAAAAAATGTTAATTTTAAGTATATAACATTATATATAAAAAAGTTATAGAATTTAACGCAGAATAAAAAAATAAAATAGAAAATAGGGTGTTACATTTAAAAAAAAAAACATATGTTATATCTGCCACTTTGCCTTGTACAACCTCTCAAATAGTGCCGTTCGGATTCGGCAATAAACTGTAGGTCCCGTGTACTTGTGAAACACTGATGATACACATTACAAGTACATGCGAGAGGTAGCCGACGCTCTATAAGAGTATGGCACTGTAAGAAGAAAATATCTGCCACACATTTCTGAAGCACCCAATATACTTGTGTATCTTAACCTTCCCTATAATTTTCATATTTAATTCTTTTTTACCGGGAAAAAATAATAATAAAAATAAATACCTGGAAACAAATAATGAGATAACTTTAGTAGATAAATATGTTAGTTAAATATGAGATAACTTACTGAGCTGATTTTACTCTATCGTTGACTCACCCTGTACATATATGATCAGGACACGAAAATTAAAGTAAGCCCAAAAAGCAATTCAACCGATACCTAATAGGGCAGTTTAGGATTTGGTTTGAGTATGAATTAAATTCTTAATCTACTTGTAACTTTTTTAGTAAGAATGCTACAACTATCTTTCAAGTCTTTGTTGGGTCTAGTTGGGGTTAATAAGTTATATTTACTAGAGATTAGCAAAAATGCAATTCTCCAATCGCAACTAAAACTGCGAATGTGAAATATGATTAAAAATACGATTTGGGCATCTCTATTTAACCAGGAGAAGGTATTCAATTCAAATCAATCTCAATAGATCAAATCTATTTTTCCAAGGCATCTTGATTAAAATTAGTGTTTTAACACAGCCATGACATTCTAGATTGACATTTAAAATACAATTTTTTAAGCGAAAATGTCAAAAATTGCCATATGATATGCCATTCTATTCAGACTGTCATTTTCTATCGAATAAAGTAAAAAAAATACTGACGGTGTCATTTAAAAATCAAAACTTGTAGTTATTTCTGTTAAAACAGGAAGTGACTGAAAACAATTGAATACTTCAGTCAATCCTAATTTATGTCATATACTAAATACCAAATCAGTTTTTTTTTTTAGAAAAAATAAAAAAGTTATAGAAGTAAACCACTTTTGAGAAACTCCCGGTATATTGTGATCGTGGCCCTAGAAAAATAATACCTTCTCTATTAATAAATAATATCAGAGAGAAAATTCAATCGCAGTTTACTATAAAATGAGATAGGCCAGATAGGCCAGGATATAAATAGGCCAGAAAATTACATTCGCACCAATATCGCAAATCGCAACTCCTAAAAATTCAAACTCGCAGATAGAAATGACGTCCTAGTTTACAAAATCACAATCGCAGCAAAATCGCAACAAAGTCGCAAATCGCAGCTATAGTAATACTGATTGCCTAAATTGAAACACGCAAATAGAAGAAATCACAATCGCCACAGTTTCCTACATGAGAGCCAATCGTAGGTAGCGATTGTGACTTTAAAATCGTTGCGATTGAATCGCAGTTTGCGATTTCTTGCTCAGCTGTAATATTTACTTAAAGTAGTCAGTCTGTAGTCTGTATAATAAATAATAATAATAATAATAATAATTTATTCTAAATTGATATAATACGGTAACATTAATATTTAAGCTTCCCCTCGGAACCTGCTTTGAAAGACTCAGGCAGATAATATCCGGAGTCTTGAATAAAGCACCAAATCAAAAAAAATATAATCGCACAACAAATCAAAAAAAAATATTCAACAGAAAACTGGAATCTCCAAAAGTTCGTTTTCAAAAAGGGTAATTTAGCAATGTTTAGTAAAATACTGACCACTGAATACTCAGGAAATAAATCCTGAAAATTACTGCCGCGAAAATAATGAAATGATGTTCAGTGCGAGAGGGCAAGATTCTATATTGATTGAGTTACGAGTTTCACGAAAAAGAGATTGGATTTACTGAGTAAGTGGATTATTTGAACATTTAATTTTTGGATTAACTTTTCCCATTTTAGGGTAATTTTCCAACGGTATAACGTTTTAATTTTCACAGTTATTTTATAGCATAACGAAGCATCTACAAAATATTAAATATAACTACAAATCATACCTCTACGGATTATATTTAATGTGTTTTTTAAATGCATAAAAATCATTACATATGAACATAAAAATGTTGGTGCTTAATATATTAAGTTTTATTTGAAAAATTATTTCAGAATATGTAATTTTTATGTATTTTTTGAATCAATGTTTTGTGATATAAAATCAAATGCAAATTCGCTTATTTTAATTTGTTAATAGCTGTGAACCTATATCTTAGTTTGTTGATTAAAAAAATTTTATAGTTGCATTAATCAGCAAGTTATAAAATATATTCCACTGACAAGATTTCAGTCGTGACCGATTTCAATCGGGCGATATTAGTCTTACGCGACGCTGCTTACAACGTCTTTGGTCGGCAGTCGGCAGTTATTTCTTCCACTGACAAGATTTCAGTCGTGACCGATTTCAATCGGGCGATATTAGTCTTAGGCGACGCTGCTTGCAACGTCTTTGGTCGGCAGTCGGCAGTTATTTCTTCCACTGACAAGATTTCAGTCGTGACCGATTTCAATCGGGCGATATTAGACGTACGCGACGCTGCTTGCATCGTCTTTGGTTGGCAGTTATTTCTTCCACCGACAAGATTTCAGTCGTGACCGATTTCAATCGGGCGATATTAGTCGTACGCGACGCTGCTTGCAACGTCTTTGGTCGGCAGTCGGCAGTTATTTCTTCCACTGACACACATTTTCTGTAATTTGTATCTCGTTTGCACCATGTTACAATAGGAAGTTAGAGCTGTCTTTCGACATGCGGTACATAGCTTTGAACTTGTTGTGTGAATTCACGAGCGCAAATGAAAGCACCTCTGTTTTGATTTTCCGCTATGTACGGATGTACCCAAAACCGGCGACGACGGCGGCGTCTTCGTGTTATATACGCTGGTGCTACAACAATTTCGTCTTCACTTGACGACATCTTGGAGAATACTAGGTATCTCCACTTTAAAATAAATCTGACCATAATCGTCCCGATGCAATCCGCTGAACACATTCAATCGATTTCGGTCGGAACGACCACAATCGAATCGATCTGGATCAGGACGATTATGGTCGGTCCGATTTGGTGAGAATCCGGCCTTATACAAATGTGGCACTTATTTCATCTTGCTGATAAACGCCGACGCACAGTGGGTGAAACGTATGTACAATCTAGCAATTAAAAATTAATAATCAACAAAAATTCTTGCTATAACATTGGTTTCTAACAATTTATATACGGTATTGCATAAGGATGCATGTATTTGATTAAATATTACGTTATGTAGAGAGTGATTTAAAAAATAATGCCATCATGGAAGGGCTCGTATAAAATTAATATGTTGTATATTTTTCTGCTGAATCTGTTAGATATGATCATCATTTAACGAACATTTTTACAACTGGAATTTAAAGTGTATATAATCTTCAATTTCAATCTATTATTTTAGAAATAGAATATTTTCTAAGTGAAAACTTACTAAAAACTCTTTACCAAGTATCTACTATTTATTACTGGAGTTATATTATTTAATGAAGGCATATCAAACTTGAGCTTCAACTTAGAGCTTGTCTGTATTTTGTGTGTTGTGTTTTTTTAGGTTTGTTGGTCTACCCACATTATTTGCTGGAACCATATTTGCACTACATTACTAGGAAGAATATCTATTTTTCATCAAGCCACTGATGAGAGCATGAGAGCGCGCAACGAACACTTTTAAAGTACGCTAGCAGTTATGCCACTTTTCTTTTAATTTACCACACAACACTTCTTTCTTGGTCTCTCCTTAGACCTGCTGGTGTTGTCCCAAATCTATAATGGAGGAGAGAATCCCTTTCTCTATTGCCTCCTTGGATTTGAAGTCAATTACACCGCAACAGTTAGTCGGTCCACTTCTGCGGTCCATCCGACTACTCTCTTGAAAAAAAAAAGTTTAATATATCTAAATCTAACTATAACACTTTACACTGAAGCTGTTGTTCACAAACACAAAAATAAATTAAAACATTTAGCTGGAATACTAAAGTTTTTTATTAAAACTAAAATTAAAGGCATAAAAATATATTATTTATAAAAAAAAATATGCTGTAGATTTTAGATATTTGTTTTTGTCCCTTCCTCTTTATTTCCTGGCCGTCAATCGACTTTGGATATTGGTAACTGATATATTCTAATGTCCATAAATGCATAAGGTAGCTTTGTGATGGTATAAGTATAGGCACAGATGGTATAAGTATAAGCACACATTCTGCTCTATGAATTGAGCTATCTACATCAAGTTTTACCTATTAATATGTAAAGCACAAGTTAAACATTTTGAACTTTTATTGAAACATATTTTGATCACCTGAACATTAGGTATAAATACGATCTCTCATACTGGTATGTACTTTAGTTTTTAATAGTCCAAAGCTTGTCACAAAATGAAAACTTTTTCATTTGGTTGGATTTCAATGCATTTTCTCCTGTGGAAATAAGTTTCATCTCGTCATGCGTCAGCTTTCGTGTAGTCCACAATTGTACTGAATTTCATAACATGTTTAACAGAAGCCATGGTTTAACTAAAATAAACAATACTACGAAAAACGAAAACTAAGCATTCGAACCTAACTTTATTTAAAAAAAAACAATTTTAATCCATCTGAATAAAGTTATAAGCTAATTCTACTTTGAATTTGAAGAAAGTTTATCACTTAATATATCTACAAAATACTAAAAATGACCTGTTTGATCTCTAATTTTTTAGAAAAACACACAAATACAAAAAAAAAATTAAGTTTGTTACAGTAATTGACAGTGATAGCACTTTGTTTTGTTTGGAACTAAACCTAACAAAATGGCCGCCCTGACGTCACACTTACGCGGTCCATTTATTGCTCAATATTTAACTCAAATATAGTACAATTCTTTTAAGTTCCTCAATATGGCCGACCTAGTTACGAAAATTGGTATTTTTTTTAATGAAAAATAAGTTGGCGTTAGCGAATTCAGAATTTATTTACTCTTTGGTTAACAACATTTTTCAGGATTGTCAAGTTAACGTTAAAGTTAGATTATTAGGTCATGGGCGCCGGAAGAATGAAATTTAGGGGGGGGGGCAAGGTAAAAATGAATAACAAATTGAAACATATTTTTTTATTATTTTAAATGTAACACCTAAAAATTTCATAATAATGATTATTTTTTTACAGATGGATGTAAGAAGATAGTTTTTATTTTTACTGTTTCAGTGATCCAGGGGGGGGGGGATCTAAGGGCCCCCTCTTGCCCCCGCGTCCGGCGCCTATATAGTAGGTGGTTGTCATAAATAAAAACAGATTATTGAAATTATTTTAATAAGAATAAAGGTATTTTACCGCAGATCGGAAGAGATTTTACTTAAAGTATTTTATAAACTTTCTCAGTGAGAATATTAACTCCCCTGTTTCTTATATCTCAATTAAATGAACGTAAGAACTATAGGAAGTGAATTTTTATTTTCATGTTTTGACGATTATGCGAGAGTTCCTAAAATTATCAAGATTATTGAATAATTATACTTGTTTAATAAGTGAAATTAATAGAAGACCTGGAGATAGGATGATGGGTTTCATGTTATAATTGATAAATCACCCCATTTCTCTTAATTTATATTTTTACTTCAGTACAGTTAATCACAAATTGAATTGATATGTGTGCAAAAACAGCTATATATTTTTAAAAATCTTATTTAAATAGTTCTTTTATATACTGTTAAACTGTATCAACTACAAAGTCTTTAGCAAAAAGTTATAAGGTAATAAATTTTGTAGATATAATTTAAGGAAATTTATATATAAAGATTAGAACACAATCCTCTGAGGAAAATAAGAAATATCCAAAAACTCATTAAATACACTTTTAAAAATATCAACATACAAAAATAGTCATCCACGCAAACTGTAATAATCAGAATAGTGAAGTGACTTATTGAAGTGACTTTTCTTTCAAATGTGAGGAATGCATTTTATATATAATATAAAATAAAACCTAATTTTTGGTTTGGTTTGGTGCTTCATATTCTAACTACATCTATTCCAAACCTTAAGTGCTTTTAGTGAGTGTAACTGTATTTCCTATTATTCTTTGTGTATCATGTAAATGCACCCTCCATAAAATCTGTGTTTATAGTCCGATTTTGATGATTTTTTTTTCAAATATAAAGTTTCAAAAAATGTACTTTAGGGCTCAATGTCATGTTATTTCACAAAAAACAAGGCCTACTTAATAAAGTTTTTGTGGTGAAAAATTTGCAAAATCATATTAGCGATTTTTTTTCAAAAATTTGAGTACACCCCACATTCGGCATCCCCCAAAACAGTTCTGTACCAAATTTCGTTTAAAAATATTAATTATTAATAATTCTGCAGTTAAATTAAATAATTCCCTATTTTTGCCAATTTAACGATGAGTTATCACGTAACCCTTGAAAAAAAACAATCCACAACAATGGGTTTTATTAGCTGTCAATTCTTGCAGCGTAGAATTGAATATTAATTTAATAGCACGCAGAAAAGTGTTGTATCAAGAAATATTATTTGCATTATGGAACAATTAAATATTAGGGATAAAATTGAAATTATTCGTTTAGTGGGTGATAACTATCTTCAAGCATAACTATCTTCTTATTCTTCTTTGGGGTTTCTTAAAGCAACAAGTTTACAAGTCTAGACCTCAATCTGTAGATGAATTACGTATTAGAATTACAGAGGCTTCTGCAAATATTACACCACAGCAGCTTAGGAATGTAACTGTTAATCTAAGAAAAAGATGCGACAAATGTATTGAACTGAATGGAGGGCTGGTAGAAGCAACTAGAATTATTTGAATATGTTTAACTTATTATTCGGTTATTGTGTTGCTTGTAGTATTTTTATCATTGTTTGTAATAAAACTCGTTGTCGTGGATTGTTTTTTCAAGGGTTACTTGATAACTCATGGTTAAATTGGCAAAAATAGGGAATTATTTAATTTAACTGCAAAATTATTAATAATTAATAATTTTAAACGAAATTTGGTACAGAACTGTTTTGGGGGATGCCGAATGTAGGGGTGTACTAAAATTTTTTGAAAAAAAATCGCTAATATGATTTTGCAAATTTTTCACCACAAAAACTTTATTAAGTAGGCCTTGTTTTTTGTGAAATAACATGACATTCAGCCCTAAAGTACATTTTTTGAAACTTCATATTTGAAAAAAAAATCATCAAAATCGGACTATAAACACAGATTTTATGGAGGGTGCCCCGGTCTTGAGTGGGTCACACTGTATATATATATATATATATATATATATATATATATATATATATATATATATATATATATATATATATATATATATATATATATATATATATATATATATATATATTTATTTTTTTTTACTTTACATGATACAGAAAGAATAAAATATACGTATAAGAAATACTATATAAGGTTTGGAATAGATGTAGTTAGAATATGAAGCACCAAACCAAACCAAAATTATGTTTTATTTTATATATATATACAATATATATGTATATATATATATATATATATATATATATATATATATATATATATATATATATATATATATATATATATATATATATATATATATATATATATATATATATATATATATATATATATATATATATATATATATATATATATATATATATATATATATATATATATATATATATATATATATATATATTATAAGCTATATATATATATATATTTTTTTTTTAAAGCGGGGATTAGGAATCTGCTTATCAGACGAATGTGCTGCTTGCGCGCTCTTGTGTGCCCAGACAGTGTCTGATTGGTACTACCGACCGACTAAACCCTTCCCCCTTTGTTCCACAGCAAATCGATTCGGATACCGCTTTCGCATTACTTCGAAAATGATGTGCTGGATGTTTCTCTCAGCTCTTGGCAGAGCGTTCTAGGTTCTCATTCTACTTGTAGTTTCTATGTCTGTTCCTTTTTCCTCTCTCATACATGTGATCTATGATCCCTTTCTTTTGTCGCCATAATTGTTCTAATTGCTATATATGCGTGGTTCCATCCTTCTTTGGACTCTATTAGGCTCCTCATCATGTTTTCTGCTGTAAATTACATGCCTGTTTTTTGAAGATAGGTTTCTCTTGCTATGGACCAGTTTGGGTATTCGAACATTGTATGCTTTACATCATCTTCTTTCTGGCAATAGTGGCAGTTGCTAGTAGTGGATTTTTTTCGTTCATAAAGATATTTGTTAAAACAACCATGCCCAGACAGCGCTTGAGTCAGCAAGTAGTCCGCGTCGCCGTAGGGTCTTTCTATCCATGCTGCTATGTTTGGGATGAGATGATATGTCCAGCGTCCATATTTACCGTTTTCCCATTCTTCTTGCCATTTCCTCATTAGTTTTGTATTAGCAATAGTTTTTGGGGTGCTCAAATACCGTTCGCGCCGCTCTTCTATTAACAGCTTGATTGGAGGTATTCCCGCAATAACACCAACTCCTTGGGTCGAGATTGTTCTATACCCGCTACATATTCTTATCGACAGGACTCTTTGAAGACTACTTAGTTTGGTCATGAGAATTTTATTTTTGGTCGCTTCATGCCAGGCTGGTGCCCCATACAATATTTGTGAGTGTACTACGCTAGATAGAATTCTTCTTTTTGATGTCCGAGGACCTCCTACGTTAGGCATTAGTCTTAAAAGGGCTGTGACTGTTCTCCCTGCCTTTTCAATGGTTTTTGAGATATGCACAGCAAACGACAGTTTTTGGTCCAAGTATACACCAAGGTACTTTATAGAGTTCTTTGGTCTAACCATAGCATCTTGGACATTGAAGACGACTGTGTTTATTTTTCTCTTCTTAGTTAAAAGTACTGCTTCTGTTTTCTCTGGGGCTAAGGATAATTTTTCCCATTCATCCAATGTGATATTCTTAACAGGGCCGTATTAGTTAGTGTCATTAGTAAAGCTTCCGTTTTTGTAGTAACTACTGAAATTATATCATCCGCGAATCCTATTAGCGTAACTCCCTCTGGCATCTCTGTTCTCAGCAGTTCATCGTACAAAATATTCCATAGAGTTGGTCCCAACACTGAACCTTGTGGGACTCCACTATTAACCCTCAAAGCTTTGGAGTTATTTTGGTCACTTAACAACACATATCGATTTGTATAATATGATGATATTATCCTTGTCAAGCCTTCGTTAATACCTCTTTTTTTAAACTCATCCAGAATTATCTGCCACGATGCGCTGTTAAATGCGTTTCTTACGTCAAGTGCAATGGCTGCGCACAATCTTCTATTCGCGTAAGCATAAGTTTTCGGCATCTTTTGCTATCCTAAGGACCTCATTAATTGCATCAACTGCCTGCTTGCCTTTTTGAAAGCCATACTGTTTAGGTGACAAACCTCCCGTACGGTCTATCTCAGTGTTGAGTCTACCTAGTAGCATTTGCTCATATAACTTTCCTTCCACGTCCAGGAGACATATGGGTCTGTACGATGACGGATTTTCCATCGGTTTATTCCCTTTTTGCAATAGCAGAAGCTTTGCCTTTTTCCATCACGACGGAAACTCTCCATTGTTAACCAGACTATTATATACAGCTAGAGTGTATTGTGGTATTTTGTTTGCAACTGTTTTAATAATTTCACTAGGTATGTTTCCTGGTCCCGGCGCTTTGTTGTTTTTAAGCTTATTGCTTGCTGCTTCTAGTTCACCTAGAGTAAAGACAGGAAAGTTATATTTATTGCCACAGTCAAAACTTACTGGTGGGTGGACAGGAAAGAGATGTCTAGCCACTTCTTCCATCTTTTCTAATGGGATAGAAAGTTTTGGTGGAAAACCAATGAGGTTTTTCATTACTATTTTGTACCCATTACCCCATATGTCGCAGTCTACTTCGTCACATAATCTTCTCCAGCACTTCCTTTTTGATTTTTTAATTTCACCCCTAAGTGCATTTTTGCTTTTTTTGTAGTTTTCCCAGACAGTGAGGTTATTAGAGACTTGATTTCGTCTGGTCCTAGTATATTGTCGACGCCATTTTAAACAGTCACGGCGTATTCAGCAATTCGTTCATTCCACCAGTACATTGGTTGCCTTTTAGAGGAACGGCACCTTTTTGGCATGACCTCGTTACATATTTCTGTAAGCTTTTCGGAGAATTTTGCTGCTAGTTGTTCGGTATTCAAGCTGGGCTGTGGTTTATCTAGTATGCAATGAAGCTTTGCTTGATCCAACTTTCTGACTTGCCATCCGGTATCATCTGGTTTAGGACACGGGAGAGGAAAATCTTCCTTTATACTAAAGTAAATATATTTGTGATCACTCAAGGACTCTCTTTCTAGGACCTCCCAGTCGATTATCCTTGACAATAGCTTTTCAGTTGTTATTGTTAAGTCTAGTATGGATCCATAGTTTTGTACCTGAAAAGTTGGCTGATCTCCTTGATTAGCGACTGACAAATCATTGGCAGCTATCCATTCTTCCATTACCTCACCCCTTTGGTCTGTGGTACTCATTCCCCAGTGCGGAGATTTTGCGTTAAAATCCCCTGCTATGATAGCTTCTTCTTTTCTTGTTCTGATGAGGTAAGCTATTTCGTCTAAAGTTTCTTCTAGGTTTCGTATTTCATCGTTACCCGAACAGTAACAGCTATATATGGTGTAAGTACAAGTATTTATGTAGGTGAATCCCAGACCCTGTCCCCAGTTATTTATGGCTATGTTAGTGTCTATGATTTTAATGGCAGTTTTTAAGTCTTCACTATGTATCCAGTCTTTTCTACCTGATACAACCTTGCGGTTGGGTTCACTTATGACCAAAATCCCGGCTCCAACTTCCTTTGCCGTAGCTAGTGCCAAGTCCATAGCAGCGCGACTTCTGTTGGTGTTGATTTGAATTATTTTCATTTTGTGTTATTGTGGCTCGGTTCTACCCTCCGACACTTTTATTTCTGATCTTTTTGGACATCTTAAGTTTCCGGACTGGTGACCCTCACTATCACAAAATACACAGAAAGGCTGGTTTCTGCAAGTATTTGCTTTGTGTCCCTCTTTTCCACATTTTAGACAGAGGTGTTCTCTATTAGTACCTTTGCAATCCATTTTTGTATGCCCAAGCCTCCAGCATCTCAAGCATCGAGGTTCTTTTTGCCTTTCCTGTATTCTGCAGGTTGACCAGCCAATTTTAAGCGTATGGTTTTTGAGAAGGTCGTTAGCTTCAGATTCTGTTTCCCACCGTATGATGGCCGTAGGGCTTTAACCACTATATCTTCAAGACGGGCGCCAATGGCTTTTACAATAGCTTCCTTGACCTCATCTTCCGTTGTTAACTCATCCATATTTTTTATATGTAGCACTTTTTTGCTAGCTAATACTCTAGCTCTAACTGTTGGAAGTCTTTTTTTAATTCTTGTTTCAGGGTCTCCGCCTTGTCTGTTCCATTCTGGATGGTAAGGATAAGATCATCGTTCCTTGATTTCTTCAAATCTCTTATGTCTACTCCCAATTCGCTAGGGTTCACTGTCGACTTAATCGTTTTCAGCAGATCGGCATAGCTTTTTCCTTCCATCTTTATTAGGAGAGCATCATGTTTGGGCTTGTTGGTTGCGTTCCTTTCTAGAGTACTTTGAATACGCCCCCGAGACCTCTGAGTACTTCTATCAGGCTTATATATCACTATTTGGATGGACGTGTCTATTAAGAGGAATTTTAACATTTTAATTGTTGTTTTGCCTGTCGTTTCTTCCATTTCTGGTATTGCAATACTTGTCCTATTTTGTGTTAGCATAAGATCCTTTATCATTTTAAGAGATTTAAAGAGCAGATCATCGTCTTCATCGCTATCTCAAACTGGGTAGTATATCCATCTGTTTTTGTTGCAGATCTGTCCATTTGCATCAGGAAATCCCAAAGAGTGCGTCATCAGTGCAACTTCTGGTTGTTTATTCTGGCTCTTGAGTTGTGTTTTAGCTCCAAAATTTTCTATTGCTCTGCTCACAAACCTGTTGGTCGATTCAATATTTACAGTGCAGGGCAACACGATATCATGCTCCATGGGTGCATTCCAGATACATTCTTGAGAGACTAGTGGTTTCTGGAATATTTCAGTATTCCATTCCTCTTCTTCGACTGACTGAAAGACTTCTAGTAATAATATAATAATATATATATATATATATATATATATATATATATATATATATATATATATATATATATATATATATATATGTAACTTATATTTATATTTCAGGAAATAGCTCGGGCATAACAGATTACATTACATTATTAGTTATTTACAGATATACATATATATATATATATATATATATATATATATATATATATATATATATATATATATATATATACATATATATATATATATATATATATATATATATATATATATATATATATATATATATATATATATATATATATATATATATATATATATATATATATATATATATATATATATATATATATATATATATATATATATATATATATATATATATATATATATATATATATATATATATATATATATATATATATATATATATATATATATATATATATATATATATATATATATATATTAGACCTTTTTACAAACATCTGGACTAATTTATGTTCACCAATTTGTGAACGAGTCAATATTTTCTAATACATTTTTAAGCGTTTTACATATTTTGAATATCTTCCAGGCTATTCCTCAGTTCTTGATCGGTGAAAAGATTATTGATAACTTCAAGGTTAAATAAAAGAACAAAATCAAGTAGAATTTGTGAATAGAATCTCAAAAAATAATTAAAATATTTAAAAAAAAAGGGGCCGTAAAAGTCAATGTCAGCCAAGTGTCAGAGTTCAATTAGATTTACCACAGATTATCAATTTGAACGATTTGAACTACAGTCGATTCCAATCTAGATATTTTCGTTTTTTAAGACTTCCATACTGAAGTCCGCCATATTGGGAAGTTTTAAATGATTACAAGTATACATCTTTATCCAAATCCAAAATCTAGTCCAAGACGGAATTTGCTGCTTATGGTTTTGGGGTATAAATTAGCTATAAGTCGGCAAAGACAACTGTAAAAAATATTGTTGGCTTGTATTCTGGATACTTTTATTTTTCTTAGTATACAAGGTATTTCAAAAAACATGTACCATCTCTCGTGGGGAGATTCCTCATGTACAAATAAGACTAGAACATTTTAAATAATAAATGTTAATATTTCCACAGGGCCGGGCGGGTAGATCTCGGTAAAAGAAACATAACATTTCCAGTCGAAAATAACCGAGTTATTTTACTTTAAAAATTAAAAAAAAAATTATATTTTGCTTTTTTAATTTTGAGTACCAATTATTTTTCGGGGATTTTGTTCTTCTAAATTTAATCTACTATACAGGATGTTTCAAAAAACATGTGCCATCTCTCGTGGGAAGATTCCTCACGTAAAAATAAGAACTACTTATATACAGCGTGCTACAAATTCGAGGTACGAGCGTTGATATCTCAGTAACCGTAATAGATACGAACATGGTTAAATCTACAGTATGGCCAGCGAGATTCCTGTCGGCCAAGGGGTTGGGGGATGGGGAGCATTACTTGACATCATTTGTAAAAGTGAAATCAATACATTTCAACAAAAAGTAAGAAGTATAAGAAGAAGATATGTTCAAAGAGCTATAAATAAGAGCGAACAAAAAATAAATGTGTGCATTAGAAACTGGTTTGTAGAAGTTGATTTATTTATAATAACTACTATATTCTGCATATTATTAGATCGTACACTGACATTTTAAATTCGCAATAAAAAAAATAAAAATAGTATCTTTAAATTGCTGACCAGGATATTATTTATTTGAATATTTCAATTGGCTCGATTTTCCTTATATTTAATGTTAGTTAGCGCTAATTAATATTGTAGCGATAAATATAATCAGATTAAATAATTTAAAAAACCAGAGACGGACTTGAAATTATTTTAAATAATAATTAAAGAGTTTTGTTCTTGTTAAGGTACCCAAAACAAAAAAGTATCAAATGTGGCATATCATTGTACTCAGGAGACCGAGTTCTTTCAAAACCTAAAATAAAAAATGCAGGTCCGTATTTAAAAAAATTAAGTTTGTCTCTGTATCTCACAAATTTCCAGCTAAGTTGAAAATCTAAAAATAGAATTAGATAGCCCTATTAAAGTGGCTATGAGAATGTGCAATTAGTTTTTTTGATTTTCTAAAAAATAACGACAGGAAAAAATAAAATTGATTTTCAAAAAAATCCGTCAATCTCAGCAATCCTTGAAATTTTGAAAACTTTTATGATGGCACCTTGGTGAGCATCCTAAAGCGCAACTTTGCCCCAATTTAACCATGTTCGTATCTATTACGGTTAGCGAGATACCAATGCTCGTACCTCGAATTTGTAGCACCCGGTATATACCTATAGGTCCGAGTCTGCTTTGTTTGGTAGCTACAGGGTGTTAAAATCTTAATAATCTTTCGATTTATTATAATTTTCTTCCAAGTACATTTAATGATTCTTATGAAATTGAGGGTAAAAGATACTATAAGTGCTACACATTTTAATGCTTAAAAAGTGTCGATAAATTCATCAGGGACGTGCATATGGGTTATCACTGTAATATTTTTCAAAAAAATGTTCGCCACTGACTTTTTTCTCTAGTTAATACAGTTGTATAGGCCATTTATTGGCGATTAAAACTTGTCTCTTCATATTTTCTCGAGTTCGGTTCTTTTTGATGAGATAAACAAAAATAATACAAATTTATTTGTATTATTATACAATACATATAAATAATACAAATTAATAAATGCTGCTATTAGTTGCAGCCTTTAAAAAATTTTATGTCAAATTGACCAAAGTGTTAAATCAATGCGCATTTATTCCTCTTTAAAAATATAACAAATGCCTATAAACATAGATGCGGAAATGCATAGTTCTAAAGTGACAGGATGTTTAAACTTTAAAAAAAATAGGTGTTTTGTAATTATCTTTATACCATTATTTTTTTCTTAAATTATACAAGGGTTAGGTAGCACTGAACATCAGTGATATAAATTTTAATAAAATTTAATAACATACATTAAATTAATAATTTATTAATCTTATTTTTATTTTAATTCCATTAATTGTAATTAATAAAATTGGGTTTGAAAAAACATGTGCTACAAAACACTCGACAAAATATCTAGATACAGCTTTTAATCGGCAATATAATTTCACTAATATAATTTTTATATTAATTTTGCTAGCACGAGAAAAAAGTCAGTAATGCACATGAATTATGTGATGGTCCAGTGCAGATCCTTATGGGAGCAGCCCACCTAGCGGACCCCGTCATCCCAAGCGTCAAAGTCAGCAGTTCCTTCCTTGGGAACTCAACCGTTATTCTCAGGCAGTCAGATTCGAGCCTTCACACTGTAAACTTGTAGTTCAGTAAAAATAAATTTTTCTAAAAAGTAATTTTAGTTTTAAAAAAACCAAAACTCATGTTTATTTTAGAAAAATATTCCAATAATATCCGTGACGTCCCTTGTGAATCTGTCGACACTTTTTAGTACTACAATATGTAACACTTATAGTAACTTTTACCCTAATAGTAATATTTACCAGCGCTAAAAGCACTTGGAAGAAAACTAGAATAAATCGAAAAAATGAAAACTTTAACCCCCGTAGCTACGGAACAAAGCTGAATCGGACCTATGCTGATACTAGAAATAAATCTTATTTTTACGTGAGGAATTTCCCCACGAGAGACGGCACATGTTTTTTTTTAAACACCCTGTATATGTTTTTACATACAGCCTTAGAGTACTATACAATTACTAGATTTAACAATAATAATTTTAGTTTTATCCACTTTTTAGTAACTTGTTAGTATCGAGGAACCTACAAAAATAAACAACATAACACAGCGACTTGTAAAGGCCTTTTGAATTATCTTTTCATTCTATTTTATTCGATATATCGAAAGTGTGGTGTTTACCACATGATTTATTATCTCTTTATAATAGGTGTTAGGGAATAAATGTTTTATGCAAAAGTTGTACGCTTACTTTAGGGCACCTTTTCTGAAAGGCGCATAATATTTAAATACACAAAGCATTGACTAAGCTAAAGGTTAGAATAATGCTATTCCTTCTAAAGTTGTTTCTTTATTATATTCAAACTGTCCTGGTACAAACATTTAAACTTAAAATTGTATGTAGTTTTATATGCCAAATTTTGTATCAATGGCAGAGAAACATATAGAACCTATCCATCGAGAGAATTGACTCGATTGATTTCAACATTTAAAAAATTACAGGCAATAAACTACTTTTTTGTCATACGCTCCCAAAAACAGCTATTTTACGGACTCATTTCAGTCCGTAAAATGTTTCTTTTTCGGCCTAGGCCGTAAAGGTCGTCATGGCAACCTTTATGGACTAAAATGTCTAAATTCGTTATTTGGTTGTTTTATTTTGTCATTCGAAATTTGTCACAAAATCACATAAAATTATACATATATTTATAATTAAATTATTAAATACTAACAATATCAAAAGCTAAGTTATTTGTTTAAAAGTAAGTACCTAGGTACCTATTTAAAAGAGGCTTTTAAATTAAAATATTCTTAAATTACAGTCACAAACAAGACATAATCATGTGGTACATTTTTGGCCTAAGACAAGCATATTTTTTCTATACAACTCAACTGGATTGACAACGTTCCCTTCGTTCACCACCGGAAACACTCTTTTGATATTAGTTTTGTATCCGCAAGGGTAACTAAAAGGCAGCTGTTGTCTTTTTCTATGATGTCTTGCACTCGTAGAGAGTACAATTCTTCTCTTCTACATGCTCCACAAAGGCCAATGACAAGAGCTACCTAAAAATCAAATACAATGGAATAAGAAACCATCTATATATTTTAAAAATCATTATCGCAAACTTACCTTAGTAAGTAAATAAGTTTCATCACTAGCCGTGGCCAAAAATCACCGATCTCTTTTATGGACAAAACCTTAGACTTTTTAGGCTCGTAACCAACCGAATTCCTCTTCAAAAAGCAATAAGTTTTGGAAATTTGTCAATATAAATATCTTCTTTAACACTTAACACTGCTCTCAGCATGGAATATTTCGACCAAATTGACGATGGTTTGAATGTTTGTGACTGTAATTTAAGAATATTTTAATTTAAAAGCCTTTTAAATAGGTACCTAGGTACTTACTTTTTCGTGGAAATAATTTAGCAATACATCTTCATTTACAACGAATACGCCATTTTTGTCTTTCCATTCATTAAAAACATCATATTCTTTCTGGTAAATGGCACGAGACTTCACAGGAAGTAAATCCAACACGATTTCTTTGGCCTTATTAGCAATATGTTCGGGATTTTGGAACATTTTAAAATTGTTGATGAATTTGTGTGATTTTGTGACAAATTTCGAATGACATGTCAAAATGCGATGAAATAAACAAACTCGTTACTAAGATATGAATTTATAAGCCAACTTTTTCAAACATTATAATTTCAAATATGGAAAATTTGCAAATATGCGTTCTAAAAAACTGTAAAAAGCGTATGACAAAAAATAGTGTATGTAACACGTACCTAAATTATGTTTTTTAGGACTCATCTACTATTTCGGACTCGGCTAACGCCTCGTCCGCAAACAGTAATGATTCGTCCTAAAAAACATCATTTTAGGTACTAGTTACATAAATAGCTATTAAATGAAAATGGTTGCAACCAATTAATTGCCTTTTGATATTTTGACGTTACAGACCTATTGTGTGTTCACCTTTCTTGTGTTATAACAAGTTATAACTCATCATACAGTCTCAGGGCTTTAACAAAAGCCAGTATCTGAGACAGCTCCACATAGGCCAGCTTTCCATCCTCGACATCAGTCGTACCAAAGTTCATGACACGAACGATCGTCGTCTCGGCGCACTCAGTGATAAGGTGTTCTGGTGTTCCCCCATTTTCCCCACAGAATCTGCATTCGCTGTTGTTTCTCAGTTTCAGCCTACTGAGGTATTCGTTGAGGAGACAGTGTCCTGTTAGAAACACGTGACAATTCGAAGACTGTCTTTACTTAAATCAAGGAAAATCTTTGACTTTTCTCTGTCGTAAGTTCTGAGGAACTTTTTCGAGTGACTTTGAACTTAGACCGTTGGATGGCTCCTATTCCAGGTTACGGATTTCTTCCAGGTTCCCCCGTTCCGCCTTTAGTTCTGGTCCAGTTACTGGAGTGTTCGCTCCTTTTCTAACTAGATTACTTGCTTTTTCATTGCCTTCTATCCCTTGGTGAGCGGGCACCCAGAGTAGGATGACCTAATTTGTTCAGCTTTTCTAGACATTCTATGACCAACTTCGAATTGATGGTTACTTAGTGAGTTGATCGCGTTTAATGCTGCTTGACTATCGGGTAAGATGGCTATTTCCCGAGGGGTGTCTCACTATTGGAATTACATGTACATTTTCTTGGCAGTCGCTGGCAGTCATTGGCAGTCTTATGGCAGTCGCTTATAATAATTACATGGCAGTCATAGGCAGTCTTTTTCGTAGTCATTGGCAGTCGCTTGGAGATAGAATGATATTTTGGCAGTACATGTACATTTTTTACCCAAGTGAGACACCCCTCGCTATTTCCTGTTTTCGATAGTTCCTATCTAAGATAAATTGTACGCATCTTTCGATAGCGTAGATTTCTGCCTGAAGAATGCTGGTGTAGGGTGCCCATTGATTTGGAGTATTTAGTTTTCGGCGTAAATACTCCTATCCCTGTCCCTGCTTTGGTTTTCGAAGCATCAGTATACCACGTTATGGTATGGTCTTTTACGTTTCTCCCTTCCAATCTTTTTTATTACTCAATACTACAGTGAGGTGTTTCTTAAAGTTGTAGATTCTTGGTATGTCATCCACTGGGAGTTGGAGAAGTGGAATTTTCTTTTTGAGGGTGTTCCAAGCGCCTGATCTGAAAATTCTCCCAGTACTGTTTCCGTCAATGATCATTCGAATCATTGTCGAATGTGCAGCAGTTTAGGTCTAGGATGACCTCCATTACTGCTGTTGGGCATGTTTCAGTGCCCAACATGTGACCTGTGAAACATGTGGGCAAGTACCTGTAATGCAGATGCATACCAGTTTCTGTAATTTGCACATGTTTTGCCTCGCTGTACCTTGCTCTAGTTTTGTGTACCAAGCAACTGCTTCATAGGTAATCATGGGTCTTACTATGATGGTATACATACCACCGCATAAAAAAATACAAATTTCCCACCGATTACATTAGCAATATTTAAAATACCTCTTCATTTACATATTTATGAGAAAAATCCTGATTTCTGATTGGCCATCACAGATGCGCCCCCTAGCGGGCATTTTTCGAACTTGAAAATAATTTCCAGCATTTCTCTTGCCCGATTTAATTATTACAATTTCTTTCCCAAAGTTATACGATAAGTAGTTGCTGAGATACAGCCGGCGTCCATTCTTAGTTGGCCACCCGATACAAAAATTTTTAATACATATTAATTCCTTCAAAAACGATACGCCACTTGGGGTTGGAACAGAAGGGTTAAAAAACAAGTCAATCAGAGATCCGCGTAGTTGCCTTGATCGGAAATTTTAGATTTTTCTGTCTCTTTTTTTTGACACATTGAAATTAACTTGAAAGTTTGATACACAACATAGGAGCATTTATGAATGACAAGTTCCGTCTATCTTTTGAATGTCTTTTGGCTACCCCTGTTATATTATTGTATATAGATTCAGTAGTATAAGCTTGGTGCATTCTCCGCCGGTGCTGTCACTATCGGAGAATATCGTAAACAACAAGTATATGCCAAAACACCGGTTTAAATAGCGAATATAAGAAAAATGTATTATTAATTATTCTGAAAGTATTAGGAGGTATTAAGGAATTAGAAACTAATTTGTGAAAATTCTAAAAATAAAAATAAAAAAAGTAAATATTTCAGAAGGTCTAACTTGTATTATAATTTATTATTTTAGTTTAAATAACTTATTAGTTGAGTTCAATTACTGTAGCGAGCATAGTTTTAATGACCGGTTTTGCTAGTAGGGCATAATTGGGGCTATTTCAACTATAACGAAATTTTTTAAAGGTACATAATTATAATTTAAGATGTTCATAAAACATTTATTACTAGTTGATTAAAAAAAGTATACCATTAATATTGCAAATTATATTCTATCCTCTCATAGTATATGTCTTATTTATATATGTTTCATTTAATTTTTTGATTATGCGTAAAATACATAGTACCTACTGATAATTTCTCATTTCTTCCGTTGAAGCGCTGCGGTCGGAATTTGTTGAAATCAACTGAAATGCACCTAGCCTATAAGTTAGTATAAAACTCGGATAAAATATGTTAATATGTTATTTTTAAAGTACTCCGTATGTTGTTCGGAAGAAATTATTATAATCTTAGTACAAAATATAATTACTAATAAAAACACACATTTTTTTTAATTTTTTTTTATTTCATTCCATTTTAAAAATACGAATTAATTCCATAAAATACCAATTTTTTATCTATATTATTTCATATAATCTATGCGTTGTATTAAGTAGTGTACATTTTTACATATCCTATAGGACGCTTTCTCACAGGCTTTTCCATCTTAACATTGATGTTAACGCGCTCGTGCTAAAAAAACACTGACTAAGAAACAAATTATTGGAGCCTATTTGTAAAAAAAAAGTGATTTCATATTACCAGATTTACCAGATATATTAAAAATAAATAAACCGTAGAGAAATAAATTAAATTTGATTTAAAAATGCATAAAATAAATATGTACATTACTTACTTTAACGTTTAGACGACTCCCAAAAAAAGCGTCAGTAGAGTCAAAAATGACTGCCATAACTAGCAAAATGTAGAACAATACTCCAGTAAATTTCATTATTACGACAATGTTATGTTTCTGTTCGAATTGACAAGGCAAATAATGTATACCTATATATACAATAATTTCGCAAAACACCGAAAGCTTGTTACGTAAAAAAATATAAAAAATAACGACTGTATATAAAAAAAATTTTATTATTGATTTATTATTTAAAATATAAATGAATAATTGATTTAAATTTAATCGTTTTTACTGAAGAAATTGTGAATTTCAAAAAGTAAATGTTTATAAGAAAATGAGACATCAAACACTAATATATTCTATTCATGTTTATAACTCCTCAAACAGAGCCAATGCCCAGCGGCGGTTATACGGGGTTGTAATGATAACTAAAAGAAAAATAAGCGCCACCTACTCTCAAGACTCAACAGTAAAAGTGTTGCAATTAAAATAAAATGGAAAATAGTACTATAAACCAAATAAAACAAAAAGAAATCAGTTAACTAGTTTATTTCCTAAAATTTTCGTTATTATTATAAATCTGAATTTAAAACAATGTACAAGGTGTCCCATTTTAGTAAAGATTGGAGGATACGGTTTGCACAAACCTGTCCCACTTTTTTGTCAGGCGGAAGATGCTGTAAACATAATTTTCGTAGATCTCTTCGCTTCTGAGCGAAAATTTTACAATTTGGGACAGTCCTAGTATCTACGTTATTGTGAAAGATATAGAGAAGATGAAAACTGATTCTTGTAGAACTTTTTACGTTGAATATAGTAGTGTGTCTGTTTTTCTTACGAAGGTTTAAAAATATGAACTAAAGTTATGTTTTTTCAAATGGAGCACCCTGTATATTTATAAATTATAATATCCGTCTTGCTATGAGCTTCTCAAAAATATTATAACACTCTATAATTATTTTCAATATTTACTGCAATATTTAAAAGATATCGTTTTCCTATTAGTAGGTCGTGATAGACAAGAAAAAAATCAAAATAATTTTTACTAAAATAGTCATACCCATACGGGCAACGGCCCAGCTACGTCGAAACACCGGTTCCCATTAGAACACCGAAGTTAAGCGACGTAAGGCGATACTAGTTGATGGACGGGTGACCGGTTCGAAACTTTGCATCGTGCTGTTGTCCAAGGGAAAAGTGTAAAATCTATTGATACACACTGCTCATTCACGCCGGTTCGAGGCCGGATGAGATCGGATATCTCGTGAGTAAGAGTTAATTTAGACACTTCCTAAGTCGGTAGGCCATTGACCATGATATGGCCGAGGACCGCGGTTCGGATTCCGCGTAAACAAAGTAGGTCCCGTCCAGTTTAGCCATTGCAGCAGAAAGGAGACGTTAACTTGAACCTCACACATACCCATATTAAAATTTTATATGAGACTGAAATATTTTACTTTTAAATTGTTACCAGTGAATCTCTGAATGTTTTTCTTCTTTTTATAACGGGATTTATTATAACGGGATGGGTTTGCAAATATATCTAAAAGCTTACCTAATAGGCGATTAGGCAAAGAAAATGCTATTAGTAATAGCATTTTCGAGGTTTTCCACATTGTTGTAGTTGCCACGATATATTTCATATTTCAAAAATCCCTAAATACAAAAATCGAGAACAGACAAACTCTGGGGATCAAGGAGGCTGTCCATTGGTCCCAATTCATTGATTTGGAAAATTTAACAAAATCCTAATATTTTCAAAGTTCCCCCCCATCTTGCTGAAAGTATATTTCACGTATAAATATATTATCTAAACTAAAGGAATATCTAGAAGTTCCGGTATATGATAGCTTCTAAGATTTACAAATAGCGGTTAGTAGTAGAAGTAGAGAGTTAAGTTTCCATATATAAAGAATTTATTAGTAGCTCCCAAAATAAAACAAGACACAGCTAGCAGTATACTTTGAATAATTCTTTAGCTTCTTTTATTATCAATCATGGTCTACTAACAAAAATGATTTTTTTAATGGAAACTTTTAAATATTGCAGTAAATAGTGAAAATAACTATGGAGTGATACATATTTTTTAAGAAGCTTATGGCAATCCAGACTATATAATTTATAAATATACAGGGTGTTCCACTTAAAAAAAACATAACTTTAGTTCATATCTTCAAAATTATTATTTTCGTAGATTCACATGCTACGCCACTGTGTTCTATGTAAAAAGTTCTACAATAAACAGTTTTCACCTTCTCGATACCTTTCACAATAACAGAGATACGTAGAGGAAAAGAGGATAATGTGGAATACTGTTCGTTATTTGGAATACCCACTTATTAAAGCTATGCGTGGCGCTATCTGTTTAAATATGTAATTCTTTGTTAGTTTAAGGTCTTATTGTTATATATTTCATCAAAATAAAATAAATTATTTTCCTTGTTCAATGTTTGTTTTATTTAAATTAAATTTGCTTTATTTGGGTTAGTTTGATTTTTGCTACAGATCAATGAAATTATCTGCCTCTATCGCCTTAATATCACTATTGCCTTCGATATTTTGTGATAAAATATTCTATTAATCCTATATCTACCCATACTCATAATTTACATAATATAGGTCTTTTATTTTCATAATTATTTTTTTAGAAAATTACTTATTTATAGCTCTAGCAATTTAAAACACGCTGTGAGCCTTTTTCTTTGTTTGTTTAATGCGCATCTGTTTTTTTTTATTTTAATACAAACTAGATTACTTTGCTATAACAAAGTGGCTAAATAGGCCAGTGCAAATAATTTTGAATTTGCAAAAATTTTTAGAAAGCTGCGACCATTGAAATTAGTTAGCATTAGTAACCCTTATTAACATACTAAAAGTCCCCATTTGTCCGGTGTGTGCGTCATCAAAAAAAATCGGCCGCCATCTTGAATTTTTGTACTTTTTGGGAAAACATGTAAATAACTCGAAAACGGTGCGTTATAGCGAAAAACTCCAAGAGATAAAAATTAAAGAGAATAAAGAACTCTATCAGAATCAATAAAAAGTTTATTATCCTAACGCAGTAATGTACAAAATTTTTTTGAAAATCGAGCAATTTTTAAAAGGAATCACCGAAATGCAAATTACTAATTTTTTAAGCTTATTAACAAATAACATGGATATTTAGCATCAATTCAACTAAAATACAATCCTTGTGACATTTTCAAGAAATATTTATTGGTGGTTTAATAATATTTCAAAATTAACAAAAATTGTAAAAGCTATTCTTTACTAAATACATGTGTACTAATAATGTACGAAAGCAGCCTCCACCTTGTCCCCGGTCGGTACTATTTGCACTTAGACCAAGGTCTCTTTGTTACCATTTGTAAACAACTTGTTTTTAAAAATATAGAAGAATAGGCCAGTGCAAATAATTTTGAATTTGCAAAAATTTTTAGAAAAGCTGCGACCATTGAAATTAGTTAGCATTAGGTAACCCTTATTAACATACTAAAAGTCCCCATTTGTCCGGTGTGTGCGTCATCAAAAATTCCGGCCGCCATCTTGAATTTTTGTACTTTTTGGGAAAACATGTAAATAACTCGAAAACGGTGCATTATAGCGAAAAACTCCAAGAGATAAAAATTAAAGAGAATAAAGAACTCTATCAGAATCAATAAAAAGTAGTTTATTATCCTAACGCAGTAACGTACAAAATTTTTTTGAAAATCGAGCAATTTTTAAAAGGAATCACCGAAATGCAAATTACTAATTTTTTAAGCTTATTAACAAATAACATGGATATTTAGCATCAATTCAACTAAAATACAATCCTTGTGACATTTTCAAGAAATATTTATTGGTGGTTTAATAATATTTCAAAATTAACAAAAATTGTAAAAGCTATTCTTTACTAAATACATGTGTACTAATAATGTACGAAAGCAGCCTCCACCTTGTCCCGGTCGGTACTATTGCACTTAGACCAAGGTCTCTTTGTTACCATTTGTAAACAACTTGTTTTTAAAATATATAGAATAGGCCAGTGCAAATAATTTTGAATTTGCAAAAATTTTTAGAAAGCTGCGACCATTGAAATTAGTTAGCATTAGTAACCCCTATTAACATACTAAAGTCCCCATTTGTCCGGTGTGTGCGTCATCAAAAAAAATCGGCCGCCATCTTGAATTTTTTGTACTTTTGGGAGAAAACATGTAAATAACTCGAAAACGGTGCATTATAGCGAAAACTCCAAAGATAAAAATTAAAGAGAATAAAGAACTCTATCAGAATCAATAAAAAGTAGTTTATTATCCTAACGCAGTAACGTACAAAAATTTTTTGAAAATCGAGCAATTTTTTAAAAGGAATCACCAATACAAATTACTAATTTTTAAGCTTATTAACAAATAACATGGATATTTAGCATCAATTCAACTAAAATACAATCCTTGTGACATTTTCAAGAAATATTTATTGGTGGTTTAATAATATTTCAAAATTAACAAAATTGTAAAAAGCTATTCTTTACTAAATACATAATTAACTAATAATGTACGAAAGCAGCCTCCACCTTGTCCCGGTCGGTACCTATTTGCACTTAGACCAAGGTCTCTTTGTTACCATTTGTAAACAACTTGTTTTAAAAAATATATAGAATAGGCCAGTGCAAATAATTTTGAATTGCAAAATTTTGAAAAGCTGCGACCATTGAAATTAGTTAGCATTAGTAACCCTTATTAACATACTAAAAGTCCCCATTTGTCCGGTGTGTGCGTCATCAAAAAAAATCGGCCGCCATCTTGAATTTTTGTACTTTTTGGGAAAACATGTAAATAACTCGAAAACGGTGCATTATAGCGAAAAACTCCAAGAGATAAAAATTAAAGAGAATAAAGAACTCTATCAGAATCAATAAAAAGTTTATTATCCTAACGCAGTAATGTACAAAATTTTTTTGAAAATCGAGCAATTTTAAAAGAATCACCGAAATGCAAATTACTAATTTTTTTAAGCTTATTAACAAATAACATGGATATTTAGCATCAATTCAACTAAAATACAATCCCTTGTGACATTTTCAAGAAATATTTATTGGTGGTTTTAATAATATTTCAAAATTAACAAAAATTGTAAAAAGCTATTCTTTACTAAATACATGTGTACTAATAATGTACGAAAGCAGCCTCCACCTTGTCCCGGTCGGTACTATTTGCACTTAGACCAAGGTCTCTTTGTTACCATTTTGTAAACAACTTGTTTTTAAAAATATATAGAATAGGCCAGTGCAAATAATTTTGAATTTGCAAAAATTTTTAGAAAGCTGCGACCATTGAAATTAGTTAGCATTAGTAACCCTTATTAACATACTAAAAGTCCCCATTTGTCCGGTGTGTGCGTCATCAAAAAAAATCGGCCGCCATCTTGAATTTTGTATTCCTTTGGGAAAACATGTAAATAACTCGAAAACGGTGCATTATAGCGAAAAACTCCAAGAGATAAAAATTAAAGAGAATAAAGAACTCTATCAGAATCAATAAAAAGTAGTTTATTATCTAACTCTTAACGTGCCAAATTTTTTTTTGAAAATCGAGCAATTTTTTAAAGGAATCACCGAAATGCAAATTACTAATTTTTTTAAACATTAACAAATAACATGGATATTTAGCATCAATTCAACTAAAATACAATCCTTGTGACATTTTCAAGAAATATTTATTGGTGGTTTAATAATATTTCAAAATTAACAAAAATTGTAAAAGCTATTCTTTACTAAATACATGTGTACTAATAATGTACGAAAGCAGCCTCCACCTTGTCCCGGTCGGTACTATTTGCACTTAGACCAAGGTCTCTTTGTTACCATTTTGTAAACAACTTGTTTTTAAAAATATATAGAATAGGCCAGTGCAAATAATTTTGAATTTGCAAAAATTTTTAGAAAGCTGCGACCATTGAAATTAGTTAGCATTAGTAACCCTTATTAACATACTAAAAGTCCCCATTTGTCGGTGTGTGCGTCATCAAAAAAATCGGCCGCCATCTTGAATTTTTTGTACTTTTGGGAAAGCATGTAAATAACTCGAAAACGGTGCATTATAGCGAAAAACTCCAAGAGATAAAAATTAAAGAGAATAAAGAACTCTATATCAGAATCAATAAAAAGTAGTTTATTATCCTAACGCAGTAACATTACAAAATTTTTTTTTGAAAATCGAGCAATTTTTAAAAGGAATCACTGAAATGCAAATTACTAATTTTTAAGCTGAGTAACAAATAACATGGATATTTAGCATCAATTCAACTAAAATACAATCCTTGTGAGCATTTTCAAGAAATATTTATTGGTGGTTTAATAATATTTCAAATTAACAAAAAATTGTAAAAGCTATTCTTTACTAAATACATGTGTACTAATGTGTACGAAAGCAGCCTCCACCTTGTCCCGGTCGGTACATTTGCACTTTAGACCATGTCTCTTTGTTACCATTTTGTAAACAACTTGTTTTTAAAAATATATAGAATAGGCCAGTGCAAATAATTTTGAATTTGCAAAAATTTTTAGAAAGCTGCGACCATTGAAATTAGTTAGCATTAGTAACCCTTATTAACATACTAAAAGTCCCCATTTGTCCGGTGTGTGCGTCATCAAAAAAAATCGGCCGCCATCTTGAATTTTTGTACTTTTTGGGAAAACATGTAAATAACTCGAAAACGGTGCATTATAGCGAAAAACTCCAAGAGATAAAAATTAAAGAGAATAAAGAACTCTATCAGAATCAATAAAAAGTAGTTTATTATCCTAACGCAGTAACGTACAAAATTTTTTTGAAAATCGAGCAATTTTTAAAAGGAATCACCGAAATGCAAATTACTAATTTTTTAAGCTTATTAACAAATAACATGGATATTTAGCATCAATTCAACTAAAATACAATCCTTGTGACATTTTCAAGAAATATTTATTGGTGGTTTAATAATATTTCAAAATTAACAAAAATTGTAAAAGCTATTCTTTACTAAATACATGTGTACTAATAATGTACGAAAGCAGCCTCCACCTTGTCCCGGTCGGTACTATTTGCACTTAGACCAAGGTCTCTTTGTTACCATTTTGTAAACAACTTGTTTTTAAAAATATATACAGTGACAGTTTGAAAAATTAGGCTACAGGTTGGAAGAAAAAAATAAAATGTAAAGTACTTGCGAATGTCTTTTTGACATAAATATCATCTACGATCTTAACACTTTTTCAGTATGATAGATGCATTATAAACATACCCCTACAAATCGAATAACAATAATTCAAATTATGACCCTTTTAATAAAAATGTGTTACCAACTTGTAACCTAACTTTTCAAACTGTCATCTTTAGAAAAAAATGAAGTTTACAATTTTATTCGATTTGTTCTTCATCGACTGAGATTTGTTTGTTGTCGCAAGAAATACCATTACAGTTACCACACAAGCTTGAACATGGCATATTGGATTTTAAACATATACATAGTTTATTACATCCAGATTTGCAACTACAGTAAATCATTTTCAATAAAAATTCTGGTGCCACAGCGTTTGACGTTATTTTTGGAACTAAGGTATCCGTTTTTTTAGTCCATCCCCATTTTGTTGCCTCTTTTCCGTTATTTAGCCAATACTGCATTTGTAAATGATATATAATAATGATTTTCAGCTGCGTTAGTTGTTGGAGGTAAGGTAGCTAAATCAAAATTTTTACTAAGTACCTGACGAGATGTAAGGGTTTTATATTTATAATACCTCAACCGATCTAAATCTTTTGCTAGCCTATGTCGACCATATAATAAAAATAAGAATGTATTTCCAGCTTCGACTAGCTCAGATTTTGTGCTGCAGGATTCTAAAAAAATGGATGTAATTTGTCGCAGATGAGGATCTTTTTGCAACGTTTTGAAAGTCGCCAGTTTACCTTTTTTTAAACAAGCACGAGGTTGTATCACATCCTCATATAGCATGTGCAAATAAGAGTGACTGCTTCATGTCACCAATCTTGTTCTGCATATTACCGATGTCAGTTACTCTGTGAGGTATGGACGATTTTCCAGGCCGAATCATAAAAATTGAATTTTTTGTCCGATAATGCAGTAATAAAACTAACAAATCAGTATCTGTAGCCTAATTTTTCAAACTGTCACTGTATTTTTAAAAGCAAGTTGTTTACAAAATGGTAACAAAAAGTCCTTGGTTTAAGTGCAAATAGCCCCGATCGGGACAAGGTGGAGGCATCTTTCGCACATTATTAGTACACATGTATTTAGTAAAGGATACACTTTTACAATTTTTGTTAATTTTGAAATATTATTAAACCACCAATAAATATTTCTTGAAAATGTCACAAGGATTGTATTTTAGTTGAATTGATGCTAAATATCCATGCTATTTGTTAATAAGCTTAAAAAATTAGTAATTTGCATTTCGGTGATTCCTTTTAAAAATTGCTCGATTTTCAAAAAATTTTTGTACGTCACTGCGTTATGATAATAAACTGTTTTTTATTGATTCTGGTAGAGTTTTTTACTCTCTTTAATTTTACCTCTTGAAGTTTTTCGCTATAAGGCACCGTTTTCGAGTTATTTACATTTTTTCCCAAAAAGTACAAAAATTCAAGATGGCGGCCGATTTTTTTTGATGACGCACACACCGGACAAATGGGGACTTTTAGTATGTTAATAAGGGTTACTAATGCTAACTATTTTCAATAGTCGCAGCTTTCTAAAAATTTTTGCAATTTCAACATGGTAAATGTCATAACTGCACTGGGGTAAAATTACCATCGATATAACTATAGATTTACCAATAAAAACGCGCTATTAGCGAGCGCAAATGAAAAAGCCCAAGAATATTTTTGAGATTAGAATTTTTTTTCTCTTATTTAAAAAAAAATCCGTTTTCCCTCAACTTAACTCTATATTTTATACGCTTCGTTTTATAGAAAATTCGTTAATTTTGATGTTAATGGCCATTAAAGTGAAATAAATCCCAAGTAGCACCAAAAATATAATAAAATACTTTGAAATCTAGTGCATTTCTTTATTTAAAATTAGTATTAAAAATAGTTATTTCTTAAAATAAAAACAGAAAAAAAAATTTTAAAGAAAATTCAGACTGGCAACATTGCTTTCCCTTCTGTCGCTGTCATATTAAATCAAGTGTTAAAATTCTCATAACGTCAAATATGTGTCAAATACTACATTAAAATATTTTGAAATGCCGTGCGTAATCTATATTTTCTCAATTTTTTTAAATGGAAAGTGCGATTTTTCTATATTTGTATGCCATGTTTTACCCAGTTTGTACGCTTTTACACCGCCCAGCACCCCTATTCGCTCCCCGGTCCCGTAAGTTTGTTTGGTTGAAAAAATACTTAAAGAAACACAATTTCTCTCCTCCTCCAGTATATTTGCAATCTCTAGGACAATAGAATGTGAGTATATATTTTTTCTATACAGGGTGTCCCAGAAATAAGTGCAAGTATTTTAAGGGGTGGTAAATAAGTCTAAAATAACGGAGTTATTTTACTTTGAACATTTCCAAAAAAAAATTGCTAAAATTTTGAGAACCACTAGATCTTTTCTGGATTTTCTTTCTTGTAAATTTAATCGACTACCTATATGTTACCATATTATCAAGAAATTATGTTTTTTTAATAAAAACTAAAAAAAAAATCCCAAAAATTTTTCAAAAAATTCGGATAGTGCCAGTTAAAATACTTGCATTTATTTCTGGGACACCCTGTATAATCCAAAAATAGCCGAAAACCGTATATGCAACTGTTACCTTATGTGGTTTGGAAAGAGTGATTAATTACTTTTTGAATGCTAATGGATAGGAATGATAATCTACAAAAGAATTAGTTGAACTGAGAACAGTATTCGCGGTGTATGACTTTATTACTCGATCGCTCGCAAGCCTCACTCATACCGCATACATTCACAATAATTTGACAAACTAAAGACATGTTTATAACTAAAAAACTTGATTAAACTATACTAATTAATAAAATATTTACATAATCCCCCATTCACAGTCAAACAATACCCCAAATGATTGTAAAATTCACGCCTCACAAGACAAAGCTGTGGGAGAATCTTTAGCATTCCACAGAGATGTCGTTTTCAATTCATCTCAATTTCAGTATTTAATATACCCATAAAGACGGTTTTTGGAGTGTACTTCAGAGGAAGAAGTCGTTCGGCGAAAGATCCTGTCTTTTCCTACTATATCCCCAATAAACGGGAATCTATGTTTTTCTGTTCTTCAACATGAAGAATATTCAAATCGTTGTTGTTTTTGTCCTGTTCAATTATTTTTGTTTTCACACTTCCATGCTTCCATGTCTTCACACTTCGTGCTTAATACCGTGCCTTTAGTTTCGGGCCTCTATTATTCTTGTCTTCACAACCTCTGTTTATTCTTTAAACTGTTGTCTTATTCAGTATAGGCTTTCCGGGGACTGAGCTGCGAACATATTTAACTCGGGAATACCAGCAAGATGCTGTTTAACCATCAACTATTTCAGAAGTGAGGAAAATCATAATTACTTTATACAAAATTACTCTATTTGGTACCCATAGATAAATGAAGTAAATTGGTAGGATAGAGACTATTAAAGAACTTTCATTACAGATATTTATTTTAAGCAAAGAACCCAAAACTCTGTCGGAAGCTCTCAATGCTGCTTTAGAGGACGAACGAGCCCTCCAAATTTCCAAATCCACTAAATAACTGGTATAAAATAATAAATATTGTAGTAATTCCAACACGAAAAGCCATAATACAAGAGATTATTTTAAAAATATAAACTGACGTCATAGATAAATGAAACAAGTTTAGATTGGAAAGTAATCTTAAGGACTCATAAGGACCATGTAAACACTATTTGGCGCTATTTTTGCAACGGTCGCGACCCCAAGCTTTTGATAATTTCGGAGCGGTCCGGCTTTTTCCGGAATTATATCGCCAAATAGTATTTATTCAAATTTATTATTTTCTTTTAATTTTATAAATAAAATACAGTGTGTTGCATACAAGAAACTTTGTAAGGAGACATGTATGCTTTCACAGTTTATAGCTTACAGCACAGCTTTATAAGTTTTTAGTGCTACTTTTTCACAATTATTACGTATTATATTACTTTGAAATGGGCGCTTTAAACACTTTTCGGATTTTTTTCAATGAGAGCGGTTTAGATTCTATAATTTTTGAAGATTCTGACTTTGACAAGAAATATGGACAAGAGAAAATTATTTCTGTTTTTGTTTACGGTTGTTCTTAGCAACCGCTATAGCAGCGCCAGATCGCGTACAACGGTCCCGACCCAAAACAATTTCGGGACCCAAAATTTTGATGGACATTCCAATCTAAATTTATTTCCTTTATCTGTGTTGGCACCTTCAAATTTTTGTAAACAAAATATGACATTGAATTGTTAATTGTAGCTTTATTTTTTTTTTATAAATTACCACAAATTTATTTTTCATAGACTGATCTTTCTCAATTTGACTTAACTTTCAATTTCAAGGTTTGTGTAAGCCGAGGGGTTTGCAGTGAATTGCAGTGAAGGGAGAAAACATCACTAAAGGGGTGGCCATCACGGTCTTTCTGCCGAAGAGTAAGGGGAAAGACACCACCTACCTGCTGAGCCTTATCCAGGGTCAGAACTTCAATGTAAGGATATCGAGTTGGCAAGTCATCAACTCGAGGGAGGAGGGTCATGATCAGGTCCTCACAATAGGAATTGGCCTCAAATCCAAGGAAGCAATAGAGAAAGAGGGACATAGCCTATATTATAGCTACGGGACCAGTATCAGGTCTAAGGAGAGACCAAGTTAAAAATGTGGAGAAAATGGAGACAGATCCTCCAGCCTACACCTCACGGGTATCTCAGCCGGAGGCAAGCTCCTCGACTGTGAAGGGCACGGAGGGCCAAATTCCAACCGTGGAAGGGTGTGTACCCTTGGAGGAAGAACATCTGTTGTCAGAGGAGGATGAGAAATACCCTGTCCTCTCTACAACAGGGGTATGATGGGTTGTAGACTGTGTGATGAGTTATAACTCAAGGAAGGGAGCACAATAGATCTTTAAGGTCGCAGTGATTAACCCCCCTCTCACTCATTATACATTCTACAATCTACAAGCCGAGGAGTTTCTCACTATTGGAATTACATGTACATTTTCTTGGCAGTCATAGGCAGTCTTCTTCGCCGTCATTGGCAGTTAATAAGTCATTGGCAGTTGCTTGGCAGTAAAATGATATTTTGTTAGTACATGTACATTTTTTGCCCAAGTGAGACTTTCCTTTGCCCAAGTGAGACCCCTCAGTGTAAGCTTTCTTTGGTATTTTTTATGTTTCAAGCTCTGTAATCATTCAAAATTTGAATTATAAGCTGCTTCTGATCTTCATCTTTTGTAAACAAATCATTGCATTCTTGCATTAATTTTACACCATCTTCAACAACATCGTTCCCAACTAATAAATTGTTTACAACTTTCAAACAAATCTGGTAATTTATATTTTCTTGTCAGTTTTCCCAATCAACTTGTATTCAAAATTAATTTCAGAAAGAAATTAATTGATGAAGGATTAATAAACTGTTTTAATCCTTGTTCGAAAATTTTTTGTACATCTTTTTTAGCTATTACTAATTTCTTCGGATTTTAGATTTGATTGTCATCTGAAAACTCAAGTTCGTTATAATATAAAAATATAAAAGTATCAAACAATTTTAGGACCATTTTTTTTTTCGTTTCTTTATCAATACCGTCATCGAATAATGCCATTAAACAATTTTCTCGCACTAGGTACCATAAATGATTAAAAAAAAATCAAACAGCAGAGGACAGATTGTATCAATTGAAAATCGCATTTGGGAGCTTTGATCGATGATGCTGCCATTAACCATATTTTTACGTAAATGTTTACAATAAAAACACAAACCAGACCGAGGTGTCTTTTTTTTTCGTTTGAAGTCAGCTTAAACGTAGATCGTAGAGAAAAAAAAAATAGAGAGTAAATTGCCTTAGCAATCCACCTTGCTTGATGCATAGCTCCAGAAACATGAAACATCACATTATCGGGTACTACTCCAATGAATGTGAATGTCAACTTTAAAAATTCTAAATTATCGTCTCTGTCATGGTTTAAAGTTAATTGAGTCTCAGCAAAATCACGGATGTCGAGAATATCATTTTTTAGAATATTATGGATTGTCATTTATTCCAGATTCAAATTTTGTAAAGTCCAATGCATTCCAAATTAAATACAGAAAGTATAAGAGCAAAATAGAACGCTAATTCACCACAATACACCAAAACACTTTACTTTTGATTGGACGCGCGTTTTGCTAACCATATTAGCATCATCAGTAGAAGGTTAAGACTAAACTAATATCTATAAATTGATATCTCAAATTATAGATAATTAGATATAAAAATATACGGAATTATGTTTACATTACTGGAATATAGGTACATATTATTTCAAATAAGTCTTAAATAACAGAGATATTCCAGTTTTAAATTAAAAAAAAATAAAAAATTATTTATATTTGAAAAGTGTTGAGAGCCACCGGATTTTTTTTTCCCAATTTACATCCCTATAGTGGTCCTATGACTAAAGAATACAAGGACTAACAACAACTGAGACCAAATTGTTACCATACATAATCAGTGCTGTGACACATATTTTTCTTAACATAGCTGCTTGTAGAGATATTTATATTTTTAGTCAGATATCATTAACTTTAATCTTAATTTTTTAAACCAGTGCCTTTTGGCATTACCTCTCTGCAGTACTAAAATCTATTATTTACCTCTCGTATGATGTCGTTATTTAGGCCAGTCAGATAAGGTCTATTATAGGCAGTTGGAAAAAAGTGTTGGAAAGCTAATTATGGTCTTGATTTGTTCAGTTGTCATGAGAGATAAGTATCCTAGTTTTGCGCGGTTGCTCGACCGCCGCTCGACTCAGGAGGACCCAAAGATGGTAAAATTCTTTGACTTTTTCCAGATTTTCACCTATAATTCCGAAATGTTGCGTTCTAGCCAATATTTTGCTATTACAAAAAAAATCGTTCAATTCGGTCCAGTAGTATGGCAGAAATCAAAAGATGAAGAATGGTGATATTTACCCATTTTGCTGATAAACGCATTAAAGTGACATTCAAACGTTCGTCACGCGGAAATGATCATTCTAAATAATAAACCATAACAAATTTTCGCTTTCCTTCGAACTCTCAATGAAATTACTTAAGAAGTAATATTCTAAATTAAACAAATACATACGTAGGTACATTTAATTAACATTAAAATTATTTATATACTAAATTTTGCTAATATTACACTATACGAAGCATTCTTCTTAAGCCACCATCACGATAATGTCTATACCTTCATGGCGGATTCGTCCTTGAAAAAATTCCTTCATTGAAATAGAAACCTAAAAAAATATATTTTTTTGTAAAATACCACTGCGTCTAATCCAGACTCAAACTAGCTTGTCAGTAACTTTTTACTTGTAAAATAAATTTGCCTAACGAAATGTTGCAATTCAGAAACTAGTTTACGTCTGTATTCTACGCAGCGTTGTTTTACCAAAAAATAATTTAATTTTTAGGTTACTCTTCGAATGGAATTTTTTCAAGGAATCATGGCATATTCTTACAAATACGTTTTGAACTCGAGGGCCCATGTTCGCTTACATTTGGCTAACGAATCTCTTTCAAAACTGACTTGTTATTGTTTGACATTTTGGCAGGAATCGTGATATCATCTTCTCCGTAATATGTAACATAAAACCCGAATTGGTCCTTACTGAGTCATGGGTATACGAAGCAAATGTAATATATACCTGACTGATCTAGATCTTCATTGAACAACTGCGCGTCATATTCACCAACGACGACAGACGAGATGTCATCATCATCGGGCGCATTTGAGCATGGATGTCCTTACTGGTTTCTGGGAAGCACGAATTTCTTTCTGGTTCCCTACTGGTTTCTAACAACTGCGGCGACCTCGGCATTCCGTAGAACACTTGTAAGACACGCTGTTAAGTACTTCTGGACTGGAGGTGCGACTTCCGGTAATTGTTGCATATACGGTTTTCAAAATAAAAACGCTAAATCACCACAATACACCAAAAACACTTTTATTTTACACTGGACGCGCGTTTCGCTAACCATGTTAGCATCATCAGCAGATGATTATAAACTAAAGTACAATCTACAAGTTGAGCGTTTATATACTCGCTCAGTGGGCACCGAGTGGGCGTGGCAAAATTTAGCCAACCGAGTCAGAGCCAACTGAGCGTAACAGTTAGATTTCCGCCACTAGAGTAGTAGGAACAAAGAACTTGAAGGAATTGGACCGTTGACTCTGTTCATACTATCTTTACATTTATTAATTCTGATGCTTTCATATGCATCTAAACGTTTTCGCCTATTTTTGGATTATATAAGAAAATTTTTATATACTCACATTCTATTGTTCTTAGAGATTGCAAATATACTGGGGGAGAAGAGAAATTGTGTTTCTTTAAGTATTTTTTCAACCAAACAAACTTAAGAGACCGGGGAGCGAATAGGGGTGCTGGGCGGGGTAAAAACAATATTCTGATTAAATATACTCATAACACAATCATTTTACAATCCTTTAATTAAGCTTTTAATGTAAAATTTCTTCAAAAAAACTATGAAGAACTGTTTTTTTCAGAAATCATTGGCAGGTTACATTGAAGGATATGCTGACAGTAGTGAACGTTGAATTTTGACAAACATTTGAATTGATGCATAGTTGCCAAATCAGCTAATAAATTGTCGTGAATTTCATGCATCCTTTTTTTTCAAAGGGTAAAATGACGTCATAGGTTTTAAAATGTTTTTATTTAATATTTTACTTACTTTAGTTTAACATATTGGCTAAATCGCCACCAGCGGTATAGAGAATTGCTTAGTTATAGCTCTAGCAATGAAAACACACTGAGCGGTTTGGTTGGTTTTGGTTTAGATTGGGTTGGTCTTGTTGGTTTGATTCTTTGTTTTTTTTTTTCGTATGTTAGAAAATGTTTTCTCTTATTTTACCAAAATTGCATTTTTCCTCAACTCAAGCTTCCCTTCTGTCGGTGTCATGTCAAATCAAGTGTTAAAATTCTCATAACGTCAAATATGTGTCAAATATTAAATTAAAATATTTTGAAATTCCGTACGTAATCTATATTTTCTCAATTTTTTTAAATGGAAAGTGCGATTTTTCTATATTTGTATGCCATGTTTTGCCCAGTTTGTACGCTTCTACCCCGCCCAGCACCCCTATTCGCTCCCCGGTCCCGTAAGTTTGTTTGGTTGAAAAAATACTTAAAGAAACACAATTTCTCTTCTTCCCCAGCATATTTGCGATCTGTAAGGTCAATAGAATGTGAGTATATATTTTTTTTCCATATAATACAAAAATAGCCGAAAACCGTATATCCAACTGTTACCCGACTTCCTTCATAGTGGGTATGGGTAGCAAGCCGTATTTTGTTGTTTTTCATCCCCACTAGGGAGGATTTTTAGCCTGTCCCAACCACGTCTGGACTTGGTGATCGTCTGGCAATCGTATATCAGCATCTTCCTCTGCTACTTTTACAATAAATCCTTCAACATCTAGCTTTTTATGGAGCATACTAATTAGACGTTGAATAAAAATATTTAAACCCAAAACTCGTAATACAAAACTACAAAAAGTGTCAAAACAAATGACAATGTCAGGAAATCAATAAATAAATGCGGCAACTTGACATTTTTTACAGCAGAGCTACCACCTGGAACCCCAGCGCGAAATTTAAATTTCAGTTAATCAGCACAGCGCCGGCGCCGAATATGTTCATGGTTGGCAACAATAAATTTAAAAATCGCGCCCTCGATTACGTAACTAAAAGTTTAATTGATATCAAATACGTGTATTATTTAGGCAACAAAATAAACTAGTAACCTATAAAAATTATTTTTTCTACTACTAGCGACATACCGGGTCCTTAATCAATACTACATCATTTTATCAAAAGTTCACCATATTCGTTCAAGTTAAGTTTCAAAGTATCCTGACAATAATTGAAACCTAATGGGCAAAAACCTAATGGCTTTAATAAAAATAAATATTTATATTTTTTTAAATAGTACGTTATTTATTTACTACTCATAAATTCAAGAAGGTCGCAATGAAACAAAATTAGTGGACCGCATTGGGCAAATAATTAAAAAATAAACATAAAGGCTAAATTGACCATGTGTACAGAAAGAAAATGAAAAGAGGAAGAAAGAAGACTAAAACATCGAATCATCTAAACAATTGTAGTAACATGGGAAAAAACTTAATTTCTTACTTGCTTCAAACGACCACAAAAAAGATTTGCTAACTCTCGTATATACCGGATGCGTCTCAAAAGTGACTCACTCCTATAACTTTTTTATGCAACATGCGATTAAAACGATAATTTGGCTCGAAATACCAAGTCTGTGGTACCAAATTATTCGTAAAAAAATGCTTTTTCCAAATATGCTAATGAGCCACCCTAGTTCCATTTGAAAAAATTGAGATATGATTAAAAATATGATTTGGGCATCTTTTAACCGGCCAGGATAAGACACGAATAACATTAGATGATCAAATCTTTTCCAAGGCTCCTCGATTAAAAATTAGTGTTTTTAACACAGCCATGGCACTCTAGATTGAAATTTAAAATTCAATTTTGTTTTAAGCAAAAGTGTCAAAAGTTGACATATGATATATAATTCTATTCAGAATGTAATTTTCTATCGAATAAAGTAAAAAAATACCGAGGGTGCCATTTAAAAATAAAAAGTTGTAGTTATTTCGCGCTGAAAAGAATGGAAACGTCAATCAATCCCAATTTATGTCATATACCTATGGTCATATACTAACATACCAAATCTCGTTTTTTTATCTGATAAAATAAAAAAGTTATAGGGGTCAGCCACTTTTGAGACGCACCCGGTATAAAGCAAAATAAACCTTTCTAAACAGTTGGTCTTCTCTAACATTCTAAAAAAGAACAAAGAACCTTGCAAGTGTGCCTGGAATATTATTTACAGGATATAACTGAAGTTTCTAATGATTTTAAATTTATTTTCAGTTTTATTAAAAGAAATATATTTTCCTAAAATTGATTATTTTAATAGCGTATCTAATATGAAGTTTTATATTTCAATGAAATAATTTTTTTTGTTGGTTAGGCTAATAAAAAAAGGTTATTTGTTCATAAAAACACCAATCCAATTATCTTTATGAACAACAACACCATAAGAAAATGTTGACAGACAATTTATTGCTCAATATTTAACCCAAATACATCTTTATCTAAATCCAAAACCTAGTCGAAGACGGAATTTGCTGCTTATGGTTTTGGGGCAAATTAGATATAAGTCGGCAAAGACAACTTTAAAAAATTTTGTTGGCTTGTATTGTGAATACTTTTATTTTTCTTAATATACAGGGTATTGTACCATCTCTCGTGGGGAGATTCCTCATGGAAAAATAATATTGGAACATTTTAAATAATAAATGCTAATATTTTCACAGTCCAAAATAACAGAGTTATTTTACTTTGAAAATTAAAAAAAAACATTTTGCTTTTTTAATTTTGAGTACCAGTTATTTTTTCTGGGTTTTTGTTGTAGGTCTTTATTTTTTTCTATTTACTATAATTTTCTTCCAAATGCTTTTAGTGATTCGAATGAAATTTTGAGAGTAAGAGTTACTAGTGCTACATATTCTAATGCTAAAAAAGCGTCGACATATTTACTAGGGATGTCCATATGGGTTATCACTGGAATATTTTTCTAAAAAAAATGTATACCACTGTCTTTTTTCTCTTGTTAATACAGTTGTATAGGCCATTTATTGGTGATTACAACTTGTCTCTTCATATTTTCTCGAGTTCGGTTCTTCTTGATGAGATAAACAAAATTGTATTAATTTGCATTAATTCAAGTTTAGACTTGGTTGCTATTAGTAGCAATCTTTACTGTGACCAAAGTGTTAAATCAATGCTTGTTTATTCCTCTTTAAAAATATAAGATCAAAGGCCTATAAACATAGATGCGGAACTGCAAGTTCTAAAGTGACAGGATGTTTAGAAGTTGGAGAAGTGGAATTTTCTTTTTGATGGTGTTCCAAGCCCCTGATCTGAAAATTCTCACAGTACTGTTTCCGTCAATCATCATTCTAATCATTGTCGCACTGGAATAACTACCGACGAAAATATGCAGTAATGTTAGGTCTAGGATGACCTCCATTACTGGTGTTGGGCATGTTTTCATATGACCTGTGACGCATGTGGGCATGTACCTATGATGCAGATGCGTAATTTGCACAGGTTTTGCCTTGCTGTACCTTGCTCTAGTTTTGTGTTCCAAGCAACTGCTTCATTGGTAATCATGGGTCTTACTATCGTGGTATACATACCATCGCATAAAAAAATTACAAATTTCCCAGCGATTACAATAGCAATATTTAAAATACCTCTTCATTTACATATTTATGAGAAAAATCCTGATTTCTGATTGGCCATCACAGATGCGCCCCCTAGCCGGCATTTTTCGAACTTGAAAATAATTTCCAGCATTTCTCTTGCCCCATTTACTCATTACAATTTCTTTCCCAAAGTTATACGATAAGTAGTTGCTGAGATACAGCCGGCGTCCATTCTTAGTTGGCCACCCGATACAATAATTTTTACTCATATTAATTCCTTCAAAAACGATACGCCACTTGGGGTTGGAACAGAAGGGTTAAAAACAAGTCAATCAGAGATCCGCGTAGTTGCCTTGATGGAAATTTTAGATTTTTCTGTCTCTTTTTTTTTGACACATTGAAATTAACTTGAAAGTTTGATGCACAACAGAGGAGCATTTATGAATGATATGTTCCGTCTATCTTTTTAATGTCTTTTGGCTGCCCCTGTTATATTATTGTATATGGATTCAGCAGTATAGGCTTGGTACAATCTCCGCCGGTGCTGCAACTATCGGAGAATATCGTAAACAACTAGTATATACAAAAACACCGGTTAAAATAGCGAATATAAGAAAAATGTATTATTTAATTATTCTAAAAGTGTTAGGAAATATTAAGGAATTAGAAAGTAATTTGTGAAAATTCTAAAAATTGAGTTCAATTACTGTAGCGACCATAGTTTTAATCACCGGTTTTGCTAGTGGGGCATAATTAGGGCTATTTCGGCTATAACGAAATTTTTTAAAGGTACATAATTATAATTTTAGAAGATGTTCATAAAACATTTTATCACTAGTTGATTAAAAAAAGTATACCATTAATATTGCAAATTATGTTCTATCCTCTCATAGTATATGTCTTATTTATATATGTTTTATTTATTTTCTTATTATGCAATGGGAAATTTGCTTGCTCACTTGTTTCGTCGAATCCATTTTTGTTTTTGACCAAATCGGTGTGAGAATCTACGAATCTATAAAATGTTGTTTCGGGAGAGTTGAATATCCGGGAAAGTTTATTTATTGAATGTTATTTGTACCCAACAAGGCCCTAATTACGCTCTCCTTTACGCGTTAACATTTTTTCAGCAATTTTATTAGCATTTGAAATTGTCACAACCACAACACGACGCCTAGTTCGAATTCTTTTTCACTTACTTTTTACTACCCGAAACAGAATTACATCGCACAAACCTCGTACCTGAGTGCTAGGAAAAAACTAAAATACTTAAATATTATGACAAAACCACGATTACAATATTATTTTAATGCGATCAACAAGACGATGACATATAGTACTGATAATTTCTGATTTCTTCCGTCGAAGCGCTGCGGTCGAAATTTGTTGAAATCAACTGAAATGCATGCTATAAGTTAGTATAAAACTCGGATAAAATATGTTTGTTAATCTGTTATTTTTAAAGTAGTGCGTATGTTGTTCGTAAGAAAATATAATCTTAGTATAATATACAGGGTCCGGCAATAGTGCGTCGGCCATCTGTAGTACCTAGAATAAAAAACTTGGGAATTTTGTTTAAGTGTAAACCTAAAGTATGTACGAGGATGTATTTCAGGAAAATATTTTAACTTCTATAGGGTGGCTCAAAAAAATGTGAGTGGATCGGGATATATTTTTTTAAATGGAACACCCTGTATATTATTGCATTTTTGGCTTCCTTTCAGATCACTTTACATAATCCTAAGATATGAATAAATATAATTCGATAGTTTCAGAGATATTAATAAATAAATAAAAAAAAAATATTTTTCAACCTTCGTTAAAAAAAATATTACAAATACAGAAACAGTCCTGAAATCAAAATTATATTAGGTATTTTCTTTAGATAGTCTATACTTAAGTTTGCGTCATTTCACAGGAGAGCACTGGACGGCGGGTGGTTATCAAGTTTATTCCGTGTATTCTAGATTTTTACTAGGCATATATCATTGGATTTAACAACTCATTCCCTGCAGAGTTTATACATTTTGTAGGGACCAGTTAGACTTACTATAAAATTGTAAGATCCTAAAATTAAGAAACTGGCGCTAATCAAGTTTTTCCCCTGGACCCTTCAATTACTAATCCATCTACAACTTATTACTGACTTGTAACAATGTTAGTCTACAGCCAATAACCAGTCTGAGAGGTTCCCGAATGAACATCCTATGTGAATAAAAAGTTATCTTTGAATAAAACAGTTTTTGTTGCTTTCATCCTACAACTGGCATAAAATTAAAATAAAATATTTTTCCATCTTTATTTCAAATTTCTGTTATTCCCTCTATTCGGTTAATCTCCGCCAGTTTTGTTTCCTACAGTGACAGTTAGTGGTAGTTTTACATCCAATGCGCCTTGTTTTGAGTCCTATTTTATAATAATTAACAAATAATATATGGTTTCCATATACACACTTTCCAGGTAGCATACCTATTGATACTTATGTAGCTCCCACTGAACCCCACAATTCTTGCAGGGAAGATTGGGAAGTGGCCAAGCTAGTAATAACAGTACAAAAGCTGAAATGGGCGATCGACACCTTTCAGCCCTATAAAGCCGCAGGAGTGGATGGGATCTTTCCTGCCCTTCTAAAGGAGGTTCAGCAAATAGCTAGGACGTGTAGGATTGTCGGGCTGAGTATCAACTCAGACAAAACCGCGATAGTGCCATTCACCAGAAGGCGAAGTCTGAAAAACTTGAAAAGAATCCAACTAGATGGAAAAGAAATACTGCCAACACAGGAAGTTAAATACCTGGGAATAACCCTGGACAGTAAACTCCTGTGGAACAGGCATATTAAGAACACTACCAGCAAAGCCATAAAGGCTCTCATGATATGCAGAAGACTGGCCGGAAATAGATGGGGCTGCTCCCCTAACATTTTGCGCTGGATGTATACCATGATAGTAAGACCCATGATTACTTATGGAGCAGTTGCCTGGTACACAAAACTAGAGCAACGGACGGCAAGGCTAAACCTATGCAAAGTCCAGAGACTAGCATGTGTTTGCATCACAGGAGCCATGAGAACCTGTCCAACAGCAGCAATGGAGGTCATTCTAGATCTAACACCACTGCACATTGTCATTGGTAGATATGCCAATGCGACAATGATTAGAATGGTCACTAACGGAATTAGTACTGGGAGAATTGTCAGATCAGGGGCTTGGGAACACTCAAAAAGGGAAATACCACTCCTGCAACTCCCAGTGGACGATATGCCAAGAACGTACAACTTTGACAAACATGTCAATGTAGTATTGAGCAATAAGAAGAATTGGAAGAGCGAAACGCTTGCCCAGCAGTTAAAAGACCATACCATAACTTGGTATACTGATGCTTCCAAAACCAATACGGGAACAGGGATCGGAGTGTTTGGGCCGAGAGCTAATTACTCCGAACCAATGGGCACTTACCCTAGTATCCTACAGGCAGAAATCTACGCTATCGAGAGATGCGTACAACTTATCTTAGATAGGAACTATCGGAAACAAGAAATAGCCATCTTATCTGATAGTCAAGCAGCGTTAAAGGCGATCAACTCAGTCTCAATCAATTCGAAATTGGTCAAAGAATACATAGAGAAGCTGAATAAATTAGGCAAAGAAAACAAAGTCCTCCTACACTGGGTGCCTGCTCACCAAGGGATAAAAGGCAATGAAAAAGCAAATAATCTAGGTAGAAAAGGAGCGAACACTCCACTAACTGGACCAGAACCGTTCTGCTTTCCAAGTGGTAACCAACTCAAGGAGGAACTCAAGAACTTGGAAGATTCCATCCGCAACCTGGAATGGAAATCTTGCAATGGTCTAGGACACTCGAAGAAGTTTCTGAGGGCTTATGATCAATAAAAATCACAGATCTTCCTAGGTCTGAGTAAGAACAATCTTCGGATTGTCACGGGGTTTTAACAGGACACTGTCTCCTCAATGAACACCTCAGTAGATTGAAACTAAGAAGAAACGGCGAATGCAGATTCTGTGGGGAAGATGGGGAAACACCAGTACACCTCATCACTGAGTGCGCCGAGACGACAACCATTCGTGCCATGAATTTTGGTACGACTGATATTGGAGATGGAGAACTACCCTCTATAAAACCGTCCCAGATACTGGCTTTTGTCAAAGCCCTGGGACTGTATGATGAGTTATGATTCAAGAAAGGGGGACACAATGGATCTGTAAGGTCGAAGTGATTAACCCCCCTCCCACTCATTCTAAATTCTAAAAATTCCAATTCTAATGGTTTCCATATTGCACCCAAAAATACGTAATATAATTAATTATTTTGCGGATGCTGACATCATAATGTAAATTAATATTTTGTAGGTAATTGTAGAATTAAAGATTAATAAAATAATTGCCTTCTTTAAATATTGAATATTCAGTGTCCGTATAGAAATATTCTGTTTTTTTTAATGATTTATAATAATAATATTATACTAAAATTATACAAGGTCGCTGATATGTATGGAAACGGTCGATTATTAGGTAAAATTTACAAGGTACCGCAAAAAAGTTAAATACAATACATTTAATTTTTTGCGGTACTTATATATACAGTATATTTTACTTGATAATCGACCTTTTCCGTACATATCAGCGATCCTGTATATGTACCGGGTGACCAACTAAGAATGGACGCCGCGGCCTTTAGACCATAAGCGGCAGCCTAACATGATTTGTTCTCTTAATATCTTCGGTTAGAGAGAAGATAGAAAGTTGCGGTTTACGCTGATATTTTGGAAATTTTGTGCTCTATTTAACTGTCGAAAGAGAAATATAGCCTTCTATTTAATTTATTTACGCAACAGCGCAATATCTGTTATGATGTCAAACGGCGCCCTCTAGCTACAATGAAAAAAATCGTGGAAACATAATTTATACTGGAGATCATTAAGGAAGAAGAGCTCTTTTAAACGAGCCCTAGTTTGTTTAAATCGGATAACCTAAACCAGAGTTATCCTTATTTTAATAAAAGCAAATTTAACCTTCCCCCACCACTTTATTTTATGAGATAGAGCAAAATACTCTATATCTAAAAAATTTTCCCGATGATTACAATAGTAATATTTAAAATACCTGTCCACTTGCATATTTTTGAGAAAAACCCTGTTTTCTGATTGGCTGTTAGAGAAACGCCCCCTAGCGGGTATTTTTTGAACTTGAAAATAATTTCCAGCGATTTCTCTTGGTCGATTTACTTATTAGAATTTGTTTACCAAAGTTATACGATAAGTAGTTTCTGAGATACAGCCGGCGTCCATTCTTAGTTGGCCACCCGGTACCTATATAATTAATAGGACATCTTCCTATGCTATATATATAATGTATACAGGTTGTTAATTTGTTTATTACTCGCGGCAAGAGCTTTATGGTTGAAATATGGCAACATCTTCCCGTTCGTCGAGAGACAACGGGACAGGACGAGTCGGCAGCTTAGCTTAGTACTCATTTGGAATGTAGGCAGTGTTGCCATTCTGTTCCCCAATAAGTAACTGTCAAGTTAACAATCTGTATAATAAAGTTATACAGGGTGGCGCACCTCATTCGCCTCGGTTGATTATACGGAAACGGTAAGATTTAGAAACAAAATATTTTATGGGTATATGTGGGGAGACAATGTGCACAATTTAACATTATTTTCAAATATACAAAGAGAAATGTTTCATTAAAATGGCAACCAAGGGGGCTAGTGCTGTCATGGCAAGTTTCTAGTGACAATTAGTAGATGGTTTTTAAGATAGAAATTAGTTTATGGACTTCTTTAAATTTATATCAGTTAACTTTTATTTAATTTACCTACAACAGTTTAATTAATAATATTTATGAAATATGTATTTATTATTCAGTCATGAAAAACGATGAAGAACTTCTTTGAGTTATTTTACGATAACTTGTAGATACATATATGGATTTTCTATAAAAGAGCCAATTACGGCAAATTCATTTTCTTCATTAACAACGACATGTTTCTGCCTAATTTTACTCTACCAGCTCTGCGAAATAGAGACAAATACTTTTTCAAAGGAAGATTATAAGGAAGATTCCTATTTGGGATATCTTTGAGCATAAACCCTTGAGACCAAGAAGCATTTACTCACTAGTATATCTATTCGTTTCGCCGCACTGCCTTATTTTTCTTGATAAAATCTGAATGAATACTTGATTATTAAACTATTGTAGGTAAATTTAAGTAAACTATTATAAATTATAAATAATAATGTCCATAAACTAATGTCGACCTTGAAAATAGTATTATAGGTATTTACTTTAGATAGTCGATACTTTAGTCATGCTATAAATATCATAATCTATAGTCTTTGCTCTAAATATCATAATCTTAAATCATACAGGATGTTCAAAATTCTACGCCAGACTTTCTAAAATATAAAATAATTTTTCTTTGTTTTTTTTTAATGGAACGCCCTGTATATTATTTTTTATTAGATAGAGAATTAAAAAATGAAGTATTTCAAAATTTATATTGGTTTCGCAGATACACGCAGTAGGTACCGTATGATCGAGAAAAAACGGCGCCGCGCCGTCAGCCATGGCTATAAAATGAAGATCGCTGTCATTTTATATGTAAATTTATATGGGAAATGTCATCGATCGTCGTTTCCCAGCCAACTGGACGCCGTTTATTTTCGATCATACGGTATTATTTCATATGGCTCTCTCAATGGTAAAATACGAGACAAAAATCATTGGGTGGCTTTGATAAAAATTTACTATACAAAAAGTTTGGCGTAAAATTTTGAACGTCCCGTATGAAATACGATTACCATATTTATAGCAAAATAAGTACAGACCATCTAAAGCAAATATCTAATATAGTTTTGATTTCACGACAGTTCTTGTATTTTTATTATTTTTTTTAAGAAAGACTGAAAAATATAAATTTTTTATTTATTTATTAATATCTCTGAAACTATTGAAATATATTTACTCATATCTTAGGATTATGTAAGGGTGTTCCATTTAAAAAAAATCATCCCGGTCCACTTACACTTTTCTGAGCCACCCTATAGAATTTAAAATGTTTTCCTGGAATACATACTAGAACATACTTAGTTTAGATTTGCACTTAAACAAAATCCTTAAGTTTTTTATTTTAGGAGCTACAGATGCCCGACGCACTATTGCCGGACACTGTATACCTATAATAAAATTACTAATAAAAACACACATTTTTTTTAATTTTTTTATTTCATTCAATTTTAAAAAATACGAATTAATTCCATAAAATACCAATTTTTGTATCTATGTATATCTATTATTTCGTATAATCTATGCGTTGTATTAAGTAGTATACATTTTTACATATCCTATAGGACGCTTTCTCTCAGGCTTTTCCATCTTAACATTGATGTTAATCTGCTTGTGCTAAAAAAAAACACTGGCTAAGAAACATATTATTGGGGCCTATTTATAAAAAAAATGTGATTCCATATTACCAGATTTACCAGATATATTAAAAAGAAATAAACCGTAGAGAAATAAATTAAATTTGATTTAAAAATACAAAAATAAATATGTGCATTACTTACAGTAACGTTTACATGATTCCTAAAAAAAGCGTTAGTAGAGTCAAAAATGACTGCCATAACTAGCAAAATGTATAACAATACTCCAGTAAATTTCATTATTATGACAATGTTATGTTTCTGTTCGAATCGACAATGCAAATAATGTACATATATAATTTCGTAAAAAACTGAACGCTTGTTACGTAAAAAAATATAAAAAATAACGATTGTATATAAAAAATTATTATTGTTGATTTATTATTTAAAATAAAAATGAATAATTGATTTAAATTTAATTGTATTTAATAAAAAAATTGTAAATTTCAAAAGTTAAATATTTATAAGAAAATGAGACCAACACTAATATAAATTCTATTCCTGTTTATTACTATCAACAAAAAGAAATCAGTTGACTAGTTTATTTCCTAAATTTTCGTTATTCGAAATCTGAATTTAAAACAATGCACAGGGTGTCCCATTTTAGTAAAGATAGGAGGATACGGTTTGCACAAACCGGTCCCACTTTTTTGTCAGACGGAAGATGCTGTAAACATAATTTTCATAGCCCTCTTCGCTTCTGATCGAAAATTTTGCAATTTGGGACAGTCCCCATCTCTACGTTATTGTATAAGATATAGAGAAGGTGAAAACTGATTTTTGTAGAACTTTTTACGTTGAATACAGTAGTGTAGTCATATGATCCGTCTTGCTATGAGTTTCTCAAAAATATTTTAACACTCTATATTTATTTTCACTATTTACTGCAATATTTAAAAGGTATCGTTTTCCTATTAGTAGGCCGTGATAGATAACAAAAAAATAAAAATAATATTTACTAAAATAGTCACACACATATTAAAATTTTATGTCAGACTGAAATATTTTACTTTTAAACTGTTACCACTGAATCTCTGTATATGTTTTTCTTCTTTTTTTTTATAACGGGATGGGTTTGCAAATATCTAAAAGCTTGCCTAATAGCATTTTCGAGGTTTTCGACATTGTTCTGGTTACCATAATATATTTCATATTTCAAAAATCCCTAAATACAAAAATCGAGAACAGACAACTCCGGGGATCAAGGAAGCTGTCCAGTGGTCCCAATTCATTGATTTGGGAAATAGTCGTTAACAAAATTCTAATATTTTCAAACAGGAAATCCCATCTTGCTGAAAGTATATTTCACGTATATTATCTAAAGGAATATCTAAAAGTTCCGGTATGATAACAGATAGTATAGTCCAAGATATACAAATAGCGGTAGAGAGTTAAGTTTCCATAATATATAAAGAATTTATTAGTAGCTCCCAAAATAAAACAAGACACAGCTAGCAGTATACTTTGAATAATATTTTAGCTTCTTTTATTATCAATCATGGTCTACTAATAAAAATAAAAAATAAAAACATTTTAAATCTATGATGTCATTTTATTCCCTAAAAAAAATTGCATGAAATTCCGGATGATTTACTAGCTGATCTGACAACCATGTATCAATTCGCAATATTTGTCAAAATTCGACCTTCACTACTGTCAGCGTAAACATAGAAACGGATATAAACAAGTCCGCGACTTTATGTCCGCGACTCTTTCATTATCGGTTATAAAAATAAAATATAACAACATTTTTAAGAATACTTTTATGTGAAACGTGTTTTTCCACATCAGATTTTAGTCAAATAATCCAAGAAGTTCATTTTAAGGTAACATAAGCTTCATTTTCTAAGAAAAATCGTGTGTCATGATAGTTCACCGAAGCCAAAATTATGAAATGCAGTACTAATGAAACTGGAAGAAAAGGTACCTACATGGTTTTCCAAGTCCAAGTTAACAATAGAGAATGTGCTGTATTTACTCTACTTTGGTTGAGAGTTTCATATCCTCCTCCAAAATTTATAATGAGGGAAATAAAATGTAGTTAAAGAACAGTTGTTGATTGGTCATCATATTGCAGGGAAGTATGTATACAATGGAGCTTGGACCATTGCCAACGACTAGGTGGTCCTAGGAAGATTGTCGGAATTAACGAGGCTAAATTTGGAAAGCGTAAATATAATAGGGGACGTCGTATAGAAGGACAGTAGGTTTTTGGAGGTTTTGAAAGAACTTCCAAGAAGATATTTTTGGTACCTGTTCCGGATCGAAGTTCTGCAACTTTACTTCGGGTTATTCATTGCCGAATGGATTCTACCAGACACAACAATAGTATCCGATTGTTGGAAAAGTTATGATACACTGAATGATGAAGGATTTCAGCACTTTGCTATTAATAATTCCATCAATTATGTAGATCCAAATGATGGAACTATTCATACCCAGAATATAGAGCGAACGTGGAGAAATATCAGAGGAGGGATTCCCCGATATGGTAGAAGAGAGATTATATCCATTTTATTGGATACCTTGCCGAATTTTTGTTCAAAAGAACAAATACTGACAGTGACATACATTGTTTTTTTTAAATTTCAAAATTATATCCACCTAATCTTTAGCTTTGTTTATGTAACGTTATTTTGGTTTTGTTATTTTACATTTTGTTACTTTAAGGTTTTATTGTTATAATAGTTCATGTAACGTTATTTTGTTTTTTTTTATACTTTGTTAGTTTAAGGTCTTATTGTTATATATTTCATAAAAATAAAATAAATTATTTTCATTGTTGAATGTTTGTTTGATTTTTGCTACAGATCAATGAAATTATCTGCTTCTATCGCCTTAATATCACTATTGCCTTCGATATTTTATGATAAAATATTCTCTTAATCCTATATCTACCCATACTCATAATTTACATAATATAGGTCTTTGATATTCATAATTATTTTTTTAGAAAATTACTTATTTATAGCTCCAGCAAATGAATACACGCTGCGAACCTTTTTCTTTGTTTGTTTGATGCGCATCTGTTTTTTTTTAAATTTTAATACAAATTAGATTACTTTACTATAACAAAATGGCTAAATTGCCATCGATACAGCTATAGACCTGGCAATAAAAACGCGCTGTTAGCGCAAATGAAAAAGCGCAAGGATATGTTTGGGATTAGAATTTTTTTCTCTCTTATTTAAAAAAAATCCGTTTTTCTTCAACTTAAGCTCTATATTTTATACACTTCATTTTATAGAAAATTTGTTAATTTTTAGGGTCATAAAGTGAAATAAATCCCAAGTAGCACCAAAAATATAATAAAATATTTTGAAATCTAGTGCCATTTTTCTATTTAAAATTATTATTAAAATTCACAGATTTTGCAACATGCGCAACCATCATAGGCGTATTGAAAATACCATACACAAGTCGTCGGTTGTCGGCAATCACCTGTTTTTTTTACATTTTATATTAATTTGTGACGTCATTCGGAAGAGCTCAATAGAAATATAAAAGAACTAAACCTTGTTTGAAAAGCAATTTGACATTCGTGACGTCAGCACTCCGGCAGTCTATGGTGCGTCCAGACCTGACGAGCCGAGCGCGAGACGAGAGCAAGCTTCCAAGAAGATATTTTGGTACCTGTTCCGGATCGAAGTTCTGCAACTTTACTTCGGGTTATTCATTGCCGAATGGATTCTACCAGACACAACAATAGTATCCGATTGTTGGAAAAGCAATGATACACTGAATGATGAAGGATTTCAGCACTTTGTTATTAATAATTCCATCAATTATGTAGATCCAAATGATGGAACTATTCATACCCAGAATATAGAGCGAACGTGGAGAAATATCAGAGGAGGGATTATGGTGATATGGTCTTTAACATGGTATTATATCCATTTTATTGGATACCTTGCCGTTTTTTGTTCAAAAGAACAAATACTGACAGTGACATACATTGTTTTTTTTAAATTTCAAAATTATATCCACCTAATCTTTAGCTTTGTTTATGTAACGTTATTTTGGTTTTGTTATTTTACATTTTGTTACTTTAAGGTTTTATTGTTATAATAGTTCATGTAACGTTATTTTGTTTTTTTTTTTATACTTTTATAAAATTAATTGCATTAATTTGCAATAGCACCTCGAACCCACAGCTTTGTTATAGAGCCAGATTAAACCAATCAGAATGAGTATTATATTACCGTAAAAGCACGAATATTGGTTAAACGTAGAGTTGCCTACGTAGGAGCCCGAAATATACCAAAAAGTGGGTCAGTTTCGGTTAAGTTTAGATTAGGTCTATATTTTTATTAATTCAAAACCAACTAAAACCTAATTCTACTCTAACCTAAACTCACCCCTTCTTTTGCATATTTCCGGCTATTACCTGGGTATTCCTAGGTTTACCTAATATTCGAACTTACGGGGTAAATTTATGGAGGGCCCATAAATTTAAATTCGCCGTACAACAAAATTTCACCAATTTTCGCAACCGTTATATTTTGATATTTGAGTTTTTGAAATTATTTATTAGCTTCTTAAACAAAACAGACCCTTAATAATTAAGTAAGTAATCTCACGTCAATTTTTTTTTAAATTATTGCATGCCTTAAGTATTTACAAAGTTAACAAAAATATTTCTTTGCATACCTTGCAATTAATATATTTAGTCTAATTTATCAGTTTTGCATCATATCCGAAATTCAGATTGTGTGTGACACAACGAAGAGTCAACGTGCAACGTGAAAGACAAGAAAAATGGCAAGTAAAAAAATTTAAAGTTTTAATTACTAATTACACAGTCCTTCCGTTGCGTTCTTCTGCCTAAAATCTATATTGCTTCCCTAAGATTTTAAATATAAATGATTGAAACTCATAACAAGTTTACCACAATTTAACCTTAAGATAATTATTTAATTATTAAATCCATAATTATATTAAAATGTAACACTTACGAAGTTAATAAATATTAACTATTTCTATTTAATCATTTAATAATTATTCTGATAAAAACACGCTTGATTTTTTATTTTAGAAATCATACAGGCTATAATCATTAATATGACTATATTAACAATACTTAAATTAAATTTTATTTGAAGGAATGCTACTTGAAGTATTAACTCGGAATAATTATTAAAAACTGCTCATCGCGTTATCGATGTCGGCGTCTTGTCACTGTTGTCTGGCTGATTGGCCGTTTAGGTACCTATAATTTGATTTCAGATAATGCAGATTTTAATGTGCCATTTGTGGATTTTTATTGGAATTTTTTTTACATATTTGGTATACTCTATGAAGTGCTCATGTCCATTTTTCAATTATTAAAGTGCCTATTTAGATACATTTAAAGTTAATTAATTAGTGTATAGTAATTGAATTATGGATTTGTTTATTTTTTTATGAAATGTATTTTTTTTTCTATTAAAATAAACATAGATTTACTTACAAAATCACTAGCCAGCCATTTTTAAATACAGGGTGTTAATTAAGTAGTATCTGGCCAACTTCAGGAGGTGATTCTTTGAGTTTTTTAAGGTAAAAAGTTAATTTAAACATGTGTCCGGAAATGCATAATTTTAAAGATACGGGGTGTCAAGATGTTTCCTAATAGACATTTTTATTTATTAATATCTCAAAGATCCGTTGGCCGATTTTATTGAAATTTCGCCGTGTTGTGAAGTTTGATAAGTTAGCACTAATTAAATGATAATAATTATTATTTACAACAATATTCAAACGGTAAAAACGTATCAACTTATTCCAATAAATATTTGACAACGCCTTGGATTCATTTGTTTTAACGCCTGTTGGCGGTGGAAACCATGCAAGCTTCTTCTTTGTCCTAAGTTGTTAATTAAAAAAATTATAATCATATAAAAAAATATGGTAATTAGTCTAAATTTATTATTTATGTGATTCTGCTCTTTCTCATATAATTTGCCCCTTACGGAAATAGTTAGATTAAAATAGCCAAACTGTACTTAACAACCCATGCCTTGACATATTTTCTTTTAAAATAATATCACTTTCTTTATCCGCCTGTCCAGATTTGAACGGCCTTGCCCTCATAAATGCCGGCTCTATCGACTTAAGTTTGTGTTGACAAGCAGGTTATTGAACCCATGTTGCTTCTAGCATGTCGTTTTTTCAAAGATGGGTCCCATATAAACGCGGCTAGAAGTATTTTCAATACTAAAAATGGTTATTTTTTAAAATAAAAATAGAAAAACAAAAATTTTAAAGAAAATTCAGTGAGACTGGCAACATTTCTTTCCCTTCTGTCGCTGTCATATCAAATCAAGTAAAAAAAAGTAAAGATTTCAGTTAACGTCTCCTTTTTGCTGCCAGGGCTAATCTGGATGGGGCCTACTTTGTTTACGCGCAATCCAAACCGCGGTCCTCGGCCATATCATGGTCAATGGCCGACTTGCCAAACCAAACCGACTTATGAAGTGTCTAAATCAACTGTTACTCACGAGATATCCGATCTCATCCGGCCTCGAACTGGCGTGAATGAGCAGTGTGTATCAATAGAATTTACACTTTTCCCTTGGACAACAGCACGATACGGAGTTTCGAACCGGTCACCCGTCCATCCACCAGTATCGCCTTACGTCGCTTGACTTCGGTGTTCTAATGGGAACCGGTGTTTCAACGTAGCTAGACCGTTGCCCATCAAATCAAGTGTTAAAATTCTCATAAAGTCAAATATGTGTCAAATACTAAATTAAAATATTTTGAAATTCCGTACATAATCTATATGTTCTCAGTTTTTTCAAATGAAAAATGCGATTTTCCATATGTGTATGTCATGTTTTACCAGTTATTACGTTTTGACCCCGCCCAGCACTCCTATTCGCTCCCCGATCAAGTAAGTTTAAAAAAATACTTAAAAATGCACAATTTCTCTCCTCCCCCAGTATATGTGCAATCTCTAAGGACAATAGAATGTGAGTATATAATTTTTTTTGAGTATATAATTTTATAAGTGCAAGTATTTTAAGGGGTGGTAGATCTCGATGACGACACACATCACAAGTATATGCGAGAGGTAGCCGACGCTCTGTATAGAGTATGGCACTGTAAGAAGAGGAAGATCTCGGTAAAAGAAACATATTTTCTCTTTATCATTTTTCAAATAAGTCTAAAATAACGGAGTTATTTTACTTTGAAAATTTCCAAAAAAAAAATACTTTTTGCTAAAATTTAGAGAACCACTGGATCTTTTCTGGGTTTTCTTACTTGTAAATTTATGGTGTATTCCGTTGCTTACCTTGGTTATGGTTTTATGTTCCGTTTCTATCGGTTTCCTGAAAGTTTTCTTATTACAGAACACGGTTCCTGAAAAATTCGGTTATAACTGTCACCAAACTAACCAGCGCGAGAAGGCAGATTTTTCTGGTTTTGTTTGTCAATCAATGTCATTTATGTGACAGAAATCAAGCAAATATTGGAAGTTCGAGGGAAATTCTCATTTAATTTCTAAAATTTGTAATAATATCTTGTATTTACATCCAAAAGCAATGGAGGTAGGTTAGGTAAAGGTAAATAAATTTCATTAACTAAATAGAATGACATTTTAGGACCATTTAAACTTATCATGCAGCCATTGTTTCTTTTATAAGGTCGATTTATAAACTCTACAGTTTTGGGCAGATCTAACCTTACATTTCTGTTTACTTTTTTACTTGAGAGTAGCAGAGTCTATAGTGCGTTTTTAGAGACGAAAGTGTTTAAAGTTTTGGTTTTTGGTTCGAGATTTTTAATTACGGATTTGGAAAGTAATGGTCTTGATGAAATTACCCTATTAGAGTTATTGGTAGTGACGTTATGCATGTATGCGTACCACAAAATAAATACACGTCGTCGGCAGTTTAAAGTGAGGCCTATTAATAGGAACAGAAGGAGAATGGGAGGATTTCAGTCAGGGGCGGCTTGTCCTATGAGGCAGATGAGGCAGTGCCTCACCAATAGATTTGAAGAATTACACGTATTAATCGATACATCTTTAATCACAATTTTATATTTTTTCCCTATTTGCATCAATAATAATTGTATTTTTTATCCGTCATTCTACAATAAATTACGTCGATGGTATTCCTTTAAACGCGCTTCCTTTCCCATATGCGACAAACTCGACGATATATATATCCATCTCATTTGTTCTTTAAGAAGTATATGTGCAGAGGTTTGCCTCTCGCCTTTCCTTGTCTAACGTATTGTGGTATATCGCATTGACGGAGCGACAGCGTTCACTGGAATCTTAAATCTATAGAATGAAAAGAAAAAAAGCATAGGCAAAACCTTTAGTTGAAGAGAGATAAAATGTATGGAGTAGTAGCGCGTAAAAAGACCGTATTGAGGCGAGCCTCAAATGTAAATTTATACCTTAAAAGCCGTTCGTTAAAATATATGTATCACTTCCCGATCAGTTCCCGGCGATCAGCCCGAGAGATTTTAGGCGACAGCTGGCGACAGGCTGAAAATGCAGAATTGCATTATTTGGGAATTTGTATTAGTTTGAATTAACTCTGCCGGTTATTGCACTGTTTTGTCTCTAATTGATTAATATATACGTTTTTTAATGTGAATTGCATGTTTAATTACTCGTCTTACTGATTACAACGTATTAAGTAAATACCTAAAAAGTGGCCAGTGACTTGTTGATTGATATGATGATTTAGAGGGACCATGCATCATCAGAGAACTTCCCCAGGTAAAGTTTTTCGAATACGAATCATTTCTAGATAAATTGTGTACTCGTATAGTCAAAAAGTAAAGCAACCTGTTACAGAGATTTCATTTTGTTTTATTTTTATAGGATTGGTAGAAAAACAAAATTTTACCATACAGAGTAAAATATATAAGACAAAATATCCTGAGGTCGTTTTGATAAAAATTTACTGTTGCAATAGCCCTATGTAATAGGTACCGTATGATCGAAAAAAATGGCGTCCAGTTGGCTTGAAAATGGCGATAGATGATATTTCCCATATAATTTTACATATAAAATGACAGCGATCTTCATTTCATAGCCATCGCTGACGCCGTTTTTATTCGATCATACGGTATAATACTGCGAATTATATTACATAAGGCTGAAACAGAATATATTAGGTTACTGATTATTTGTTGTTAAATTGCGGAACTACATGGGAATATTTTAGTGTAAATGTAGTAAACCTTATTAACGTTCAATGCGTTGAAACACCCGTCTTGTAGATGTCGCCGCTCATACCCATTTTATTAAATAAATCTGGTATGCGGATAAAAAATATCTTCGATTTAAGTAAATTTATTTCTACATTTATTCTTAACTTTTGCAAATAACGGCGGCAGCCTGTGGTTTAAAATTTCACCATACATCTTATTAGTTATTATATTTTGTATGAATTAACTTGGTGCTAGGTAAGATTTATCCATAATATTTAAGATCAGCAAATCATTTATATAATTTTCTAGCCATTATAGCAAAGAGTTACAAAAGAGAGAGAGAAATACACGAGGAACTTAAACTATCGCCTTTTACTTCATCAAACCGACCCTCAAAATTTCCCCCTGTTTCATCTTGGCGCCCAACGTGGGGCTGGTGAAGTATTATATAGACAATAGAAGAACTACTGACTACGTGTATTTATCTGAGATGAATAACGGTGCCACCCCAAGGACTCACAGCTATGACCTTCGTGGTAAGGGCCAGAGTCGACTTTTGGATCTACGAGGTCGACAATCTCTTTCGGATCCAATAACAACATCGCCCACAACGCCTCAGGGGCCCGTACCAACTACGACAGCCACGACGGTACCGAACACAAGTCCAACGATACAAGGTAGGATCTTTCCAAATTCTGTATTATCTGGACAGTTTATAAGAGGCAATAATAACGAAGGGAATCAGGGAGGCAACTTTATGTTTGTGCCGCCACCGCCGGCAGTTTATATGCCAACGGCAAATTTCATGCCACCGCCATTTTGTAAGCCGACTACCTGTTCCATGCAGCAAGAAGATTTAAAACGATAATTTCTAGTGTTATTAATGAAGTACATAAGTTAAATATAAATAATAATAATATCAATTCTAATCAGGGCCATTTTCAAAATATTTGTACTTTTAAACCAAACGCTGACGTTCCTATTTTTGATGACAAAGGGGATATACACCCTGTAGATTTTTTAAATCAAATAGAAACCATGTATAAGTCACAAAATGTTTCTGTAGATCAGTTTTTAGTAGATAGTATAACTAATTTATTCTTTAGAGGAAACGCAAAAATATGGATGAACGCTTTCTTATCAACTTTCACTAATTTTCAAGATTTTAAAAATCAATTCTTAGCTCAATATTGGAGTCAATCTCAGCAACTTAAGATTAGACTGAAATTAGATTCGGATATTTACCCTATAAATGGCAGCGCTACATTTACAGAATATTTTAATTCCTATGTAGTTTTGGCTAAACATTTAGAACCTGCCTATCCGCCCCCGCAATTAATTCAAATTATTGCGCGACATTTTCCACCAAGTATTTCTTGTACTTTAATCGGCGCAGTTACATTTCAAGATGCCCTTCAGCGTCTTAGACAGGCCGAATATTATTTTAGTGCTAGTACGACGGATTCTTTTTCACATTCAACAAGACCGGGAAAAAATGATTTTTATAAACAAAATAATTCTAGACATGGATCACAATCACAACAGATGTCGGGACAAAATCAGACAAAAAACGTATCTAGTATGCAAACTGTGGATAATGTTGAATGTGAGGAAAATTCGGAAAACTAGATTGCTTTCCACAGACGAGCCCGGCTGTGGAAAACGTTTTAAAAGGGGCTTTTAGTTTTAATAATAACGTTAGAGATGAATTACTTAAAGATGAGTGTAGCTTTAAGCACGAAATTGTTAATTATAGATCGCCGATTATCGAAACGCAATTGTATGGGTTTTCTTTCCCCGCCTTAATTGACACTGGAAGTGAAATCTCCGTAGTCTCTGAAGACGTTTGGAACTCTTTTTCTGATAAAATTAAAAGTGACATTCCATCTTTTCCATGTTCCGGCATGAGAGTTATAGGGGCATTTAAATCAAAACAAAGAAAAATACAATTACAAACTTTAATTTGTTTTTCGTGTGAAAATAATATTTTTTACCAGGAATTTTTTGTCATACCTGATCTTGTTTATTCAATTATTTTAGGAATTGATTTTTTACGAAAATACAAAGTACGTATCGATTTAAATATAAATAAAATATTTTGTTCGGTAGGCGATGAAGAAATTGCTTTATCAGAAAAAATTTATTCTCACGAATATGATGGTAGAGAATCGTTAAATTTGCGCAGTTTATCAAAATACGAGAGTTTTGTTATAGCAAATGCAGTTGTGCAGTCAACTGATATACAGAGTGTCACAAAAAATACAAATTTAGGTTTTAATGAGAAACATATGTTTAAAGAATTGATGAGCGAATATGAATCGATTTTTTCAAATATACCGGGTCGTGTAAAAAATTATAATCATCAAATTAAACTTCATAATACCGATCCATTTTTTATTAAGTCCTATCCGATACCCGTAGCTTATCGAGAAGCCGTCAATAAAACTGTCACGGAAATGGAAAATCTGGGTATAATTGAACGTGCTGCAACTCCATACATATCACCCGTAAGAGTTGTAATCAAAAAAGATAATTCAGTTAGAATTTGTTTAGATGCGCGCAGACTTAATAAACAGATGGAAAAAGATCACGAGTGTCCGAGGTCAATAGAGGATATTTTTAAGACATGTAAATTGAATTCTTCTTCAGAATTAAAATATTTTTCGCGTTTGGACACTACGAGCGGGTATTGGCAAATACCATTGACAGAGGATTCGAAACAGTATACGGGGTTTATGATTAATTCAAAAACGTATGTTTTTCGTGTGCTGCCTTTTGGGTTGTCAACGGCCGCTTCGTCGTTTATACGCATGATCAGTAAAATTTTCGGTCCGGAGTTTGACTCATTTTTAACCGGATATATTGATGACATGCTTATAATATCTGATTCGTTTGAGCAACATATTAAACATTTAAAAATGGTTTTCAAACGACTCCAGGAATTTGGGTTAACCCTTAATATAAGTAAATGTGATTTTTTTTGTGATCAACTTAATTTTCTGGGATATGTGATAAACAGTAATGGTATTAAACCAAATCCGTCTAGGGTAAAAGCTATTGTAGAATACACGCGACCACACAACGTTAAGCAACTTCAGCGCTTTCTAGGCTTATGCAATTTTGACAGATCCTTTTGTAAATCGTTTTCATCATTTTGTGAGCCTCTAACGAAATTATTGCGGAAAACTGTTCGATGGGAATGGAAAGAGCCACAAGAGAAAGCTTTTGAGAAGATAAAGGATTTATTAATAAATGCAGCAATGCTTTATCATCCGGTTTTGTCAGCCGAATGGCATGTCAACATAGATGCAAGCGAATATGGTTTAGGGGCACAACTTTACCAAGTGTTGGATGGTGAATCTCGTACGATAGCTTATGCGAGTCGATTATTGCTTCCAAGAGAAACGCGGTACCATAGTAATGAAAAGGAAGTTCTTGCGTGTGTATTTGCGTTAACTCGATGGCGTGTATATCTATTGGGTCGCCATTTTACGGTGCATACTGATAATAAAGCTTTAACGTATATTAACACTTGTCGACTACTCTCGCCGCGAATCGCGCGTTGGGTCCTAGCCTTACAGGAATTTGATTTTTCTATTGAGCATATTTCGGGAAAAGATAATATTGTAGCAGACGCGCTATCACGGGACAGTGCTAAAGCTCCCCCTTATCCGGAGAATAGATTATTCAAAATTTTATCAACTCTTAAATTACCCACGGAGTTTTTAAGAAAAATAAAAGCTATCGCAGTAGTGCAACGCGATGATAAAAAATTAAATGATATTATATCGGCACTATCATCTGATTTAAAACTACAAGAACGATTTGCACTCCACCAAGACGTATTATATTATCGACAAGCATCCGATGAACCGTATTTGGTTTGTGTTCCTAAAGTGATGCAGTCTGATTTTGTTGAAGCATATCACGAGATGTTGGGCCATTACGGTGTATATAAAACGTGGTCAGCTCTTCGCACCGAGGCTTGGTGGACGAATATGTATGCTACTATTAAAAAAATATTACGACACTGTGACGTCTGTCAAAAGACAAAGATATCGCGCATGCCTAAACCACCTATAAATCCTATTATTCCTGATGCTAAAGGTGACTTAGTAGCTTTAGATTTATATGGTCCCCTACCGCGAAGTCGTGCTGGTGCCAAATATGTTTTAGTAGTCTTGGACGTATTTACTAAATACATTGCGTTATATCCTTTAAAAAATGCAACCACTCGAGCTGCACTTAATCGTCTAATTTTAGATTATTTTCCTAAAAATGGCCGACCAAATCGTATTCTTTCAGACCATGGTTCTCAGTTCACTTCTAAACGATGGCGAGAAACTTTGGAATCTCTAGGTATAAAGGTTATTTTTAATTCGATTAGACACCCCCAAGCAAACTCTTCCGAAAGAGTAATGAGGGAACTAGGACGCTTGTGTCGCGTATATTGTGCGGGGCAACATACTCGTTGGGCACATGAATTAAAAAGATTTGCTGTCTTGATGAATTTTGTAGTTCACGAATCGACAGGTTTTACTCCGCACGAATTGCAGCACAACACCACCGTGCCTAAATTTCTTCCGTCATTTCTTTCAAATCCCATCGGGACACAGGATGTTAGTTCGGAGAGGAAAATGTGGCTTGCCAAAGAAACATTACAAAGTCGCGCAGCACGGAGAGCTATTAACTATCCAAGTCGACCATACCCGGTATTTAAAGAGGGAGATTTAGTTTTACTTCGATCTAATAATATATCCTCTGCTTTAAGTGCAGAAACAAAAAAATTTCTTTTGTTATTTGAAGGACCCTATCGAATAAAGAGTGCTGTGAGTTTTAATACGTATATGTTAGAGCACCCGGAATCGTTTACTGAACGCGGCTTATTCCACGTAAGCCATCTTAAGGCATATCACCCGCCATAAATTGTGTGAGCTATATAGTTATAGCACATATATTGATACTATTTATTAAATTTATAAATTATGTGAACCTCGTGTGTTCTTCGACCTCTCAGTTCACAGGGAGGCAGATGAAACAGAATATATTAGGTTACTGATTATTTGTTGTTAAATTGCGGAACTACATGGGAATATTTTAGTGTAAATGTAGTAAACCTTATTAACGTTCAATGCGTTGAAACACCCGTCTTGTAGATGTCGCCGCTCATACCCATTTTATTAAATAAATCTGGTATGCGGATAAAAAATATCTTCGATTTAAGTAAATTTATTTCTACATTTATTCTTAACTTTTGCAAATAACGGCGGCAGCCTGTGGTTTAAAATTTCACCATACATCTTATTAGTTATTATATTTTGTATGAATTAACTTGGTGCTAGGTAAGATTTGTCCATAATATTTAAGATCAGCAAATCATTTATATAATTTTCTAGCCATTATAGCAAAGAGTTACAAAAGAGAGAGAGAAATACACGAGGAACTTAAACTATCGCCTTTTACTTCATCAAACCGACCCTCAAAATTTCCTCCTGTTTCAAGGCTTAAGGCAACTGCTAAAAATTTAGAAATATTTTAAATACAAAAATCTGCGCTATTTAAGTCTGTAGGTATCTAAAATACTAAAAATAATATACAGTGTGTATTGCATTTAAAAAAATTGAGATATAGCATTATAATATTGCAATGTTGACCGTGCTATAAAAAAATCCCTGTATAAAATAATGTGAATTTTTCTCGGATTTCTTCTTTTGTCCTACATACCTCGCTATATACATACTTAAGCAATAATATATCAATAAGTTAAATTCACTCCAGGTTTTTACCACTTTTTAAAAAATGAAATTTTTCAAATATGAATTATCATGGAAATCCCGCATATATAGTGCTTCAAATAAATCAATAGTGTGAAGTATGCCGAATTTTATGCTGAACCCAATTCTGCACAGAAAAATGGTAATGCGATTGCAATTTTACAGAAAATATTTTTTTATGATATGCACTTTTTTATATAGAAGTTTTTTTTCATATATTTGTCAACTACGAAGATATTGGACTTCCTCGTACTAATGGTCACCCTATATACATACTAATAAAAATTCACTTCTAATGTGCCTCACCATCTTCCAGTGCTACGAGCCGCCCCTGATTTCAGTACTACAATAACATGAAATCTTGGGATAAAGATCAATTCTTCAAATACACCAGGATGACCGTTGCTGCTTTTGAGAAACTCTTGCAAAAAATAGAACACCACATAGAAAGACAAGTAAGATCTGATGGAATCTCCCCAGAGGAAAGATTGGTGATAATACTGCGGTAAGCCCCATTATTTTTCAAACAATAAACATATCATTAATACCTATATACTTTTTTAGATATTTATCTCAGGGCACAAGCATGCAAGCTTTGGCTTGGAATTTTCATGTTGGACATGCAACTGTTCACTGCATTGTGAATGAAACTTGCCAGGTACTATGGAATGTTCTTAGTCCTATTTATTTAAAAAGTCCTAACACTGAAAAAGAGTGGAAAGATATTAGTGATGGTTTTTGGAGTAGGTGGAACTTTCCAAATTGCATAGGGGCCCTGGATGGGAAGCACATCAATATTAAAGCACCGGCTAGAAGTGCGGTTCATTGTATTTTAACTACAAAAAAAAACTTTAGCATTGTGCTTTTGGCAGCCTGTGATAGTGCATATACATTTACATTAGTGGACATTGGTGCTTATGGTTCTAGCAGTGATGGGGGTGTTTTTAAAAATAGTGTGTTTGGACAAAGGTTAGAGGAGGATGACATGCATGTACCCAAAAACAGCAATTTGCCATTTTCAAATGTTCAAATGCCTTATTTTTTTGTGGCTGATGAGGCATTTCCTCTAAAAAAAGTTATAGTGAGGCCATACCCAGGAAAAAATTTATCAAGAATACAAAGAATTTTCAATTATCGATTGTCGAGGGCACGTCAGCTAATTGAAAACACTTTTGGAATTTTTGCAGCACGTTGGCGAATTTTAAAAACCAACATAAATGCAAAAGTAGAAAATGTTGACAATATTGTCAAGGCAGTAGTTGTTCTTCACAACTATTGCCAAACAGAGCTGTCACATAACTACTGTCCACCAAACTATGTTGACACCGAAGGAATGACAAATGGAGGTTGGAGAGATGAGCAGACTCCTCTAACTTCTGTTGGTAAATTATCTACTAATGTGTCCCGTAGAGAGTTCTACGAAAATAGAACACATTTTAGCCGATTATTTGGTTTCAGATGTGGGAAAAGTTTCTTGGCAGGAACAAATTATTGACAGTGGCTTATTATTAAATTAAGTTTGATTTATGTATATCTTTAAATTATTTGTATGTTTTTTTTAATAGTTAAGTTTGTTGGACACACTGTATATATTATATATCTATAGGCTTTTTAATAATTATTATTATATTTATGCGGCTACCTAACACCTCTATTTTTGTTAATACAGTAAACCTTTTTATTCAATAATTTTGTATGAAACATTTTTTTTTCTTTAAATAAAGAACGCTATTAATTTTTCTTGTTAATTTACCTAGATCTTTTAAGTTGTAATAATTTATAGTTAATATAGGTAGTTATGATTAGTAATTTTTATTTTATTAAATAAATTATTTTTATAAACTGTGTATAATTTTAATGTTTTAAAGTATAAGTGGCAGACAAAAATATATTTATATCAGGGCAAGTGAGATGAACAATAAAACCAAAATAAAGATAAAAATATTTAATAAACTATAACTATAAAATGAACAAAATAACGAACTAAACTTATAACTATTCATCATGCTCTAAAATTAATAACATTTTTCTCCTTTTTTTTCACTTCATCTGCTGGCATTTCAGCCAGCCTCGAGTAGGCATACTCAGTAAAAGTTCTATTAGCATCCTTTTGCTCGGATGCTTTGGCCCTCTGGGTATCTAATGTTTCGCAAATTTTCTTCGCTACATTTAAAAATTCGCCCCCTTCCCTTCCCTTTCTTTTTCCAGCTTTAGCTGAAAGTAACAATATTGGTAATTATTAGCATTTTTACCACACCATAGTTTTATTACATATTGCTACTAAAACACAAGAAAAAAACTTACGATTTGACGAGCTAGGGGTGTTTAGAATGGCAATTTCTGGTTCCTTTTGAGGTTGTTCTCTGGCTATCAATACTGATAATTCATCCTCCAGCTCAATCTCTGCACTCTCTGGAGAGAATATTTGGTTCTCTAGAGTGGTTGACCACACAGAGCAGGCAGAGTTTGATCGACTACTGCTCTGTGCAGAGGTGGATGGCTGGGGCTGCATCGAAGTAGATGTGGTTTTCAGTTTAGTACTTGTAAATGTTCTAAAAATAAAATATTTTTTGTATTATTTGTAAATGTTTACATAAATAAGTATAATTACTTTCTGGATCTTGTATATTTTTCATAAAATAGCATATGAGGAAAATACACCCAATTGGAATCTGAGGCCCCAGACCCCGAAGTACATTTATTTTTTTCTTTCACGAAACGGTCACGAATCTTTGGACATTTTTCAGCTAGAATAAAATGTTTTTTTAGGTAATGTATGTAAGGGCCAAATTTTTTTTTCAAGCGGTCAACTCAAATTAAAAATAAAAACCATAAAACAAATTTAAAGGGCGTAAATGTTGTATAATAAAATACAACTAATAATATAATAATAATAGCTCCTGTATATAGCGTTTAACGCCTTGGGAGTAGCAAGGTACAGCTTGCTATACTAGAGCCGTTCGGTATACAAGGAAGGTAATGTGGCTAGCACTACGCTTCAACCGCCTATTATTACCTCAGGATTGTGAATCCCAAGTACTCATTTAAGGCTGAGTCGACCTAGGTACCCAAACTATTTTTATTTTAATAAAAATAGTCGGCTCATGAAATGCCGGGTGTAGGAATCGAACCCGCACCTTGAGATTGGTAGACGAGAGCCTGTACCTCTACGCCACCGGGCACCTTCACAACTAATAATATAAAATAAAAATAATACTAGTAGATGGTACGTTACTAATGGTAATAGCCAAATTTGATCTGGGCGCTGCAAATGGACAAATGTTGTATAGCAACAAAAGTCTTGTATGACCTGGCTACTGAAATGACCTACCTGCAATTAAAGAGAAAAAACATGGTGCGAGCAACAATATTACCAGTTATTATTAAAATAAAGTGAATTTAAAATTAAACAGGTACCAGAATGATTTATAAATAGTCCAACTTAAAATTACAAGTTAAAATTAATTAAATAATAAAATGCCACACAGACTAGTCACACAGATTATTAAAAAAACCATGCCACAGAGGCTAAAAAAACATGCCACAGAGGCTATCAAAATGCCACACCGGCTATCAAAGTGCCATACAGGCTAAAAAAAATGCCACACAGGCTATCAAAGTGACACACAGGCTATCAAAGTGCCACACAGGCTGTCAAAGTGCCACACAGGCTATCAAAATGCCACACAGGCTATCAAAGTGCCACACAGGCTAAAAAAATGCCACACAGGCTATCAAAGTGCCACACAGGCTAAAAAAATACACAAGTTAATAATCAAACTATACTACGGGGCTAACTACTCTTCAAGTCTAATTACGCTACGGGACTAACTACTTGTCAAGGCTAATTACGCTACAGGACGAACTACTCTTCAAGGGTAAACTACGCTACACAGGGTCACTACGCCATAAAGGCTAACTGTAGAAAATAATAAAGCTAAACATAATTCATTCAAGATCAATTTAATAATACAAATACAGAAATATATTCTTATCTTCTATTAAAGTCACTTGGACAAAATATAAATAAATCACTGTAAAGAAATACTTCAATATTATCATCTGCAAATCATCTTTTCTTAATATTCAATCAAATATATTAAAATATACCTAAGATTCAGAAATATAATATATCACAATAAAAACAATAAACAGTAACCAACTAGTTGTTCAGTGAGATAAAATAAACTCACCTTAATTAAACTTCTTATTCGGCACGGCAATGGAATTCAGAACTACCACAAAACCTTAATTAAACCTCAGAAACTTTAATAGTTTTAATTTAATAAGCGTGTACCACTTCTTTCTCTGACGCTGTCTAATACTGTTTTAGACGGCGATACTCTATCGGCTTTTGAAATGTCTGTTTGTTATTACGTCAGATAAAGAAAAGGTAGCATAGAAAAATAGAGTTCTTACATGTAGGTATATAAAACTAGACAAAGCTTACCAGCAACATTGTTGATAAGACCAATTTCTGACCATGCCAAATTCTTTTTTTTTCAGGTTTTTGTAGTCCTTGTGGGTCATGTTGTATAAATATTCATTGGACTGGATTGTTTCTATGAATAGGTCCACATTAATTTCAGCCAACAAATTTTGAGCTATAAGTTAAATAAAAATACAATAACCAAAGTATATATTTTTATACCATTTGTTTACATTGCCTTTCTCCTCCATCCACATGAGAATTGTCAACTTCCATTATTAAAATATTGGTAAAAAACTCAGGAATGCAAAAAACACAACTTGATACACAAAGATCACGAGATAAATGGTCGTACTGTACGGTATACGGCATACGGTACCCACGCCAGAGAGAAATCCCACGCCAAATTTGGAATTCGCATACTTCACACACGTGATCGCTCTTTACTATTCTATTGGCTGTGACGTCATTGCTACGTGGTGCTTCGGACGGCGAACCGCCTCGAACGGTAAAAAGTTAAACAAATTCAAGTCCGACGGCAACCGGGCGTCAAAGCCAAAGCCAACCGTGTTTATAAATGCTCTTATGGTAATATACAGTTTTAAGAATTGGGCGGCGGCGCCAAAGCCAAAGCCACTGGTATCTAGCTATTGTCACAGAACGACCGGTCGACTTAATTAAACTTCTCTTGTTCCGCCTCTTCGAGTGCCTCTCATAAGTTCATAAGTTCTTTTGTAAACCTCGTTGTTAACCATACCGCATAAAAAAAATTAAAATGGATAGGTCAGGTGACCGAGGAGACCCATGCAATTGGTCCACCTCTTTCTATCCCTGAGTCTACATAATTATGATAATAAAATAATTTTTAACACTATGGGGGGGGGGGGTTTGGTGTGTCATAATGAAAGTTATGTTGGAACCACTCTATTAACGCGCGAGTATCTAAATTTAACTTTTCTAACATGTCTTGAAAACCGTTCTCTAAAAAACATAAGTAACGTTCACCGGTCAACTAATTCTCGAAACTGTATGGCCAAGAAAAGTTGAACCAATAATCCTACACGCTTTTATTCATTTGAAAAACTCGTATTTACGATTTTTGTTTATTTTAATTTACAAAGATTGGATGTGACAATTTCACATTTCTGAGAGCAACGACGATTGAACTTGTTTCCATGGCTAACTAAGTGAAATTAGTCAAGACAGTTAAGAATTGGCTATAACTCAGTAATTTTGTGTAAGAAACATATTATAGCTTATATCGCTGAAAAGCTTAAAACTTATTTATGAAGTCATGGCCAACTATAGTTTCCATTTAAAAAAACATATGTTTATTCTTATATATTGTCATATGTCAAAAATGACAGGCTTTAGAAAAAATCGGAGAGCACAGTCTCATTAGGGATGTGATTATCTACAACTTTTATCTGAAAACTTTTTGTCTAAAATAGATTATAATGGAATTAGGGACAATTTTAAATAGCCAAAATTTGTTTTTTTCGAAATATCTAGTAAGCCATGAACTTTTCGAAAATCTGAAAAGCGCATATTTATGGCCCCACAAAACTGCATTCTTTCTCCATTTAACTGACTCTCTATCTCCAGTATTTTCCGAGATACCTATAGAGAACATCCTAGGAAACTCACCCGGTATAAAAAGTAATTTAAACTTCAAAATTTTATTAAACTGTTTCATAAATAAAATCGAAATTATAACTGTAAAACTAAACAAACAAAATATAGCGATAACCTTGATATACAAACCACCACAAGTAAATTTTAACACATTGGAAGACACACTTCAAAACGATATAATAAACAGAAGAAAACCTCATATAATCATGGGAGATTTTAATATCAATATTATGGAAAAAAATCAGCTAGTACAAAGATATAAAAATATGTATAGAGAAAACAACTATATTTTAAACAAAACAACAAAACAAGCCTATACTCGACACAGTCCAGACTCGGAGAATTCCATATTGGATCACATAATAACGAATTTTCAAACAAAACAAATAAAACTAAAAATCATCAAAGCAGGATTATCAGATCATAATGCTATACGAATAAATATGAATAACATAATAATATTCAAACAAGCAACACAAAGGATTACAAGATATTAAATATAACAAGAAGTGACGAAAGCGGCATCCAAAGAAACCTAGAAGAACTGGAAAAAAATATAAAAGATTTTGAACAACTATCGAAAGCTATAAAAGACATAATAGATAAAAACGAACTAACTATCAAAATAAGAAGAGAGAAGAATGTCCGTGGATAACGAAAGAAGTAATAAAAGAAATTAGAAAAAGAAATAAACTATATAGCAATTATCGCAAGAACAAAAATAATCAGATACTCCTTGAAAGATACAAAGAGCAAAAAAAAAACAAACTGATTTATAACTGTTTTTAACTGGTTTTCTAAAGCAATCAAAAATTAAATACTTCAAAACAATGTTTCAAAAACATTGCCTAGACTACTCAAAAACCTGGAAATTAATAAACCAAGAATTAGGAAACAAAAACCAGACAAGAAACCAAATAACAGAAATTAAAAGTACAGACGGCATAAAGATCACTAACCAAACAGATATGGTGAAGAGCGGTATATATCCTGAATACCTAAAGCAGACCATCATTATACCAGTACATAAAAAAGGAAACCGAGATGAACTACAAACTACAGACCAATATCATTACTCTCTTCATTCAACAAAATATTAGAAAAAGTAATACACAACAGAATGTCAGATCATATATCAGCTCACAATATAATATACAAACAACAGTACGCCTTTCAGACCCAATCAGGCACTACATCCGCTGTTCTAGATATAATTGAGAATATTACAAATAATCTCAATAAAAAAAAATTACTGTAGTAGTATTTATTGACTTAAAGAAAGCTTTTGACACCATATCTAAAGACAAACTAAATGAAAAATTACAAAAATACAAACTGAATGAACACATACTAGAACTAACGGAAAGCTATTTAAAAAATCGACCACAAAAAATTTGTAGGGAAAAATTTGAAAGTAAAACTACCATAGCGCCATATGGGATACCGCAAGGAGGAAATCTACCACCTCTCCTGTATATCCTTTATACAAACGATCTCTGCGAACTAGCATTAAATGGCGTCATATGTGGATATGCCGACGATACATGTTTAGTATATACAAGGACAGATTAGAACATCCTTGAAACAAACATCAACAAAGACCTGCAAAAAGTGCAAACATGGTGCTACACCAATCTCCTAACCATAAACGAGCTAAAACAGAATATATGATATTTAAAACCACAAAACAAAAATTAAACTTACAAATAAAACTACAAAACCATATTCTACGAGAAATATCAACAATCAACTATTTAGGGTTAAAAATACAAAATAATTTGAAATGGGATGCTTATGTAGTAAAGCTGAAAAATGAAAATATACGCACAATTGCAGCTTTAATAAAAATTCAAAAATTGATATCAAATAACATGAGGAAACCTTTATATCACGCACTGTTTACCTCAAGGATGAACTATTTAATGAATATATGGAGTAATACGACCGAAAAGAATTTAAACGCATTGCAACGTCAACAAAATAAAATTTTAAAATTAGTATATAAATTACACAAAAGAACACCAACACACATATTATTTGATACAGTGCAAGAACTAGATATAAAACAATTAATACTTTTTAATAGCTTGCTACTGCTGTATAAAATAAAAAACAATACTATAAAAACGAATATTAAATTAAATAGAAACAAGGAAGTTCACAATTACCAAACAAGGAGAAAGTCACATATTAGAGGCCATAAAGGAAAAAAATAAGACATTAACACAGAGACTAACAACAAAAACCATTCAAACATTCAATAGTTTAGCAGAGGAGGTAAAAAATTGAAATTTATACAATTCAAAAAGAGGATTAAATGGTTAATATTAAATAGAACTAAACACTATATCCAGAAATCGACGACAAAATTAATTAAGAAAAGAATGCCTTCGATACCATCTGACCAGAATCTGGTACCAACAGGTCACTGATGCTGCGCCAGATGCAGAAGGACGACACCCAGATCTTCTATGATATGTATATGCTGTACATTATTTATGTGTTGTATATATGTTTTATATGAGGGAATAAATAAATTGATTAAAAAAATATTGGACCTGCAAATCTTCACTTGAGCTCGAGTTTAACAGTTTATTAATAAAGTACTTTACAATATTAAACTTCATTGAAAAGAAGAAGCAAACGTAAAAGCAGAGAATAGATACATTAAAAATGCATAAAAAATAAATGTTATAATAGAGGTATTGAAATTTAGAAAACGTCAACATTTGACGTTTCCAGTATTTTACCAAACCGTACCGTATCAAACCGATGTTTTTCAGGAACCGCTCTTTACCGTAATTTACCGGTCTGGTTCGCCTGGTTTTTCAACGGAAAACAGCCTTAATCTACTGCCTATGTTGCCATATTATCAAGAAATTATGTTTTTTGAGTAAAATCTAAAAAAATTTACAAAATTTTTTTCAAAAAATTCCAAATTTTCAATTTTTTTTTTCGTGAAAAAAACTCATATGCGTTTTTCAGGGGTTGAACTATACTACCAGTTAAAATACTAGGATTTATTTCTGGGACACCCTGTATAATCCGAAAATAGCCGAAAACCGTATAATATGCAACTGTTACCTTATGTGGTTTGGAAAGGGTAGTTAATTATTTTCTGAATGATAATGGATAGGAATGATAATCTACAAAAAAATAGTTGAACTGAGAACAGTATTCACGGCATATGACTTGTTTGCTCTTCGTTACTCGATCACTCGCAGGCCTCACTCATACTACATATATCCACAATAATTTAACAAACTAAAGACATGTTTATAACTAATAACTAAAAACTTTATTAAACTATACTAATTAATAAAATCTTTACATAATCCCCCATTCACAGCCAAACAATACCCCAGCAAATGATTGTAAAATTCACGCCTCACAATACAAAGCTGTTCAGAGGAGAATCTTTAGCATTCCACAGAGATGTCGTTTTCATTTCATCTAAATTTCAGTATTTAATATACCCATAAAGACGGTTTTTGAAGTGTGCTTCAGAGGAAGAAGTCGTCCATTGTCTTTATTTATTTTGCTTACACAACGTTTCGGTCAGAGGTATCACTGACCGTTATCACACTTCAGTGTGATAGTGGATGGATTGGAAATAATGTGTGAGTTCACACTTGATAACGGTCAGTGATACTTCTGACCGAGACGTTGTGTAAGCAAAATAAATAAAGATAATGGAAGTCCGAAATTCTTTTAGTTTCAAACAATATATTTGTATACAGATCAAGTAGTTACTAAACAATACATCTGGTTTTATTTGACCAACATCGAACAAAAAAAACTTTAAATTATACCTACCTGTTACGGTTTAGGTTCGAAATAAAGCTAATCTCAATATTACCCGGTTAACCTCGAGAATAATACAAACCAACCAAAAACCAAACTTATAAACGAAAGTCAGTATTTAAAAAGTGATATAATTTTATACTTATTATATGAAAATAATATTTTTAGTAGTGGAAGCATGCGAGGGAAACATTTAATTCTAATTACTCAAAAATTATTATTTTTAATAAAGGTTTGCAAGTGCTGCTGAGCCTGGAGTATCAATCATTGATGCTGAGAGAATAAAAAGTCACAAATTTAAGTATGTTGTTTAGTATAGACTGCTGGGTGGACAGGTTAGCTTGAAAAGTGTGAATCTATATTATCTAAGAGTGGTTTAATTTTCCAAAATACGTTAAAATGTAGGTGTATTAAATAAATAGTATTGAAAGTAAATTCATATCTAAAGACACTGACAACTAGTTTAAAAAAAACTAAATTTAATGTAATTTTTTATAAGAACCCTGTAAAACAAATTATTAGGCTTTTAAATATTATGCGATACAAAATTAACACAAAAATCATTAAATAACTAAAAAACCAACAAGTTATCAAAGGCGCTTTGACAGTTAAATTTTTGTATCCATTCTAAGAAATTCTAATTTTAGAAATGCTTAATAAGAAACTACATACGTACTTAAATAGGAAAATTACAACATGAAATTTCCTTTCATCTCAAAATATTATATTCACGTGTACTTTTTAAAAGTAATAAATATCAACTGAATTTCTTCTATACTCACTACACTAACTAAAAAAAAAAGAAACTACACTCACCGCGCACCGGCACGAAAAAATGTTGATGTTAGGTGATGAAGTTTAATATGTGGTGCATCGTCGTTGGAAACATAGTAAATCCCATGCAAATTTTGAACTGTCCAAATATTGGCTCCCCTATTAATTCTACAGCAAAGTTGTAAATTTTTTTTTAAAGATCTGCGTATACTAAATACATATGCCAACTTTGAACAATTTTGGACAAGGCGATTTTAAGTTATTTAAGAAAGATTGCATCTATTTTTATATTAAAACCGAACAAGTAACAATCAAACACCAGTCAAAAACCGACATACCTTATGTTTACAAACTATTATTTTGTTATTATCAAATAGGCCAGTCGCCAAATATTAAAAAATACCTTATGGCGGGAGCAAATCCGGACAAGCTATAATACATTTTATTTTGTTTAGTTTAGGGTAAGGAACAACGCGTTAAATTTGCACCACCCCCAAAGCCCGGATTTGGCCGCCATCTTGGAAAAAGTGGCTAAAATTCGGTTTATTTTTCATTATTTGTCAATAACTCGATTTTTATCAACTTTAGTGCAAAAAATGTACAGTCCCAAATTAAAGAAGAAAAACTCTATAAAAACGTTCTATGTACTTTTTCCGTACGACGACCCGTTTCCAAGTTATCTCGGTTTTAGACACGCTAAATATATTATAAGCAGTTATTATTTCCTATATTCTAGGCAGTTTTTATCTTTCCGAGAACCTTACTCCTGTTGTTAAGCGGAATCTTTAACTCAAGGTCATGTACGATCGCTGCTCGACTGCTGGAGACACAATTAAATAGTAGTCGTCTGTTATTGGTTGCAGAAAGAACTTGTGTTAAGGGGAAGTCGCAAAGTAGAACGTATGTACCCCATAATATGAATCTAGATGCTTCAATTATGGACAACATTTTATTTCTCCACGGATTTAGTGGCTGCGACACCACATCCGCATTATACAGACAAGGAAAAATTAAATTCGTTAAAGTTTTACAGAAAGAAAAAGAATTATTACAGACAGCTGCAAAAACTTTCAAAGACCCAAACGCATCCCCAGAAGATATAGAAAAAGCTCGAGAACGATTTCTTCTTCATCTATATGGATCCCAAAAATGCGACTCATTAGATAAGTACAGATACCAGTATTTCGTAAAATCTATTACCAAAAGCTTATCAAACCTAGCATCATTACCACCGACCAAAGACGCAGCTCGCTTGCACTCCTTCCGTACGTACAGTCAGGTACAGCTATGGTATGATATATGAAAAATTCAAAGAATGGGTTGATGCCCATTGCTACTTCCCAAGATGCAGCTCCCCAAGAATTATTAAATCTGATTTCATGTAAATGTGCCAAAGGTTGTAATACATCTTGTAGTTGCCGCAAAGCAGGTTTGCGTTGCTCGGTAATGTGTGCACTTTGTCAGGGCAAATCATGTTCGAATAGTTTGGAGGTGGCAAAATTAGACGAAGATGAGTACGAGGACAATTTTCCTCTCGATAAAGATCAACGAAAAAAATATTCTGCACCTTATGAACCAGATCCGGAATATGATGCAGATGTGAAAGACATTCAGGAAGATTATATTGAACAGCCAGTAACATCAAAAAAACGGAGGAACTCTGGGGAACCTTCCACCTCAAAAGAAACCTAAGTTGACGACATGTGAATTAGGCCTATTGGAAATGAGGAGACCACTCAAAAAAAAACGCGCCGGGTACTTTACCTCAAGGCAACTCCCTCAGAGATAAGGCGGTTAAACTTGATTTTCCACCAGTCGCGCAACAATAAAAATTTAGTCCATTATTGCGGTCATAATGCAAATTGCGGTCTTCCATTATGACCGCGTCAGCAGGCTACTACCAACCAGTACCAAACAAGTTTTGGGGCTTTATGTCTCGGGGGTGCCGCTCAAGGTGGTGTGGAAACAAGTACAGTTAACCCCGGATATATTGAACACGTACATTATATCAAACTTTAATTTTGTTTTCGTAAAATTCGATACTTTGGGTAGTCGCACGAAAAAAATTCATACGTTTTTTATAGAGTTTTTCCTCTTCTTTAATTTTGGTCTCTTCATATTTTGCACTAAAATTGATAGAAATCGAGTTATTGACAAATAATTAAAAATAAACCTAATTTTAGCCAGTTTTTCCAAGATGGCGGCCAACTCCGGGCTTTACGGGGAGTGCAAATTTAATACGTGCTTCTCGACACCAAACTAAACAAAATAAAACTTATTCCAGCTTGTCCGGATTTGCTCCCGCCATCGATGCACTTGCCGACTGGCCTAAAAAGTAATTTAATTTTAATGTTCAGAGGAAGTTAACCGAAACACGTCAGATACACTGTCTAAGGTATTTCCCGCGTAGTACCATTTTATCATGCTCACTTTTTCTTTAGGTGTATAACAATAAATTATTACTAGCACTGAATATTAATTTTTTTATTAAAATTGATTTACGTTTGAAAATTACGTTGACAACTTAAGGTATGTCGGTTTTTGACTGGTATTTATTGTTACCCTTTTAGTTTTAATTTAAAAATAGATGCAGTTTTTCTCAAATTTATTCAAAATCAGCTCCAATTAAATTGTTCAAATTTGGCATGTCTGTTTACTAAACGTAGACCTTTATAAAACTTATTTACGACTTTGCTATAAAATCAATAGGGGAGCCAATATTTGGAGAGTTCAAAATTTGCATGGGATTTCCTATGTTTCCAACGACGCGACGATGCACCACCCGGTATTTTGTTCTAAAGGGCCGAGTTTGATGATTTTAAGTAATTTGTAACTAAATTATTTGAATTTTTAGTATCTCTCTCTAAATTAAAACTGAAAGCTTCCATCTGTGAATTATACGAGGGAAAACAAAATGTTAATATTTTGGTGAAAGTTTGAAACAAAGTAAGGAATTTAAAAATCATTTTATCATCGTGGAACATGTTTTCTCGATAGTTTGCTTTTTGATTCATCTCGATAGCTTTATTTTTATTGGAGATATTCGCCTTTGAATAAGACAGTAACGATTTACAGCTTTTTTAGCATTGATTTTCGGTCCTCCTCAACACACTTATAAAACAGTGTTTATTGTTTTTGTAATGTCACTGTCATTGAAAAGTCATATTATTATTGTTTTTGGACTTAAAACGATATATGTTAGAGTAATTGCTGAACAGACAATAATATGATTTTTCAAAGACAGTGATATAACATAAATCGTAAACACTATTTTATAGGTTTGTTGACTAGGACCAAAAAAAAGGCATAATTTTAAGTGAAAAATACGAAAAAATGAGTCTTCTGCAAAGGCAAATATCTCCAAAAATATAATGCTATTGAGATGCATCAAAAAACAAAATACCGGGAAAAGATCCACCTAGATGATAAATGTACTTCACAGGGTGTTAGTTTGGGTTGGAAAACTTTAAAAAAAAATCAAATTGATATTATAAATAAATTGGTTATTGATGTAAATATGTTTAATGTAAAATGTGAATTTTGATCAACTATAATTATTATTGTGAATAACGAATTTTAATTTATTAGGTAAAAAAAATTATTGGCGGTTTGTGCACAGATTTCGTTGGCACCCTGTATAACACACTGTTATTAAATAATACTATTTTTTACAAAATTACAATAGATTTATATTATAATAAATTAAAGAGTTGGCAGTAAAAATACATTTAATAATAAAATAAATAATAATAAACTAAAAATTATCTTCCCGGCACCAAACCCACTTGTGCTGCTACCCCAGCATATCCAGCAACTAGAGGCAAATTTTCTTGAGCCCTGTCTCTAACTCTACGAACTCCTTTTTCCTAAACAAAAAAATATCGATCATTGAGAATAAATTATATTTTATTTAAAATTTAGCTTATATCAAAAAGTACGCTCATGAGTATTAAAAAAATATATGAAAGGAGAATTACCCTAATTAAAAAATTGAGAAAAATTATACCCTTGTATATGAATTTTTAAAGTAGCTCAACTTAGAGGTGTGTAGTTCCTGAACGACCTAGTTCCAATGAACTATTCCGACCCCGGAATGAAAGGATCTAGTTCCTGGTTTCTCAAAGAACTAATTCCTCAGGACCTATTCCGGGATCGAGACTGTGACCGATATAGAATAATATGCGACGGGGACGGATCGGCTAGCGCGCGTAGCCCAATGGTAGGCAGGAGTGGGGAGTGCCAGCCGTACGTTATCGGATCCGAACCTAGAGGAACTAAACTAAATAGACTAGTTTACGTACGAACGGATCGGGCCAGCGCGATCGATGCTAGGCAGGAGTGGGGAGTGCCAGCCGTATGCCGTATGTTATCGGATCCGGACCTAAAGGAACTAGAGGAACTAAATAAAAGATTAGTTTACGTATGGATCAGCCAGCGCGATTGATGCTAGGCAGGCGTGGGGAGTGCCAGCCGTATGTTATCGGATCCGGACATAGAGGAACTATTAAAAGACACGGGAATCTATTCTGTCGGCAGATCCGAGATATAATACAAGGCGACGACGATGGATTCGGCCTTGTCTATTGCCACAGCCGAGCCGGTGCGGCGTAATTACCACAGAAAATTGTCGTGGATGTTTTTGATTTTGTTTTTTAAATATTTTATGGGAATATTTCAATTTAGGTCCCTAAAATTAAGAAATCTCTTATAAAACGAAGTAGATAATCTGAATTTTTAGACAAAAACAAAAAGCTTGAAGTGAGGAAAAATGCAATTTTTCGTAAAATTTTTGTAATATTTGCTCCAATTGATTTATGATATAGTTTTTTAAATTCTGAAGGGATAATTTGGTTATTTTTTTGTTTGATTAATTAGTAAGTTTGATAATTTGTTCAGTGTAGAATACAAGAACTAGTTGTGTAGTGTTTTTATAAGAGATTATATTCGTTTATTTTGTAGATGAGTAGTAGGTATTTGGGTATTTTGTCTTTTAATTTTTCTTCTAATTGTAGTAATTCTATTCAGTATTGTGATAGATATACTATATATATCTTTCAACTTCGTTGAAAAGTGCGTTATCATATACCGGGTGCGTCTCAAAAGTGGCTGACCCCTATAACTTTTTTATTTTTTCAGATAAAAAAACGATATTTGGTATGTTAGTATATGACATAAATTGGGATTGATTGACGTATTCAATTGGTTTCGGTCACTTCCGGTTTCACCGGAAATGATTACAACTTTTGATTTTTAAATGGCACCCTCGGTATTTTTTTACTTTATTCGATAGAAAATGACACTCTGAATCGAATGACGTATCATATGTCAACTTTTGACATTTTGGCATATGGTTTATTTGAGATTGTAACATGCGGTTCATAACGACAATTTGACTCAAAATACCAAGTGTGTGGTATCAAATTATTTGTAAAAAAATGCTTTTTCCAAATATGCTAATGAGCCACCATCGTTCCATTTGAAAAAATTCAGATATGATTAAAAATACGATTTTGGCATCGTTTAACCGGCCAGGACAAGACACTAAAAACATTAGACGATCAAATCTATTTTTCCTAGGCTCCTTAATTAAAAATTAGTGTTTTTAACACAGCCATGGTACTCTAGATTGAAATTTAAAATAGAAATTGTTTTTGAGTGACTATGTCAAAAATTGACATATGATATGTCATTCGATTCAGAGTGTCATTTTCTATCGAATAAAGTAAAAAAATACCGAGGGTGCCATTTAAAAATCAAAAGTTGTAGTCATTTCCGGTGAAACCGGAAGTGACCGAAACAATTGAATAAGTCAATCAATCCCAATTTATGTCATATACTAACGTACCAAATCTCGTTGTTTTATCTGAAAAAATAAAAAAGTTATAGGGGGTAAGCCACTTTTGAGACGCACCCGGTATAATTTTGGTTTTCTGATAGTAGAATATACGAAAAAAAAATCTGATCAAATTTATTTTAAATTAAATTATTAATCGAGTCTTATTAATCAAATTAATCCAATCAAATAATAATTAATAGTTAGTTTCTAAATAATATACAGGGTGAGTTTCTTACGATGTTCTCTATGGGTATCTCAGAAACTACTGGAGATATAGAGTCGGTTAAATGGGGAAAGAATTGCAGTTTTGTGGGGTCGTAAATATGCGATTTTACGGAGAAGTTCAAGGCTTACTATTTAAAAAAAAACAAATTTTGGCTATTTTAAAACTTGTCTCTAATTCCATTATAATCTATTTTAGACAAAAAGTTTTCAGATAAAAGTTGTAGATAATCACAAAGCAAATGAGTTTATGTTTTCTGTTTTTTTTTCTAAAGCCTGTCATTTTTGACATATAACACAAACATATGTCTTTTTTAAATGGAAACCGTAGTTGGCCATGACTTCAAAAAAGCGCCATTTTTTAAGCTTTTCATCGATATAGGTATATGTTTTTTTTCCAAAAATTACAAGTTATAGCCAATTCTTTTCTTTATTGGCTAATATCCATACCAATAATACCATACCAATTAGTTGGCATCAAAAATGTAAAAAGTTTCATGTTTTCAAAAAAAAATATCGTATATTCGTAAAGCACTCAATTTAGAATAAAATAATCTAAGAATGAAATTATTTTTTTACAAACCTACATTAAATCAAATTAAAATAGGTATGTAACTTTTTTTAAATATTAATTAACAGTAATTAGCATTATCATAAATTATAAATAATGTATCAACATATCGAAATAATAATTTCATTGTTAATACCGTTTAGAATTATTCTTAAAATAACAGGCAAAAATAATCCACAATTTACAATAAAATAAAAGTTTCGTTTAAATTTCTTAATCAGCTGATCACTATTAAAGTTCGCAGAAACCCGGGCTATGTTATTACATTACTCTGTGGAAAATAACGAAAATAATCCAGTTGGCAGTACATTTTGTCTAGTCGGTTGAGCAACTTTAAGAATATATAAACAAGGATAATACTTACTGCACTTTTTAGTCGTTTCTTCAACCAACCAGGTGTAGCTTCGGTAGAGTGAAAAATTACTGCCACAACTAACAGGACATACAAAAATATTGCAGTAAATTTCATTGTTACTTCTAGCAATACAAAATATGCGAGTAATTATACGAAACAAATGATAAAATATCACCGAGAGCTCAACCTTATATATCAGTACGAGGTTACTTTTCCCGCGTTGATTGGGTGTAAACTAAAAAGTACCGAACCGGGGATGTCCCTATAGTTCTTACGGAGTGATGACTAACAGACGAAATTTAATGCACTGTTATTTTGTTTCCTATTTCTTGTGTTTTAATGGATAAAGACATCGTTTTTTCAATCAATAAGATCGCGTTTTAATTATGTGTATGCTCCATTTCTCTTCTACATAATTTAATTATTTTCATGATATACTTTTGGTATTTTTATATTAAAAAAATATATTTAATAACAATTTAATATTTAATGTGTACCTAAGTATTACATATTAAAAAATAAATATTTTACTCTACACTCTACAATTTAAAAAAGCAGAATATATGTTTATATTCGTGAACTAATGGCTAATGGATTGTGTGGTGTATATAAGTAAACCTATTAAAAATAATATGATATTAACATGTTCTTTAATATTGACATATTTTGTTTCATTTTGGCATGTTTCGTTTCTATAAGTTCATTAACAATAAGTGACTGTTTCCAAGCTTCATATACAGAATATTCCGGAAACTTCGGCAACATATTCTGCAGATAAAAATAAGTAAAAAAGTTCATATAAATGTATGTCCTAAAATGCTTAATTTCGGAGATACAGGGTGTAGAAATTGAATTTTTATTTTGATTTTTTCCAAATAATTTCTGAAGTAAATGAAGTTGGATGAAAATTATTGTCTGGGAGTTTTTTCACATGAGAAATTTGATTTTGATGTCATCATGACTCCTACTTGTAGAGGGCGCCACCTACATATTTTTTAACTGGTTTGAAGACTAATAACTTTTCGTCCGTACCTGTATAAAACTACTGAGTAAAAAAATATTCATTTACGACGTTTTTTACGTAAAAAAAGTCTCTTGGTAAAAATCGCTACGGGTAATGGTTTTCGAGATATTTGGAATCGAAATTATCAATACCTGTCATCATTGACATAAATTAAACATGTTGACTGAATACTTATTAGACTGAAATCATACATTTTAAATGTTTTTGTGCCAAAAGTTCAACAGAAACTGTTTTATCAACATTTTATCGAAGAAAATTTATTATTAATTTAAAAAAAAATAAAAAGTTCACAAATTATGCATTTCAGTCAAATATCTATCTACTCAACATAATATGTTTATTTTTAGTCAATAATGACATGTATTGACTATTTCCATTCTAAATATCTTGAGAACGCCTCCTCTTAGCGATTTATACCAAGGGACATTTTTTACGTAAAAAATCACGGAAGTTAATATTTTAGTAGTTATTTTAGTAGTTTTATACAGGTACGGACGAAAAGTTATTACCCTTCAAAACAGTTAAAATACATGTAGGTGGCGCCCCTTACGAAGAGGTGTCATATTGATATCAAATTCAAATTTCTCATGTCAAAAAACTCCCAGACACCAATTTTCATCCAAATATTGACGTTACTTCGGAAATTATTTGGAAAAATCGAAATAAAAATGAAACTTCTACACCCTGTATCTCAGAAACTAAGTATTTTAGGACATACATTTATACGAACTTTTTTACATATTTTTATCTGCAGAATATGCTGCCGAAGTTTCCGGAATACAGTTCGGACCACCCTGTATAATAATAAGTACAGGGTCTCCCACTAAGAATAGCTCTCGGCTGTATCTCGGAAAGTATTAACCGTAGGGCCTACTGGAAAAATATTTATTACTAAAGGGGCTATGAGAAATTGCTGAAAATTATTTTCAAGTTTGTAAAACGGCCGCTAGAGGGCGCAACTGCTATGGAAAATAAGAAAAAAGAATTTCTACAGAATTTTGCCTAGATAATGGGTACTATAAATAATAGCTTCATAATCTTCAGTAAATTTTGGATTTTTTTCATTAGAACCATTTTCCCCTATCTGCTAAAATAAAGTGGTGGGGGAAGGTTAGATCTATCTTTATTTAAATGTTAATAACTCCGGACTATATGACCAGAATCCAACAAACTAGGGCTCGTTTAAAAGAGCGTTTCTTACTCTATATTATACCATAAAAATAATAATACTAAGATTTTGAACGTAGACGCTAGGGAGCGCTTTCTTACAATTTAACAAACATAGCGCGTTTTTTCAAAAAAAACATAAATACGATAGTATATGTAATTTTACCTGATAGTAAAGAGTAATAAAAGCTTAAAAAGTTAGCGAAAACCCCATCTTGATATCTTCTTTCAAACCGAAGATATTAGCAAAATTATCATAAATACCAAAAAATAAGCCCTTAATTACCATATTTTTACAACACGGTATCAGTAGCCCTCTTGATTATGCCCATTCTAACCAAAAAATAAGATAGAAACAGTTAGTTTATTTTAAAATCGACGTAATACCAAAATACCATAATACCAGATGTATTAATGTCTAATAATTCAGATATTAATAACAGTGAACAAGAAACGATGATTCAGTGAAGTCATGGTAGGTTTTGGAAAAAAGTTGCTTTGACGTAATAGTATAAAGGTCAAATTGTTATTAGATCAACATTTTGATAGTCTTAGCAGCGTTTTTTATCTTTTAATTGCTTTTATTTTAACAACTTCAACTACTTCAAATAATAAAGGCATTTTGAAAAGGCAATTAAAAGATAAAAACGCTGTTAAGACTATGAAAATGTTGATCTAATAACAATTTGACGTTTATACTATTACGTCAAAACAAGTTTTTTCCAAAGCCTACGATGACTTCACTGAATCATCGTTTCTTGTTCACTGTTATTAATATCTGAATTATTAGACATTAATACATCTGGTATTATGGTATTCTGGTATTTCATCGATTTTAAAATAAACTAACTGTTTCTATCTTATTTTTTTTGTTAGAATGGGCATAATCAAGAGGGCTACTGATACCGTGTTGTAAAAATATGGTAATTAAGGGCTTATTTTTTGGTATTTATGATAATTTTGCTAATATCTTTGGTTTGAAAGAAGATATCAAGATGCGGTTTTCGCTGACATTTTAAGCTTTTATTACTCTTTACTATCAGGTAAAATTACATAAATTATCGTATTTAATTTTTTAAAAAAAACGCGCTGTTTGTTAAATTGTAAGAAAGCTTTAGCGTCTACGTTCTAAACCTTATTATTATTGTTTTTATGGTATAATATAGAGTAAGAAACGCTCTTTTAAACGAGCCCTCGTTTGTTGGATTCTGATCATCCAGTCCGGAGTTATTAACATTTAAATAAAGATAGATCTAACCTTCCCCCACCACTTTAGTTTAACAGATAGGGGAAAATGGTTCTAATGAAAAAAATCCAAAATTTACTGAAGATTCTGAAGCTATTATTTATAGTACCCATTATCTAGGCAAAATTCTGTAAAAATTCTATTTTCTTATTTTCCATAGTAGTTGCGCCCTCTAGCGGCCGTTTTACAATCTTGAAAATAATTTCCAGCAATTTCTCATAGCCCCTTTAGTTATAAATATTTTTTTCCGTAGGCCCTACGACTAATACTTTCCGAGATACAGCCGAGAGCTATTCTTAGTGGGACACCCGGTACACTCAGATGCAAAAAACGCAACGGAGAAAATTTGGTCAAATTTAAAATGTTACATTTCTGTTATTTTTAGTTCTATTTTTATGAATTTTTTATCAAGCTGTATATAATTATATCAATTTTAATTCGTATATACTCAGTTTTTTTATAAACTTTAGTATTTGGCATATCATACAGGGTTAACCGAGGGGTTGTTTTTATACCTTTACTTTAAAACACCCTGTGCATGTGTGCATGTCAATTTTTCTAAATCATAATTTTATGGTCAGAACCATGTCTCCTGAGCATTTTTTTGGATTATGTCAATACATACTTTGGTTAATTTTTAAGAGCGAATGAACTTGCCACCAACAATTTGCAATTTTTTTCATTTATCATTTCTTCTTGAAGTTATTTTTCAATATGACAAGGCGGCTTTGTGATTATTGTGAACTATACACTACTATGAACTGTTCATCATGTTCGAGGTTTGAAAAATACTTGGCAAAAGGGCAAAAGGTCGCGAAGCGTTACCAACTTCATTAAATTAACTTCACTTGGTCCTTAAAGAAGAATAGGAAAACATAAAACAATATGATATATGCAGCTTCAGTGATAGTATGAACGGACGTATACAGGCAGTTATAGCATAAGGGAGTTATAGCAAGGGAGGCTAAGGGAGGCTAGCAGTTATAGCTAAGGGAGGCAATACAAAGTATTAGGGTATTTTTTACAATTTTAGTTTTCTCTTTGTATACTTGAGTATTACAGATTTTAGTATTGAAAATACTTCTGGCCGCGTTTATATGGGACCCATCTTTGAAAAAACGACATGCTAGAAGCAACATGGGTTCAATAACCTGCCTGTCAACACGTACTTAAGTCGATAGAGCCTGCATTGATGAGCGAACAGGGCAAGGCCGTTCAAATCTGGACCGTCGGATAAAGAAAGCGATATTATTTTAAAAGAAAATATATCAAGGCATGGGTTGTTAGGTACAGTTTGGCTATTTTAATCTAACTATTTCCGTAAGGGGCAAATTATACGAGAAAGAGCAGAATCACATAAATAATAAATTTAGACTAATTACCATATCTTTTTATATGATTATTATTTTTAATTAACAACTTAGGACAAAGAAAAAAGCTTGCATGATTTCCACCGCCAACAGGCGTTAAAACAAATGAATCCAAGGCGTTGTCAAATATTTATTGGGATAAGTTGATAAGTTTTTACCGTTTGAATATTGTTGTAAATAATAATTATTCTCATTTAATTAGTGCTAACTTATCAAAGTTCACAACACGGCGAAATTTCAATAAAATCGGCCAACGGATCTTTGAGATATTAATAAAAAATGTCTATTAGGAAACATCTTGACACCCTGTATCTTTAAAATTATGCATTTCCGGACACATGTTTAAATTAACTTTTTACCTTAAAAACACTCAAAGAATCACCTCCTGAAGTTGGCCAGATACTACTTAATTAACACCCTGTATTTAAAAATGGCTAGCTAGTGATTTTGTAAGTAAAGCTATGTTTATTTTAATAGAAAAAAAAATACATTTCATAAAAAATAAACAAACCCATAATTCAATTACTATACACTAATTAATTAACTTTAAATGTATCTAAATAGGCACTTTAATAATTGAAAAATGGACATGAGCACTTCATAGAGTATACCAAATATGTAAAAAAAAATCCAATAAAAAATCCACAAATGGCACATTAAAATCTGCATTATCTGAAATCAAATTATAGGTACCTAAACGGCCAATCAGCCAGACAACAGTGACAAGACGCCGACATCGATAACGCGATGAGCAGTTTTTAATAATTATTCCGAGTTAATACTTCAAGTAGCATTCCTTCAAATAAATTTTAATTTAAAAATATTTTAAAGTATTGTTAATATAGTCATATTAATGATTATAGCCTGTATGATTTCTAAAATAAAAAATCAAGCGTGTTTTTATCAGAATAATTATTAAATGATCAAATAGAAATAGTTAATATTTATTAACTTCGTAAGTGTTACATTTTAATACCGTATGATCGAATAAAATCGGCGTCAGCGATGGCTATGAAATGAAGATCGCTGTCATTTTATATGTGAAATTATATGGGAAATGTCATCGATCGTCATTTCCAAGCCAACTGGACGCCGTTTTTTCTCGATCATACGGTATAATTATGGATTTAATAATTAAATAATTATCTTAAGGTTAAATTGTGGTAAACTTGTTATGAGTTTCAATCATTTATATTTAAAATCTTAGGGAGGCAATATAGATTTTAGGCAGAAGAACTCAAGGGAAGGACTGTGTAATTAGTAATTAAAACTTTACATTTTTTTACTTGCCATTTTTCTTGTCTTTCACGTTGCACGTTGACTCTTCGTTGTGTCACACACAATCTGAATTTCGGATATGATGCAGAACTGATAAATTAGACCAAATATATTACTTGCAAGGTATGAAAAGAAATATTTTTGTTAACTTTGCAACTACTTAAGGCATGCAATAATTTTAAAAAAAATTGACGTGAGATTACTTCATAATTCTTGAAAGTCTTGGATGATAAAGATTTTAATTATTATGGGTCTGTTTTGTTTAAGAAGCTACTAAATAATTTCAAAAACTCAACTATCAAAATATAATGGTAGAAAATAGTTTTCCTCATAACAAAAAACCGTCAATACCGCTACTCACATTATGGGCACCTTTTTATACTTAAATCTCTTAATGATGTTTAAAAATACATATGTAGGTACATACTATAACTAGTGGTTGTCACGGGTTTTTTTATTAGGTATGATGAAAAGAAGCTGCAAACTAAATTATCGTTGGAGCCAACTATATTTTAATTTATTTTATCTACAGTAACTATGCACGGTAAGGGTTCAAAATATGCCTATACTGTGAGGCAACTCAATTCGAGTATAAATTAACACTTACATTCCAAGTATCTTCTTGGTCTACCGGCACCCCGTTCATCCTTATTCCATCATTTCTATAAAAATAGTATGATTTATAACTTTTAATTTTTATTGAGAGAATTGGTGAAATTTTGTTGTACGGCGAATTTAAATTTAGGGGCCCTCCATAAATTTACACCGTAAGTTAATAATTCCAAGGTTTAAATTAAACCTTGGAATACGCGGGTAATAGCCGGAAATATGCAAAAGAAGGAGTGAGTTTAGGTTAGATTAGAATTAGGTTTTAGTTGGTTTTGAATTAATAAAAATATAGACCTAATCTAAACTTAACCGAAACTGACCCACTTTTTGGTATATTTCGGGCTCCTACATGGGCAACTCTACGTTTAAACGCGGGCTTTTACGGTAACATAATACTCATTCTGATTGGTTTAATCTGGCTCCATAACAAAACTGTGGGTTCGAAGTGCTATTGCAAATTAATGCAATTAATTCTATGTATACCCTTTTATAAAAAGCCATCACGATAAAAATTAAATATCAAAATTATTTAACGTTGCGAACGGTTCACTTGTTCACTATACGTATCTGGAATATATTTGCGAATGGAGATCAGCGATACGATGGTGCGTCCAAACCTGGGGAGACGAGCGCGAGACATTCCAAATTCGCTGTGTGGACGAGTCTTGCGAGAGTGTCGCGAGTCAACCCACGGAGCCTCGTTGCTATCCGTCCCCTGTCGGTTTTCCAATGGCCGAGATCAAAGAAAGCTCGAAAGTCTGGACGTGTTTTTGGTAGGCCCGCCCGACTGCGAGATATTAGCTCTGATTTATAAATTTCGACCATTTAAAACTAAGTAATCTCAAATTTTTAAATCGTACACCGTATGTATTATCATTTTTTCTGATAGAATTTACAAATTTTATGTCACTGATAATTTTTACCCTACCGAAATCTAACATTTCTTTAAACAAATTGAATTATTACAACATCTATTAATTTTAGATATATAATATCAAAAAATGGCAAGAAAAGTTACCGAATTGTACGTATGTATAACCCAATAATAAAATAAAAAATAGGGTATTCCCATTAGAAAATATGTTATATTCGCAACACTTTTTTGAATTACCCTGTATACTCTATAGTAATGTTAAAATGTGCTTCAATAACTTTTTTATTTAACATTTTGTTCTAAAAACGTTAAAAAACGTATTATGCAAAAAACGTCGTGTAAGAGATAAAGGGGAAAACAGCCAAAAAGGTAAAACCATAGACTTAAAATATAATATAGACTACACTATTTACATCTCAACGCGGACAAACAACCTTTTTTGTACACATGTTTACTTCTGGGTACAGTCGACCTCAGTCGACCGAGCCTTCCTCATCCAGCCTATGTTGTCACGTCTTTAATATTATCAATATTTTTTTTCTTGTTATACACATATATTGAGATATTAATACTACAGTTTAATAAAGTAGGTTTTAATATTCCATAGATGTATTAAATAGTCCTTATACTACTAAATTATAAGTCGGATACTGTTTAATAAGGATAAGTTCTTTACAATATGACAACACCGATTAGAGGCGAGGGAGCCTATTCATTCATTTATTACCTTGTAGTACGCGTCGCACGTGTGCAGTAAAGCTTTGTTGCCGCTATGTCCCCGGCTGTATTAATGCATTTTCTTAGCTTGTAGTTCTTAACTGTTTATTTTATTGACTTTTTCTGTTCAAGAACTATAAAATATGGTTCGCCAGTGCCAAATTTGCAAGAAATTTGACTTAAATAATCCATTTAAGCCTTGAAACGACTTTCGACCGGTAGGCAACTCTCAATTTACCCATTAGGAGTCAGTGGCGTTGTTGTAGAAAGGCGCTTATTTAGATAATATTTTAGTAAAATGTAAAATCTGAATTTTTTCTTTTACGTTACATTATTTACTTACTTACATTGTAACAAAATCATAATTATAACCCTGTTAATAATTAATAATGTTTTTATTAAAAATATATTCCGGTTTATTCTAAAATTATCTTCAGAATCTAAAATAACATACAAGAATTTTAAAATGATATTACATTATGAAACAATATTTTTAATATACCGGGTCGTCTCAAAAGTGGCTCAACCCTATAACTTTTTTTTATTTTTTCAGATAAAAACAGATTTGTATGTTAGTAGGTATATGACATAAATTAGGATTTATAGACGTATTCAATTGTTTTTGGTCTCTTCCTGTTTCACCGAAATGATTACATCTTTTGATTTTAAAGGCACCCTCGGTATATTGCTACTTTATTCGATAAAAAATGACACTCTGAATAGAATGACATATCATATGTCAACTTTGACATTGTCGCTTAAAAACATATCCTATTTTAAATTTCAATCCAGTTTTTTCAATCCACTAAGTTTTAAACAAGGAGCCTTGGAAAATAGTTTTGATCGTCTAATAGGTTTCGTGTCTTGTCTAGGCCGATTAAAAGATGTACAAATCGTATTTTTAATCATACATATGTCAATTTTTTTCAAATGGAACAAGGGTGACTCATTAGCATATTTGGAAAAAGCATTTTTTATGAATATATTGATACCACACACTTGGTATTTCGAGTCAAATTGTCGTTATGAACCGCGTGTTACAATTACAATTAAACCATATGCGAAAATGTCAAAAGTTGACATATGATATGTCATTCCATTCAGAGTGTCATTTTCTATCGAATAAAGTAGAAATTACCGAGGGTGCCGTTTAAAAATTAAAAGTTATAGTCATTTCCGGTGAAACAGGAAGTGACCAAAAACAATTGAATGCGTCAATCAATCCTAATTTATTTCATATACTAACATACTAAATCTTGTTTTTTTTATTTGAAAATATAAAAAAATTATGGGGATGAGCCACTTTTGAGACGCACCCGGTATAATAAAGACAGTACCGAGTTATAAATGTAGTTTTTATTTTATCCACTTCCTATCACCTTCCTTGCTTTAATGGAACAGATTTATGTTTGCTCTAATTTACATAATAAGACATCACTTAACCAGAAAAAAAATTACAACAATCATATTTTTTTTCTCTCCCTGTTGCCGATTCTATTATATCTGTGGAATAGATCCTGTTTTGATTAATATTAGGGGTTGTAAATGTTTGACTAAAATTAATAATTTATTATTAATTTCAAAAATTACCTAATTTCGATGATAAAATTTCTTCTATAACGTGTATTTTATTATTTTTATCCTTTTTGGACTCTAAATTGTTTTTTCTAAACTTTTATTTAAAAAATCTTAATAAAATATAAAAAAGTTTAAATACGATATATTTTTAATTTAATTATAGCTTCATTAAAATAAAAAAATTACCCGGCTATGATACGGAGAGTTCAGGTGTACTTGAAAAACGAAAGACAGTGTTGTGTTTCTCGGCAGAGTCGTCAGGGAACGACCGTTACGACAGAGACAACCTATCTATCGCTCGTGTCGCACTCGTTATAACCTAAAACAATAACACAACAATAACAAGACAGTGTCTGACCGCATGTTCCAGCTATTTATGAATGAGATGCTCAGTCTATATTTTATTTTAAGTCTATGGGTAAAACCGACGATGAATACCATGTTAAAGACCGAATATCATATTAAAGACAACCGCCGACTTGTATCTGGTATTTTCAATACGCCTATGATGGTTGCGCATGTTGCAAAATCTGTGAATTTTTTAATTATATGTGCCTACAAACATGATGTAATAATATGTATATAGTTGCTGTCCTCCATTCGCGAACTTCGAGTTCCGGGCTTTACGCCCTGGGGCTACTCGAGAACGGTTCTGAAAGGAGCGGTGCGCGATAGCCTGGTGCCTCCATATGGCGCGGAACAGTTCTGGAGCTTTATGACTCAATTGAATGGACTGAGAGTATCGCGTTCTTGAACAGTTCAGAGCTGCTCAACTGCGTGAAAGGAGGACAGCCATTACAGTAAGTTACGTTTGAAAATGACGTTGAAAACATTAGGTATATCGGTTTTTGAACCGTGCAACACCAAAAACAACACCCATGCACGGTTCAGAGACCATGCAACATCTGTATAAAGTTTTTTCCATATCTTTGATAACAATGACGATATTGGACTTCCTTACACTAGCATAGTGTCCTGTATAGTTTGCAAACGAGCCAAGTAATTTGCAAACTGCTGTTTACTCGCTATTTTGTAAAAATAGGCGGATTCTTTCAAAACAACGAAACTTTTAGTACAGCCTGTATAAATAAACATTATTATAGATAAAACTTGTAAAAAGAAAGCTGTGTTTGAACTTATAGAAACGAGAATCATGCCAAACAAACAAAATATAAATATTATATTGTTTTAATAATAGTACACATACAATAGATTCATCATACACAAATACATATAAACATTTATCGAAATATTTTGTTGTTCAAATGACCCCAAAATACTTACTTATAGCGTTATGTTTTGGTGAATTTTCTGAATTATACTATCATGCAAATTAAAACATTTACATTTGAATGTACACATCCAGTATCAAATTGTTATTAAACAAATTCATATAAATGTGTAACGAAAATGAATTTAGAAATATAAAAATATAACATGGGGGGGAATTAATTAAAATATTTATTGTATGTAGAAAGAGAATGGGGCATAGACTTAATTAAGAATAGTTTTATGAAGTAAAACGTCAGATATCCTGAAGCACCTATGGTAATAGATATGCTTATAATACATTAACTCAAGAAATAAGAAACAGAATAACACTGCAATAAGGTTCGTCTATTAATCATGACTTTTTAAGAACTTTAGGGACATCCCCGGGTCGGTAGTTTTTAGTTTACATACAAACAACGCGGAAAAAGTCATCATCTATTGATATATAAGGTTCAGGCTGTCTGCGATATTTTAACATTTGTTTCGTATACTTGTTCCCATATTTTACACTGTTAAAATAAACAATGAAATTTACTGCAATATTTTTGTATGTCCTGTTAGTTGTGGCAGTCATGTTTCACTCTACTGCAGCTAGGCCTGGTTGGTTGAAGAAACGACTAAAAAGTGCAGTAAGTATTATTTTTCTCAAATTTTAAATTAGGGTAATTCGTTTCATACTTTTTTGTTGGATACTAATAAACGTAGGTACTTAGCGATAAATACCAGATTTAATAAACCGGGTGCGTCTCAAAAGTGGCTCACCCCTATAACTTTTTTATTTTTTCAGATAAAGAAACGAGATTTGGTATGTTAGTATATGACATAAATTAGGATTGATTGACGTATTCAATTGTTTTCGGTCACTTCCTGTTTCACCGGAAATGGCTACAACTTTTGATTTTTAAATGGCACCCTCGGTATTTTTTTACTTAATTCAATAGAAAATGACACTTTGAATCGAATAATATATCATGTCAACTTTTGACATATTCGCTTAAAAATAAATTGTATTTTAATTCTCAATCTAGAGTGCCATGACTATATTAAAAAGACTAATTTTTAATCAAGGAGCCTTGGAAAAATAGGTCTGATCGTCTAATGTTTTTAGTGTCTTATCCTGGCCGGTTAAAAGATGCCCAAATCGTATTTTTAATCATATCCCCATTTTTTCAAATGGAACGAAGGTGGCTCATTAGCATATTTGGAAATAGCATTTTTTACGAATAATTTGATAGGTACCACACACTTTGTATTTCGAGTCAAATTGTCGCTATGATCCGCATGTTACAATTTCAAACAAACCATATGTGAAAATGTCAAAATAAGTTGACATATGATATGTCATTCTATTCAGACTGTCATTTTCTATCGAATAAAGTAAAAAAATACCGAGGGTGATATTTAAAAATCAAAAGTTGTATTCATTTCCGGTGAAACCGGAAGTGACATAAAACAATAATCGAATATGTCAATCAATCCTAATTTATGTCATATACTAACATACCAAATCTCGTTGTTTTATCTGATAAAATAATAAACTTATAGGGGTGAACTACTTTTAAGACGCACCCGGTATATGCATAAAATTCTCGTGTCACAGTTTTAGTTACCATACTCCTCCAAAACAGCTTAACCGATTTTGATAAAATTTTATATGTTGTATATTCAGTAGGTTTGAGGTGGTTATCTATTTTTATACCCCTAAGTGATAAGGGTGTTCCACCCCAATTTTTTTAATTTTTTTGAACAATTTTTTTTATTTTTACCTTTTTATGATGTAGCATTAAAAATACATACAACCCTAAATTTTCACCCTTCTACCATCAACCCCTATTTTTTAACAGCGATATTAGTAATTCAATAATTTTCAATCTCGTGAATAACTATTTAATTCACACTTCTTAAGCTTGATTTTCATGCATCCGTTATTCGTTGGTACGTTGGTCCGACGGTGCTCTGATTGGTCATAGCCTTTTCGCGCCACTTTTCATCCGTAAATATTTTACTTCAGCCCGTCAACGGACCCGTTCGTACGATAACGGACGTTTTGACACTTTTTTGACAAATTTAATCTAACAATAATAAAAATATAAGTAAAATAGCAAAATCGTTATGGAAACGAAAATATAAAATAGCACCAACGTATATCCGATAAACAGAGGCATGGAAATGCAATAAATTTAAAAACTGCGTTATTTTCTAACCAATCAAAGTCTTTAAATTCTACCAATAAAATTAATATCGTATCAACGTATCGTCGGACAACGGAAGCATGAAAATCAAGCTTTAGTCGATATTTTTGTTTTTCTAGGAAAACGGAGTTCGCAGAGTTAGAGATAGGGCACAAGAAAATTTACCTGTTATTGCTGGCTATGCTGGGGTAGCATCACAAGTTGGATTGGTGCCTGGAAGATAATTTTTAGTTTTTTATTGTTTATTTTTCTATTACATGTATTTTTACTGCCAACTGTTTATTATTAATTTATTATTAAAAAAAAATCTGATATAATTTTGTTAAAGAATTAATTTGATTTAATACCTTAAACATGTACGGTATACTGAGGTGCCAACTAAATCGTTATACAAAGCGCCAATTCTCATATTCTTATTTTTTTATTTAATAGAAGTTTGTTCACCTAATTTTAATGTAAGCATTCAGAACGTCATAATTAGTGGTAGTAATTAGTGGAAAAAGTTAACAAACTTTTAACTTTTCCACTAACTATACTTCAAAATTTGCGAGAAATGTCATTTTCGCTTTTGATTATCACCCGTCAAGAAAAATTTTGGTTAGAAATCAAAAGTTTATTGTTTTATGAGCTAAATATTATGCTTTCTCTATGGATACAACAGACCGCGAGCTGTTGCTAGGAAATTTTATTAATTTTAATTGTGTTTTTTAAATATTGTGAATGATCGTAAGTATAAAGTGTAATTGAAACCACTAATTTATTTCACTAATTGGGAGGTTCTGAATGAAGCTAAAGTTAGTTAACCAAAATTCACATTTTCAATTAAAAATAGTTGCATCAATAACAATTTGATGTAGTATAATAATAATAAAAATGAAGATGTCCTAATAAAAATTAAGATGACTGAGATCGAAATTGAAATCGACAAAGTATCAAGATACAACTTTTAATCCGCATTAAAGGGCCTAGAGACTATACAATTTTGCTAACAAAAGAAGAAATCAGTAACTCATTTTTCTTTTTTAGAAAAATATTCCAGTGATAACCCATATACAGACCGGACCACCGTAGTAGTAACATAGGCAGAACCGGACGAATTAGCGTATACCCGTCCGCCGGATAAAAAGCAGGCCAAAAAATGCGATAAAATAAAAATAGAAAAATAGGTCGATATGTGATAAGAATGTTTCAGAATTTGTATTTATTCGTGTTTTAATAGCCAAAACGAATACGTAGATTCTCGCGACAGTTCTCGTGTAAAATTTATTTAAGTAACTGTAAAATGGTATTTCCAAAATAGGTCTTATCGGGATATACAAATAATTTTTCCTCAACTTTCGTAAACAGGCCAATTCCACCTTTATCTACTATATCAAGAGTTATTAATAATTTTGAAACACAATGGGTGCGTGTCCCCAAAAAAGCACAAAAAGCCTGATGTGTTGATTAATGAAGAACAGGAGTTAAAGCAAGGGTTCGTTTGTGCTACCGCGGATCAAATTCCCACGTTCTCAAGTAATCAAATTGCTGAGGTGGATGCCCTGCACAGTGCCCGTATTGTTCAAGGATATTTTGAACAATACTTTTCCCAACCGTTTAATTAGTGGATATGGAACTATTTTGTGGCCCGCTAGATCACCAGATCATTCTCCCAATGACTTATTTTTGTGGGGTTATGTAAAATCCAAAGTGTATGGTCATAATAGGGCTAATAACCTGGATGAGCTTCAAGTAAAAATACGAGAGGCTTTCCAAACTATTAGCCCTAATATGTTAGCCAATGTCAGACGGGGATTTTACGACCGCCTAGGCTTCTGTCTAGCACAAGAAGATGGTCTTTTTGAACACTTGTTATAACTTTTTCTTATTTAGAGTAATATTTTAGTTTTTAGTATTGAAAATACTTCTGGCCGCGTTTATATGGGACCCATCTTTGAAAAAACGACATGCTAGAGCCGACATGGGTTCGATAACCTGCCTGTCAACACGTCGATAGTTTAGCCGGCGTTAGAAATATGGAATAGGGCAAGGACGTAGGCAAGGTCGAAAGCCGAATTGAGGTAGAGGTCGTAAATAAAATGATCCATAATGTTAAAATACGCTTCGAAGTGTTAAAAGTGTTGAAAATTAATTAAAATCTATTAGGTTTAAGATATTGGTGAGTACTTTTTGAGTTTTAAGTCAAGTATGTAGGTGAGAGAATATTATGTGATTTATTCGATTGTATAAGCCGTGAATCTAATAGGGTGTGTGTTATATTTCATGAATATTTCATTTTATTTTGTTGGTTTCCGACGATAGGTACGTGTTAAATAAAACAACCAAAAATAAAAGTAAGAAGTGTTGAGTATGTTAAAATAAACTGAAAAACCTGTGTATTGGAAAATGAAAGTGTATTTCAATTAGTGATACAAGAATTATAAACAAGGGTTATCTTTAATAAAACAAGTGAAAAATAAAAAAGTTAAGTACCTACTTAGTGAAGTAGTGGAGCTTTTTTACTACTCGTATATGTATAATAATAGAGTATAGGTGCAGTGGCGTTTTTTTATAGCGGGTCATAAGATTTTACGTGCCAAATTTTCAGTCCCATCTTAGAGCTTCTTCTATTGCAGTGATAGGGCTGAAATGTATAACAGGTTTAGGAAAACTACCATCTCAGCAAAAAGATTTTTTTTTAAATTTTTAAAAATCTTTTTTTTTTATAGAAAATTCATATTTTTCTTTGCCCTGTAATCTTTGTCTATTTACTTTAAAACATTTAGAGGCAACGTAATGTCTTAGTCTGTCAAAAAATAATAATTTTGATTTGTCTATGGGACCGAAGGTTATTGCTCTTCTGTGATGAAAACTGATGGCAATTTCTATATATTTCTGGAACAACAATTAATTAATTATTATTATTTTGTTTGAGTTAGTGATAAATTAGTATGACATTAAGTTCTCTGTACGTGTTCTAAAGTGAAGGGACAAAGATTGTGAAGGGCAAAGAAAAATATAAATTTTCTATAAAAAAAAAAGATTTTTAAAAATTTAAAATTTATTATAAAATTTATATATTATATTTATATATTTTAATTTATATATATATATATATATATATATATATATATATATATATATATATATATATATATATATATATATATATATATATATATATATATATATATATATATGGGCTTCCATAAAACACATAAATTCGCAGCGCAAAAGTCTACAGTTTTTCAGCGGCGCACAGAGAGGACCCTACTTTATGGAAAAATTATTTTGCTCACAGATATTATTTAGTATTATTTATTATGAATTAGTGTTAAAATCACAAAATCAATAGAAAATATGAAAAAATTAACAATTATTAACCCATAGGAAATGGTTTATACAGGGTGTTACAATATTAACGCACTTATGCAAAATCATATTTTCGCAGATTCAGGTTAAAGGCACACCTTAACTAGTTTCCAAAAACGTATGAGCCTAGAAGCATCAAAAATGAGAAAATTTTTATTGTACAGGGTGTCCCAAAAGTAAGAAAGTAATCAACTTTTTATAAAACTATTTTTTTCTTAGAAATCGATTTTTTAAGACTTTTGAGGCAATTGCATAAAAATATGATAACAGCTGTACCTTAATTTTATTTGTAGTTATTTTGAAAATACAATATTTATCAACTTACTTTGTAACTTATTGAAAAAAATATATTTTTTATTTATTTATTAATATCTCTGAAACTATCCAAATATATTTACATCTTATCTTAGGATTATGTAAAGTAATCAGAAAGGAAGCCAAAAATACAGAGTGTTCCTTTAAATAAATCATCCCGGTCCACTCACACTTTTTTGAGCCACCCTATAGAAGTTAAAATTGCCACGCCCTTTCTAATTTGAAGTTCAATAGAACACAAGTTTACTTAATTAGGATGAGTTATATAGACGCCACTAGCTTTTTAATTTTAACAGCCGGGTGGTCGGGGTTCAAAGATATATATAAAAGGGCGCCACGAGATTATACTCTACGAACTCGGCAATAAAGATGTAACTATTAAGTAGACTTCAACACTAACCTCGAACTGTTGAGTGCAACTACCACGAACTTCAAATATGCTATAACTCGTTAAACTTAAGTGACTCTAACTTAACTATGAGACTAGACTGTAAATAATACTACTAAAAATATTTAAGCAATTTATTAAAATATTAAAAAGTTAAATATATATAAAAAAAGAATGAAATGTAAAATGTAATATGTTAAGAAATTATTTCAATCTAAAGGTTGGAAAAGAAAATGGAATTTTAAATTAAATGCAATAACTAAACCTATGACGTCAAATCCCCTTATCTAACTTAATACTAAATACAATCAGGGTGGTTTATACCCATAAATCAAGTCTAAAATTATACTAATATCTAAACGATCTTACTCTACAGTCTTGAAATTACTTGAAAGTTCCTATGGGTGGCTACGACGGTGTACAGCAGCTCGATGTGATGTCACTGGAGCCCACGGATGTCAGCAGAGATACAGATGCATGGCAGGTGTTTCAAACGATGAACATAAAAACCCTAAATAACAATGGTTGTCTAGCACAACGTGTAGGAGTTAATAAAGGTAATAAAGAAGGACTAATCAAATCTGAACTTTACCTCAACGAGGGTTTATGATGTCCAACGGGTAACTCTACACACGGGCAACAGGAACGGATGGAATTCTGGACTGTTCTGTGCTGTACGGTCTGGATCGGTCTTCTTGCTCTACAATTACGAACAACCAAATAAGACTTAAGAAAGATAACACTCAACTAATCTTTCTACACCACGTGGGCGTAGAAAAGTCGAAAACCAGATAACAATATAAACAAAAATCAGTTGAGCATTGACTTAGAATAGGCTGAAGAATTATAGCATACCTTGGAACTGTTCGGGGACTTCTTGGGCACGTGGAATCGGAATATCAGTCGGAAAAAGGCTATTTTAATCCCATTATGGAAACTGGTAGGTGGTCCATGTAAATCCCACAAAATACAACCACGTCTCTGACCAAATGTGTTTCGGAAGCGTTAATCCTTCTTTACGAAGACCTGCTATTCACCAACAGGGAATGCTTCACGAAACGGCAGCCAGCTCTTCACGATGATATTCTCGGTCGGGGAGTACACAAGAAGTGATGCAAGGATTCGATTTCCTTCACAAAATCAGATTTCAACCGGAAATCTCCCTCCAGGATACAGATAGAGAACTATATATCTTGACTAGTCCAACTCACAAAAAGGCATAAATAAAAAATGATGTTTTAGAATATTTTCTAACAGCCATATTTCATATCCGGTCAATAAACGAACTAAACTCAGAAATTCCACAATCAAATGAACGAATTGCACACTGCGATCCACATAAAAAATAACCAATTTAACTACGAAATTTTATCTGATAATTATAAAATTTATCAAAGATATAGAGAGATGAACAAAAAGCCTACTGCTGGTCGCCTGGTCCAGTGACAATATTGTGTATCTATAGCGCGGTGTATATCGGGTTGCATAATTGTAAAATTTAAATAAAATAATATTTAACAATAAAATTATAGTCAACATGATGCAAAAATAATAGCTATTTGCGATATTTTATGGGCTAGCACACAGAGGTCGTTGCGAGGAAATTTGACTGTTAAAAATATTTTCTTGAAATACATCCTCGTACATACTTTAGGTATGCACTTAAACAAATTCCCCAAGTTTTTTATTCTAGGAGCTATAGATTCCTGACGCACTATTGCCGGACTGTGGGACTGTGTATCCAACAGAACAATACCACACAGGGTGGCAGTTTGGGGCAGATTTTTTTTTGGCGCGACATAAAAGTATAAAGACCACCTATAAAATAAGATATTCCTACTTTTTTTTAAATCGTTCATAAATTTAAAAGTTTTTTCTTTAATATATTTTAACAAAAACGACCCTAATACAACGTTTGGCAAGGTTTGGCAACGTTTTGCAATTTGCAATTGAAACTTTGCAACGTTTTGTTTTTGTTTTGTGATGCTCCAAAGCCTACTTGTTGTAAATTGATAACAAGATTTATGAAATAATAATATATTTTTTTGGATATATTTAATATATGAATATGTATGTAATGAAGAATATATTTAATGTTGTCAGCGACACTGGCTCTCTGCGCGGCACCGCGCTGCTTATAGACCGAGGAATGGTGTCAGATTTTGGGACACGATTATAGGCATGCAGGCAGGATATGCCTTTTAGGCCCATGGGGCCAAGGCCCCTTCTAAAAAATAAAAACTATCTAAAAAATAAAAACTAACCTTCTAAACCATAAATTGGGTTAAATATTAGGCTTTTGTAAGCCAGTTAGTAAACCTTAATAGTTCTATAAATAGTTTACAAACTCAGTGGTACCAAAAATTGAAAATAAACGAAGAGTTTATACAATTTAAATTAGATACAGGCGCAGAGTGTAATACTTTACCTTATAATTACTTTCAGAAATTAAACAAAAATAATTCTTTAAATTTAAAGGAAACTAAGTTAATTTTCACGTCATACAGTGGCAATAAATTTAAACCGTTAGGGTCAGTAAATTTTAAGTGTAAGTTAAATAAAAAAGTCAACAAGGTAGATTTTTTGGTAGTAGATCTCAACAATGCAGTACCTATCTTAGGGCTAGAAAGTTGTCTAAAATTTAATTTATTAAAAAGAGTCAATGAAATTGCAAGCAAAGAAACGAAAGAACAGTTTAATAGTAGGAACAAAGATGTTTTTACAGGGTTAGGTAAGATAGGTAAGTACAAAATTAAATTGGTAGGAGAACCTGAACCGATTATTAAGCCAATAAGAAGAGTTCCAGAAGCTGTAAGTCATAAATTAAAAAACACCTTAGAAATTATGGAAAAGAAAGGCATGATAATAAAAGTCAATGAACCAACAGAATGGTGCCAAAATTTGGTAATTGTGGAAAAACCAGACAAATCATTGAGGGTATGCCTGGATCCAAAAGATTTAAACCGATATATAGGGAGAGAAAGGTATTTAATACCATCACCTGAAGAATTGTGCCATAGGCTAGCGGGAAAGGAAGTCTTTAGTGTATTAGACATGAAAGATGGCTTCTATCAAATAGAGCTTGATGAACCAAGTAGCTACTTATGCACATTTGGAGCGCCATTTGGGAGGTATCGTTTTAAGAGAATGCCATTTGGAATATCATCAGCACCAGAGGTTCTACAGAAGGCAAATACAAAAATATTTGGTGACCTTGAAGGGGTACAAATATATTTTGATGATCTAACCATTGCAGGGAAAGATGCTGAAGATCATGACAGAATATTACAAGAGGTAATAAACAGAGCAAGAAAATACAATTATAAATTTAATGTAAAGAAACTTCAGTATAAAATTGACAAGGTCAAATATGTTGGGTTAATAATATCAAAAGAAAGAATAGCAGCAGATGCAAGTAATGTGGAAACAATTGTCAAATTAGAAGAACCGAAGAATGTAAAAGCCTTACAGAAATTTTTAGGTATGACAAATTATCTAAGTAAATTTATACCTCATTACTCCGAAAGTACACAGGCACTTAGAGAATTGCTAAAGAAAAATGTTATTTGGCAATGGGATCAAGTACATTCAGAAGCTTTTAGAGAGTTAAAGAGAAAGCTTACTATAGCTCCAACATTGGATATATTGAGAAAAGATAGTGACATCTTATTACAAACTGATAGTTCAAAAACAGGCATAGGTGTATGTTTGTTGCAGAATGGACAACCAGTGCCATTTTATTCACGTTGTTTTACAGAAAACCAGCTGAGATGGGCACCTATAGAAAAAGAACTTTTTGCTATTTCAGCATCAGTGGAAAAATTTCATCAGTTTATTTATGGACGTAAAATTAATATTCAAACTGATCATAAACCTTTAATATCAATATTCAAAAAAGATATAAATAAGGTAAGTCCAAGGTTACAACGAATGATATTGAAATGAATAAAATATGAAGTAGATATTTCTTATTTACCAGGGAACAAAATGTTCATAGCAGACTTTTTATCAAGAAATCATTTGCTAAATAATGCACAAGATGATTCTAGCCTGAGAGAGGTTGTGCATTGTTTAGAAGTTGACCTACCTATTTCGAATAAAAGACTAAATCAAATTAAACATTTAACTTTACAAGACGAAATTCTTAAAATAGTTTTAAACTAGTATAAAGAAGCATGGCCATTAAATAATAAAAATATAACTAATTCTGAACTGAAACACTATTTTAAATTAAAAGATATCTTACATGTAAAAAATGATACTTGAGTAATAAAATAGTAATTCCTAAAGTTCTACGTAAAGAAATGCTTAATTTAATTCACGCAGGCCACTTTGGTATAGTAACTTTGGTAAGTGTAAACAAAGAGCTAGAAGTTTGCTATACTGGCCAGGAGTGTCATCAGATATAGAAAATTTAGTAAGAATGTGTAAAACTTGCGAGAAAATTAAACCGACTAACGTCAAAGAACCAATTATATCTCATGACATACCACCATTAACATTTTTAAAGATAGGCATGGATATAATGTATTTTAATGGAAAAGATTATTTAGTTGTAATAGACTATTATTCAAAATGGATAGGTTAAAAGTTTAAAAGATAAAACTTCAGATAGTGTAATTAATAAACTAAAAGTTATTTTTGCAACTCATGGAATACCAAGATTTATTGTTAGTGATCACATGCCATTTGCTAGCTCTAAGTTTAAAGATTTTGCTTATGAATATGGTATTGAACAAATTCATTCAAGTCCTAGATATCCAAAGTCGAATGGACTTGGTGAAAAAGCTGTTGGTATAGTTAAGAATATCATGAAAAAATGTAAAGACAGTTGTTCAGATATTAATTTAGCTCTTTTAAATTATAGAAATACTCCAGTAGCAGGTTTACAATATAGTCCAGCCCAAATTCTGATGAGTAGATTTTTAAGATCGCAGTTACCTTGTACAAACGAAGTTTTGGCTCCAAAGATAGCAATTAATGTTAAAGAACAGATAGAGATAAACAAGGGAAAAGTAGAAGGGTATTATAATAAAACAGCTCATAATAAAAAACCTTTTAAAAGCGGGGATGATGTAGTAGTACAGAATTTGCCCAAAAAGAATTTGGACACCGACAAAAGTTATTAATGAAAAAGGACCAAGGTCGTTTACTGTGCAGCAGGACAATGGTAACTTATTGCAAAGAAATTCATTTCATTTGAGACATTCACAAAATAAATGTGTAGTTTCTCCAGAAAGTTTTAATAATACTTTAAGTAATAGAACTCAGCTTGATGATACTTTAAATTTACAAAGAGAAATTAATCATCCTGATACAAACACAGTAAGTAGTGGGGTATGTTAGCTTAAAATGATGCCAAAATATTTCACATCTGGCAACCAATGCACCCTTTTGGATTTAGATAGTACATAGATAGAGAAGTCTAAAAAGCCCGGGACACAATTTTTCTGGCCCTCTAGCGGTCTTGATCGCGTAATCAAAATGGCCGCCAAAATGTTTAGACACGCTTCTATATTTCCCGCTATAATTCAGTTTTACTTTTCGATATTTACAAGTATTGTTAGTGATTATAAAAGTGGAGGAAACGCGCTTCTTAATGGTATATTTCACAAAGTTATTTACGTTTATAATAACAAAAAAATATCTGTTACTTAAAAAAATGTTTTTTAATTTCATATTTTCGTCAGATTTTTCTAAATAACTTGAAATTCGCTATATGTAAAAATGTGTTCTATACCTTTTTCTTCCCAAAAAAATTACTTTTACAACGGTATATATTTCTTCTATTTTATCATAAACAGTTGCTAAAAATCTGCCAAAACAATGTAGCGTTGCACAGCTAGTCGTTAGGGCAGCAATGTAATTTATAGATTTCGTAAAGTAATGCAACGGTTTTGTACCTGCTAAAAAGCAAAAAATTTAATAACTAATTTTAGATGAATAAGTAAATAAAGTATAGCTTTTTTCGGAAGACGAAACTTTGATTTCCGTTTTAAAATCGCACACATGAAGCACACTCAAGGTATAACTGTAAAGTAGCTTTCAAACATACAGTTATATATAGTTACAGAAGTTATATCCAGAGTAGAGGATTTGCATTACCCGTTCACTTATGATTACCGATCACTATCCGAGCACTGTCCTTCACATACACTAAGTTTTGTACAGCGTATTCCCATTTTAACACATTTACAAGATGTACATCGCTTGCGGCAAGTACAGGAGGTAAGTTCTACACAGTGTTTTGAAACTTCTGGATTTGTTATCCACACAGGTCGGTATGATCCTTCTGAAGTTAGTATCCATCCCCACTCGGTTGGTGAAGTATCGTGTATCGTGTATTGTGCAACGAAACTGTTGCTCCAAATTCTAGCTTGGAATGTATTTTTTTAATATTTATTTTTCTGGCTCGTTTGATATGTTGTTTGATATGTTCCATCTTCACCTTTTATAACTTTATTATTGTGTTCATAAAGCTGATCGTCAGATATTACAGAAAAAGTTGTAGCAGTTTTGCTGCTCGTAAAGTTACCACGAAGAAATTGAGCATGTACATCTGGATTTGAATTTGCATGTAATTCTGCAGTAGCTATTACTATGATATCCCTCATATGATGTAGCATTGATGGCGTTGCAATTTCGTCATTAAGAAGTGGAAGCAACGACGCATTACACCTAATTTTTTTTAATACCAGGTTCATTGTGTGCATGAAAAGCAGCAAACGATATTGTAGGCACGTGCTCGTATGTACATACTTGTTGTATGTATGCTCGTAGGCACATACTTGTATGTCTTTAATATACACCCTCTGGAGGACAGAGTTAAGCCAATGACTTAAAACTTTCCTAGTGGTGAATGCAGGATCGTGGTCGGTGTACTATGGATTGACAGTTGGCAAAGGTGGGTCACTTGTTACTTTACCAGTTGCAAGAAGAGTAGTGTAATATTCAGGTAGACCATTGAGAATTTGTTTGATCCACTGCTGGATACGAATGCTGTCATCATCAATCTCTATAGTTGCTTCACTGTGAGGATGCTGAATAATAGTAACACTTGAACCATGGAAAGAAACGGCAGTAGAAGGCAGTAGAAGAAGACTGGTTGTGATCAATGTTATCTACTGCTGATGTTACAAACACAGTGGGACACGACTTAGGAGGGTAAACACCATTTTCCGTATATTTTTACAAATACATTAAAAATTCCAGCAACTACATTTGATAGTTAGATAGTCATTAGGTCGTTGTATTACTTTTCAGGATCTATATAAATTGTGTTTTTACCATAACGACTAGATGTGTAACACTACAATATTTTGGCAAATTGTCAAAAACCGTTTGTCACAAAATAGAAACCATATATACCGCTAGAAAGATAATTCTCTGGCGAACAAAAAAGCATATGACACGTTTTTAGCTAAATGTAACTGATTTCAAGTTATTTAGCAAAATGCGATGAAAAAAATTAAAAATAAAAAAAAAATAAAAAAAAAATTCAAATATTTTTGGTTCTGTGAACCTAAACTATAAAACCAAATACACCGTTAAAGCATGTTTTCTCCTAATTCATAATCACTAAAACATATGTTAATATCGGAAAGGAAAATCGAGTTATAACGGGAAATCTAGAAGTGTGTCTCAAAATTTTGGTTTGATTGGCGGCCATTTTGATTACCTAATCAAAGACCGCTAGAGGGCCAGAAAAATTTGAGTCCCAGGCTTTTCAGACTGTCTACCTATGTGCTTTCTGAATCCAAAGGGCTTGCATTGGTTGCCAGATGTGAAAACTTTTTCAGCCATCTCACCCCAGTAAAGTGATCAACCTAACTGCGTTTTTAACTAGTAATATGATGCTTTAAGCGAGTTACTGCAAACTTTTTTTTCAAATTTTGAAAAAACCAAATTTTTTTTGGAAAAACTGAGTTGGTAGAAAGATAGAGAATATGTTCAAGAATACGAATTCACCAAAATCTCAAAATCGAAAAAAATCGAGTTACTGCGTTCTTCATTAGGACGGCAGAATAGTTCAAATGTCTAGTGTCATGTTAGGTTAGGTTGGTACGACAGAAGAAGACAGACAATAATTTAGACTAGAGGTCACAGAGAATGTTTAACGTATTTTGTTATAATTAAAGTTATTAATAAAAGCTTGTTCAATAACATAATCTGTATTAGTTACAACACATACTGCCTCAAATCGTGGCCCAAAATCTGTCACTATCCGTCGGTCGGTCTGTTAGATGAAAAAAAAACACCATTTATTGTTTAAATGTTAATGTTTGCGAATACTTCGAAAATTATGAAGTTTAAATTAAAGTATGTTTAATAAAAAGTAGAGTTTTTCTCAGAATCCAAATATCGAATAAAACCCGATTTTTTTTCGTCAGAGCGTTTCATAACAAAAACAAAAGTTGCTATCAGATTCTCAAAAACTGTAGACTTGGCAACGTCGATATCCCTAATGGATCCGCCGTAATTTCGAACTTAATCTAACCAATTTTTAAAAAATTTACATGAGTAATTCGTCAGATATTCGATGAGTTTCAGACTTTTGATACAAACAGTATATTATCACACATTACATAGAAAATATTAATTGTCTATAATAAAATTCACAAACTCAATACACACTGAGTCCGTTTCTTGTTGAGATTATGATAAACAAAAAATGCAAGGAAAAAATTTGTGATAAGAAACAATTTAGCTATATACCGAATTGTGCATAGTTGCATAGTACGGGCCGTACGGGCGTATTGCTATGTAGGTACCTACTTATTTTACCTACTACAAGCAGGATCACAAACACCCTGTATTTCAAAATGTCTAGCTAGTGATCTAGTAAGCTATGTTTATTTTAATGGGAAAAAATACATTTCATAAAAAATAAAAAAATTCATAATACAAATACTATACACTAATTAATTCATTTTAAATATATCTAAATATATATAGGCACTTTAATAATTGAAAAATGAACAGGAGCACTTAAAATCACTTCATAGACTATACCAAATATGCAAAAAAAATCCAATAAAAAACCACAAATGGCACATTAAAATCTGCATTATCTGAAATCAAACTATACTTAAACGGCTAATAAAATAATAGTGACGATAACGCGATAGGCAGTTTTAAATAATTATATTATTCCGAGTTATTATTACATACGTATTTTACAATTATTGTTGTAATACAGTAGCATTCCTTCAAATAAATTTTAATTTAAGTATTGTTAATATAGTCATATTAATGATTATATCCCGTATGATATCTAAAATAAATAAATCCAGGCGTGTTTTTATCAGAATTATTAAATAATTAAAAATAAGTAGAAATAGTTAATATTTATTAACTTCGTAAGTGGTTATATTTTAATATAATTAGGGACTATCTTAAGTTTAAATTATAGTAAACTTGTATGAGTTTTAATCATTTATATTTAAAATGTTAGGGAAGACAATATAGATTTTAGGCAAGAGAACTCAAGGGAAGAACTGTGTAACTAGTAATTAAGACTTAACATTTTTTTTTATTTGATATTTTTCTGGTCGTTCACGTTGCGCTTTGACTCTTCGTTGTGTCACACACAATTTAAATTTCGGATATGATGCAGAACTGATAAATTGGACCAAATATAGTAATTGCAAGGTACCTATGCAAAGAAATATTTTTGTTAACTTTGCAAATACTTAAGGCATGCAATAATTTTTAAAAAAATTTTGACGTGAGATTACTTCATAATTCTTGAAGTCTTGAATGATAAAGATTTGAATTATTATGGGTCTGTTTTGTTTAGGATGCTAACAAATAATTTCAAAAACTCAACTATCAAAATATAATGGTCGCAAATTTTTAAAAGTATGCATAAGTATAATGTTCTATATTAATTGGACATACTGAATGTAAACTAGGTATAGTTGCTGCAATCGATAATATTTTTTGTTGCTTATTTTCAGCACAATAAAATCCGTTATGATGAAACGAAAAAAAAACCGCTACTCATATTATGGGCACCTATGTATTTTTAATTTCATAATGATGTTTAAAAATACATAGGTGCATAATATGAGTAGTGGTTGTGACGGTTTTTTATTAGGTATGATGAAAAGAAGCTGCAAACTAAATTATCGTTGGAGCCAACTATATTTTAATTTATTTTTATCTATAGTAACTATGCACGGTAGGGGTTCAAAATATGCCTAAACTGTGAGGCAACTCCATTCGAGTATAAATTAACATTTGCATTCCAAGTATCTGCTTGGTGTCTACCGGCACCCCGTTCACCCTTATTCCCTCATTTCTATAAAAAAATATTATGATTTATAACTATTAATTTTTATTGTGAAAATTGGTGAAAAGTAATTTTTTTGTTCGGCGAAATTAAATTTATGGGCCATCCATAAATTTAAATTTACACCTTAGTTCGAATATTGGTTAAACCTAGGAATACGCAGATAATAGCCCGAAATATGCAAAAGAAGAAGTGAGTTTAGGTTAGATTAGAATTAGGTTTTAGTTGGTTTTGCATTAATAAAAATATAGACCTAAACTAAACTTAAGCTAAACTGACCGCCTTTTTGCATATTTTGGTCTCCTACGTGGGTAGGAGCCCGTCATAGTGTCGTGACCGTGATCGTGACCATTCACGAATCCGCACACGTTCATCTCCATCATTAATATTTTCCTCACTAAATTCTTCACTTTTTCAAAAAGCCATCACGATAAAAATCAAATATCAAAATTATTTAACGTTGTCAATGTTAAACTTGTTCACTATTATACGTATCTGGAATATATTTGTGAATAGCGATCAATGATACGTTTACGTTAGACTGTCGGAGTGCTGACGTCACGAAAGTCAAATTGCTTTCCAACAAACGAGGTTTTTTTCTTTTATATTTCTATTGAGCTCTTCCAAATGACGCCACAAGTTAATATAAAATGTAAAAAAACAGGTGATTGCTGACCACCGCCGACTTTTGTGTCTGGTATTTTCAATACGCCCATGATGGTTGCGCATGTTGCAAAATCTGTGAATTTTTTCTGTTTGTATACTTCAGTACCTTTTATATTTTATCATTATTTTGCATAACTGGATAATTTTTTATATTTATTTTGTGTAACTGTAAAACTGATATTTTACACTGACAAATGTAACTGGTGATGTGGTTTCCGAGAATGAACGAGAATAAAAAAGCAAAAAAATTACACATCATTGACGTAGCATACGAGTATGTCAGCAAAAATCCTCTATATACTGTCTACCACACAGTTTATAGTAAATACTTTTTTTAAGGCAATTTTCTGGATTTCTTAATACGATTAGGAAATTACAATTACTAATAGTTACTTACAAGGGTTCCCAATATTCGCAATCGGGATCCGGTTTTGAAATCCCGCGATTAGAACCTATAATCCCAGGATCCCATCAGGATTGGCTATCAGAATGAGAAATTTAATCTAAAGAGATACTTAACAAAAATGCTAGATATGTCAAGAAGCAAACTATATTAAAATAGACAAAACAATACTTTGTTTTGTCTATATGAAATGTTGCTACATTTCATATTTAGTAAGTAAAAAAATACAATTATTCTTTTTGCAAAAAAATAAAATATAGCAAACACGGAAATATAACTTTTGGACATTAAAGTTCTGCATAGTATAAATAAAATATGATCTTTAAAAGACTAAAGTGTATAAAGTCGAATCATTTTAGATTGGGATTATAAAAATTTCGAGATTTTCGGAATCGGCGGATTTAGTATCGGGATTTCGGAGATAAACATACACTGACTCCCGGTTTGGAATTTTGTTTTTTTTTACTTACTAATTTATTACCATTTTTTTTTCAAATTACTAAATATCTGTAAATACTTACATAACAGATAGAAATTAAAATATTTTTACATTTTAGGTCTCCAACACACAAAATAATGAGCAGGACAAAATTCTTCTGTAGTATTACTACAGATTAATACGAGAGGTGCACTGTTGAAATTCTAAAAACATTTTCTTGACAGTCGCTGGCAGTTATTGGCGGCACGACTATAATCATAGTATAAGAAAACTAGTAGCTTTACTCCTTGTCAAATCTATCTCTCAAAAGTTCTCGCGTCGCGTGGCCACGGACGTAGCTGTATAGTCAAGATCTATAACTAGGCAAAGTATAGTCGTGGCATGATCGAGGCACTCGCTATAGATTCATGGATTGCGCTATAGATTCATGGATATTTCATCAAATAACAATGTGCAATTTTTATCTCCCTCTTTTTTCCATTTTATCTACTTCAAGCAATGAATGCAAAGCAAAGAGATGTGTTAAGGAAAATAATGAATTCGCAATAAAATAAAATAAAATAAAATGATCATCGAGTAAAAAGTTCTTCTGTATCTGAAGATTTTCTGGATCAATTCCTAAATCAATTTTTCTTTCTTGTTTTGTTGTATGTGAAATGTCTGTATATATGTTAGAGAAAGTTTAATTAAATATTTCAGATCCTGGATAATTCAAAACCTAGATCCAGGAACCGAAATCAGAGCAAGAATTGAATTTGTATGAATGAAAAAACTATTAACAAATACCACCTAGTCACATGATAGTCGATACCGTTTTGTGAAAACGTATATATTATATTCATCTATATGGAACCGAATCATGGACAATGGGAAAGAGAATAGTGGACACAATGAATATAGAATATATATAACGAAGGACTCACGGACAAGACGAATGACCAATGAGAATTTTATCAGAATGATAGAAAGAGATACTTATAATAAGAAGAGAACTCTTACAATATGTGAAACGGCGCAAAACAAGTTATCTGGGACATACATGCAAAACAGAAAAATAGCAACTTTTGAAACTGTTCATCCAAGGAAAGATAGAGGACGGAATAGGTTCTGGAGGTTGAAAATGTTCATGGCAAAAACGTTAGAGAGTGGACAGAACTAGCTACACACACCCTATTGAGAATAGCAAAGATTTGAGAACAGTTTGGTGGCATTGTCATCAACTTTCACTAATGAAGGAAGTACTTAAAGACCTAAAAGAAAAATACAGAGCTTTAACAGAAAAACAGAAAAGAGAAATCAATTTACGAATTGATCGTTTGCGGATACTTAATGTTGCCTATAAAAAATTACCATTCATTTCAAAGTTGGGAAAGATTATATCAATCTAAGCAAATTTTTGCCTCTTAGTTACATATTTTTGATATTGTGCTTTTGGAGTCTTTTTGAAACTGAAATTCGAAGCTTTGTGATTGTAAAAAATTATGAACTATGGTATTTATGCTATCTGTCATATGCACAATTTGATAACTTGGGTATTTTAATTTGGCATCCTTATTATATTCCTTAAACTGTATATATGTCGCACCCACTTAATGTAATTGTCCGTTTCATGAAATGGATATCCACTTCGCGAAGTGAAACCTAACCAGTTCGCGAAGTGGATATCCATTTCATGAAACGGACAATTACACTAAGTGGGTGCGACATATATAAATATTATTAACTTCAACTCGATCGGCAAAAATTTGCTTATGGCAATTGGTACATTGAGGTATTACTGTTTGAGATTAAATAGCCAGCTGTACATGCAGTACCAAACTGGTTTTCGTCGTTTCCAAATTCAAAACATGTTTCGTCATCGAGAGGCTTATCGGTAAAAGAATATGACGTACTAACGGTATCGCTATCGATTAATAAAGAAGATAAATTTGTGAGATTTTGGCAATAGTCAGTTTCAGTATTACTACCTGAAAGATTGTTTAAAACAGTTGTTTCCAACGCAGCAGTGAACTGATGACATGATGGTTTGGTGTTACATATACCATGTTGACGAATTAATCCAAAAATATTTTCCAGAGAATCTTGGTTAAAGGAACGCATGGGTAAGCAAACTAGAGAATTCTTTAATTTATCCCATCTATAGAGAATAGATGAAATGATGATTTTCCATCCTTTAATGAAAAGTGACCTTTACTTGTTGGTGATATTTTTAATTTTAGATAAATTTTGAGGGTCATTAACATTATTGTCAAAAATTTTCCAATATTGTAAACTTTTCAAAAAATTAGTTAAAAATTCTTTATGCGGAGAATCAGCTAAAAAGCACATCTGCATTGTTTGCCTCGAATTGTACGCAAATTATTTGAGTATAGTAAATCAAATAACTGGTCCATTAACTCATCAAACTTTGCTGTGTGGATAACTTCTAAATTTAATTTTCCTACAGACACTTCAGTCTCAATACAAGCTGCCATGGAATGGCTTAGCTGACGAGCTGCAGTTTCCACCTTCATTTTATTACAACTATTTCAAAATTAAAATGGTCTTTGTTCAAATAATGTAATTGACTAAATGATCTTGTTTCTTTATCAAGTAGAAAAACAGACTTTATATACTCAAATTTTGCAAATTTCCCGGTTTCAAATTCCAATTTACCCCGAAGTAAAGAGTTACGTAGAATGTAGAATGAGTAAGAGGGGGGGTTAATCACTGCGACCTTAAAGATATATTGTGCCCCCCTTCCTTGAGTCATTACACAGTCCCCATCATCATACCCCTGTTGTAGAGGCGACAGGGTATTTCCCATCTTCCTCTGAGAACAAGTCTTCCTCCGAGGGTACACACCATTCTACGGTTGGAGTTTGGCCCTCCGTGCCGCCCTTCACAGTCGATGAGCTTGCCTCCGGCTGAGGAACACGTGAGGTGGAGGCTGGAAGATCTGTCTCCATTTTCTCCACCTCTTTAACTTGGTCTTTCCTTAGACCTGATACCGGTGTTATCCCGTATCTATAATAGAGGATATGTCCCTCTTTCTCTATTGCCTCCTTGGATTTAAGGTCAATTCCTATTGTGAGGACCTGACCATGATCCTCCTCCCTCGAGTTGATGACTCGCCAACTCGATGTCCTTACATTGAAGTTCTGACCCTGGATAAGCCTCAGCAGGTAGGTGGTGTACCACTTGCTCCTCGGCAGAAAGACCGTGATGGCCGCCCCTTTAGGGATGTTTTCTCCCTTCACTGCAACCAGTTCCGGTCCTTGCCAATTTTTAAGCTTAGGTGCGATTTCCACCAACCAATTCGCCGATTCTTGAGATACACAATCTATGAGGATCATGCCCACCCGAAAGTGTATCCCCGCAAAACGCAGCTGACCCACATTTTGTAAACCGTTGTGTTGCGATCCGATTGCCACTACTTCGTCCAGAATAGCCTCTTCTAGAGACGTTTGCTGGTCGGTGGTCAGAGCAACCTCTGCTGGTGATACGTCCCTGCTTGCCTCCCGGTGTTGGACGGCTTTCCATCCTGGCTTTTTTCTCTCCCTGCTGGAGAAGAGGTGAGAAGTTCTCGCTCCCTCTCTTGCCCTTTGATGGAGATGAGTCAGGTTGTTTCTTGTTTTCTTTACTCTGCCCTTTACGGAGGAGTGTTTTCGCTTTTGCTTCCTCTGGAGCAGTCGGAGGTATCTCCATGCTTCTGCTCCGCTAATACCTACTCTCAGAGGATCGTCTAGCCCTCCTGGTTGACCTAGGCCGGGTAGACGAAACGGTAGCTTGTGTCGCTTATTGGGTCTAGAGGCTCCCGACCCTTGCTGGAGAGGGTGGTAGCTTATGTGCCACTTGGAGGATGATCCCAAGCAAGTGTCAGCCACCCCTCTTGTTGTTTCCTTTGGATCTGGTCCCTTGGAACTTTCATTTGTAATATTCCCAGAGTCGCGGGGGCTTCCCCACAGCTTCACCGGTGGTGTGTTTAATGCTAGATCTAATAGTGTTCCCACGAGTCGCTAGGGATAGTCGGTCCACCTCTACAGAGCCCCGCATGTAGAAGTATGGGGTAAATACAATGGTGTGCTCACAAGGTTGAGGCCTGTAATGACTAGTCCTCTATCTAGCCACGCATCCCTTTGACCTGGTTCACCTCCCTATGACCTTTGACCTGAGGTTGTCTCCTATTGATTCAGGCGGTTAAGCCAAGACCCCCACACCCTCTACCCGCGAGACATGACCACAGTCAGTAGAGGGTGCCTGGTATAACGGACAGGGTTAGCCCCGTCCGGCATCGTTATATGTCTTGGTGCAATTCCCTGGCCACGACACAAGGGACAAGACGATGAGTGAGATGCTTGTTAGACCAAGCCAAGCTCTAGGGGGGATTCCCCCCAGCACCTGACCAGGAGCTTTCACACCAACGACAAGGTCTTGCATCTCCTAGGGAAAGGCATACATTCTACATTCTACAAAGAGTTACGTGTATTTTTTAGTAAAGGTGGGATATCAAAAACTATATAAATATTCTTATCATTAACTCTAAAAAGATATGGGGTAGATGGATCGGTGGTTTCTGCGCTAAGTTCTTTCAAAGCGGCTTGGTTCGTTAAGCCCTGATCACAAACTGTTGTTATAACATTTAATCCTATTTCTTGTAAATTAGAGAAATTATGTATGGAATTAATATTTTAAGGACATTGTCCAAATAGATGATGCCGTAAAATAATAAGCAATGACTTGTTTCCATTACTGTATTATTCCACGGATCATGAAAGTAAGTGCATGATTGGCCTGCTTAATAGAACGTCTTAAATATCCAAGGTCCTCGTATCCTGAAATTATTTGCCTATGTGGGTCATAATGAAAAATATTAGTATTTTAATAAAGCACGCTTTTAGATGTTTCAAAAAACTTTTAATAAGAGTAACTTTAACTCAACATATATGTTTCGGCTTGTTAGGCCTTTTTCAAGAGTTTTTTAAGAACTAATCGTCTAACTACACTGTAACTATATATATATTTGCTATGGGGGTGGGTTCAGAGAGTTTACAATAGGGGTAATAAAAATGAATTTAGAAATCCTTGTTGGTCGTTAACATTATTTCCTTTTTTACCAGATTTTAATATTTCTAACTGTTCAAGGTAATTTAAGCGTCTACCTTGTTTCTCTCTGTAGTAACTTAACTGAGTTTTCATTAATTTTGTGACTATTTGCTATACAATGAGTTGCTAGACCAGAACTTTGCTGGAGATTATTAATAGACTTTACATGTTCTTTAATCCTTACATCTAAATTTCTACCTATTTGGCCTATGTACACGGCATCACAATCCACCCTATATACACCCGACTTATTTTTGACATTAGTTTTGTCTTTATTATTTAATAAAATTTGACATAAATTTCTTTTATTTACACTAATCGTTTTAAATCCTATTTTATTGAGATTATTTGATATTTTGTTAGTTAAATTAGGAATGTAGTTTAAAAGTCGATAATTGTTATTGTCTTTAGAATTAGCGGAATAAAATTTTTTCATTAATATTTTCTTTTGTTTTTTCTTTAGCATATTATCAATAAGGGAACACTTATATCCTTTGTTGATGGCGATTTGTTTAATAATATTTAACTCTTTTTTAAAATTCTCTGGGCTCAGTGGAAACATTACTAATCTATGAATTAAACTATGAAAGGGTGACATTTTGATTTGCCAGGATTGGTGTGATTGACTATGTATTACAGTGTCTGTGGTAGTGGGTTTTCTGTAAATATCAAATTGTAATCTATTAGACTGTTTTATAATTGTAACATCAAGAAAATTGATGGTATTAATACCTTTTTCAATTGTAAATTGTATTCTCGGGTTAATTGAATTTAATAATGTTAAAAAACTGTTTAAATTTCTCTCGGTGCCTGACCAAATACAAAAATGTCATCTACATATCTTGCCCAATAATTTATTTTGATATTAAACTACTCTTGTTTTAAATAGCTTCTTTTCAAAATCTGCCATAAATATTTCTGCGAATAACGGTGAAATTGGGGAACCCATCGGTAACCCATCTTTCTGTTTAAATATTTCATTGTTATACTGAAAATAGTTTTGTTCTAAACAAGTTTCAATTATTGTTATTAAATCTGATTTTACTATTATATTAAGATTAGATTTATCAATTAGTTCATAAATAATAGAGGACAATTCATGGGTTGGGATAGAAGTGAACAGGCTTTTGACATCGAAAGAAACGAGTGTTGCATTATGTGGAACTTCAATATTTTTCAAATTATCTAGCAACTCAAAAGAATTCTTTATGGCAAATTTTGATTGAAAATTGATCATGGAAGGAAGTGTTTTAGCTAGTATTTGACATAATTTATAAGAGGGAGCATTTATGTACGAGACGACTGATCTAACTGGATTATTGTCTTTATGTAATTTTAGTAAACCATAGAGTAATGGGGGTGAAGGATTCATTATTTTGGCATAGTAATAATGAAAAAGGCTACTGAGTGATATTTCATCAAATAACAATGTGCAATTTTTATCTCCCTCTTTTTTCCATTTTATCTACTTCAAGCTTTAATACTTAATTAGGTATTCTAATATTTTAAAATTAAATCTTGGTTCAAAGGGAAACTTAGATAGAACACGTTTTATTCTTCGAGCAGAAGGCAATTCAAAGTAATTATTTAAATATCTATATAAACGTGAACTACGTTTATAGATGGATAAAGCAAATATTTTATCATCAGTAGTCCATCGCTTACCAGTATGCGATTTTTTTTCGTTAGCGAAAAATTTCTTAGTCGTGAATTTATAAAATTTTTAGTAATAGTATTTAAATTTGATTCAATTATTGCAAATCCCTTGATTTTGTAATTTTTCCAAAAAATCTAAATTCTTTTTTTCTTTATTTAATGTATTTTTTAATTTAGATAAACGGGAACATACATTGCGATGTACTTGGTACATTCGTTGATCTCTGTCAGTCATATTTTGAGATGAAATATCACTCTGTCCCATTATTCCCGGCTGTCGGTTAAATTTGGAAAGAAGAAAATTATAAGAATTAAAATTTGATAAAATTTCTGAGTTACTAGCTGGTATTGGCGAAGATAAAGGCGAAGGTAAAGGCAAAGATATTGGCGAAGGTATTTTATAGGAAGACATATATAGACAAGCGGTAATAAATCTGATTCTTGACTTATTTCATCCAAAGATTCATTTATACTCGGAATACAAGACTGCTGCTGAAGAAATTCTGGGGGTTCAGGAATCACATTTCGATTCAATCGTGTTTTTGTACATTTGATATATTCACTAGAAGGAAAATGGTCTTGGCATACATAGAAATTAGAACAATTAGTATTTGGATCTATATTACAAATAATTTTCCACTGATCACAAATTAATTTATCTTTAATCGGAAATTTCAAGAAATGTTTATTGATATAATTCGGATTAGATATTGAGGAGTAATACTTGTTCTAACAATTGGGAAATTTACATGAATACCTCAATCTACTAATATCCATTATCTATGACTAATATTTAACTTAACAAAAAAGTGCAACTACTAACTACTAAATAAATGGAAATGCTCCACCTGTAAAAAGTTAAAATATTTTAACACACAAAATTCACTAAACATTCTGACAACTTTAAATGTATAATTTCACCTTAAAAGTATTAGCGTGTTATAAAAGTAAATTAGAACAATCCATTCATAATACATAAAAGGACTTAAATTCTGGACGCACGTTCTGCTCAAAATGTGTCATCCATCATCAGCATTAATGATGCTAACATGTTAAGCAAAACGTGCGTCCATTATTCCAGTATTGTGCTAGATTTATGTAATAGTCCTACTATACGAATAAAACATGCTGTTAATTTTTTATTTCCGCCAAATACTGGCAAATACTTCAGTGTACCTACTTCTCCAGCCCTTCCTGATTTTCTCTCTTGAATTCTTATTTCTCTCTTGAAACTAAACAAATTATATCAAGTTAAATAAACTAATAAAAACATTTTATTTCTTTTTTTTATTTACATTTACAGAAGAGTAAATAGCAATTTAATAAAAAGAAGATATTTATGTTTTTTAGAATCTGAATAAACCACCATCACACAAAAAGTATCTATAGCACAAATAGCACATAAAACATGCTGTTAATTTTTTACTTACACCAAATACTGGCAAATAGGTACTTCAGTGTACTGCATTAACTCTTCTCCGGTCCCTCCCGATTTTCTCTCTTGATTCTGATTTTTTTCTTGAAGCTAAAAAAATTACAATATATCAAGTTAAAAAATATACGTAAACTAATTAAAATATTTTTTTTATTTTGTATTTACATAAGAGTAAATGTAGATCACAAGCATTTAATAAATGTTTTAAATATACATAAATCTTTTCAATTGCTCTTGAATAATATTATTTAATAAAAAAGGAAATATCACAAAAGCAAACAAAAGTATTTATAGTCACACAATCACAGTATTTTATTTTATTTTATTTCAAACTACTCCTTACCAACATCAAATAGTTATTAAGTATAGTCTAGAATAGTATGGTATGTGTGATATGATATTTATACTGGTAAATAGTAATGTATAGCTTATTTTAACTCATTCACATAAGTGCATCATAAATACTTTTATCAAATCACTAATTTTATAGGTTAGAAAGTAGTTAAATATTATAAAACATAAACAATCATTTTTACAATCAGTTATAGTGGTACTTACGTGTCAAAATGAAATTACTATCGGAAAAAAATACCCAATAATAGTTTCCCAATACCGTATACCGATGCTGCACCAAGATAGGTTCTTCTTCCCGCGGTTATTTGCAAAAGTTGAATTCTATTAAGACACAAAAATACGTTTACAACCGCCTTGTATTTATGAACAAAGTATTTATTTGAAATTTTAAACTTACCATGTATTGAATAACAGCATTAAAACATCCAAATAGCAATTTATAACTATAAAAACGCCTAACCTAACTGATTTGTTCACTTTGCCAGTTTCCAAGGCAAAATGGCCGCGATATTATGAAGTTCAGCAACGTGAGTTTCAAAGACAGCCTATGCCTGGCAGATGTTGCTTTCTTTGTTGTTTGTCCTGGCACGTTTAAATTGACTGTTGCCTGTTTTCCTATACAAGTGACATCCTCGTGGTTGTACCTATAAGCTCCTAGAACAATAGAATAAAGAACAGTATCTTAAACCACATTCCAGTTGAACAGGCAGGTTTCATTCCTAAACGCAGTTGCTGTAACCAAGTCCTAGTCCTAATCACTTACATCTCACATTGTAGGAAATTTCCAACTTAAGCTTAAAACCTCCATAGCTTTTGTCGATTTAACAGCCGCTTACGACACAGTCTGGAGAGATGGTATGGTTTATAAATTACTTAAAGCACTTCCTTGTCAAACTATCTCGAGTTATCAACAACATGCTAAGTAACCGATATATTCAAGTATTTCTAGGAGAGAGCACAAGTAAACATAAAAACTTAATAGCGGCTTACCCCAAGACTCCGTCTCCCCCTCTCTTATTCAACTTATACATCTCTGACCTACCAGATACGCAATCTAGAAAGTTTTGTTACGCAGACGATATAGCCATAGCAACTGAACATGATTCGTTATACCAAACCGAAAAAACGCTGACAAAGGATCTAGCATCATCGAATGCCTATTTTATAAAATGGAGAGCTCAACCCAGTGCAAATAAAACAGAAGTGGCTACCTTCCATCTTAATAACAAGCTGGCGAATACTGAATTTTTTTTGTGTTTGGTAACACCATTCTGCGTAACAACAAATAACCAAAATATCTGGGGATTACTCTGAGAGTGTACGGTCACTCTCATTTCGAAAACACCTAGAAAATGTTGCTGGTAAAATCAGAACACGAAACAACATTATACAAAAACTTTGTGGTACCTCTTGGGGTGCAAAATAACAACACTTCGGATCTCCGCCCTTGGTCAGGTATTCAGTGTGGCAGACTATTGTGCACCCGTATTGTTGAACCGCCACCACACAAATCTCGTAGACAGACAGCTGAACAACACCATGCGGCTGATTACAGGGACAATCAAATCCACAGTTACTGACCTCCAGCTCTGAGTAACATTCTACCTCCAAATCTACGCAGAAACGTAGTTAGTTCTTCTAACTAATTAGGTCTTCTTAGAGAATTTGATAAAATAATAGCTGCCCCAACACTCCTTGTTCATGAAACACTTCCTGCTTTAGAGGTCAATAGATTGAAGTCGAGAAATCCACCTTTGCGAACAGCTGAACAATTAAAAAGCAGTAACTACAATTCTCGAAAACAGTGGCTTCAGTTATGGAGAGAAATGGCCGATGCGCACCTATACTTCTGGTTCGAAAATAACTATTGCCAGATACCGGGTACCGATCTAAACCGGAAAACATGGCCAACTTTAAATAGAATGGAAGATGTGCGGATTCCGTTTATAAGTAGGGTAAAATACCTTCCCTAGAATGTGATTGCGGATCCCCTCACCAAACCATCCATCACATAACTACAGAGTGCAACCTACCCGCTTATGGTGAAGACTGGAAGGACTTTCTGGAGGCTTCTCCAGCAGCTTTGGAATGGATAGGGCATCTAGATGTTAATATATAGTGTTCGTAAATACGTTTTTTGTGTTGACTTTTTATCAAATACTTGTTTTTTATATTTACATTGTAATGTTTTCATTTACATTGTAGTTTTATATCTATGTTTAAGAATCTGGTTTTCTTCCATGTATGTGAGCCATACGATAAATAAATACATTATATGGCAGACATTGGCAGTCTTCTTCGCAGTCATTGGCAGTCGCTTGGCAGGAAAATTATATTTTGGCAGTACATGTACATTTTTTACCCAAATGTGATACCGCGAATTAACATATTCTAACTAATTAATTAAACTGTTCAGAGTGTTCATAATTAGATATTTAAAACTGTTTAACTGCTCATAACAAAAGTTAGATAACCAGTGACAACATATTAAGAAAAGTAATACTCGCGGATAGCAAAAGAAAACCGCAAACGTTTTTATTTGGAGGCTCGCAATCGAGACATCTTCCCCCTAATCTCAACGTATAACGCCCCTTGTCTCTTGCTGTTTGATTAATCGGCATGACTTTATGTCAACCGTAAATTAAAGGCAACTCAGCTAATTTAATAAATCCCAGTAGAAAATCATGAAGCGTTAAGGATTGCCGAGAATTAAAAGATTTTATAGGATGTTGAGCAGAAATTGTGACAAAACAAAAACATAAATTAAGATTTCTTCTTTTTGACAGAGGTAAATAATGGGTAAATATTAACTTGTTATATTCCGTCGTTCTTTGAAACTTTGATACTTGTTAATGAATATATTTGTTGGCAGCAGCGACTCGTGCGTTCTGGCAGCAGCGGCTCGTGCGTTCTGAAGGTTGATAGACCTTAGGTAGATAGATAACTTTGAAAACTTGTTTATATAATCTTATCATCATCATCATTCTCAGCTTAATCAACCATTTCCGATTATGGTGTAGCCTCCCTCGTATATTTAGATACTCTCTTTGTAGTTAGACCCGTTGTTGTCTGTTATTGGCTATGCGGGCCCAACTTATCCCTGCTAATTTGCTAATATCATGGTCCCAACTCAGGTTTGGTCTTCCTTTAGGTCTCTTAATGCCTCATCGTGGGTATCATGCTGCAATTTTTAAGATTCATTTTTTTTAATCTAATTTTAATTTTATCACACAGTACGGCAACAGTGGAAAGATTTCTTTCCACAATTAATCTAAATAAAACGAAAACTCGAAGTTTATTAAATACAGACACGCTTTGTGGAATGCTCCATACCAAAAGTTTTTTTTAAAAAACGCCAATCAGGTGTGCCACAATTTTCTCATCGAAAAAGAACTGTTAAAAAACACCAAAAAATGGAAAAATGTAGAACGCGACATTGATGATTAAAAAAAAAATTCTAGGGTTTCTATACCGCTGGTTTTTACTTTAAGAATAGTACGTATTTATTTTTTTTGTTATTTTTTAAAGCTTTGATGAGTTCTCTATTGATGCTGTTATTTTTATATTGCTTTATTAAAATAAAACTTTTTTAATAAGTCTTTTTTTATTAAGCTTATTAATATTCGTACTATTACTATTTTCAAAATACATTTAATCGACAACTGACAATTATATATTGACATTTCTTGTAAACTTCACTTCTCTGTTTATATTTAAGCACGAAATTTAACACGTCAGATCATTTTAATGGTATTTATACCATGATTTCCTCACAATTACCTGTACCTTTAAAAGTAATAAGAATACCATTATTTCCAATTTTCATTTATTGGCTAGAAATGATAAGAAAAGAAGAACATCAAAATTCAAAAACGCTTAATGTATTTATTTCATGTCATAAACTGGACTGGCGATCGCGGCGCGGCTAACTTCACAAGCCTATGGCTATTGGCCTTCGCTTGTTACTCCGACTTCTGTTCCCTTCTGATTTGTTATGTTTTTGATGTGAATTATACGATTTTTTTATAAAAGTAAAAAGTACCAATATTTGTTTCAAAAATACCATTAAATTTATTAGTTTATACCATCGTTACTAAAAATCTGGCAAAACTGGTCGTTGGTCTTTTTACTCAGCTTTTATCTAAGTTGGCCTAGATCTACGGATTTCTAAGAATATTTCAGAGAATAAACACGGAATTTTAGCTCCGAGGAGGGGGCAGCCCTATCCTTATAGCACAGGATCAGGCTGCAGGATTATTACGCTCTTCACGCAGTTAATCACAATCTCATTTTTACGAATGTTTATGAATAGGGGAACACTTTTAACAGGGTGCCAATCAAAAAGTTGCCGCAAATAGGGATTGCCACGGTTCAAAATCGTTCCTGATACTTTATACGGGCCGGTTAACAGTGAAACGCGCATCTGTAGCTCCAATAATAAAAAAAACTTAGGAATTTGGTATAAGTGCATACCTCAAGTATGTATTTGGATGTATTTGAGGAAAATATTTTAATTTCTACAGGGTGACTTAAAAAAGTCGTATGATTTTTTAAAAGGTTGATGGTCGCTAAATCGACCACTTTAATTTAACCAACTAATCAATCGCCTGGAAGTGTATTATCCCCAGTTTGTTTGCTATGCTTATTTCTATGCGCGCCTTGACCATTTAATCAACTATATCTATACGTTGGCCGAGTTGGCGCGAAAAGTTAACGTAAACGGTTGAATATTCGGCCAGTGAACATTAGTGACACTGAGTTCGCTGTGTACCATATAGGTAATAATTGTCATCAAAGCATTTTCTATGCAAATTTCGTGTGATAAAAATTTAAAAATATAGAAACAAATGTGTCTGTGATGTTTATTTCATTTTATTTAATACACCAAATTTACGGCTCGGGCGATATTTTCCAAAAGCGTTAATTTTCCTGTATATTTTCGATCATTTCTCATAAGATACGAGTTTTCCAAGAAAAATTGATTTACTTGTAAGGGGCATATTTTTGAATAGACAGCTAACATAGATAATCAAAATGAACTTACTTGTTTCCTTACAGTTTACACATTATATACATTAGATCATTTACATATTATCTATTTGCTTTAACAGTCTCTGATTGCAAAATCGACGACCATACCCCACTCCCTTATTTGTTAACTTTTTGAAAAATGATATTAAGAAGATATGCTCCCTTTGTGCTAGTTTATATATTTTTGAAGTCAATTTGATCAAACTAGAAAATAATTATTACTGCCCTATAGAGGGTTAATGAAACACCCGTACATTATTAGATTTTTGGCTTTCTTTCGGATCACTTCACATAGTTCTAAGATAATATTAAATATTATTATGTTTTGATAGTTTCAGGAATATTAATAAATAAAAAAAATATATTGTATTTCCTTCAGCTTTTTTAAAAAATATATTAAATGTCTTAAAATCAAAAATATACTAGGTATTTACTATAGTTAGTATACTTACTTTACTTACTTTTCTATAAATATCGTAATCCTAAACCACACAGGGTGTTCAAAATTCTATGCCAAACATTCTATATTATAAAATAGTTTTTCTTCTTTTTTCAAACGGAACCGCTAAAAATGTTAAAATGCTAAAGCATTTAAAAATCCAAGAAAGTTATTTTTTTTAATTCTCAATCTAACAAAGAAATAATACACAAGGTGTTTCTTCAGCATCTAATTAATCTGCGAAAATGTAGTACAACACAAGAATGTGGTAGTAAAAAATGTCTATACCTATGTGGCGGATTCATCTCTCCAAAAAAATCTTTATGGGTATTTCGCCACTGCACTGCAAGAAAAATCTACAAAATAAAATAGTTATTTTTTGTAAACACTTCTGCGTCAAACCTAAACAGACGCTGTTTGTCAGAAGTTATGTTGACAGTTATAAAAATTTGCCTAACAAAGAAAAAAATGCTTAACGTTTCGGAAAGTTTATCTCTTTCCGTCGTCAGAAGGAAAAAAATACAAAGAATAAAGAAAAAACTATTTAAGATATTTAAATTGAACTATTCGAGAACACTTTACTTTTTAAAACAGATACCTCTACAAGAAACCGTCGACGTTAACCGTTGACCGTTGACCGTTTTTTGTTGTTTTATTTTGACGATATTGTTAAATGTAATAGTGAATTTTCAAAGATCGATTAAATGCTGAAGTGTGGGAAAAGAATTAGAGAATAATTAAACCAGCAACAAGAAACTATTACAAAAGTTTTAGCCACATTATTCACCTTAAGTAAACGTATAAACGAATTCCTCGGAAAGACCAGTATAAATAAATAACTTGAATTGTTTTTTGGTGGACACTGGAACACCCTTTGCTGAAAGTTCTTAACAATCAAAGCTATTATTCGAAATAGCTGGAATAACTTCTACAGTTATATTAAACCTTCCCTTTTGACCCAATAATTTAGATCTGTCTCGCCCAATGCGTTTTTCCCATAACCATAAATTCCATTGGCGGCCTACGGACGAAATATTCGAATTTTGATTCGGAAAAAATATTTTCATTGCTATTCGGAATCTCTTTATAGCCGGCAAATCGTAAACTAGACAAACGGTTATTATTCCATAAAAGACCATAAAAATGCATTTATTCTCATAATGTGGTTAGTCGCTCCCAAATGAGAAAAATTATTGACTTGACAGTCGATATAGTAGACACGTTATGTTTTTTTTCTATACCAGCACGAGTAAATAATGAATGATTTCTGTCAATTTAACTTAAAATTTCATTTCAGTAGGATCGTAGAAGAATGTTTACATTTAAGAGACAACATGTACTGGGACAAGAACGGTGATCAGAGTATCTAAGAAATTATTCACTTTAAATATATGCAATAATAGTATCTCTGGCCTAAGGCCAGTACAGTTTTGTATTAGGTCAATACAGACCACTCTGTACAACTGTACCAATAAAACGTAGGCCAGCGTAGTAAAAAAGTATTACTAAATTAGGGAAGTAAAAATTCAAAATAAAACATTTCTAGTTTAATTATACTGGAATATTATACCACGAGTTATTCATAACCAAATGGTGATTTTTGATTATTTTTGAGCAGTGCAGATTCAACTACGCCTCTGCTCATATACATGCCAGCAGTCAGAGCGCCAATCCTGATGATTTTTTTAAAGGACCTATAAATGAAGCTCAGAATCCAACTTGTTAATCAGATAACCAGGCAAATATACAGGGTGGTCCGAACTGTATTACGGAAACTTCAGCAGCATATTCTGCAAATAAAAATAAGTTAACTAGTTCGTATAAATGTATCTCCTAAAATACTTAGTTTCGGAGATACAGGGTGTAGAAGTTGCATATTTGTTTCGATTTTTTCCAAATAATTTTTGAAGTAATGTCAATATTTAGATGAAAATTGGTGTCTGGGAATTTTTTGACATGGGAAATTTGATTTTGATGTCAATATGACTTCTATTTGTAGGATTGTAGAGGTACTTAGGAGTACTATCTAATAATTGTAACTCCACATATATATGATTTAACTGTTTTAAAGAGTCCCTACTTTTCGTCCGTGTCCGTACCTGTATAAAAACTACTGGGTAAAAAATATACATTTCCGTAATTTTATACGTAAAAAATGTCTCTTGGTAAAAATTGCCACGAGGAACCGTTCTTAAGATACTTAGAATGGAAATAGTCAATACATGTCATTATTGATAAAAAATAAACATGTTGAGAGTAGATAGTTACTTGACTAAAATGATAAATTGGGGAACTTCTTATTTTTTTAATTATTCATAAATTTTTGTTCGAAAAATGATAATAAAACAGTTTCTGTTGAACTTTTGGCACAAAACATTTCAAGTTTATGATTTCAATCTAATAACTATTTAGTCAACGTGTTTATGTCAATGACGATAGGTAATGACAATTTCGATTTCAAATATCTCGAAAACCATTACTCGTATTTTTACCAAAAGACCTTTTTAACGTAAAAAATTACGGAAATGTATATTTTTTCACCCACTAGTTTTATACAGGTGCGGACGGAAAGTTATTACTCTTCTAACCAGTTAAAAAATATGTAGGTGGCGCCCTCTACTAGTAGGACTTATATTGACATCAAAATCAGATTTCTCATGTCAAAAAACTCCCAAGCACCAATTTTCATTCAAATATTGACATTACTTCAGAAATTCTTTGATATAAAAATGAAACTTCTACACCCTGTATCTCCGATGATTGCCATTTTAGGACATGCAGTTATACGAAATTTCTTACTTATTTTTATCTGCAGAATATCCTACCGAAGTACATTTTTTCAATCAGTAGTTTTATACAGGTATGGACGAATAGTTATTACACTTCATAACAGTTAAAACAAATGTAGGTGGCGCCCCCTACAATTAGTCAAATTGTCAAATTTTCATCAATATCAAATTCCTCATGTCAAAAAACTCCCATACACCAATTTTCATCCAAATATTGGTGTTACTTCAGAAATTATTTGAAAAAAAATCGAAATAAAAATGAAATGTCTACTCCCTGTATAAGAAAAACTAAGCATTTTAGGACACATTTACACGAAGTTTTTTTATTTATTTTAATCTGCAGAATATGCTGCCGAAGTTTCCGGAATACAGTGCGGACTCCCTGTATATATTAACATACTCGTCATCATAGCTGCAGACATATCATTACGGGACAATTCAATATTATTAAAATTTATTCAATATTAAATATGGAAACAAAAATATTTCTCACATATTCGCAGGTTAAAATATTTAGATACACTTAATACCTTAAACAAGCATCGTCATTTTATATCCTACCTACATATTTTGCGAGAAAAAATATTCTGATCCCTTACCCCATTTTATTTCTGAAATTATTCAGTTGTCGGCGCTGCGCTGCAGCGAAAAGATTTTTTCCTGCGGCTCCCTAAACGGATTATAGTCACATATGCTATTCCGACTTGAAATCCACAGGGCGTGTACCTGAAATAACATTTCCATCGCCCGATAATTCCCCTGAATAAAAATCCTGCACGTGCTCGCTAACGAAATTTCGAGGATTAAGCCGTGTTTAGACTGCAAAAGTAAATTGTGCCGAAGAAACCACGTAGTTGCGATTACGAAGGATGAAGACGGACCTTATTTGTGACCTTTCAGCAGCGAAAGGAGCACGGTCTAATATTTGGTTAATAGAGGCTTGAACAGGGATTAAACCCGCTTGCGGAGCAAACACCTTATTCCATGGCAAATAAGCGCATTGTCGGGATTTTCGTTTATACCAACGAAATTAATTTCACTCTCTGAATGTATAACATAACATAATATTGCTAATCATTTAATTATTAATAGAAAATATAATAGATAGTTTATATAAATATAAATAAATTCAAACTGTTGTGACATATTTATCTGATTTAGACCAGTCTATGTTATTATTAATACACTTCGGCAAATGTTTTTTCTTTGGCAGTGCGTAACACTAGTATAAGAAGATACAGATATAAAACGACAGAGATAATTACTGATTCTAGATTCAGGTTGGACCGATGGACATAAAATAGCCGATTAAAATTTGAAAGAAACTGAAAGAAGTCTTGACAAATCGAAGTTTGTCGAGGCTTCTTTTTTTTGCTAAGTGCAAGTCTGTTGTAGTTTTTTTGTTGTTGAGGACAATCATTCCTTAAATATGCCTGTAAAACATTTTTTTTAAGTACAAATAGAATGTTGTTTTTTAATAACAAATAGAATGTTGCAAATACTTCCGGAACGAAAATTACGAGAACATCCGCTGAAATATTTAATTAAATAAATAATACAGAAAAACACAATTGACCTTTTTTTGTTGCATGAGATTTTTGTACTGTTGTTTACTAATTTGGTTGCACCGACTTCGATCTAACATCAGATTTTTGTAGCAGCTCTGGATACCAATATAACCAGTATAATAACCTAACCAAAATATATCTCAATACCGTCATCGTGTTTTCCTTCAGATGAGAAAACGAATATAGGAAATAATATTAATATGGAACTAAATGCAATAAGTATGAATGAATATGATGAAAATAAAATCTATGAGAATTCAAAGGAAGATGATTCAGAAACACCAGACCAAACCATACAGGAAAAGAAGACTATGACATAATTATGAACTTAAGGATGATGCTCGGGGAGATATTATATTATAATATAAAAATAGATTTTTTAAAGAAGTTTTAATAAATTTCTATTAATCCAAAACCAAAAACTAGTTTTCTTCCTTTAAAAGAAAGAGACCAATTCTTCCATCAGTCATTACCCATGATAAGTGGATTGAATTAATGGAGGGAAGGAACAAAAACTGGTGGCAATCGACATTTTACAAAAAAGAAAACAATTAAAATAAAATTTAAAGAAAATAAAGATCTTTCTAGTAGAAATGAAAATCATAAACCAAAACCCTGGTTGGCATTTACTGAATTAAATATAGGAAATTTTATTATTTTTAAGTACGGGAATCAGTTCCAGCACAAATATTACAAATTGAAAATCATGAATATTATTGCTGTAGAATGGTTAAAAGCTGCTACAATTGGAAGCGACTTGATTGGCTGTTACACAATAGTTAAAATGCTGTACAATAGTTAAAAGCTGCTACAACTGGAAGTGACTTGATTGGAATTGCTTTGGTACAAACTGAGTGATATGATAATGAAAATTAATGAACCTAAAAAAGTCAATTCAAAAGGCGTATATTTGGTACCTGAACTAACAAATATTAAAAAATAATCTGATGAAATAATGTGTTTTGTGTATTGTTCCTCAAATTAGTATTTATATGTACCTGAGTTTTATTTAACATTTGATTCTTTTAATATAGACAAATAGCAAAATATTAGGTATATTAGGTGTCACTTGATTTGTTTTAAAAATAATTATAGGAATAAATGTTCGTGTTTGTGCTTTTTATACAGGGTGGCCCATCGAAAACGTTCCGCAAGGCATAACGGCCAGAGTATTCCTTTTTTCAAAAAATCCAAAAACACGTCAATTTTGTTTGAGGGGGGCAACTTTTGCTCCAAAAATGATTGCAAAATCTTCAACCCTCTAAGCGGGGCTGTCATCCCCCAACTTTTTTCAAATGGGTAAGGGGGTTAAGTGGCACCGCAATGAAAAGAGCTTTCTATTCTCTATATTTCCCCGCTTCGTTTTTGAAAATCGGTCGAGTCATTGAGAAAATATGAAAGATTGAAATTTAAAAAGTTTATTTAAACATTTATCAGAGTAAATGATAAGGATAAATTCCTTCGACCAATTTGCTGTTTTTTCTTATTATTTCTAGATGGTTACGCATTTTTTCACTTGCCACAAGGTTGAACGATCAGGTGCGGTAGTTGCTAGATAGCTGTTCTGTGACTTGTACGTTGAAGTTCTTCTCAATATCGTTAAACTGACCTTCAATAGAATTTCCAAAAATACCAGCCCACACGTTCAATTTCTGAGGGTTTTGTATGTGCACCTCGTGAAAAACCCTGGGGTTGTCCTCGGCCCAGTCCGACAGTTGTGCCGATTAACTACACCGTTCAAAAAGACAGTACACTCATCCGAAAAACACACATTAAATAGGAAATTATTATCATTCGCCACTCGTTCGTTCATAGTTTCACAAAATTGCAAGCGACAATCAAAATCGTCTTCGTTGAGTTCTTGTACCAACTAAATTTTGTAAGGGTGGAAGTTCTGTTTTTTTCCATTGGACACTTGTACGATTCACGCCGGTCTCATTGGCTAATTGTACTCAGCGTACTATCCATGGAAACTTGGCCCAATATGAATACCTCCATAGCTTCATTTACTACAGGATTTTCCCTCTGCCTCTTTTTATTCATAACGGAACCAGTTTCGCGAAATTTTGCTACTAACTAGCGAACAATTTTGCCATAAAGGTGTTTGTCAGGATGGCCTTCATTGAATATCTGCGCAACCCGATACATTCATTATTTTTAAAATAAAGTTCGATTATTTCCACTTTTTACGCAAGTGAGTACACCATAATTGCTAAATAGTTTAACGATATTGAGAAGAACTTCAACGCACAAATCACAGAACAGCTATCTAGCAACTACCGCATCTGATCGTTCAACCTTGTGGCAAGTGAAAAAATGCGTAAACATCTAGAAATAATAAGAAAAAAACAGCAAAATGGTCCAAGGAATCTATCCTTATCATATACTCTGATAAATGTTTAAATAAACTTTTCAAATTTCAATCCTTCATATTTTCTCAATGACTCGACCGATTTTCAAAAACGAAACGGGAAAGTATAGAGAATAGAAAGTCCTTTTCATTGCAGTACCACTTGACCCCCCTTCCCATTTGAAAAAAATTAGGGGATGACACCCCCGCTTAGAGGGTTGAAGATTTTGCAATCATTTTTGGGGCAAAAGTTGTCCCCCTCACAAACAAAATTGACGTGTTTTTGAATTTTCTGAAAAAAAATTACCCTGGCCGTTATGCCTTGCGGAACGTTTTCGATGGACCGCCCTGTATTTTTTTTGTTAAAACAAAAAAAATAATCAAATAAGTATCTTTTTATGTCTTTTCAAAGAAATTAAGAAATAAAATAATATTATTTGCTTGGGTATCTGCAAAATTCAATATAGAGACTAAGTTTGCAAGAATGTGGCCACAAATGGTAGTAAATGTGGTCACATTTAGCACAAAGTGGCTACAAATGGGAAAAATCGTTTTTTTCATAAAATGTTTATTTTCTGTTTATTAAGAATACAGATGTTTACAATAAGAGCAGATTTTGAAAGAAAAATATATCTGGAGAAGCGGGAGAAACACTAAAAATTTTGTTTTATCTCCAAATTTAACTACAAATATTTTTTCTGATCAGTCAATCTCTAAAAATCTCTTAAACTGGCCACAACCAGTGCTTCTACCCTATTAAGCTTCACTATCTTCACAGCCATCTAGACATTTTCCTGAAAATATCGGTGACCTAAGCGAGGAACAAGGGGAGCGCTTTCATCAGGATATTCGCACCATGGAGGAGAGATATCAAGGATACTGGAACGGAAATATGATGGCTGTTGGAGCATTCAAAATAGTACTCCTAACACACGTCATGCGAGAAAATCATATAAAAGAAAATTTACTTCAGACATAAAATGAACAAACATCTAAATAATTTTTATAACTTAAACTATGTGCATTTTTATTGAAAAATCACTGTGACTTCATAGACACGCTGTTTTCATGTGTAATTTTTAGATTAAAAATAATTTATTTAAAAACAAAAAAAAACACTTAACGAGTCATATAAAAAATGTAGATTATTTTATGTTTTCCTATTTTCAAACATTGCAAACGCTGATAAAAATTTGTCTTTTTCTTTAACAGTGATCGTAACTGAGTATTTTCTTTTAGGATTTTTCAAAATAACGTGATTCCTACTATAATAATAAATAATTTATTTTAAATAGGGTTTAAATTTTAAAACTGACATGTAATTTTACGTTTTGGTAAATATTTTGCAAGTAGGGGTTTCACAAATTATGAAGAAAGTAGACCTGACAACCGCGAAATTCAAAAATGATGTACGCCCTTAAATTGTAAGCAGCGCATTTTGAAATGCACACGTTCGAGCACACAACGCTTTTTTAAGGATATTATGAAAAGGAAGTATGTTTTACACAAATTTTGTTGAATAATATTGTCCAGTTTGGATATTTAGTAAATTATAATTTATTTTATATTATTTTTTATTATTTTATTTTTTAATATTAAGAACCAGTAGGGAAACGCTAACGATTAAACATCGAACCAGTAAATTTCGTATTTTAAAGAAGTTTGTGATATAAGTTTTGAAACATTTACTAAAAGTTTACGAATATCGAGTAACCTTAATGCTGATATAAAAATATAAAATTTTAATTATAATATTAAAAGGGATGGAGATATAATTTTAATAAATCGTAATACAATCCAGTATCTCGATTCGGTTCTGCAAGCTTGTGATTTTCTTTTTAAATATTTATTTTGATTATTTTCCATTTCAATCTTCAATAATAGCCTCGCTAAAGGTTGATTCTCACTATACCTTCCATATCAGATTCCTTCCGTTTCCCTCCCGTTTACATAAAACATTATATCATGTAAATGAATAGGACAATGCACACTATCCGTTCCGTTTCCCTTCCGTTCCATATCCTTTCCTTCCATACATTTTTTGGCGGACGGACTGAAGCATATCGGAAAGAGCGTTGTGAAGTTCTTACATTTGTAACAGCTCTGTTAACATTTTGTTAACATGTATTTATTCTTGCATCTCTTAATTAAAACTATTACCTTTTTCAAAAGATACACATTTTCAAAATAAAGCTTTAGTAATGATATAAATTCTACAATAAAAAGTACGGAAATTATACGGAACGGAAGCTTACGTATAGCGTCAATACAATAAAACATATGGAACGGATATGTATAAACGGAAGTTCTATGTCAAGATGGCGTCTAGTGACCAGTCGTATATTGCTTGTGAATTAAAAAAACTAAATAAACAAGATCTAATTAATTATATAGTGCTTAGAAAGGTTCCCGAAAGTGCCTTATCTTTAAGCGATAATACAATAAAATTTCTTGAAGACGGTTGTGGATCGGAAGTGTTTTATGAATCTTGAGCAGATCAAGTGTCGTCGGCTGAATTGAACTCCTGTAATGCATTACTTTACATTACAGCGAAAACGGATTTAAGGGTTGCTAAAGTGGAGGTCGACTCCCAACGAAGGCTCATTATTGAACTGGAAAAGTCCAACGATCAACTAAACACCATTATTTCGCTGTTGAAATCGCAAAATGAAAGTGAGGTTAACAGAACCAGCGCCAAACCAAAACAACACACGCTTCCAAATTTCAGTGGAACCGCAACCAGCAAGTCAGGCTCCGCTGGGAAGGAGAAGCGAAGCCCCCTCCATTACCTTTGATGTCTCCCCACCATTACCTTTGATGCTAGTACGCGATGCCTATATCCCCACCATTGCGTCAGTCAGCAGCAAAATAAACCGAGGATCAACAGTCAACAAAGTCCTGCTGGTGTAGATGAATTGCAGGCACAACATAAAATGGAGAGATTGCCACACGTATATGCTAAAACGATAAACAATCTTCCAAACAAAACTTGTAACACTCTATCAAAAGGCGATAATGAAAATAATAAGAAATTGACACAGGTTAATAGAAAACGCCAAAAATAAAACTGTATTAGGAACTGGTGTAAGCTGCAAACATAAGGCTGCTCCAGCACTTACCTATTATCACATATTCAGATTAGAACCATCCTGTAGTGAACAGGATTTAAAAGCATATTTGCAACCATTGTTTCCCGAGGTAACATGCGAAAAGTTGGATTCCCGAAATTCAAATGAATACTATATCACTTAAAGTAGGAATTTTCCAAGCCAACTCAGCTGGCATATTAAATCCTTCTTTATGGTCAGAGGGAACCAAAATAAATAAGTTTTTTCACGTCAAGACGAATCGTCTAGAGAAGCCCTAAACCTAAACTTTAATGACGAAAATTGTGTGAAGATATTCCATATAAATATTCAAGGATTACCTAACAAATCCGAGGAATTGTCTCTATTTGCCGCGGATCGCAAGTGTGATATTTTATGTGTTAGTGAACATTGGTGTAAAGAAGAAATTCTAAAACATGTTGTGGATAATTTTAAATTAGCCTCTTCATTTAGTAGAGAAAAACGTGCTCATGGTGGTGTCTGTATATTCATTAAGACACATTTGGATTACAAAATTGTGGATTTGAGTTTGAGTGACGGTTTAGTAAAGAAATAGATGTTTTGTGCCATAGAAATTGATTGCGGTAAGTCCTTGATTATATCATTATACAGGTCTGGGTTCAATGGGAATATTCCTTGATACGTTACACGAGTTGCTGCACTACTGTAGTAACAAATATAAAGACATTATCTTGTTTTTTATAGGTGATTTTAACATCAACTTTCTAGTGACGTCTAATAGTCTTACAGATTTGTTTCTTATTATAAGTGGTTTTGGAATGACAAGAACTATTGTTAAACCAACGCGAGTAGCTAGTACCTCTTCTAGTTGTATAGACAATATTATAACAAATATAAATGAATTAGACTTCCAATTAGATGTAGACGATTCGGGTCTCTCAGATCATTATGGTCAATATATTAAAATACATGTAAAACCGGCTGAAAACTGCCTTTTAGCATTAAGACTCGTAGAGTAACATATACATCTTGTCAACAAATTAACACAGATTTTTTAAACTTAAATTGGGATGTTTTTTATGGTTCGAGGGATGTAGAATTCCTGTCCAGCTTTTTACTAAAAAACCTGAAAATCCTTGTTGAGTCTTCTGTCCTTTTAAGGAAATCAACGGTAATAAAAAACCTGTTCAGTGGTATACTGACGAATTGAGAGAAAAAAGAGAAAAAAGGTCCACGGTAAAATTCTTAAGATACACAACTGGAAAAAAAGAATACCAAATATTATATAAAACTCTTAAAAAAGACTACAAAACTTGTATAAAAGATAGTAAAAGAAACGCATATAGTAATTATATTGACAGTTCTACGAATAAAGCTAAAAATATTTGGAATATTATCAATCATGAAAGGAATCAAAATAAATTTTTAAAAAATAATACCATTTTACAGGCCACAGATTTTAATAAGTATTTTACAACAGTAGCATCTGAGATAATTAATAAAATATCGGTTGATAATAGACTGCAAGAACAGCTTATTGGAAAAATCTTACTAAGTTGTAAATCCTTTGTTTTTCTACCTGTTGTAGAACAAGAAGTTTTAAACGCAATATATAGTCTCAAGACTTCTACATCTTTTGATATTTATGATATAAACAGTTTTATAATAAAATCACTGTCTGGAAGTTTGGCTCAACCGTTAACCTATCTTTTCAATATCTGTCTGGACGAGGGTGTTTTTCCGGATTGTCTGAAAATATCTAGAGTAGTGCCAGTTTTTAAAAAGGGCGATGTGGATTGCTTCGATAATTATAGACCAATCTCAATCGTACCTGTGGTTGGTACAGTCTTTGAAATTATTATTACATCTTGCATAAGTGACTATTTTGAGTCTATTAAATTGTTAAATATGTAAGAGTCTTGTTTTCCGTTAAAAAAATTGTTTATATTAAATTGTGTTATTTTAAGAAATAATATTTAATTTGAATCTCTAATTGACTTTTCTTGACCGCATGTATAAAATTGTCGTTTCCTAGACGATGCGGTTTGCATTGTTGATGATTATTTTGACTGACGTCGCCATTTATCAAAAAATATTAAATTCAGATTATATAATTGTGTGGAAAATATTTCTGGGACTGAATAGAAGGAATGAAGTATTATACAGGTGAGTGTATTTTGTTCACTCACGGGCATTACTGGGATTTGTATGAGAGTAGTTTAATATTATTTAGTTAACAGTTATCACTGAGCTTTAGTAGTAGATAGAGAAGGATATTTTAGTATTACTTTAGTGTGTGTGTTTTATAGTAGATAAATATTTATCAAAGGGCATTTTAATATTGTTTAGTTGAAAGATAGATGTTTATCAAAGAGTGTTTTAGTGTATTTATTATAGATACGTAATGGACAGCTATTTATCAAAGAGTATTTTAGTAATATTTATTGGGTGTGATTTATAATACCTGGAAAATTATCAAATGGTATTTAGTATTATTATTTTGGAGTGTTTTATATTTTTAAGTATGACCCAAATTGTTTAACAACAATATTAAACTATGTCGCTTTGTGGCCATCCCTTTTGTGCGTGGGAAAGACGCCTTGTCGCTTAGCTGCGGAACAACAATATTATGCTATGTCGCTTTGTGGCCATCCCTTTTGTGCGTGGGAAAGACGCCTTGTCGCTTAGCTGCGGAACAACAATATTATGCTATGTCGCTTTGTGGCCATCCCTTTTGTGCGTGGGAGAGACGCCTTGTCGCTTAGCTACGAAACAATATTAAAAATATTTAACTATTTTATATACTCGATTATGGTGATATGATCATGTGCGTTTTCCAGTGATGCTCAAGTATATTTTATTTTTATAAATTGCAAATTGCGTGATCATAGAGTGAGAGCATTACACAACTGTCCCGACATCTAAGGTGAGTTTAGCTTCTTTTGTTAATGTTGTTTGAATATTAAATTGATATTAACACCATTCATATATTATGCCATGTAAACAAAAAAAAATATTATATTTTTCTTACTCGCTCTTACAATTCAGAAGTGGGATCTGAGCTTTTCAGGTCTATGTATAATATATTTTTGTGTATTCTCAGTTTATACATATTTTTATTATAAGTCTACAGAATTAAAGTCAAAATACTACAATGGGTAGTTCTGCAAAAAAAATGTGATTTCATGTAGTTCGAACTTCTCACGATGATTTGAACCACTTAGCTGCTAAAAAAACTTACTAAGTCCTATTATTGGTTTCCCCGGATGAAAGATAATGTGGGAAATACATTAAGTGCTGTAGACCGTGCTTGAATAAAGAAAACGACCAACAAAAGAAAGAACTAACAATGCATACTGTCCATCTTGATCACTTCGGACTTTATCCGAAAAGCAGAAAGAATAATCATAACTAATTAACGCCATAGATGCCTTCACTAAGTTTATTTTCATGAAAGCCGTCAGTACAACAAAGACGAGTAAAGTGTTGATATTTTTGAATGACATATCTGCTTTATTTGAACGACCTATTCGGATTATCACTGATCTGTTTTCACATCTACAATGTTCAGTGCTTATTGTCAAGAACGAGCAATTATATATGTGAAAGTAGCGTTGGTGCTTTAGTTTAAGAATATCTCGGATCACAGAAAAAAAAAACTGATCTATAACGCGATTCTGAAAAGCGCAATGTTATATGACTCTGGGGTATGGCTGTTAAGCAAAAAACATAAAAAGAAGTTGTTGTCTACCGAAATGGACTTCTGGTGAAGATCAGCCCGAATCTCCCGTTTAAACAGAATTAGGAACGAGAGAATACGTGAAAAAAAAATGAAGGCGGATGGTAACATTGTACAAGATATACAAGAAAAACAAACTACAGTAGTACGGCCATGTAGGCACAACGAATGGCTGACGACAGAATACCAAAACAAGTATTGAAGTAGACACCTAGAGACAAACGTAAACAAGGCTGACCTAAACCTTCCTGGAATCAAGGATTCGACAGAGCCATGTCGGAAACGAACCTATACTATCAGGAGATATTGGGACAACAGACGAAAGTGGCGCATGGAAACCGGAAGGCGACGAAGGACGCTGTAACATCCATACAAATTAGCGGTGGCAACGTGTAGAGCTAATAGTCAAATTGAACATTACAATTACACAATCCACAACTCACTGATGATCTCAACTCTAAAGGAATAGGACACCAACATCAAGAAAGTGCCATAAACAATATGCCAAATAAGAACACCGGAAAAATTTCAAGTGAATTCGTGTATAGGTATCACTCTGAACCTCTAAACTTAAACAAAAAAAAATTAATTTAAATAAATTCTTTATATCAAAGAGCTACTACACGCTAAACGAATTCTTCCGGGACCTCAAAACTCAAGGCTTATCGGCAGATATATAATAATAATTCTTGAATTGGAATTGTTTTGTTTGTGTATAAATTCAGGTATGTTTGTTTTATATTTGTCTTTGTGTAATTTTATATCATAAAATTGTTCTTGTTTTCTGTATATATTCTTCGTGAAGATCCTATAATCTAAGTACCATTGTATTTATATTAAATGGAATTAATCAAATCAAATCGAATCGAATCGAATCGAATCGAATCGAATCGAATCGAATCGAATCGAATCGAATCGAATCGAATCGAATCGAATCGAATCGAATCGAATCGAATCGAATCGAATCGAATCGAATCGAATCGAATCGAATCGAATCGAATCGAATCGAATCGAATCAAATCAAATCAAATCAAATCAAATCAAATCAAATCAAATCATCAAAGACAAACAACCGATCAATGCTTGGTTTATGCAGTTACATGAATACTTCGGGTAGTAGATAGTCTTTTACTTGAAAGAGAAAGAACAAGCAGATTAACTGAGCTGGCTGAAAGGAAACAGACAGTTTACTTTGATAAAACTCGTAAAGAAGCAAGACAGCCCAAGATAGGTGATTTGGTGCTTATCAAGAGAACAGCACCAGTAGTCATATCAGCCGTAAATTACTTTCCGTCTGCAGCGGACCAATAGTAATAAAATCCGAATTGTCACATGATAGGTACGTGGTAGAGGATATGGAGTCCACTTATTGAAACAAACGTAAAGTTAACTAAACGAACGGTGGCAGTGATACACTGGAAACATGTGGTGAAGTTTCAGATTCAGCTGCTAGTGAAAGATATGGTAAATATGGAGATTTAGTATTATCCGATATTTAAGCGTATTTATCCGATAATTAGGCGATATTAGGCGTAAGCCTAATGAAATCCGATTAGGCAAGCTCGGGACGAGCTTCTAGCAGGATGGCCGACTGTAAGAGTCTTGTTTTCCGTTAAAAAAATTGTTTATATTAAATTGTGTTATTTTAAGAAATAATATTTTATTTGATTCTCTAATTGGCTTTTCTTGACCGCATGTATAAAATGGTCGTTTCCTAGACGATGCGGTTTGCATTGTTGATGATTATTTTGCCTGACGTCGCCATTTATCAAAAAATATTAAATTCAGATTATAATTGTGTGGAAAATATTTCTGGGACTGAATAGAAGGAATGAAGTATTATACAGGTGAGTGTATTTTGTTCACTTACGGGCATTACTGGGATTTGTATGAGAGTAGTTTAATATTATTTAGTTAACAGTTATCACTGAGCTTTAGTAGTAGATAGAGAAGGATATTTTAGTATTACTTTAGTGTGTGTGTTTTATAGTAGATAAATATTTATCAAAGGGCATTTTAATATTGTTTAGTTGAAAGATAGATGTTTATCAAAGAGTGTTTTAGTGTTATTTATTATAGATACGTAATGGACAGCTATTTATCAAAGAGTATTTTAGTAATATTTATTGGGTGTGATTTATAATACCTGGAAAATTATCAAATGGTATTTAGTATTATTATTTTGGAGTGTTTTATATTTTTAAGTATGACCCAAATTGTTTAACAACAATATTAACCTATGTCGCTTTGTGGCCATCCCTTTGTGCGTGGGAAAGACGCCTTGTCGCTTAGCTGCGGAACAACAATATTATGCTATGTCGCTTTGTGGCCATCCCTTTTGTGCGTGGGAAAAACGCCTTGTCGCTTAGCTGCGGAACAACAATATTATGCTATGTCGCTTTGTGGCCATCCCTTTTGTGCGTGGGAAAGACACCTTGTCGCTTAGCTGCGGAATAACAATATTATGCTATGTCGCTTTGTGGCCATCCCTTTTGTGCGTGGGAAAAACGCCTTGTCGCTTAGCTGCGGAACAACAATATTATGCTATGTCGCTTTGTGGCCATCCCTTTTGTGCGTGGGAAAGACACCTTGTCGCTTAGCTGCGGAATAACAATATTATGCTATGTCGCTTTGTGGCCATCCCTTTTGTGCGTGGGAGAGACGCCTTGTCGCTTAGCTACGAAACAATATTAAAAATATTTAACTATTTTATATACTCGATTATGGTGATATGATCATGTGCGTTTTCCAGTGATGCTCAAGTATATTTTATTTTTATAAATTGCAAATTGCGTGATCATAGAGTGAGAGCATTACACAAGTGTCCCGACATCTAAGGTGAGTTTAGCTTCTTTTGTTAATGTTGTTTGAATATTAAATTGATATTAACACCATTCATATATTATGCTATATAAACAAAAAAAAATTATATTTTTCTTACTCGCTCTTACAAATATAGCACAGTATGGCTTCAGAAAAGGAATGTCAACTGTCCAGGCAGTTACCAAAATAGTGCAACGAGTGGTTGATGGATTTGAAGGGGATGAACATGTCGATATGGTCTTGTGCGATCTTAGCAAGGCTTTTGATTGCATTTCCCATGAGCTTATGATAAAAAGCTAGAGCGCTACGGTATTAGGAGGAAACCTCTGCGCCTTTTAGATTCTTATCTTTCACACAGGAATCAATGCGTTTCTTTAGACGGTACATTGTAAGAAGTTAGTCCGATTGAGAGCGGTGTCCCTCCGGGGGCCGTCCTTGGCCCACTGCTTTTTATTATATATATGAATTCTCTTTTCTATCTCCGTACGGATGTGTTTGCTATGCGGATGATACCTCTTTATTGTGTTCTGGCAGCAGTATACAGGATTTGCATCGGCATAGTAACAACATAATAAATAAAGCATCCCTTTGGTTTACTCAAAATTATTTACAGTTAAATAAAGATAAAACTCAAGAAATATTATTTTCAACGACTAGTAGCAATGAAGTACAAAAGGTTAAATTATTGGGACTCACACGTGATAGTGCACTCAGTTGGACTTTTCATGTTGAAACGGTTTTCCTGTAAGAAGTTATCAACAGCTTTATTTGTACTAAGAAAAATGAAACCAACCCTTAACCAACAACACTTATAAATGTGTATTATTCATTGTTTCATACACATATTTCTTATGGTATAATTTTGTGGGGTGGATAGTCTGCGTCGGTGAGGATCTTTAGGATGCAGAAGACAGCTATTCGCGTATTAAGTGGTGCTGGTTTTTGTGACCATTGCAAACCACTTTTCGTAAAATTTAAAATACATACATTAACATCTTTATATATTCTTCAGCAACTGTTGGAGATACATAAAAATGAATCTTCTTTTACCCATAACTCGGACATTCATAACTATGGCACAAGATTAGCAAATTCAATAAGATCAAATAAATTTAGATTGCGTAAATCAGATAACAACTCTCTGAATGTAAAACTTTACAACGTATTACCACCTCCAGTAAAAAATCTAAACAATAAAAAATTTAAAATTGTTATTAAAAAGTTCCTCTCAGAGCATGCGCTTTATAGTATGGATGAATATTTTGAAACTGTAAAATCCACTAACAGCATTTCCACACTAATGTAAATAGTTGTGATTGTTTGTATTTAAAATATTTGTACGTTTATACATTTTAATCTGGTTATGTTTGTTATATTTGTTTCTTTGTGTTTTTCTTTACTCTAATGTAATTTCCCCTTGACTTGCTACAATTGTAACGTTTATGTACAAAAAGTAATCAATAAAGATTATTTATTTATTTATTTATGGAATGGAAACGGAAGGTATAGTGAGAATCAACCTTTATAGAGCTTAATATTTCACTTAATTTCGTTTCTATTCGTCAAAAGTTCGTAATGTATAACTTTTAATGTATTTCCTGTATTTTATGTGCCATAATAAAATCAATGTAAATATTATGGACCTCTGTAAAATTTATATTTCTCTTAAATATTTTTTTTAAAAATCAACACTGTACAGAAAACTATCGAGAAAAGACGTATCTAGATGATAAAATTATTTTTAAATTCCTTGCATTGTTAACATATTCCACAGGGTGTTTCAAGCTTTCACCAAAATATCAACATTTTCTTTTCCCTCGTATAATTGACAGATGGAAACTTTCATTATCAATTTAGAAAGAGACACTAAAATGTCAAATAATTTAATTGCAAATTGCTTAAAAAATAATCAAAATCGGCCCACTAGAACAAAACATATTAAACTTTTAAATACACCAAAATTTTAGGTGTCCGTTTTTCGTGCCAGTGTGTGTATACTCGTATATTTATAATAATATACCGGGTGCGTCTCAAAAGTGGCTCACACCTATAACTTTTTAATTTTTCAGATAAAAAACGAGATTTGGAATGTTAGTACATATGTTAGTATATTTGACATAAATTAGAATTGATTGACGCATTCAATTGTTTTTGGTCAATTCTTGTTTCACCGGAAATGACTACAACATTTGATTCTTCAATGGCACCCTCGGTATTTTTTTACTTAATTCAATAGAAAATGACACTCTGAATAGAATGACTATCATATGTCAACTTTTGACATTTTCTCATATGGTTTATTTAAAAGTGTAACATGCGGTTCATAACGACAATTTGGGTCCAAAGACCAAGTGAAGACCAAATTATTCTTGAAAAATGCTTTTTCTAAATATGCTAATGAGCCACCGTCATTCAATTTGAAAAAAATGAGATACGATTAAAAATACGATTTGGGCATCTTTTAACCGGCCGAGACAAGACACTAAAAACATTAGACGATCAAATCTATTTTTCCAACGCAATCATTTTTTCCTTGATTAAAATAGTGTTTTTAACACAGTCATGGCACTCTTGATTGATATTTAAAATACGATTTTTTATTAAGCGAAAATGTCAAAAGTTGACATATGACATGTCATTCTATTCAGAATGTCACTTTCCATCGAATAAATTACAAAAATACCGAGGGTACCATTTAATTGTGCCATTCAATCAAAAGTTCTAGTCATTTACGGTGAAACAGGAAGTGACCAAATACAATTGAATACATCATTCCTGAAACAATCAATCCCAATTTATATCATATACTAATATACCAAATCTCGTTGTTTATCTAAAAAATTATAAAGTTATAGGGGTCGGCCACTTTTGAGACGCACCCGGTATATTATCTTTTATATTGTTTTAACTAATTTAATATACATTAGTTCGTTATTATCTTTATAAATAATATAATATATATATATAATATAAATAATAATATAATAAAACCAGTTCGTGTAGATTACGGTTTAATCACTGTTCATTTTTATTACTTGCAATTAATTACTCCCGAGAGACGCAGTAAACTTTCTTGAGAGGATGGAAGCATCTCCCGTAGTAAACACAAATATTTTGCAATTAGGAATCACGGAGCATAAAGGCGGAGAGGACCATAATTTGGTTTGCTCCAAAATTAATATCGCATCGGTGACAAATTCGGTCCCCAGACAAAATCGCCCGGGCAGAACAAGTGCGTTCCGTACTCATGTCTTCCCAATAATTGGATAATTAATTTTGGCAAATGAAGCACTTCATGAAACTTACGGCCAAAAGTTCAGTCTTAGAGAATTGATGATGTCCTTTTTCTAGTAATTTGGAAAATAATGGTCAATTTAGTGGAAAAACGGAAGCACATGTCTTATTACTATGAAATATAATATATCTTCCAGATTTAGTTTCAAAAATGACCTTAATAAATAATAAGATTTTTATAATCTTCCCAATTTTTTGGTTGATATTTATTTATAGTTCAGGATTTACCTATAGTAATAATATTTATACAGGGTGTTTCAAAAAACAGGTTCCATTTCCTCGTGGGGAGATTCCTCACGTAAAAATAATATTTATTTTTCATATCAACATAGGTCCGTTTCTGCTTTGTTTCATAGCTACAGGGTGTTAAAGTCTTAATATTTTTTCGATTTATCATAATTTTCTTCCAAATGTTTTTAGTGATTCGACTGAAATTGTGAGGGTAAAAGTTACTGTAAGTGCTACATATTTTAATGCTAAAAAAGTGTCGACATATTCACCAGGGACGTGCATATGGGGTATCACTGGAATATTTTTCTAAAAAAAGCATGTACGCCATTCACTTTTTTTTCTCTTGTTAGCTAAATAGTGTAAGCAGTTTAATGCCGATTAAAAGTTGTCTCTTGTTATTTTGTCCATTCGGCCTCATTGATGAGATAAATGCAAGTTTATTAATTTGCCTTGATCCAAGCCTAATAGCAACCTTTAAAAAAATTTAATATCATTAACTTGCGAAAGATTTTTTTTTTGATTGCATTGAAGCTCTATCAAAGAAACTAAGCGCTGCCTGTTTTGCGCTAAGATCAGTTTCCAAGGAACTTAACTTCTCAACCTCTAGAATAGACTATTATGCCCTTTTTGAGTCACATCTTCGTTATGCCCTTCCATTCTGGGGTACTTGCTGCGCAACAAAATTTGATCGTGTTTTCATACTTCAGAAGAGAGCAGTTCGATATTTATTGGGACTAAACAGTAGAACTCACTGCCAGAATTTCTTTAAAAATTTCAAAATACTGACTCTTCCTTCTTTATTCATTTTTGAATCCGTTTGCTTAATCCGCAAGCACATATCTGCTATTCCCGAAAGGCCATCTCATAACTATCCACTTAGGAATGCAGAGCACGATTTTTATCTGCCAACCCCGAGCTCAGAACTAGTTAAGCGTTCAATACTGTACAATGCCAAAAAAATGTACAATCATCTGCCTTTGAATATAAAATCGCTTTCATTCTTTCCCGCATTTCGCAAAGCTTTAAAATCATACCTACTGGAGAGAGCCCTATATGCGGTAAACGACTTTTTTGTTGATGTTTAATTATGAACAATTTTGTATTTTAAAATTTTGATCATCTCACACACTGGTCAAAGGTCAAGTATTTAATATTCTATAACTTTAAAATTATATCTATTTACTGCGTACTGTTCTAAAATTGTCCATGTATATTCTTTTTGTAATTTTAAAGACTTAAATTTTTTTGAATTGTATTATTTGTATTGTGTATTTTTTGTTGTTTGTATTTTTTGTGATTTTGTTGTTTGTGAGTGCTTTGTCGATGAAGCTGTTTTGGCTTTTTGCACAATAAAGCATTGTTTGTTTGTTGTTTGTTGTTGTTAAAGTTTTACATAAGTACTCATCGATTCCTCATCAAAAAATATAAACGGCCTAGCTACGTTGAAACACCGGTTCCCATTAGAACACCGGAGTTAAGCGACGTAAGGCGATACTGGTGGATGGACGGTTCGAAACTCGAAAAAAACGAATTGATACACACTGCTCATTCACGCCGGTTCGAGGCCGGATGAGATCGGATATCTCGTGAGTAAGAGTTGATTTAGACACTTCCTAAGTCGATAAGCCATTGACCATGATATGGCCGAGGACCGCGGATCGGATTCCGCGTAAACAATTTAGGCCCCGTCCAGATTAGCCCTGACTGCAAAAAGAAGACGTTAACTGAAATCTTTACTTTACTTTTTTTATTTGAAATTGCTATAGGTTGGACTAATAGTAATAAAATTTAATAATAAATTAGGTAAAATATTTATTGTATTAATTTTAATAAAATTATATAAGGGATTCTTGCCACTTAACTGTTGATATAAAAATTTAATTCTACGCTGTGTTTGTCATAATTAACGTAAGTGGTCACTTAAGTGGCAAGAATCCTTACATAATTTTATAATATACCTATACTGCAAGAAATTTGTTTTCTATTTTATAATTTGGCTCGCCTGAAAAAAGCCTTTTACCATCCTTTTACTATCGATAGTTGCGCTTCGGTGGTACGAAAGTATTACCATTGCACGCAGGCCGCTATCTCCCGTTCGGGACTTAATATCTAACCGACACTTTCCAACACGTCGGAATTAACTATCTCTGCCCTGTGGTTGTCATTTTGTGGATCTGCCCAAGCTCACCTGATGATGGAGTAAGGCTCCGAAACCGGTAGTGAGGAGAGCAGGTTGATCCACATTATTACAAACACAGCATAGAATTAAATTTTTATATCAGTAGTTAAGTGGCAAGAATCCTTATATAATTTTATAATATACCTATACTGCAAGAAATTTGTTTTCTATTTTGTATAGTAAACGCCACGAATGTTTAGGAGTGATTAATCGGTCGGTACCATGTGAACTAATCTGTTCAAGGTCACATAAAACTTAATTTCAGTGCCGCGGTGTTTCAAGTCATATAATAATCTGTTGTAATTTGTTGTTTTAACTGTCAAAGTCTTGTCAAAACATATATTTGGTTATAAATATAAAATGGAATGCCCCATTGATCGCACTGCAAGCACACCAATGGACTGACGCACAAAAACGAATCAATCAAAGAAACGCGATTTAGTGTCGTCTTTGTCAATCACTCTAACATTTTAGAATAAGTAGGAGGAGCGCAGGCAGATGATTAGACCGGGCATTTAAAAACCTACGTCTGCGGTAAATATTTACGTTTTTAATGTAAAAATGATAGCGCGCGTGTCGATACTAACTTCATCAAGCGATGAATCAGTCCCAAACATTCGTGGCGTTTACTTTATTAATTTTATTAATTGTGATTAATAAAATTGCGTTATCTCATCAAGGAGGCCTAATTCGGGAAACTATCAAGAAATAACTTTTAATTGGCATTAAACGGCCTACACAATTTTGATATCAAAAAAAAAAAAGTCAGTGGAGCACGTTTTTTATTTGAAAAATATTCCAGTGATAACCTATATGCACGTCCCTGATGAATTTATCGACACTTTTTAGCATTAAAATTTGTATTATTTATAGTAACTTTTACTCCCAAAATTTCATTCGAATTACTAAAAGTACTTGGAAGAAATTTATAATAAATCAAAAATAATAAAAGCAGATTAATCAAAACAAACGTGTCAACCTATTCACTGACCCAACGAGATAATTTCAGAAAATCTTTTGACTTCGGTATTAAACTACATAGCTCTTTTTATAACTTAGTATGTGCACACTAAGATAGTGCCTATAAGCACTGACTAAATATATTGTCGCAACCGCTACCGTCCAGATATCACTTTTTATCTTGGCCAGAGTCGAGACAAACTGATTTTTAATTCCTTGGCCAACACATTACATTAGCTCTACTCATTGCCACTCTAACACATTGACCAACGTGTAGAGGGGCCATAGTAGTCCTAAAACTCAAAAAGCGTTTCTATGGTAATATCAATTCGATTTCATTCTTTGATAGATGGTTATTATAAGGTTATTATTAATTTTGATTAATGTCATAGTCTTTGCTGTTGTTAAAGTATCATATTTTCCGATAACTATCATCACCCTTTTCGTTACATTGAACTAAATAAATGTTGTGCTTCTTTAACATTTTAAAACAACAAAAAGCATTACGTTAATTAGGATTTTATGAATAACAATTTATCAATGAATGAAAACGAAGTTATATTACCATAAAACGGGTTTTAATTTTTAGAACTTCAACCATATTTTCATGTTTCTGTTAATTTTCTCTAAAACGGTATGAAAATTTGGATAAGTAACAAGAATTTTTTTTTATGAAGAATGCATTTTTCTCAAAATGTTAAAAATAAAAAAGTTTTTCCTTTTGTAACGACAATCCGGGGACATACTGTAGAATCATTTTATGGGGAAAGAAAAAAAATTGATGGTGGTAGTTCATTTGTCATTCAAATATCTATTTATTATTTAAATTTATGGAATCAATTAATAATTTAAAAAAAAATCGTCAGACCCTTAGTTTGAATAAGAATAAATAAAACTAGAACCTAACCTAACCTAACTTTCAATTTTACAAATATACATAAATTATCCTGTATAATATAATAATTATAGTTGTATAATATAATAATTATAGATGTAATATGTTTTTTTTAATTGGGCTGCCATTATTTTGCAGGCTAGTAAAAAAAAATTTAGTGAATACTAAAACGGCATAATCCGATTGGATTTTCTGAACACTCTATACTCCATACACGGTTTTTGGTATATAAATATAATTTACATTTAAATTAAATGTATATAATAAATTTTCGGTATGTTAATTTCCTAAAGTAATTTGTAAACTTTCTTGGTAAAGAACTATAGTAGTTTAATTTGCCGCCATATGTATATACTGGGTTAGATAGCCGCAAACTTAATCAGCTAATGTTCCTAAAAGTGTCACTAAAGATGTTTAGGTGCAAGATGGTCTAACTAAGGGGTGAAATAAGGAGCAATTAGGGAGCAGTTATGCAGATCGCAGACCATTAGTATGCGGGATATACTTCGTAAATAATCTCGAATATTCCGAAACTCCTGAATGTCTCGATATATTTTTTTTATGATTTAACGATGTAAATTCTTGGTAAAATTATCACGTTCAATTAATTGGTATGAAATTTAGAATAAACGAGTTCAGTTTTATTTAAACGAATTCATGTCGTAAAAAATCAAATGAGTTATATTGGATTGTATTAGAAATTGTATTAAAAGTACTTTTGATTTCTTTATTGTACTTTTTACATCATTTTATATGTTCAAACAGAATGTTAATTTATTTTTAAATTGTTTAAAATTGTGGTCTATTTCCAGATATATATTTTATAAGTAAAACAAACCAACTTAGCAAAAACTGCAAAACCTTAGTAAACTTTAATTCATATAAGCTTATATTGTTTTCTAAGTTTAAATGTCCACCAAATACCATACCATAATAGCTAAAAGTAATTTTAACTTATTGTGAAATTTTTAATCGCCAGGTCCTTATCACCAAATATAAGAAAGTAGTGTAAAATATACAGGGAGAGTCTTAAATAAGTTCAAATATTTTTAGTTGTAGAATATTTCGAGCCCAGAAACATGATTATGAGTTCTGAAAAATTTGGATTTTTTTAGTATTTAATCAAAAAACATAATTTCTTGATATGGCAACATAGGTAGTAGATTAAATTTACAAGAAAGAAAACCCAGAAAAAATCCAGTAGTTCTCAAAATTTAATGAAAATTGTTTTTTTTTGAAAATTTTAGAAAGAAAGTAGAAGTAAACTAACTCGGTTATTTTGGACTCAGAACATGGACTCAGGAACGGTAAACAGAAAATATGTTTCTTTTATCGAGATCTACCAGCACTCCAAATATTTGCACTTATTTAAACTCACCCTGTGTAGAGTGATCCATCGAGGGTAAAAAATAGAGTATTACCGAGAGGGCAACCGCGGTGACAATGTGGTGTATAAATCCGTGTACAAATTAGTGGCAATACTTAGCAATAATTGGCAATATTTGGCATTACTTTCACATACTTATGTATATTTTTGGCATTAGTATTGGCACTAATTGGCAATATTTGCCATTAGTCACATTTATTCGTGTGTATTTTATGGCATTAATATTGGCAATACTTTGGCATTAGTTTGGCATTAGTTAAATATATTTGCTGCTTTAAAAATCAATTTTCAGATAAGTTTGTTCGTAAAAACAGACTTTAATACATAATTATGAGCGGCAACATCTATATTTAGTCGGTGGAGTTCCTGTGAGACCAGTGCTGTTCTTCTCTCTGGTCGATTGGAGTTTGTTTTGTCCAGTAGAGTGCGAACGTTCCACACCGCAAACGTGAAACATTGACGATGTTTAGTTCTCTGATGATACGTTCGAGTAGGCATCCCCTCCCGGAGATCCGATGGAGGGGGTATTTTACCTCCGGACGATGATTTTGTCCTATTTGAATGTTCCATCTTGATGAGTGTTAGCTGCGTAAAAAGGTTCAACTGTGAAGGTTATGCTGCCGCACAGTTTGGCTGCAACTGTAGCCCGGGATGGCTATGGCACAGTGAGGATTGCGACGATAGTTCCCTTGTGCTACGTTCTCGGCCGGCTAGGAATAGTTTACTACAATTCTTCTCAAGAAAGGTGGTAGATCTGAGGGTTGTATAAGGATATACCGCCTATACTCGGACGTCAGAGCCTCGTTTGTTTAAACAGGGTGCACCACGTGAAGGTGAGGTTGACTTTTGGGTAAGCTAGGCTATATGTATCGCTTCAATACCCCTTGCACCCCATATCTGAAGATGGGACAAGAGTTACTGGCAAAAAAGAATATGACACAATTTCCAATAAAATGTTTGGCTTTGTATTACCCTTGAATAAAGGATTGCCCGAGATAAACACATTTGTTGCAACATCATCGGCTGCCATACAACAGTACTTTCACACCGGCATTAAAGCCACTTACGCATATGTCCTTGTAGCACAACCTTTGACCGAGTGATCACCATCGTACTGTGTAGGAATATTTGGGACAGATAATAGATTTAACTATAAAGACGTTATACAAAGATGGCAGCGACTGAAAGAAGAAGCTGCCAAGTTGGGAATATATATATTTTATATAACGATTATTTTATATAACGATACAACGCTTACTAAAGGCCATGAATCTCGAATCGGCTTTGGTTACTTTTGACAGTAAAATTAGTCATACTGTTGGCTCTGGCTATAAATGGTATCATATGGATGCACATGCAACAGATAAGTAGGTACGTATTACTTTCAAGATTTTGTACATATTTTTACAAATATGAGAATACGATTTTTGAAAACAGATGTCAAGTTGACCATTGGTAGATATTAAACACATTATTGATATTATAAACACAATACCAAAAGATAAACATCTTACAATTTCAGATGTGAAAACTGAAGGCAAAATGAGTTTCTTATCGGCTGAAAAGTTATGCACTGAAAAAGTTCTAGAGATTTTTTGGACAAAGACAATGTAGCACTATGTGAAATGATGTACAGAATTTGGTTCGTGGTTTTTTTACTAAGGGTCTGGAGATCATCAATAATAAAAAGTAATATGTTGACATTAAAAGACAACTTTATTTCGTCAATTTGTTATAATTGTATAGAGCTAAATGCTCATAATATAATAAAAGTAGTGTTACTATTCAAAAAAAAATAGTGTTGAACGTGGTTTCAATAGCGATATGCGTAATTTTCCAAATTTCAGCAGTCAACCGTGTGAAAAATTATTTCGAGCGGCAAGATCCATGACGTCTACATATTCGACTGTTATAAACTTCAGTATTAAAGATTAAAGATTTTTTATATAAAGTATCTAGAATACATCCTATCAATAATATAGTTGGAGCAATGAAAGGAGATTTTGTATTTCCACGTGAGCATAAAAAACAAAGAGATCGAGATTGCAGAGTAACTCGCGATGATTTTAAGCACAGATATAGAATCAGTTGTGAAAAGAGCTTTAAATGATGCAAAAAGGAAGCAAGCTTAATTGGTTTATATCCTGCAGAGGACAAATTTTTAAAATTAGATTTAAACCGAGTTTATGAATCGGAACTTGATATACCAGAATGTGACGTCGATGATCCTGAAATTGAAAATTTAAGCAAGAAAGATTAATGCGATGATAACATTAATATAGACATGAATAACTCTAGGAGCAGTAGTTCATTAGATTTAAAGGATTATTCAAACGAGAGAAAGAAATAAAAAACATTAAAGCAGAGGATGCTTATGTTGAAATTAATTTCAAAGATAAAACCGCCGTAATAAAAAAAATCTAATTACTGCTGGCTGCTAAGCGACACAAATAAAAGATTGAATAATGATAGATAGATTTATAATAAACGGAAGTGAAAACACAACTCGAAAAAGAAAGGTTAGGGGTCAGTCACTCGCTCCGAATAAGTAAAAAAAAATAGTCAAAACAAGAAAAACTATTAAAATCCACAATGACGAAATAAATAAAACAACAGGCGCTATTGGTCAAATCGTCAAGATATTGTAATGAACCTGTTTTTTGCTTATATACCGTCATTGAACTATCGCTAAGAAAGTTACTGTGGAGCAGTGCGTGAATAGTCAGGCTAGGAAGCGAGAGACCGGAGTTCGAATCTCGGCCGGGCATAACTTTTTTATTTAATTTTTTAAATACTGTTGTATTCTATAGTTTATTTTTGTAGTATAAAAAAAGAACTATTTATTCTGTTATTTTTTAATCTCCGGTATTAATATAAATTGATTGTTGGTACAATACCTCATTTAATATAAAATAATATTCTACTTTTTGAAATGTATTGGGCCCTAATTGTACCTAAAAGTAATATATTTTTACAGTGATATACCATATTGTAAACTATTTAATATTCCAGTCACTTAAAAAGTTAATTTGTATTGAATAATTGCCTACCATTAAAGGAAATTTGAGCTATAATCCTTGATGGGCATATTCTGGGTATGCAAATACTTCCTCTAAATTTTAGGTTTCGTTCAACCGATTTATTCTCAAAACCTGAAACATCTACATATAAAAAGAAGCACAGGTCACTAATTATAATAAACTTCACCCTTGGAATTACTTCTACAATTACTTTACAATTACAATACATTCATCTACATTGGCATTTTCTACTTTTGGGATGGGAAACAATCAGCTTCCCAACATTTTTTATATGATGTAACAATTCCTCTTGTGGTTACTTTTCCATAGATATCCTCATGTCAATTCAGAGACAATGAACATGAAAATTATTTACCATAAACATCGCAAACTAAAAACCTAATAAACTAAATTTAGTATTCCTACCTATTATCGTCCAAATCAATGTTAATAGATAATTAATATTTTGGATTTTTGTCTTATTTTTAAATATATTTTTGGAACTGCTGGTTTTAGTAATTATTAAATTAAACGAACTAAAAAGTCAGAAAAAAATAAACAATTCTTAACCATAACCTTAAAAAATACAGATCTCCTGTCAACTTTCTTTATTTTTTATTTATTCCTTATTTTCCTAGTGACGTCACAGGTGGTATGCGCAAACTGAACTAAATTGGAGCGGCTATCGATCATACCTTGATTTCTTTGTACCATAGAGTGACACAGATGAAGATGAAAATATCGCTTCGCATATTAAATCCAATTATTTCGAAATGAATGAAGAAACGAAAGTTACTGACATTTGTCTAAATCAGTTTTATGCAGTTGCGTATGACACCCAATGGTTTCTAGGGAAAGTAATTAAACATTTTGGAAGGCGATAAATTTAACGTTAAGTTTTTAAAACAAAATATGGATAGACTTATATGGTCTTTATTTCATAGCCATCGCTGACACGGTTTTTTTACAATACAATAAAATGCGTAAAATATGGTGGAAAATAGAAAGAGAAAATCATAAAAGCGTTGGAAACATTTTGGTAAAATTTATATTCGATATTCGACCTATCGAAGGTAATCGATTTAATATGATACAAAATAGTCAAACCGTATATTTATTTCCGGCCCTTCTAAATTGATTAAATCTTTAATATTTTTGAACATTATGTGTGAATGAAGGAACAAACGTTCGTTCGTTCTGATAGTGAATACGCACCTTTAGACACAGAGTCGGATGATATCTTTGGAGGTTCAAAAATTACTTCTGACACGACACAAGTGACAAGACACACACCCTAAGAAGAAATTTAAAAAATACGAACAACAATATTTAGAAGGGTGTGAGTATGAGGAATTTCTTTTTTGAACTGGCTGCAACAAGGTGTAAAAGAATCGGCAAGCTTCGCTTATTGCAACGTCTGCCAAACTGATTTGAAAATGTCTGCCGGGAGTAGGAAAAATTCACTGAAACACGCAAATGACAAGAAGCATTTAACGATTAGGAGTACTATAAAAGGTCAAACTAAAATTAATTTTGAGAACCTTAAGGAAATATCTCGTAATGTGTGAAATTAGTTACATATTATTAATATTTTTTTTTATAACAAAAAAATGCTTTTAGGTTTCCACCGTCGAGATGCGCCTTGTAGCATTTATGGCAGAACATAATATTCCTCTAAATGCTGCCGACCACTTAATGGAATTATATACAAAACTGCTTTTCCTGATTCAGAGATAACAAAGAAACTTAAATTCGGCTACAAAAAGACCAAAACTACTGGGATTATTGACAATGTTTTAGGTGCAAAGCAATATGACAATGTTGTTAAATTTCTGCAGGTGAATACATTTTCATTGATTGTAGACGTAACTACGGACTGTGGTTCTATAAAACATTTAGTGTTGCTGTTATGTTGTTATAAAAATAAAATAAGGCACATGTTTTATATATTATATATTTAATTCCTGTACCAAAATTCTATGGCTACTGAATTATATAAAGCAGTCTTAAATTCATTTGGGAAAGACAGTATTTATTGACAGAAGAAATCTTATGAAGAGGCTGCCTACGATGCTGATGGGGCAAATGTGATGACGGGGAAAAATAATTTTCTCATTCGTCAATTTTTATTGTTTGATATTCGACATATTTTTTTATTGAAATACGTTTGTCACTCGTTCCATTTGTGCGCTTCATACGCCTAGCCTGTTTAAAACTTCCAGAGTCAATAGAAAATTTCCTGCGTGATATTTACAACTATATCAAAAACAGTAACAAGAGAATAAAAATTTTGGTGAATTTCAGCATTTCGTTAATGTGAAAGCTCATAAATTATTGTATCCCAGCCACAAACCCGTTGGCTTTCATTGGAAATGTGATGGCAGGATTTTAGAGCAAGACAATGTTCTGAAATTATTTTTTCAAAGCCAAACATTAAATCTTGGTAGAAGGGGGATTAATCAGAACACGTACAAGTATTTTACACCCCAAAAAAACCGTTTGTGTCCGGGCAGAAACTATTTAATCCGCCGATTATTTGATTTTGCATGTGTACGCGGCTACTAAACAGTGGGCCGGCGAATAATTGCAAATGCTGTGCCTTAGATTAAATGAATCTAATTATTAAAATTTTGTATTTATAAGTAAAATAATACTTATTTGACAAAGAAGTGTTCTAGTACAATTAAAATCATATTGCGAAATAGACTGTACAAAAAATTGCATACTGTGCAATCTCTAGTAATATTTGATAAAATGTTCATATCTTCCACATAACTAACTGTAGGTATAGGTTTTTACGTATCAGTAGTAAGATTTTTAAGATAAATGTATATATCAAAATTGATCTTTAAAACACAAATTTTAAAGTAATATAACTAAATTTATTAATACTAAATTGATAACCGTCGTTGACAAATATTCATTTGAATTATGTTCCTAATAAATCAAATTAGGAAACAGCTGTCATATTTATGACAAGTTAATATAGACGGGGCAATTATACTACGAATCAGAAATGCCTAATGAAAATCAAGTTCCTTCATGCAAAGACGTAATATTCAAATAGGAGACAAAGGGGTTCATTAAGAAAGTAACATGTTAATGTTGCTTACATAGAGTAATCTCTTTGCCTAGATTTTGTAAACAAGTTACCGGAATTTGCAAATTTAGCTTACATTAGTACGTCATTTTCAAACATAACATTAGAAAGGGAGGCCAAAGTCAAAGGTAAATGTAAGGGGATTTGAAGGGTGTCGTAAGCTAAGGAAACGTTATTATGTTTTTATATTTATCGTAATGCCATTATTACGAAATATAAATGCTACTATTGGAGTAAAATTGATTTGTGAAAGATAACAAATATTAAGATGGAAAATAATATTGTCTATTACCATTATTTTATATTAATTTACTTTCATTGATACATTGAAGTTATATAAAAATATCTAGAGAAAATTAAGAATATATATAATAGTTTAAACCCAAAAAACACATATTTGAAGCAAATGAGTGAAAAAGGAGTGAAACAAATTAAAAAAAAATATTGTTAATTATTTGCATGCTGCCTAACAGCGATATAATGTCAACTAACTCGATAAAATAGTAAAGTTATTAGAAAGTCAATATTAAACTAATTGGAACTTACTACACGATAAATTATATAAATTTATCAAAATAAACTAGATAACAATGCCAATAAATGGTTCTAAAAGTAATAAAAACAAAATAACCAATAGAAAAACTATCAAAAAATCAATAGCATCGAACAAAACCGAAGACTAGATAAAGAAGCAATGGCATTCTATTAAGAATATTTTAAAACTAGATAAAAACATTCCAACAGTCTATTATTAATAACAAAGTTGTTGATGGTACACTAGATACATATATAGTGAATCGGTTTAATAAATATTTTTCCAACGTAGCTAAAATTATTATTGTTAGAGAGACTACCACAGATATACAATCCGTAAATTCAAGCGAACCCCGGTTTCATGACATCTAATGTGCTAATACGATATACATGGAGCCCACAAACAAATTTGCATTAAAAAAGATCATATCAAATTTAAAGGAAGGGTAAGCACCCGGACACGATCAGATTACAGTGCTACATATCCTCAGAAGCCTATATTACAATCGATGGGATTAATAAACAGTATAACTTTGACTGGTGTATATTCGAAAGAATTAAAAATCAGTAGAATTAGCGCTATTTCTAAATCGAGTTATAAAAATTCCGTGAACAACTATCGGCCAATCAGAGTCATTTTTTTTCTAAAGTAATAGAGTTGATATTAAAAAAAATGAATGCTGTCGTTTATCACTTAATACAACTTGTAAGATTACCAATACAGCTTTATTAAAAATAGTAACACATTAAGTGCGGCTGCAGATTTGGTAAGCAATCTGAACTAGATAATGGCAAAATCGTTATATACAGCAGCCGAAACAGGTATTACTGAAAAAGAGTTTATAAGATTATAAGGTTATAAGAAACAATATCTTCCAAAATGTCATCCCTTGTCAAGGCTTATTTGAAAAATGCTAAGAAAAAACCCAAGGATACCGTTATTCAACAGTAATTAAACATTTAGCATTGACCATTTACTTTTTCAGTCCAAATGCATATAAGTTTCTTAAAACGCCACTTTGCTTACCGTCAAAACAAAACTCTGTGAAGTTTCCAATCAATCGCATTTGACTGTTGGCTTACACTATTTTATATTTGATGTAATTAAATCAAAAGTATCAAACTTGAATGTTCATGCGAAACATTGTGTTGTATATTATATTGATTAAATGGCACACTCAAAAGATTTTTCTTTTATAATAAAACTAATGATGAAATTATTGGCTTTCACAGTGCCTTTATCTCACTTTCACAGTGAAAGAAGAGCTATAATACTCCAGCAAAATGTGTCTTAGACGAGGGGTATTTTTTCAAATTGAAAGCAACCAATTGCATATTTTAGTATTGAAAATACTTCTGGGCGCGTTTATATGGGACCTATCTTTGAAAAAACGACATGCTAGAAGCAACATGGGTTCAATAACCTGCCTGTCAACACGTACTTAAGTTGATGAGCGAATAGGGCAAGGTCGAATCTGGACCGGCGCGGCGGTTAAAGAAAGCGATATTATTTTAAAAGAAAATATGTCAAGGCATGGGTTGTTAGGTACAGTTTGGCTATTTTAATCTAACTATTTCCGTATGAGAAACAAGGGGCAAATTATACAAGAAAGAGCAGAATCACATAAATAATAAATTTAGACTAATTACCATATTTTTTTATATGATTATAATTTTTTTAATTATCAACTTAGGACAAAGAAAAAGCTTGCATGGTTTCCACCGCCAACAGGCGTTAAAACAAATGAATCCAAGGCGTTGTCAAATATTTATTGGGATAAGTTGATAAGTTTTTACCTTTTGAATATTGTTGTAAATAATAACTATTATCATTTAATTAGTGCTAACTTATCAAAATTCACAACACGGCGAAATATCAACAAAATCGGCCAACGGATCTTTGAAATATTAATAAAAAAAATGTCTATTAGGACTTGACACCCTGTATCTTTAAAATTATGCATTTCCGGACACATGTTTATATTAACTTTTTACCTTAAAAACACAAAGAATCACCTTCTGAAGTTGACCATATACTTAATAAACAGCCTGTATTTAAAAATGACTAGCTAGCGATTTTGTAAGTAAAGCTACGTTTATTTTAATAGAAAATAAAATACATTTCATAAAAAATAAACAAACCCATAATTCAGTTACTATACACTAATTAATTAATTTTAAATGTATCTAAATAGGCACTTTAATAATTGAAAAATGGACACTTGATAGCATACCAAATATGTAAAAAAATTCCAATAAAAAAACCACAAATTTTTAATAATTATTCCGAGTTAATACTTCAAGTAGCATTCCTTCAAATAAATTTTAATTTAAGTATTGTTAATACATATAGTCATATTAATGATTATAGCCTGTATGATTTCTAAAATATAAAATCCAGCGTGTTTTTATCAGAATAATTATTAAATGATGTATATAATAGTTAATATTTATTAACTTCGTAAGTGTTATTTTTTAATATAATTATGGATTTAATAATTAAATAATTATCTTAAGTATAAATTGTGGTATTATAGATTTTAGGCAGAAGAACTCAAGGGAAGGACTGTGTAATTAGTAATTAAAATTTTACATTTTTTTTACTTGCCATTTTTCTTGTCTTTCACGTTGCACGTTCACTCTTCGTTGTGTCACACACAATCTGAATTTCGGATATGATGCAGAACTGATAAATTACATCAAATATATTAATTGCAAGGTATGCAAAGAAATATTTTTGTTAACTTTGCGAATACTTAAGGCATGCAATAATTTTAAAAAAATTTGACGTGAGATTACTTCATAATTCTTGAAAGTCTTGGATGATAAAGATTTGAATTATTATGGGTCTGTTTTGTTTAAGAAGCTAACAGATAATTTCAAAAACTCAACCAAATTCGCTGTGTGGACGAGTCTCGCGAGAGCGTCGCGAGTCAACCTACGGAGCCTCGTTGCTATCCGTCCCCTGTCGGTTTTCCAACGGCCGATCAAAGAAAGCTCGAAAGTCTGGACGTGTTTTTGGTAGGCCCGCCCGACTGCGAGATATTAGCTCAGATTTATAAATTTCGACCATTTAAAGTTAAGTAATCTCAAATTTTTAAATCGTACACCGTATGTATTTCATTTTTTCTGATAGAATTTACAAATTTTATGTCACTGATATTTTTTACCCTACCGAAATCCAACATTTCTTTAAACAAATTGAATTATTACAACATCTATTAATTTTACATATATAATATCAAAAAATGGCAAGAAAAGTTACCGAATTGTACGTATGTATAACCCAATAATAAAATAAAAATAGGGTATTCCCATTAGAAAATATGTTATATCCGCAACACTTTTTTGAATTACGCTGTATACTCTATAGTATTGTTAAAATGTGCTTCTTAACCTTACCAATAACTTTTTTATTTAACATTTTGTTCTAAAAACGTTATTATGTAAAAAACGTCGTGTAAGGGATAAAGGGGAAAACAGCCAAAAGAGGGAAAACCGACGATGAATACCATGTTAAAGACCGAATATCATATTAAAGATACAAAAATGTATTACTGTATGCGTTATTATTTGGCCATCGTTTGTTATATTCACTTGCAATTTAATATGTGTTTGGCTTTCTTTCACTATGATCCCACTCGGCTTGTCTCGTGGCAGGTTGGCGTAAAAAATGGTTAGAAAATGTCTCGCTCTCGTCGCGCTCTTGTCTTGCTCTCGTCTCGCGCTCGGCTCATCAGGTCTGGACGCACCATAGACTGCCGGAGTGGTGACGTCACGAATGTCAAATTGCTTTCCAAACAAGGTTTAGTTCTTTATATTTCTATTGAGCTCTTCCAAATGACGTCACAAATTAATATAAGATGTAAAAAAACAGGTGATTGCCGCCAACCGCCGACTTCTTTCTGGTATTTTCAATACGCCTATGATGGTTGCGCATGTTGCAAAATCTGTGAATTTTATTGAAGATGCATGTTCGGGTAAGGAGTTAATATTTATTATTTTTGAGGCAATAAGGAACTTGAAGACAATAGATCAAAGTCTCAGGACTGATTTGAGGCCAGGGGTCAAATTTTATTCATTTATCCAGTACAATTAAGTACAGAAACACCTTAATTTCATATAGATAACCAAAAAGTATGTTATATCTTTGATGTCCTACAAGCTTCTTAAATCTACTAGAAATAATTTCTTTCAATATAAATTTAAAACAACAAATTTTAAAAGTGCGGCTTCAGATTTGGTAAGCAGTATTTCATCCGAACTAGATACTGGCAAAATTGTCATAAGCATGTTTCTAGATTTAACATGGTTAGTGTAGATATACTTTTAAGTAAATTATAATTAGTAAATTGGATTTAGTGAGGTGAACAAGAAAGAAGCGTAAAAACTAAAGATTAGAAATAAATAGAGAAAAGTTGTACACCATATCGAAAGAGATTGACAACATCTCCCCAAATGTGATCCTTTATTAAGGCTTAATTGAAAAATGCGAAGAAAAAATAATCAATAAATAAAAAATCAGGTAATTAAATCAAAATTATCAAATTTAAATGTTCATGCGAAACATTGTGTTGTATATATTGATTAAATGGCACACAAACTCAAAAGGTTTTTATTTTATTTTTTCAAATTGAAAGCAATCAATTGCATATTTTTTGTAGATGCATGTTCGGGTAAGGAATTAAAATTTATTATTTTTGAGGTATAAAGGAGTTGGGATCAATAGATCTAATAGTGCCAGTACTAATTTTATCCAGGGGTCAAATTTTATTAATTTAACGAGTAACATTTAACGTAGCTCCAGAAACACCTTATTTTCATATACATAGATAATCAAAAAGTATTTTAAATGTTTAATGTCCCATACCTTCTTAAATCTGATAGAAATAATTTCTTTAAATATAAATTTAAAACAAAAAAAAATAAAAGTGTGGCTTCAGGTTTGGTAAGCAATATTTTATCCGAACTAGGTAATGACAAAATTGTCATAGGCGTGCTTATAGATTTAAAAAAGGCATTTAACGTGATTAGTGTAGATATACTCTTAAGTAAATTGTAACTAGTAAATTGGATTTAGTGAGGTGAACAAGAAACAAGCATAAAAACTGAAGAGTTCTATCAACAGAGGAAAGTTAAACACAAAAACCCAACAGCGGCAACAGGTATTACTGAAAAAGAGTTTATGCGGTTTTGTGAAGAAACAATATCTCCCAAAATGTCATCTTTTGTCAAGGCTTATTTGAAAATTGCGAAGAAAAAAACCCAAGGATATCGTTATTCAACAGAAATTAAACATTTCGCATTGACCATTCACTTTTTCAGTCAAAATGCTAAGTTAAGCTAAAAGTTTCTTAAAACCCTACTTTCCTTGCCGTCATAACAAACTCTAAAGTTTCCATTCAGTGAGATTTAACTGTTGATTTACACAATTTTATATTTAATATAATTAAATCAAAAGTATCGAATTTGAATGTTCATGCATGCGAAACATTGTATTGTTTATATTGATACATTATCGCTTGATTACATTATTTTTGAGGCAATAAGAAAGTTGAGATCAATAAATCTAATAGCCTCAGCACTGATTTTAGACCAGGGGTGAAATTTTATTCATTCAGCTAGTAACATTAACGTATGAGGTTTTGTGAAGAAATTAATTATGAGGTTTTGTGAAGAAACAATATCTCCCAAAATGTCATCCTTACTTAAGGCTTATTTGAAAAATGCGAAGAAAATACCCAAGGATATAGTTATTCAACAGAAATTAAATAATTAGCATTGACCATTTACATTTTCAGTCCAAATGTAGAATGTTAGGAGTTAATCACCGCGACCTTACAGATCTAGTGTGTGTTCCCCTTTCTTGAGTTATAACGAGTTATATGTAGAATGTAGATGTATGTTCAGGTGAGGGATTAAATATCCCTCACCTGAACATGCCTATAATAATAATTATTATTTTTGAGGCAATAAGGAAGTTGAGATCCAATGATCTAATAGTGTCAGTACAGATTTTAGACAAGAAGTTAAATTTTATTCATTTATCCAGTAACATTAACGTAACTCCAGAAACACCTTATTTTCATATAGAAATCAGATATTTTATATCCCCCACACCTTAAATTTACTAGAAATAATTTCGCTCAATATAAATTTAAATCGCCAGCGGGAGAAACTGTTAAACATATTTGATAATATAGATAATAAGAAAAAAGGAAAACCTTTGGCATTACGTTCCTGTCCAAAATTAACAGATGACCATAGTTGGCCCAACGCTTTTAAAAACTTAAAGTAAAATTGGCAGTGCAAGTATTTAGTGCTGTTGTGGCTTAATTGTTACGTTGAATTTGGACAATTTTCTAGTTTGGCAAATACTACAGTTGATTTTATTGTTAAGATGAATTTTCGTGATTATATATTGAAATTAGAAGCAATATTTCGTAAATATTTCCCAGTATTTGACACTAAAAAAATGTTGGAACAAAGTTAAAAAATGTCTTAGCGATCCACAAGTTCAAACACCCTTGTGAATATTTTAAATGTGAATATGTAATAAGTTTATATATGTATTACGGTTTAGAATTTATTCTGTCCTAAATTTTTTAAATCGTTATATTGATGCCTCTAAGATAAAAAGAAATATATACTATGCAACTTGCAGCACTTATAATAATATGTGCGTTACTGTCCAAAATTAACAGATGACCATAAAATAAAATTTGCAGTGCAAGTATTTAGTGCAAGCACTGCTGCTGTGTTATGTAGAATTGGACAATTTTCTAGCTTGGAAAATGCTACAGTTGATTTTATTGTTAAGATAAATAACTAAATAATATTGAAATTAGAAGCAATATTTTGTAAATATTACCCAGTATTTGCCACCGAAGAAAATGTTGGAATAAAGTTAAAAAATGTCAGCGATACACAAGTTCAAACACTCTATTAACAAACAATATTTTAATTATGCATATTTAATAAATTTATCTATGTACGATTTAGAATTTATTCTGCCCCAAAATTTTTAAATCGTGATATTGTTACCTCTCTGTAAGAAAAAAAGAAATATAAGCTATGCAACTAGCAGCACTTATAATAATATGTGTAAATCTTTTAATTACGTATCGTCGGCTATATATGAATATAAATGTGATAAATTTCATCCCCTTCTCAGATAGGATCATATTACTTAAACTACACGCCAAATAAATCAACAGCAATATCAGAGTGTGATATACTCCTACAACAGATTCGATAGAAGATCAGGTCGAGACGTTTTATGAGGAATTGAAATAAGTTCTCAAATAAGTTAAAGATCATATGATATAAACATGATTAATAGGTAATTTCTATTCTAAAATAGGATAGGGAAGATTTGATATATTGGTGGGCCCTTATGGACAAATACGCGATGATCGTGGCGAAGGTCTTTGTCAATTCTGTCAAGAGAAAAACATGAAAATAACAAACACGTGGCTCAAGCTGCCACCTAGGCACCTTATCGGAGTTGCCAACCGTACAAAGTTCCTCGTACAAATACGAGATTTGTGGCCTACTGTACGAGGTACGAGAACATGGTCGGGCTCTTATATTTATGTACAAGATTTTGATACTAGATGTACGTTGAACATGTTAGGCTATGAAAAAAAAATAAAAACTTGTTTCTATGTTATTGACGATTTTAATATATTTACCGGTTTAAGTTTTTTACACAAATTTTACAAGAAAACGCAAGCGAAGAACACACATAAACCCCATCCCTGACTGAAAAATGAACCACTCTATGGAGAAAAGAATTAGGTGCTTCATATATCGTTTCATCACATTCATCGTAAATATATGTTTTATTTATTTCTGTCACGTTCTATATTATTTTGTATAGTTATTTCTACCTATTTACGTGTGTACTATTTAAATGAAAAATCCATAAAAAATAAGATTCTGATTGTGTTATGGTATTTTCTTCGACTAATTGTTACTTAGCGGCACAGTATAAACTACTTAAAGGTGTCAACTGCGGTACAAGTACTGTTATGGAAAGTTTTGAAGGAAATAGTGATTCACCTAGTCTTACTCCACCAAGAAAAATAATCAAAAAAGGTGGTTGAATAAAAAAAGGACGGTAGATTCACAAAGTTTTAGACAGCAGTGGTTAAAGGATCCGGATTTGAGGCTTTTGGCAGACACCAACGATTTATCTAAGCTAAGTGTGCCTTTTGCACGGGAACATCGATGGTAACTGAAACTTCTAACTAGAAAGCTTGTGCAACTACGAAAAGACATCTGAGTAACAAACCTAACTCTAGTCGAAAATTACAAACATTAACATCGCTTGGATTCCAGGTAGATGTAATTCAACAAATGCGAGAGCGGTTTCCGATGCGTTTTTTGTCTACAACCAAAGGGGAAATTTTTAGTCGGTAGGCGGACTACAGCGTTCGTTACAGAGTTCCAATTCGACACACGCCGGCCTTTAGAAGACCAGGCCGGTAAGGTCTTTAGAAGATTTTTTACCCCTCACAAAAAAAATGTAATTCAACAAAAGAAAGAAAAGCTTCACGCAGAAATTAAACTGGCTGCTTTTTTTGCAGAGCATAACATCAAATTTTCAGTTGCAGATCATTTAATACCGTTATTGAAAAGAGTTGTGACGGACTCTAAACTAATTAAGGAAATAGAACTAAAAAGAAACAAAGTAACAACAGTGGTGAAAAACGATCTTGGAGAAGGTCATAAAACAGTTTTTAAAATAATCAATTTTCAGTGATGGCGGATGAGACAACCGTCGTCGTTTCAACCATTAAACCTTTTGGTGCGCTATTTTGAACAACATGCTCAAAAAATAAATATATAGTACATTTTGGGAGTTACACAAAGTGTTTAAAAAAACATTCGATGTTGGTGATATTCACCAGCCGCAATGTCTCATTAAAAAATATAGGTTTTGGCTCAGATTGCTGTAACGTCATGATGGGTGATAACGACTCCGTAAAATCAAGATTTCTACATGATTTTAAAGGTATCACAACAGTAAAATGTGTTTGTCACTTGGACCATCTATGTACTAACGAGGCGTGTAAACAGCTACCCGAAAGTGTAGAACAAGCTCGGGATATTTATAACTTTTTTTTTAAATAGTGACAAACGCCAATTTGACTTTCACAACTCCCAGTCACTTCCTGCAGTGGAACCACACAAAATTCTTAAGCCATTGTAGACAAGATGGTTTTCCTTGTTAGCAGTGGTTCAAAAAATACTGGAACAATGAGAAGCCTTACGTTTGTTCTTTTATCGATTTCACGACAAATCGCGTACATAAAGCCAAAACAGATGTGCGAAATCGAGCAATATTTATTTTGAAGCAACTCAGTAACCCATTTTACCCCGAAGGTCCATAGAGTGGTAAAAAAAATTAATAAATTCAATCTGGAATTTCAAAGCGAGAAAGTGGTTATTCATAATTTACATGAGAAAATAAGTGAACACTCAACAATTTTATTGCGATATTTACAACGCGAATATGTCATTAGACAAAATCTAGATGAAATAGACCCTGAGAGTCAGCGACATCAGTTCCATCATGCTACACTGTACATTGGGGTTAAAGTGTACGACCTCTTAAAACATCCTGATGTGGTTAAACAACCTGCTTTTCATGTTGCAAACATTTCTATAAAGTTGCTGCTACCGAAATTATAAATTAAATTTTTTTAAAGGTAGATTTTTTTTTCGAATACACCTTTTTAGTGGTAGAAAATAGTATAATACGAAAATATATTGTGTAGGTACTGAACTATTCGATGTTTTACATAAAACTCATATTACTATTTGCCATGGGGGAAGAGATTGAATGATTAAAGGACTGTCGATATAGAAACGTAACCCGTTATGATATTGTTATGAACCATGCCAACAAAACGGTTAGGGATTAAAAAAAATATTGTTGGGAAGCACATTATTTCTTCCGAGTTTAATTCCTGTTGTGAAGTGAGCTTGGTGGGCTTACGGCCACACCCAGATAGGATCTATAAATTTATATTGATTTACCAAGATCATTTAACCAAATTCGTTGTATTGGGTCCTAAACCGAAACGAGCGGAAGAAGTTTCTTATGTTTAGTTAGATATTTTTTATCTTAATCGGTTCCCCGAAAGAAGTTGCCCACTAGATTGAATATATTGGTACCATGTCAAAGATCTTAGAACATGTGTTAAATAATCAAATGAAAATATATACATAAAACATAATAACATTTTAACATCTCATCAATCGGGATTTCGAGATGAGCACAGTTGTGCCACTCTGCCTTATTTAAGGTATCTGAGGATATTCTGACCCTAACAAAGAAAAAAATGTTTAACGTTTCAGAAAAAAAAACTATTCAAAGAATAAAGAAAAAAACTATTCAAAATATTTAAACTCAACTATTCGGGAACACTTTACCCTTCAGTTAAAATAACAGAACGTCAACGGTTTCTTGTGGACGTATCTGTTTTGGAAAGGTTAAGTGTTCTCGAATAGTTGAGTTTAAATATATTGAATAGCTTTTTCTTTTCTACGTATTTTTTTGCTTCCGACGACGGAAAGATATAAACTTTCCGAAAGGTTAAGCATTTTTTCTTTGTTAGGCAAATTTGTATAACTGTAAACATAAATTCTGACTAGCAGTGTCCGTTCAGGTTTAACGCACAAGTGTTTAACGCACAAGTGTTTACAAAAAATAACTATTTTATTTTGTAGATTTTCTTGCGGTGCAGTGGCGAAATACCCATAAAGGATTTTTTTGGAGAAACCTAACTGTAATTCCCCTCCACAAGACATATTTGTATAAGTCATATTTTTCCTGTTCGATTTCCAAATTGTATAGCGAATTGCCAGTTTATATGAAAGTTACTGAAAATTTAAACCGTTTTAGGTTTTATACCCGTCAATTGCTTTTGGATCTACAGTAGATTTTTTGATAATTTAATCGCGTTTCAGTTATGTATATACTTTGTTTTGTTTTTAATGTCATCAAGGAGTTAAATTGAAGAGCAGAGCTTGGTTAGGTTCTGAATTTCGCTCCTTCTCATTTAGAGGTGATTGACTCTTGTGTTTGGATTTTTTGGTTATAGTATTTGTAATATATTTTTTTGTACTAGTTCTATTTTTATTTATATATATTTTGTAGCAGTATTAGCCACCGCTGACTATTGTGCAATGGCAAGCCAAGATATTCACAAAGCAATGTTGAGAGAGCGAACAAAGATGTTGAAAACGTGTTAAGATGAATAAATATCGGCTATTGGAATAAAGCGTTAAGATTCGTACAGCTAATAAAAAATAGAGCTTATCATTCTGGAATCAAACGAACACCATACGAGGCTTTGTCATACGAAGTTATTGCACCAAAAAAAATTAACTGTAATAAAACAAAAACCGAGTTAATTTACATAGTATAGTATAGAAACATTCACATAACTTATAACTAGGATGCCTAGGAATTGGAGTTCATTTCAACAAAGGAAGTGCATTAAATTTAACATCCACTACATTCAATCTGAATAATAAGTGAATTGTTTAACGAAACAAATAAAACCAGAATAAAACATAAAACGAGTTAACATACATAATATATTATAATACAAAGCATAACTTGAATATATAACAGAACACCCACTATATAAAATCCCAAATTTAAATAAATTGTAGTGCTCAATGTAGAAAACATTAATCCAGCATAAACCAAACTAGCATGCATAAATAGAACAATATTAAAATAAGATATAAGTAGAGGAAGTAACAATAAAATAATCAAACCTCCTAATAAATAGAAGTAAGAAGTATAAAGAATATGCACATATATGATCCACTCAAGTTAGGTATAAATATCTATGGATTGAACAGACCCTGTACCTGTAATATAATATATATTATTTATCAACACTATTATTCTATCTATGTTATACTTAATGCGAGTAAAATTACATGTTTATTAAAACGCCCATTTTTAGTTTTCATTACGTATCAATAACTTCTGTTTAAGGTATTACTATGACAAAATTAAGTACCCCCGTCTTAGCAGTTTTAATATTTATTACTATTATTGAATGTAAAAGTATCCCAAAAGGGTACTATCATAGTGATTCTATAGTGACAAAATGGCCAACAGAAAGTACTCAAGTCGAAACAGTAAACAAAACTGTTATATTATCACATAATGAAAAGCCTGGCTTAGTGGTAAGTACAATTTATAAATTAAAGAAAAATTAGAAAATAAATGTACAAAATAGTGTGTAGGCGTAGTGTGCATAGAATACAAATTATGATTTTTACATATTTTTGAGAAAAATCAACTATTCATAAAAGCTTTTGCTTGTGGTTGATTCCGCTTTTTCTTCAGGTTGCTCTACAGTTTCAGAGAAAAATAAAAAAAAATTGAAAATATCGTAGAATTTTTTGCAAAGGCAAAACGCGTCTCTAGGGAACAATTCGATTCAATTATTACTAATTATTTGTTTTGGTGAAGTAATTGTTGTAATGACCAACAGCTCCATAAGACTACGTTTTGTAATGTACTAACACTGTAATTACGAGTATAATCAGTGAAACATAAATGTTATTTTAATTAATAATAAACAAAAACTTATTCGAGTCATTCTCCTATTTCAGTCCAATTTTTTTAGTAATATTGTGATAATATTTCGTTTAATCTACTCTTAATACAAGAAAATTATGATATTTTTTTCGTTACGTTCAACTTCAACAATCCGACGATAAATATTATCATATTTTCCATATTATTGAATATAACACATAAATCAGGATTGATTGACGTATTCAATTATTTTAAGTCACTTCCTATTTCACCGGAAATTATTACGAAAAGAAAATTACATTCTGAATGAACATATCATAAACCCAAAAAAACCTTTTATGGGTATTTTGCCACTGCACTGCAATTTGATTTTAAAGAACATAACATACGTAAAATTTAAAAATAATCATACAGAAAGTTTTGGGTTTTCTGGTTCATTTTAACAGAACGTCAACGGTTTCTTGTAGACGTATCTGTTTTAAAAAAAGTAAAGTGTTCTCGAATAGTTGAATTTAAATATTTTAAATAGTTTTTTTTATTCTTTTATTTTTTTGCTTCCGACGCGACGACGGAAAGAGATAAACTTTCCGAAACGTTAAGCATTTTTTTCTTTGTTAGGCAAATTTTTATTACTGTAAACATAACTTCTGACAAGCAGTGTCCGTTTAGGATTAATACTATTTTGATACTATTTAAAAAGGATAAGTTCTTTACAATATGGCAACACCGCTTGGTAGCAGTGGAAACACTGTTGCTAAAATTTATATTGTGGCCTAGAGGTGAATGGTTAAAGTGAAGGTAGGTTAATTTAAATTATTAACTACAATAAAATTCATCTAGCATTTTTGCAAGATTGCTTTTCTTGTTCGTTAGAAAATATATTGATATTGGCAATCTTAAGTTGAATTATGGTAAAGCCCCATACCAGAGTTTACAGAATAAAATATCCATACACACACTTCGCCCCTTCGTCCCTTCGCTTCGTTACTTCACTTCGTTCCTTCGACCCTTCGCTTCGTTCCTTCGTCGATGCGATTGGTTTTTTTTTTAAGAAAAAAAGATGGTGGACGCAGTCTTTATATAAAAGCAAATCCCGGTAAGTTCCTTTTTATTTATAAATGTACTGTAAACTAAATTAGGCATATTTCGATAAGTTATTTATGTAACCCGTTTATAGGTATAACTGTGAAAATATGCTTGTGGATATGTTGAAGGAATCGTCCGGTAAATTCAACGAATTTTGTCAGATGACTTGAAGATTTTGAGTTTCTGTTGGGTGCAATTGACCCCAAAATACAAAAAAATAATACGACATTTAGATCATCCATTCCGCCAACCTAGCTGCTTTTTTTGCAGAGCATAATATCGCATTTTCAGTTACAGATTTAACACCGTTATTAAAAGAAGTTATGGTGGATTCTAAACTAATAGAACTAATAAGAACTTCTAAAGGAAATAGAACTAAAAAGAATCAAAGTAACAACACACAACAGTGGTGAAAAAAGTTCTTGGAGAAGGTCATAAAACAGTTTTCAAAAAAGATATAGGTAGTACACTTTGGGAGTTGCACAAAGGGTTTACAGAAACATCCTCTATATCACAAATAATTTTAAATTGTGTATATAAACCTGCCCTAAAACTTTCTATTTAATAATGTTTAGCAATTCTGAAAACAAACGAGATAATTAACATTACTCTGTTGTTGAGTCATCCTGTACAAAATACTAGGACTAGGGGTACTATTAAAAACCTTTCACAGGCGGATTTGTCCAATTATTCTTTTTTGTCCGAAACAGACCAATGCAATCTTATTTTGGGGATTTGTCTGGTTTTGCTTGATTAGCTCGGCATTAATAGCGATTTTAATGGAACTTAAGAAAAAATGGTTCATCTGAATTCCATATTCCATATACATATGATTTATCTCGCCACATAAGAAATAAAAACCTATCAATAAGTTATTTTTGACCGAAAGTGGATTTATCTGGTTTCGTCTAATTGCTCGTCAATAATTGATGTTTCTTGGTTTAAAAAATTAAAATTATAGCATGTTCTTATTGATCTTTTATGTAATAATAAATTTTATAATAAAAGAAATTATGATTAGATTTTAATTAAATGATTATAAAAATCATTATATCAAAAAAAGTAAAAAAATTAGGGGTAAATAATTTTATATCATCGTTTGATTTCCTAATGAGTTTATAATTTTTTTTTAACTAATATGTTTTATTTTTATCAAGTACTAATTTAAATACCAGTCTAACATGAAATCGTTAATAACTATATAGCAAATTAAATTTAATTAACATAGAAATTGAAATCCGTCTTAACTCTAATAAAAGGATATAATAAATTAAGTATTCCTTAAAAACAAATATGTGCTGCTGATTATTCTGGAAATATTAGCATTAAAACAAATGGATTTGAAATATCAAAATATATGATGTTATATATAAAATCTCAATTAATTAATAGTTAACAAAAACCAATATTTTAATTATTTAATAATTATTGTGTCTTACCAGTGTATCGAAAGTTTCTTTCGGCGTATATATTTCACGTAGAAAAGTATCTTATAGTGAGTATGGGGGCCATGTTGGCATATATATATCGTCGCACCCTGCTCCTGATTTTTGTGTTGATGTTACTTTTCTGCGATAATACCGATATGTTTGAAAGAGGCTTTCTTTCCTTTTTTTTAATTCATGTATGTCAATCCCCAATTTCCTCAGATATTTTAGCAAATGCATCATGCACTCTATTTCTATTTTTTTATTTTTATCACTGGGTTCCATAAACATGGATGTACCTGTATTTTCTTTAGAAATGGGACGGCCATTTCGTCTTTCCATTCCATTTTTAACTTTTGTGTGTGATTTTTAAATTTACTGGCGATTGCTAGACATACAGACGTACTGCCACATCAAGAAATTAACTACAAATGAGATCCAGATCGATTTATATATTTTAATATTTTTTTTTGTGTTCGTGATAATTCCTTGGCTACTTCGTCCAAAAACCGACAGTACGGCGAAGGAGCGTTTTGACGAAGCAAACGGACGAAGGAACGAAGGAACACACAGTCGCATAAAATCGACAATTTCCCATAGTAAATATAAGTAAATATAGGATTTTTGGACGAAGGGAGGCGACGAAGGAACGAAGTGAACGAAGTGGCAAAGTGTGAGTATGGGGCTTAACCAAAGGATCTGTTGACACTTTAATTTTGAAATTAAGTTGATAATATTGATCGGATGAAAACTCAGACTTGTTTTCATTTACCCCGTGCATACACCGCGTTGAGGAAAATAGAAACACATGTTTGGGGTAAAGGAGTTCCTTAAAAGTAAAGGTAAAAAAAGTAAAGGTTCCTTTTACCTCAAGTCAGTGTCGGGGTACTATCTCATGATTTATCGTGAGATCTTACGATTTTGTATCAAATCTCATGATCTTGCCATACGTGCGCAGGATCTCACGATTTTTTACGTTTTACCAATTAAAAGATACTTTTTTTAAGAAATATTAAAACATCTGAGTTACTGACCAAAAGGTTCCTAGTTCCTAATTTACCCCATGGTCACCCCAATTGCTATTCATAGCGAAAACCAAGCTGAAATTTACCCCACTGTGATGGGAAAATGTAAATATTCATGGGGTAAATGGAAATACATTAAAACAATCCTTATCTCTACTTCAACAAAAATTGTCATTTTTTTACGTATATTTTCACATACCAAGCTGAGAAGGAACCGCCATTCAAAACAAAATAACTTATAATAATAATTTTCTTCTTATCTTCCAAGATAATTTTAAAATAATGTTTGCAAAAATCGTTTTCATTTCCCCCAATTGGCCCTATAGCGGCTATAACGTTTTTGTCTCTATTCGTAAATATTAACTTCAATTTATTGAATAGTTTACTACAATATAATTTAACGTATACCATAGCCACAGCAACGCGTGGTTGGGTCTACTAGTGTCGTAAGCAAATTTTGAACACTTGAAGTTGACGTGAAATAAATTGTAGCATAAATGAAACGTTTGGACTTTTAACATAGAGCACCATCTATTAGCTGGTCATACACGGAAAGGCCTGGCCTTTAGATTTGGCCATGAGGCCGGGCCTTCCACAAAAATGTGCCATCTGTTAGAATCTTATGGAACTCACAGATTTGGTCATAACTCTTTGTCATAATATAATAAACAAATAATTTGCAATAAAAAAATATTGCGATTATAAATTGAGATATAAACTATTTCTGAATGTTGGATCAAAGTGCACACAGTGTGCAAAATTAGGTTTAGTAGTTTAGGAGTTCATCGCGGACAAACAACATGATACCGTTGATTGAAGAAACAAGAAGATTGGCAACCTTATGGGCGATTTCTTGGCACTGACCGTCAGCCTATCCGAGATTTAGTTTAGCTCTGTGCCACTGCGTGCTGATAATCGTTTACAGCGCAGCGGATAAAGAATACCGTATCGTAGCGGACGTGAGTCTGAGTGATTATAATTATTTATTATAACATATTTTTTTATTTGTTATTAGGTATTATCAGAGAAAATCAGAGGTAATAAAATTTATTTTTTAAAATATAAATTAAAAATTATAACGATTTTTTTGAGATGTCTAACTCCAAAACTTATAAACAAAAATTTAGGATGTGTAGTAAAAGCGCCCTCTTTCAAAGAGTGGCTTACGTTTGTAGGATCTACAGAAGGGCGAATTTCTAAATGCAAAGCTTGTGGTAACCTATTACAAAATCGCTATGCCGATCTAAAGGCACACAGCATATCAAAAAAACATACAGCAAATGCCAAAATTGTATTTGGCAAATCGCAACACAAAATTCCTTTTAAAAAGGACTCAGAAATATATGAGTTGAAAAGGGCTGAGGCAAGAATAGCCTTATATGTTGCCAACCATACTTCTATCAATGCGTGCGATCATATCAGCAATATATGTAAAACTTCGTTTCAAAATGCTGATGCACTCAGTCTACATAGGATCAAATGTACGAATATTATAAAAAATGTCCTGGCTCCTCATTTTATAATTTTTTTGAGAAATGATATTGGCGAATCGCCATATAGCCTTCTGTTAGATGAGTCGACAGACATAAATATTAAAAAAATATTTGGGCATATCATTATATATTACAGCAAAAAACAAAATAAAATTGTAGAGACATTTCTTGACATGCCTGAACTCATAAATGTGGATGCTGAAGGTATTGTTAGGGCAGTAAAGGAAACACTAGCAAAGCACAAGCTCAAATAGCAAAAATTAAAAGGTATAGGCACTGATATAATGCCGCTGTTATGGTAGGCATAAACAATGGTTTTTATAAAAAGTTAAAAGATGATGTTCCGAACTTAGTTTTTATCAGGTTAGTATGTTAGCAATCTTTGACAACATATATTATCAAAAAGCAAATTATCATATAATATTAATTGGATTCTTTTAGGTGTGTATGCCACTCCTTACAGTTAGCTGTTAGTGCAGCAGCAGCTGAGTACCTACCCAGAAATATTGAATTTTTAATTAGAGAAACCTATGATTGGTTTGCTAGATCATCTTTAAAACAAAAAGAGTATAAATTATTGTACAAAACTACAAATGATGACCCTGATCCAAGAAAAATTGTACAAGCATGTCAGACTCGATGGCTGTCCATAGAGTCATCAGTGTCCAGAATCCTAGACCAGTGGCTGGAATTAAAAACATTTTTTGGTATGGTAAGGAATAAGGAAAGGTTACAGCAGAAACACTTTTTGCAATATATAATGATGACAAAAATTATGCTTTTATGGCATTATTAAAAAATATTTTGGTGGAGGTTCAGAGAGTAAATAAATTGTTTGAATCTAATAATGCTGACCCCGCTAAACTTTTAGATGAATTGACAAATTTGTTGGATACCCTTGTCTCAAAAATTAAATTGCCCCATGTAAGACTAGATATTTTTAAAGATAAAATTAAAGACTATGTAGACTCAAACTGTTATTTAGGGTATAGTTTTGAAAATACTCTGACAATGCTTAGAGAAAAAAGTTTTAAGGCTAAAGTCGCTAAACTTTATTATTTGTTTAATAAAAGAAATTAGACAGAGACTCCCAAGTAACTTTGATATTTTAAACCAAATATCTTACTTGAGTGTTTCAAATGCACTTTCTCATAATAAGAAGTCCATAGTGCCATTATTACAATATTTTTCAAAAATTGAAATAGAAATTGATGTTATTGAAGCTGAGTGGAGAAAAATCCACTTACTGAAATGGAATGAAACAAAAAATGATGCTGCCAATTTTAAAGATGCAAATGATGAAAATCCATTGCGAAGTTTAGCTTCCTTTGCCTTAGAACTTTTGGTAATACCACACTCCGATACTGAAGATGAGAGGTTATTCAGCCAACTTAACATTATTAAGAATAAAATCAGAAATCGACTACCTACATTTTGATACTTTAGTTTCTTTGATATACATAAGATGTGGCCTTAAAAGTGTAGAAAAGTGCTGTGAAATACCACATTATGTTATAGAAAAAATAAAGACAAATGAGACCCATCAACCATTTGATATGATTCCTGAGTATTGTGATGAAGATTTATCAGATATATTTAATTAACCTCTTTTTTTCTAGTTCTATTAAACTACTTTAATTTAATATTAATACTATTAGTTTGGTTGGTTTGATGCATGAAGCAACTAATTTTTGTTATACCAATCAATGTAAGAATTATTGGTTCCTTCTTTAGAAAATATTTTTGTTTTTGTTTTTAATGTCTTTATATCATTTGTTTTTTTATTTAAGTACTTCCTATGAGTTACTAAGCCTTGTTCTTAGAGCTTTGTCTTATCACTGATGACAGTAATTTCAGCTAATCACATCACTGTTGAACGTGATGGCCAGCGACAGGACGAAACTTTGAGAACTAGGCTATATTTGTGTTTAAAAAGGCTGTTTTACTTGGCTATGAATAGTATTTAATGCTTAGGTTAAGTAATATTTAACATGAAACATGACTGATATTAGTATTAGTAATTTTTCGATTTTTTTTCTATAATAAATGTGTTTTCCTGTTTTCTTTAACAATGAGTTTTAATTTACAAAATATCCACCCCACCCTTATGTCCCTTATTTTCTGCTTTTAATTGCAAAACCCCCTCTCAAAAAAATGGCAAAAATTACGTTTATTTTAAAAATCGCAATAATAAATGACAAAACATAATATTATTCTAATAAATTATACCTTTTTGCAAAAAAAATCTGGTGGAATTCTAGTGGAATTTAATATTTTTATCTAGTGGATTTTTAGTGGAATTAAATATGATTTCTGGTGGAATGTCTCGTAACAAAGTTGGCAACACTGCAAGTTAGAGAAAATAAGTGTTTTATGTGTTGACCGCAGAACGATTGGTGTCTCCGCCGTGTATCACTTCAGACGTAAGGGGAAATCAAATCCGCCTTGTCACCCTCAATTCGCCCATTAAATTGCGTATCTTCCCAAGTTTTTCAATCAACGGTGATACAAAATTTTTATATATAAAGATAACAAGCATTATTTTGTTTCAGACAAAAACCTTGCTGAAATTTGGACAAGTAGCTTCAAAAATAGGCAACGCAATGGGAGCACATGCTAATAAAATCACACGAGCTCTGGACAAGATCTGTGAAGTGTTTAAAACCGTCATTCCTCTTTTAGCAGCCGTCTGTCATGTCGGTCAATTTGGATTTTGTAGTGCCACGGATGAAGCACCTATTCGACTTTCAGAGGCTATGAATCCAAATGATTTAAATTTAGACGGTTTAGATAGATAAAAGAATATAACAATGCTTTAAATTCTACATGTACACGGTGTCCCATTTTCGTGTGTTTTATAGGGTTTCTCGTTATGAGTAGAGATACATGCGGTTTTCACATCACTGTGTTACTTGAAATAATAAATGAAACTAAATATGCTACACACAGATTTACCTAGCCTGAAATACAGGACGAATTTAAATATTTCGCATTTTTCGACTCCCCTCGTATCTCGATTATCCTATAACTTATCAAAAAGGAAAACTGTATTCCGTAGAGTTTTTCACGTAAAATCCAGTGGCGTATAGAGTATACTATACTCTATACTTATTTTCATAAATACGGTAAAAAAACTGCATTATTTAATTATTATGTATTTAACTTTTTAATATAAATCAACCTAGTATAAAAGAATATTATTATTTTATTTTATTTAATTTTACCAGATAATTTTGCTTTCCGTTATGTTTTCTTGACCAACTGCACCGAAAATTAACTTGTGCAGCTTTTAGCTAACACCCTGTCAAACAGAGTTGTTGATATTTTTATGCATTTGTGTATTAATTCTACACACAGAAATCAGCGTGGAATAGTCAATAAAAAAATTATTTTTGAAATAAGTGTAGAGTATACCTACTATATATTTTTAGAAGGCCCATAACGAAACAAATAAAATAAAAAAATAATATACAGGTTATTCCATTTAAAAAAAAATTGGGTCATATTTCAAAAATTACAGCTCCCAGCGAAAATCTAGATACTCCACTGAGTTCTACGTGATAAGCTCAGTTGTGAAATACGAAGGGGGGCTACGAAAAATTTGTGGGTAGCATCTTCAGTTTCATAAAAAAGTATTATAGTGATGTGAAAACCAAAAATCCAATAAAACACACAAAAAAGGTCACCCTGTACATTTCATATTAGCATTTATTTTTTGTTTAGTTTTTCAAAGTTTTTAAATTATTTTTAAATGAAACATGCTGCTTAACTGTGTAAGTTATATGTATAACAACAAGTTATTTAGTAGGTCAGAGATCTGATATGCGATATTACAATTATGTGTAAATTTAGAACTACAACTATAATCGTAAAATTTTAGATTAGAATTAGTAAAAAATGTATATTAGTATTTTAATAAAGCACGCTTTTAGATGTTTCAAAAAACTTTTAATAAGAGTAACTTTAACTCTACATATATGTTTCGGCTTGTTAGGCCTTTTTCAAGAGTTTTTTAAGAACTAATCGTCTAACTACACTGTAACTATATACACAAAATAAAATAGTTATTTTTTGTAAACACAGATGACAAATGACATTATATCATAGATATACAGTGTATCCACGGATTGTCTTAAATATACTTGTAAACTTGTTCATTTTCGATTTTTCGAAAAAAAGTCATTCTTCGTAACTTTTCTTGCTTGTTATTTAAATATGATTGAAGTTGTATATACATAAATATAAATTTTAATATACAGGAAGCTTAAAAAATGTAAAATTGGAGATATGAAAAATTTAAAATTCTCGATCAGACTGCTCTGAAACATTAAAGTGAAAGAGCATTGAAAAACAATTTGAAATGCCAAATATTTTTTTTTATACGAGTTTTAGTTACTAAGATATTTGATATTAATAATAATCTTAAAAGGGATTTTTTTAATTAAATATGAGAAAAAACCTATTAAACTTAATACAGGAAGGTACATTTAATTTAATTAATACAATAAAGGTTTATTCGACATGAAATCCTACTACGTCAACACACATCTCAATCCCTTTTTGGAATTCATTATAAACATTACTAATCATCTCAGGTGTCATATCTCCAGTTTTACATTTTTTAAGCTCCCTCTATATTAAAATTTATATTTCGCAACTTCAATCATGTTTAAATAACAAGCAAAAAAAGTTACGAAAAATGACTTTTTCTCGAAAAATCGAAAATAAACAAGTTTACAAGTATAGTTAAGATAATCCGTGGACCAGTGGCGTGCATTGCATATAGGCAAAAAAACATTGTCTACCCTTCCATTTATTCAAGACAGACGCATAATAAAAATATATTTATCTGATCAATTTTCATTATATATCTACCTACAAATCCTACAATGCGACCTACATTGTTTTATTTTTCTAAATAGTAAGTTAGTATTGTGTTTATTACGGTTGCAAAGCCGGATGTAATGTCATTTTAACAGAACGTCAACGGCTTTTGTAGACGTATCTGTTTTAAAAAAACTAAAGCGTTCTCGAATAGCTGAATCTAAATATTTTAAATAGTTTTTTTTCTTTATTCTTTGTATTTTTTTGCTTCCGACAACGGAAAAAATATCTGAAAATATATCGGAAAAAATCCAAAAAAATAAAGAAGTTATACGGGTGAGCCACTTTTGAGACGCACCCGGTATAGGATTTTTTTATTAGAATTAGTATAAAAAATAGATAATTATCTACATAAAGGGAAATTAAAACAACTTTCGTTGCACGTCATCAATGACATCATGCGTCGTCTTACGGAGTTTGCTGGTGGTCGTATTATGATGTGCAACCAAAGTTATTTTAACTTGCTTGTTTATATATATATATATATATATATATATATATATATATATATATATATATATATATATATATATGTTTTTTTATTCTTTCTTTGACCTCCTCATATATATATTTATTTATTTTTGTTACGGTTTTAAAATGAGAAAGTCTTATATTAAATATTATCGAGCCAGTTTTCGATCAGAATAGATTGCTGGTAGGGTCTTTATCAATTATTTATTTATTTAAACAATCTACGTTCAAGTAAATACTTTTGATAAAGACCCCTACCAGGTCGAAACGTCAATGAAATATTTAATATAAAAACTGTTTTTCATTTTTACCTGACCTAAAAGCCAAGAAAAATTAAATAATATATATATATATATATATATATATATATATATATATATATATATATATATATATATATATACCAGGTTTTTCTCAAAAGTGACTCACACCCTCAGAATATTTTTTACCTTTATTCGATAAAAAATGACATTCTTCAGACACTCTCAATTTGAACTTTTGAATGACAAGTCAACTTTTAACATTTGGCATATGGTTGTTTTCGCTTGCATTTTTGTTTTTGGTCAATTCCTGTTTCACCGGAAATGACTACAACTTTTGATTTTTAAATGACACCCTCGGTATTTTTTACTTAATTCGATAGAAAATGACACTCTGAATAGAATGACATATCATATGTCAACTTTTTTTTCTCATATAGTTTATTTAAAAGTGTAACATGCGGTTCATAACGACAATTTGACTAGAAATACCAACTGTGTGGAGCCTATTACAGTGTGTGGTATAAAATAATTATTCGTAAAATATTCTTTTTCCAAATATGCTATTGAACGTTCTCTCGTTCCATTTGAAAAAATTGAGATATGATTGAAAATACGATTCGGGGATCTTTTAAGCGACCAGGACAAGACTCGAAAAACATTAGACCATCAAATCTATTTTTCTAAGGCTCCTTTATTAAAAATTAGTGTTTCACAGCCATGGCATTCCCTCAGTGATTCAAGCACTTTATAAAAAAGTAACATGCTCACTTCTACATAACGCGCAAACAAGTAGTTATTTTGAAACTAAAACGTCAAACAAGAATGCAGACAATCTCACCTGTTTAATATTGCCCTCGACACTATAATGAAGGAATCACTCAAAAACACACGAGGTTTACACCGGACCCTTACGACACATATCACTGATCTGGAATATACCAATGATATCTGCCTATTTGCACAGTCCTACAACGATATGCAAAACATGATAAACAAACTACAAAATGCAGCCAATCAGTTAATTTTAATTTAATTGTTAATACTCGTTAATACTAATGCGACGAATTCTTTGCATATTTTAGCCGAACACGATCCGAAACGAAGGCCTATTGTATTTAATTGGCCAAACTGTGATATGCAAAGAAGTGATCATACGAAAGTGGGGATAGGGTAGGGCATACTCTAAAACAACCTAATGACATCACAAGAAATGCCCTTGACTGGAACCAACAGGGAAAACGGAAAAACAAACATGGCGCAGAACCGTAATGGAAAAGCTAGCGAAGTCAAGAACATCATGGCTAGAAGCTAAGAAAATTGCGGAAAAGAGAACAAGATAAAAGGTTTTCACTGAAGCCCTATGCTCCACCTAGGTAGGTACTAAAGGGAACAATGATAATGGCACTCTAAACTGAAATTCAAAATACGATTTTTTATGTGAAAATATCAAAAGTTGACATATATGTCATTCTATTGTGTCATTTTCTATCGAATAAATTAAAAAAATACATGGCATTTAAAAGTCAAAAGTTGTAGTAATTTCCGGTGAAACAGGAAAGTATCAATAACAATTGAATACGTATATCACTCCTGATTTATGTCATACACTTACGTACTAAATCTCGTTTTTTATCTGAAAAATTAAAAAAGTTATAGGGGGTGAGCCACTTTTTAGAAACCCCCGGTATAATACATAATCTATTAAAAAATCATTAACGAACCTCCATGACATGAAGTGCATGTTGATTTTTTTTCACATATTTATAATAATAATATTGTATTTCAAATATATGTTTACTCTCAAGTTGTAGTTTTATTCAAATGATGTATTTTTTATATCTAAACTTTCTTAATAAATTATATATAGAACTAGACTGTAACGAAATAAAAAAAAACTAATTCTGTTTTACGATTATTTTTAGTATTTCCAGATTAATTTCAAAGTTTCTTTTAAGTAAACGAATTCGTTACGAGCATTTTACAAGCCTTCAAGGCAATACCCGTTCCGGCCTTAACATATTTATATTCTGCTTACCTCCCTATAATCGGCAATTTTTGATGCTTTTCCGCGTAACTACATAACTTTGGGGAAAATCCTCGGCAAAGACCGCCTTTGGCGACATCTACATATCGTTACTTTGCATGGGATCAACTTGTTTAAATATACGAGCTTTCCAATTTTCATAATAAGCCTTTTTATTGGGGCCAACTTACATTATATCAAAAGTTTTATGGGGTCTTTTCTCCTGATTTTGCTATAATAAAGTCTTATGATTTACAAAAGAAACGGAATAAATAGTAAACATCAATGCGTAAAATGTTTATGTATATTTTAGTTTATTTGCATCCAGATATTTATTTTTGTGTATAATTTTTAATATCTAAATATACTGTTTCAATTATTATAGTCATTATCATCATCATTTTCAGCTTATTTAACCATTTCCGATTATGGTGTCGCCAAATAATGTATATCTTTTATTATTTTTTTTTGAAGGGCCCCAAGTTCCTATGGGCTGAATTTATCGACACTTTTTAGCATTAAAATATGTAGCACTTATAGTAACTTTTTCCCTCCAAATTTAATTCGAATAACTAAAAGTACTTGGAAGAAAATAATAATAAACCGAAAGATTATTAGGACTTTAACACACCGTATCTACGAAACAAGAAGACAGAATCGGACCTATGTTGATATGAAAAATAAATCTTATTTTTACGTGAGGAATCTGCCCACGAGAGATAGCACGTATTTTTTGAAATACCCTGTATATTTAATAATTAATTGTATAAATTAATTACAAAAGTAACACTACAATAGGAATATACTAAAAATGACAAAATTTAAATAAAGATATCAAAATCTCCTTTAATAATAGCATCCATAATAATATTTTTAATCTTAAATAAAATCCCAACAGACCGACAAGACCTCTTGACGACCGCCCGGAATATCAACTTACTTCATTATGCAATAATTCCGGATTCGATTTGAAATTTGCTATTATATCAACGTCCGTATTAGGTGACAACCGCACAACTTATAACGAATAAAGAGAATCTCTAATTCCGAGGGCGTCCCTAAGGAGCGTCGGCCCACGCCCCACGAGTATAAGGCAATGAAGTCAGCGACGTGTGACATGTAGAACTAAATAACATTCGTTCTCGTTCCGATTTGCATAAAACGGGATTCAACCGTTTCTGAAACACAGCTACTCTCAATTTATTTTACGTTGTTGCCTATAAGCAGATGGGTCTCGAAGGGAGATAGGGACCGCTGGCAAAAGTTTATTATTATACGGATTAGGGATTTAATGCAAATAAATATAAAAAATGCATAGTATTAACTGAAGTTCTATATTTTTCTTTAATAAAGTCTAATAGCCCAGTCAAATTTGACAAATCGATAAAAAAAGTTAAATAGAGTTTTGGAAATGGTTTTAAAAAGTCTTGAAAGAGACTTCAGTTGATATGTGTCAAAAGTTCCAGAAGATCGGTGGTGATCTCGAAGAGAGAGAGAGAGGAGTTAAATATATTTTTATATAGTAAAACAGAAAAATATTTTATATAGAAAATTCAAGACAATAAAATTATCTTCAAAAATGGTTATAATCATTTTTGTTTGGCGTTACGGTTTGCAATTGAATTAATTCAATTGATATAAGAAAAACTGCATAATCTATTTTTAAATTGAAACTGAACAGGCAACAATGCAAAACCAAACAAATCCCAACATACCTTAAGTTGTCAACCTATAATTTTGTGAATGTCAAATTGTATTTTCTACACGGTAGGGCTTTTGCCTAATCCGAACAAGTTTTTAATTGGAAAATTCATTTCGGGACAGTAACCTTAGGTACTGTAAGTGTAGTGTAAGTAGTAGCGTAAAAAACACACCAAATTACATTTAACAATGATAAAACATAGATAAATGGCTTATATGATAAGATCATAGGTTAACAACTTAGGATATGTTGACATTTGCCTGGTTTTGCACTGGTTTTTCATTTAAAAATACATGATTTTTTTTTTAATTTGTCACGTGTATTCACTATACGCAGACCTTTTTAAGCTATTTGAAACTTAGCTGTAAGATTAACAGGGGATCCAATAGTCAGGTCGTTCCAATTTTGCATGGGATTTCCAATGTTTTATGTTTCTTTGGGGGTTTATAGATATATAAAGTGCACTAAACTCTACCTTTATTTAAAAATACCATTTCAAAATTACAAATCATTGACAACTAAACTTATGACATGAGCTTCACTATTTTTCAGGTATTCACAGGTGGAGGTGTACTCCGATAAATATATAACACAATGTTTCCAACGACGATGCACCACCCAGTATAAGAAATAATATATGATAACTGTCTTGCTGGACTATAAAAAATAATAAAAAAAAAGTAGTATCAATTTCATATTTCCTAACTTACAAATTTTATTGGTAGATGCAATTTGATCTATCATTCAAATTTTTACCCCATATATTATACCGACGTAAAAAAGGTACAATAATATTAAAGAAGGCGATTTTAAAAAGATATATTTTGGTTAGTAAATGCGTACGTTTCGTGAGTGTTTAGGGAAATGGGAAGGTATTGTACTTCCGTATTCGGTGTTATGTACAGATAAGGCAGGATTTGCACTTGCTTATATTATGAATATAATAAATAATAACTATGTATGTATATCCGGTTTTTAAAGCGTCCTTCGTCGCCCTCCGGTCTCCATGCGCCACCTCTCTATCTCCTGGTAGTTCCTTTCCAACATGGCTCTTTCCTTCCTTGATCCCAGGAAAGTTTTTACTGGCCTCATTTACATCTGTCTGTAGGTGATCACTGCGACACTTGCTTTGGTCTACTTTGTCAGCCATTCGTTGTATATGGCCGTACCACTACAGTTGTTTTTCTTGTATTTCTTGTATAATATTACCCTCCACCTTCATTTTCTCACGAATTCTCTCGTTCCTAATTCTGTCTAAACGGGAGATTCGGGCTGATCTTCGCCAGAAGTCCATTTCGGTCGACAACAACTTCTTTTTATGTCTTTCGCTTAACTGCCATACCTCAGAGCCATATAACATTACGGATCGCGTTATAGATCAGTTTTTTTTTCTGTAATCCTAGATATCCATAGACCAAAGCACCGAGTTTATTAGTTTATAGGCTCTTAAATCCTGGCGCAAGAAGTGTTCTCAGATGAGTATACCTATTAATGACCAAGGATATTAATGACAACCTTTCTCTGTATATTCTGCATTTCGCCGATGACCAGATAGTAATGGCCCAAGACAAAGTAGACCTAAAATATATGACTAGAAAACTGAGAGAGCACGAAAAATGGGGACTGGAGCTAAACAAGAAGCAAACAAGATGCATGTGTATTGGTGGCGAGTTGGAAGACCTGGTATAAATAACAATATAAAAATTAAAGCCTGAGAAGAATATATGTATTTAGGGGTAAAAATCCGCAACCAAATGGAGATGCAAAAACGTAATCGAAGAACGGATCGGTAAAGGCAGAAGGGTGATAGGAGGGCTATATAATAACTTAATAGCATAATATCCTATTAAGCTTTTTCTTTTTATTGTGTTAACAGGGCTACTGGCGAACACCATTAAACAAAATTTTTCATAAATATGTTCATATTTGCTTGAAATGGCCGAGTACTTAATCACAATGTATAACTAGTTTAATTAGAAAGATCGTCAAAACCACTAGACCTTGAGTTTTTAGTTTTAGAAGATATAATCACAATGTAAAATTGACAGTTAAGGAGGGGTTTTTAGTTAGTAAGTATTTCTAATACATACTTATCTCTTTGCAAATTAGAGTTATATCACACTTTTATATTAATAGAGGTTAAAAAATAACGAAACGGAAAAATTACGGGTGACGGACTCTCCAAAAACTCAATAATAATAACACTCTCGGAGGGGAAGCAATTTTTATCACTTTAAATTGGTGTGTATTTCTCGTTTGAAAAGTGACCCAGGGTGGAATGAGTTTTATGTGTCTTGGGGATTAAAAAGAGAAATATTACAGCGCACTTGAGCTTGTGGGAATATATTACTTTTTATTTAGAACGGTCTAAATTAATTTAAACTTGAATATTTAAAACAGAAGTCCAATAAACATAATTAATAACACTAAATATTTGTATTTTATTACATTTTTATGACCGTATTATTTTTTTTAATTAATCTTTTTATAGCCAAAAGCTACAATTTTTGAATATATAGAAAATTTTTAATACTCCCATATATTTATATCTATAATTATCAATATACAATATAATAAATTTGTTTGCATTTTAGTAGAGCAATAAAAAGACTCATGGTCTCTTAAAACGTTTGAAACACTTTTGAACCACTAAAGCCCGATTGTACATACTCGGTTCAGGGTGAGTTCAGATTTAAACCAAGTTCAAAATTTTTGGTTGTCCAGCGACTTCCTCAGCGACTTCTTATCGTTAAAATTAGTTCAAAAATTAGATATCTGACGACTGAAATTGAGCCAGCCATTTTCCAGGCTTAAACTGGACTTTAAATTATCTTATAATCTTATACTAGAAGAAAAATATTATGCCTCAATGAAATTGCCCAGTTCAACGTTTATCACAATTCATATATGAACTCCAATTTAAGCTGTTTTTAACAGTATTAACAGCAGGATTACGGGACGTCGTTGCAGCCCACCCTAAGACACTCGAAAAAATTCCTCAGAACTTACAACCGAGAAAAGTCAAAGATTCTCCTTGATTTAAGTAAAAACAATCTTTGGATCGTCACGGGGTTTCTAACAGGACACCTCAACGAACACCTCAGTAGGCTGAAGATAAGACACATTGGTGATTGCAGATTCTTTGGGGGAAATGGGAAAGCACCAGAAGACCTCATCACCGAGACGATAACCATTCGTGCCATAAACTTTGGTACGGCTGATGTCGAGGATTGAGAGCTGGCCTCTGTGGGGCCATCTCAGATATTGACTTTTGTTAAAGCCCTGAGACTTTATGATGAATTAGAACTGGTTATAACTCAAGAAAGGTTGTGAATGAACACTAAATAGTCTAGATTTACACCTTACACTAGATTCTTATCACAACCTTGCACTAGACTTGTAAGGTCGGGGTGATTACCCCTACTAAACATTACCCCTACTAAACATTCTACATTCTAACCTTCCTTAAACCATTTCTTTTTAACTTTTTCTTGTACTACCCAAACAAAAGAGATAATTAACTTTACGCTATTGTTGATTCGCTCCGTACATTCCTTTATTTTCGAAAGAAATATATTTCGTTAATGCAAGATCAAATCTAAACTCTTTTAAAGTCATGTCAAATACGTAACCTATATATTTAATAATACTCTGTCAGACTTCATTTCCTAATTGAAACATTCGTTAATTTTCTACCACCATTAATGCTATCTAAAATAACTTTCAAACACCCTTTTAAAGCTAAACATCGAAACGCTCTATCTGTTCTTATTTCATCTCGTTCTCTTACGTGCCAAAACAAATAAGTCGTTTGCTCCAATCAACAGAGTTTTAATTACGCGAGTAATTAATGAAATGACAGACCAAACGAATCGCTCCTAATGCTCACGTTATTTATCTAAAGCTTGAAGCTTTCGGAACTTTAATCAGATGTAGGCGCATTGTAAAGGCACTTGGGTTATTTCATCGGCTCGTCAAGTTTGATTTATTTTTTAGTTCATTTCCCGAGTTTGAAAATGTAAAAGCAATGGAAATCGTAAAGTACCAGTAAATTTAAAGCCAAAAATGTATGATATCATATTGTGTTTGAATGGTATAAACTAATTTTGTTGTATAGATATTTGTAGATGTAATTAAAAATAAGAAATCTGGATTACTTAACCTAGCTGAAATAAATCAAGTTTTTACTGAATGTGGTAGAAAAGGTGAACTATATAGTAAATCCCCTTGGTCTTTGTCTTTAATATTAAAAATAATTAAGTTTCGTTAGGTTGGTGAATAAATTGATCAAAAACATCTACCTTATAAGTTTTGATAAAGTACATAGACTTGTGTAAAGCCCTATACAGAAATTTAGTTTCTAAATCAAGCCATTTTTATTAAAGATAATAATATATGTAAGATGTAATATAATAAATACCTTTATTTAGTATCCAAAGAAAGTACAAAACAATATTAACAAAAACGCGACAAGATTGAGCATAAAACAGCCTCTACACTATCCCCGAAATGTTTTACGAAATATTTATGGAAATATTTCGTGAAGCATTTCGCAAACCATTTCTGGAAATAGTACGATAAATATAAGCCCGTGTTATATACATTAGTTCCCACGTTTCCTGAAATTGATCGAGACGCGCCGTGATTGGTTGTTTGTTTTTTGGCCTAACCTAACCAATCACGGCGCGTCTCGATCAATTTCAGGAAACGTGGGAACTAATTTTTATAACACGGGCATAAGCCCGTAATATAAATTTATAGTACTATTTTGTAAAATAGCACGAAACAATCAAGGTCAAACGTTGTGGTGGTTTCAGAAAAATAAGTAAACAAGGAAAAACTTATATGAAAACAGTTATTCCTCGAAGGTTACACAAGAATATTTAGTTTTAATCATTATATTATTGATTACAATAGAGTAAAAATATATATAAAACAGTGACTACTATTTTTCCGCTTATAATTCACGGTATTGCGCCGCATGAACAAAATATATACAAAATTATTTTAAAAATGGTCTAATTACTTATTATTTCTGGTTATGGCAAAGCCACATTTATACTGTGGTCTGCAGCAAAATTTAGTTTACGAATTTGGGGTTGTTTTCCTAGTTTTAATTGTCTGAATCCCTGCATAATAAATACTAGTTGAATGGATTTCTATCAAACCATGCTGGGTGCTAATAAAAGTATCATTTACAAGTTTCTCTTAAGGATAATAAAAGAACATTGCTTTTACCGTCCATGGACCATACTTTTGTTGACATCGGGTCAATTAATAATTTTCCCAAGCGGATATATTGATAATGTTACCAGTATTACTCATCAAGCAATATTACTCTTATATTAACCAATTAAGGCCGTAAACAAACATATCATATACAATTTTATATACTAATTCATTATAATAAAATTAAATCATAAAAATATTGTAATTATATTCATGCAGTTTAAGTGAAAAGTTTTGTTCCAAAATATCTACTATACATATAATAAACGCGTGTTCAAATATTAATTTTGTGGGATATATATGTCACTGTAAATATCCGAAATGCGATAAAACCTAGATTTTACCGCATTTCGAGTTGGTTAGCGTGGTTCTTTAGAGGGTGTTAATTCATTGGGAAATCCTAGGTTTAGCGCGCTTATCCTAGGTTTTACCGCGCTTATCCTAGGTTTTACCACATCTCGGACATTTACAGTAACTAATACATATATATCAATATAAAATAAAAATTGAAATAGTGAGGGGAATATATAAAAACAGAAGGAAAAAATTTGATGTAGGTGTGTTTGTTGTGTGTGAGTGTGAATGTCTACTAATAGTGTACACTGGTGTATACGGTTACGAGTTTGTTGAGGGCTTGCCGACTAATTTTTTCCTTCTATATCAATATAACATAAAACAAGATGTAATTAACGAAATATCATCGTAACAACAGCTATTTTAGAGACGTCTAGGTTTACTTATTTCACTGAGATTTATGAAAAAAAAATCCTTTGCCTCGGATACAGATACCGCCGCGTTTTGGAAATAGCTCAAAACAAAACAAAATTGAACGAGGCAACAAAAAACGCAAAAAAAATCCCCTCACGAGTACTTTTCAGGCGCTTTTAAGAGTCGAAAGTAGGTCGAGGCAAACCAAAGTGGATCAAGACAACTGGAAATAAATTGAAATGCGTCAAATTTGGGGGACGAAATGTGAGCTTGATCTGTTTCGAAGACTTTTTCGCATAGTGTAGATGCTGTTTAATGTTACTCCATCTAACTGCATTATTAAATATAGTAGGTACTTAACAAACTCGCCTTTTTAGTAAGTAGATTCGAGAAAAACTTAAAGCAAATAAGTAAAAAAAAACTTAAAGCAAAGAAAGTAGTGTGCGCGTAAAAGTAAAAGAGGGTAGTGTTACGTAAATCTTACGGAAATTCTTTGTCTTGGGAAAGTTTTGGAAAAGTATTTTAAACCGTTGGAAGATTGCCATTCCAGGTTACGGATGGAATCTTCGAGGTTCTGCTTTAAGTTGGTTTTTATTTGGGAGACAGAACGATTCTGGTCCAGTTAGTGAAGTGATCGCTCCTTTTTTAGCTAGATCGTTTGCTTTTTCATTATATCCCCCCCCCCCCCCGCGCATTTCCACCTTGTCGTGGTGGGGGGGGCTTGTGTGTCCCAATGATCCTGAGAGCTATGTCGGTGGCAGTTTAGCTGCTGGTAGGGCCTCCCATACCGAACAGGTCGAGGGCTGAGGGACGAGACAAAGAGAACTGCAAACGTGTCATATATGGAATGAAACCTATAGCGACCAAACTTACGGTGCAGGGTGTCGGAAGCCCAGTACCGGTACGGGTTAGTGGTGGTCAAGCAGGCCCTCCCGGACCGTCATCCAGCGACTGCGGCTCCTCTTTGGTGGATAACCAGGCCGAAAGGAGTTTCTCTACTACTGGTAAAGGGCTTGATTTATTTGATCAAAACCCTGGAGACATTGATAATCCCGAAACAATAAAGAATATAGAAACATTAGATCCGTTTAAGAGAAGAGATTCTTTAACAAGAACACCGCCAAGAGATAGAGCAAATTCTTTACCCGAAGCAAGCTTATTGTTAGAACAACCGAATAAAAGCCATACGGGAATAACCTATAATTTCTTCAAGAGAAAAAGAGTAGAAGAATCACCAACGGCTGGGCTCGACGAACCAAGTAAGGTTGGAAAATCTGTTATTAGTATAATAGATGGCTTGACCACGCAGATAAAGCAATTGGAAAACTTAATTAAGGACACATATAAACCTAAAAAAGAATTCTACGAAATCAGCAGCCGTCTTAGTTTATATGCTGAGAAAATCACAAGTGAGAAAATTACAAGTTGGCTTGAATCAAGTATGAAGGCACAGAGCGAAGTGTGTAAACTCCAAGATGAAAATAAAGAGCTACGGAGTAATATTGCTCGAATGGAAAAAGAAAACCATGATGGATCTGCTACGTATATCCAGCATAATAAATGTAACAAATGTAAGAAGACACAAACGCTACAGGATATGGATAAACGTGCAAGAAATATTGATCCGGAAAATCTTAAAGAATTGTTAAACATAGAATGGGAGGACAACGCGTTTATCAGGACGTCGGTAAAAACGGGCAATTTACAGACAGTATTGGATGAGAAAGACATTGCCGTTGTTATTGATCCAAATTTAATAGAGAATACGACACTTATGCGAAGACTAAGTAACGAGTTGTACAAATGAAGGACATATTGGAACACAAAATACTAGAGACAGAGGAAATCGTCTACATAGAAAATAGTAGTAGGGTATTACTGCAACAAAATACTGCTTTTAAGAACACAGAAAGATCGACATACTTAATTAGGTTAGAAAAAGCAAAAGTCTCAACAAGAGGTGAAGATGATGAATTCCTGGAACTATTCCGAGCTGCCAATAAGCTTAAAGAAATGTTAAAAAATAAAGGGAAAAGTCAGCTGGCATGCATTTTCCAAGCAATAAGTGATCAAACAAAAAGTCCAAAGATTTTAGAATATGCTTTGAGAGATAGTGAGATAGATATAACTATATACGTTCCAGAAAAACAAGGAGGACAGAATTCCAAACAAGGGGAACAAAGGGAAAGACAAATTAGACCATCAGCAAATCATCTTACGGATGCACTCATAATACAAAAAGGAAATAAAACATATGCAGATTTACTAAAAGACGTTAAAATTAAAGTTAATAAGAAAAATTTAGATACAAATATCAATAGTGTCAGGATGACAAAATCAGGTGACCTTCTTCTCACAATGGACAAGGAAAGAGGAAATGCCGGAAAAATGGCTGAAGCATTAAGGGGAATTAACGGAGAGGGTTCCATCAAATTAATTTCTAAACAAAGGCTAAGTACAGTAATTCACATAAAAGACCTGGATGCCATTACCACTAGAGAAGAAATTGAAGCTACGATAAAAAACATATAGGGTCAGACGGGGAATTACGAATTAGTTCAATCAGATCTTCTTATAGAGAGACACAGGCTGCTACAATGCTTGTTACAAGAGAAGCTGCAGACAAACTTTTGGCGGAAAGAAGAATTAGGATTGGACTAACTAATTGCAGAATACACGAGAGAATTAAAATAGCAACATGTTATAAATGTTGGTCTACTGGTTACCAAGCGAGAGATTGTATGGGAACAGACCGCACGGACTTGCAGCGAAGTAAATCACCAATTTAAAGAGTGCAAAAACACATCTCACTGTCCAGTATGTAATAAAGCAGGGCATAAAGCATTAACAATGAAATGTCCGGTATACCGAAGAGCAGTTAGTAGAGAACTCCAACCAAATCATCAAAAATAGTAAAAATATTACAAATAAACCTAGGTAGAAGATATGCGGCTCACCACTTGATGTCACAAGTCATAATCAACGCAAAAGTAGACATACTAATATTGAGTGAACCAAATAAGAACATCGTTAAAAAAAATAATAACTGGTACAGAGACGATAACACAGATGCAGCAATGTGTCATAAATACAAAGGAAATAGTTGAGAAGAGTGGACAAGCAAATGGTATCGTATGGGTAGAATTTCCAGAGATGATTATCTATAGTTGTTATATCTCTCCAAATGTAAGTATGGAGATTTTTAACCAATTCCTGTGTAAACTTAAACAGAGTATAGTATCCCATAATAAACCATGCCTAGTGGGAGGTGATTTTAACTCAAAATCTATAATGTGGGGATCACCAGTGAACGACAACCGAGGGGATATTTTGTCAGAATGGTCCGCCGAACTAGATCTAATAGTTTTGAATGAAGGAGAAACTCCTACTTTTAGGAGAGGCATGACAGAGTCTTATATCGATATCACTTTTGCAAGTAGTATTTTGGCAACACGAAATATAAGCTGGGTAACATCGGATGAAGAAAGTCTCTCCGATCACAATTATATCTTCATTAATATTCCGGATGTCAAGAGTGATAATGGTTATTTCAAGGCTCACACAAATAAATGTTCTACCAGCATTCATGGCGGATGGAAAGTACAAGATGAAAAAATGGAAATATTCGCGGAAAAGTTAAAACAATATATTACCAGACAAGACTCAAATATTTCACCTTACACTTTTATGAATCTTATCAGAACAGCCTGTGATAAAACTTTCAAAACAATTAGGATAAGGAATGATAAAAGAAAACCCGTATACTGGTGGTCAGCGGAAATCGCGAATATTGGAAAGGAATGCCTATTAAAGAGGAGACATTTTACACGTAAAAATAAGCTACAACATGTGACGGAGGAGGAAAAGAATTATGCAAGAGATCAGTATAAAGAAAAAAGATCTGAACTTAAAAAGGCTATAGAGAAGGCGAAGAAAAGTGCATGGATAAAAGTGCTGGAAGAAGTTGAAAACGATATATGTGGAACTGGTTATAAAATAGTAGCAAAATAATTCAAACTAAGACCACCTATGCATCTCTCTGAAAAAATCAGAATAGAGGAAGCCCATAAATTATTTCCAAAATCAGAGAAACAAAACTGGGAAAACATATCTATCCAACAACAAGACATACCAATGTTTACTAAAGAAAAACTCAAAAATGCGGCCATGAGAATCAAAACCAAAAAAGCACCTGGGCCTGATCAGACACCACCGGAGCTGATACGTTATATAGCAAAAAATTTTGCAGGCGATTGCTTATTGTTAATGAACCAACAATTGCTTACCGGGGAGTTTCCTAGTGTTTGGAAAAGAGCCAGACTAGTACTCTTAGAGAAGCCGAGTAAATCAGAACAGCAAGCTCCGAGTTTTAGACCGCTTTGCCTACTTGACTGCATGGGGCAACTATTAGAGCATTTATTAAAAGATCGCATAAATGAGGAGCTAAACCAAAAAGGGGGACTAGCTAAGACCCAGTACGGGTTTACAAAAGGATCTTCGACAATTGACGCTATATCGAGTGTGTTACAAGAAGCCAAAAGGGCTAAGGCCACAAAATACCTCAAGTACTCCAAAATAGAAAACAATGTCTTCTTGTGACCAAAATGACCAAGCACCCCAAAATAGAAAACAATGTCTTGTAACTATAGATGTTAAAAATGCATTTAATTCGGCGCCATGGAAAGGCATTGTAAAAGCTCTTTAAAAAAAAGAACATTTCACGGTATCTAATCCGAATGATAACTAGCTACTTCACTGAGAGGGAACTGCATATATGTCAAAATAACACAATGGATATATCGTGTGGAGTACCGCAAGGCTCTGTCCTCGGACCATTTTTATGGAACATCTATTATGACGAGGTGCTTCGATTCGCATGCCACTGAATGTATTACTTGTTAGCTATGCTGACGATTTGGCAATTGTGGTAACCGCAGATTCAGAGGCAGTTATAGTAACGACAGCAAATACTGCTATACATAGGATTGTAGAATGTATGAGGAACTTAAAACTAAAAATAGCACCAGAAAAAACAGAGGCGGTGATATTGTCTAATAAAAGAGTAATGCGTCAGATTTCCATTAACGTCAAAGGGCTTTTATGAAGAAACACATAATCAACACATGCGTAAAAACTGAAAAATCTGCGAAGGCTTGTTGGTTAATGCCGAATATAAATGGACCATCATCAGTGAAACGACAAATGCTAAGTGCGGTAACACATTCAATTATGTTATACGCAGCACCAATATTGCATGAAGTCCTAAAGGTAAAAAAATACAAAAATATGTTTACGAAAATACAAAGGAAGCTGGCTATAAGAATATGTTGTGCTTTTCGTACGGTGTCTACGAGAGTCTACTAGTGATTGCAGGCGTGGTACCCATAGATCTACAGGCAGGGGAGAGGAGTCGCACATATAAAGCTGAGCGAACAGTAAAAATATTAGATAAACATCGCACCCTAAATTTTTGGCAAGAAAGATGGATGGAAACGAGTAGTGTTGGAACTTGGACAAGAAGACTGATCCCAGATATACGACCTTGGGTTAATAGAAGGCACGGAAACCTGAATTTCTTCTTAACACAACTGATAAGCGGCCATGGCTGTTTCATGTCATACCACTATAGGTTTAAAATAGGAGAATCACCAAGCTGTCACTATTGCGAAAACACACAAGATGATGTAGAGCATACTTTTTTCTCGTGTCCCCGTTGGATAGGAGAGCGAAGGAAACTGGAGTGCGAAGTGGGTCTGAAATTAGACCCAAACAATATAATAGAACAAATGTTAAAGTCAAGAGTTGTATGGAATTCTGTATCCGATATGGCAAAAAAGATATTAGAAACAAAAGAGGCAGACCTGAAGAGAAGACAGAAGGATTAAACAGAAGACAGCGCTGCATGCTGAAGTAATACTTACCGGTAGTTCCAACATGTAGTGAAGAATAGGATGAGATTTTTTAGTGGGTGGAAATCCCACACTATCTGTCATGAACATCCGACAGATGTCTTTAAAAGATTTTTCCTCTCCTCAAAAAAAAATCTTCTATCCCTTGGTGGGCTGGCACCCAGAGTAGGACTTTATTTTCTTTGCCTAATTTGTTCAGCTTCTCTAGACATTATTTGACCAACTCCAAATAGGTCCTTAGGCATAAAAAATGAGATGCTAATCTAAAAATATTAAAATCTATATTTAATATTTTTCAGGTTAGCATCTCCATTTTTTATTAGCTAAACATACCTTAATATAAAACAACAGGTGAGATATATAGGTAAATAATGTAATTATCAGAAATTACTCATTACATACATTATTATATACTCATTACTACATTTTCCAATATAAACTAGATTTGTACTTTTACACTATAATACTAGTACTGATACTTGTATTAGTTAACTTAGAGGATATGCTAAAGGTTGATGTTTCGGTATAAGATAAATATTATCTTTATAATGGTAAATTTCTTAATTATTTTAATACATCAAAACAGATGAGTAATCTGGGTAAAACATTATACGTATCTCGTAGATCGATAAAGTTTAAACTAACACAACATATATTTGACTTACAAATTACATGCACCAAGCTCTCTCTTTCAAAGCGTAGTCAGTTCATTTCTTAATGGAATTATTACGATACAATGTTTACTTTAGGCGGTGAACGAGTCTGTTCACCCTTCGCACGCATTGCCATATGTCGAATGATCTGCTTGGAGTTAACCCTTTTAGTGAAATATCTCAAATATTTACTCTATCTTACAAAACCCAGAAACTAAATACAAAAGATATATCGGTTGGGTTGTTTTGCGCTATCGTGTTTAGAAGAAAATTAACCTAGGAGTTCATACATATTCAGTATAACTAAAAGATTTTTTATAACTAAAAAAATATTAATTTATATAGCAGAAATAGACAATAACTACTGAGAAAAACCAACTGAAATAAACTTGTTCTTTCCAGAAATGCAGGGTTCTCGGAGAGGGTAAATATTTAAATGGGTAATTTTGGATATTTTTGACAAACTGGCTAAATTACCGCCGGTGGTACAGACAACTGACGAAAAAAAGACCGGCGTTAGACGGTCTTACATATTTATTGACATGAATATCGCTAGTAAATTTTTCAAGTCCGCCGCTTGTTGCTAAATATACAGGGTCGCTGTTATGTATGGAAACAGTCGATTATTAGATAAAATATAGGTACCGCAAAAATTAAATATAAAAGTTATAGGGTTTATAAATATCTATTAGTGGGTAATAAATTTAAGTATACAGGGTCGGTCATAAAGTCGTGGCACATCAAAGTTTCATTTTTCTTAAATGGAACCCCTGTATATTATTGCATATTTCGGTTCTTCCTTCAATTCTAAGCAAAAATCGAAATACACACAATGTACCTCAAACCAACCGTTTCCGAGTTATTGACTTTTGAAAATATCACTTAAACAATTTGATTTAATTAATTTCGATATGTTCAGATTTAAGGTTTCATCGAGTGAAATCTGGTCGTAATATCTAATCTCGATCATCGAGACGAGATATTAACAGACTCTCGTCTCGATGTTTTTCTCGAACTCAATTTCTTAATCTCGATTCGAGATTCTCGAAATTTCGAGAGTCTCGAAAATAAATAACTGATTTATTATTATTAAAAAATTGGCGCCGGGAGGCACGTATAGCCGCCCATACTAAAACCTGTTAATAAAAAGTTGGTAGGCAGTTCTTTTAGTTTCAAAGTAAAGGAATTTTTTCATTTTTTTTATCTCAAAAACTGCGACTTTGACTGATTTTGATGTTATTACAAATTTTGTTGCAAATATAATTCCTAATCTTAAATTGAAAACCGCGTTTCGCTAGCTACTGTAATTTTGGAGTTACGATTTTTTTTAAACTTCCCCAACCAAAAAACTGCCCACCAAATGCCCACCAAAAACTAATGGCCAGATTCTCGGGTGCCACAGTATTTTTGAGCCAAATTTGGTGAAAATCGGTTTAGCGGTTTTTGAGTTATCCTATTACAGACGGACAGACAGACAGACCCCATGAAAATATTTTGTATTTAGGTCATTTTTGAGTGAAATTAAAAAACCTTTTTTTTGCCGATCTTAATAGCTTACCATACCTATTGGTATGGTCGGCTAAAAATATCATGTTATAAAGTCTGCACCAAAACTGGTAATTTTTTTCTGTTAAAAAATTACGTTATAGAATACAGAGCTATTATAGGTATGGTATGAACTAAAAGCCATGTGTAACAAAAAAAAAACGCAGACTTTGGCCCCAAAATCCCAAAAATAAAAATATATTGTTTTAAAAAGCGAAAATCAAATCGATTCCCTTATTTTTTAATTTAGTCTTTTATCCATATGGGTTTAAAATTTACCTAGCTACCTAGGAAAGTTTAAATTTTTTACTTCGTTTAAAACTGATTTTTGTTTACTCGAAACAGTCTTTTATTGAAAAACTTTTTTTCTTCGACATTACTTACATTCGTTTAACTCAGTAGGGGTTAATAGTGAAATTTATACAAAAATGGTGCCATAAGAACAAGAATATATGATATTTACGGCATTTCTTTATTCTGAAAAGACCGACTGATCGAACAGTTTTGGGGAAGTTATCTTTTGATTATTTGTAATAATTGTAAATAAAGAAATGTAAATTAGTTATTGTTATAGTTGAGTTATGGCAGCATCTAAAGTTTTTCGAGATCGAGAAATATCGAAAAAATTTCCCGAGATCTCGAGACCAGACGAGAAATCTCGAATTTCGAGAATCTCGTGAAACCCTATTCAGATTGTTCAGTTTCATTTAACGATTCCATTCTGCCGAAACTTTGATACTTAATAATATTTGACATTAGTTCTCAAGTTGACATTAGTTCTCAATAAAATGAGAGTACCTATACCAAATCTGGAAATTACAAAATTTTTGTTTAACATTTCAATTCTTCAATTTATGTACATTGTGTATTACGATTATTGCTTAAAATTGAAGGAAGAACTGAAGTATGCAATAATATACAGGGGGTTCTATTTAAAAAATGAAACTTTAATCTATCACGACTTTATGAACGACCCTATATATTAAATTTATTACTCGCTAATAGACATTTAAAAATTCTATAACTTTTGTATTTAACTTTTTGCGGTACCTCCTATACTCGACTGTTTCCATACATAAGCGACCCTGTATATAACCGCCGTCGGCGGTATATTTTTTTAAAAACCAGAAATAGGGCCCGTATTTCACCAAATTTTATGGGTTATTGATCTTCACAACGTAAGTTCCATGATTAGGTACTGTTGTAGAAATACAATTTCTTGCTTACAAAAATAAACAATTTGACATGGTAGATGCAAAATAAGAAAGCACCGAACAAACTTTTTTATCGCCTAATCGAAATACAAAAATAAATGTTATGTTATCATTTCAAAATGAGTTGGTCAGAATGAAGAGACAGTACTGATTTGGCAGTCGGTAAATCTTAAAGGTAGGTTAATGTATAGCGATAGTTCTAGCAATCAAAACACACTGTGTAACGTGTTTTTAACTTTTTTTTTTGTTTTTTTTTTAATGGAACTATATTTGATATATATGGATAACGGAATGGTATATTACTTATTTATTGGATGGAGAGTTAAAAAATGAATATTTTTTTATATTTAAAGTATTTCAAAATATTTAACGCTCTGGCAAGTATATACTCTGTTTTTTTTTTTCTCAGGTAAGATTTCGACAGACGATGACAGAAGAAAAGCAGATGACGTCCCATACCAATCTATTTATTTTACTAAAAAAAGTTTCTAATAATTTTTAAGTTAACTATGGATTGGTTTAAATATAAATTCGTTATGCGTCGTCACTTGTTGTTTTTAACCAGTTTTATTGGTTTATTTCAAAAATGACAGATCGAATTTCAATTTTATTGGTTTGACGGAACGAAGAATGAGAAACGGCTGCCGATGCATATGAACTCGCCTTTAAAGTTTTGACGTTTGTCACAGTCTTGCCAAATTATAGGTTATAATTTTGTGACAACTTTTGTCAAATACCCTGCGTTTTGAAAGATGATGCATTTTGATTCGTGTTATTACGTGTGTTTTGTGTCTTTTGAAGTCAAGTGGAGGAAAAATCGAGTGAAAATTAACTGTAGAACCCAGAGCACAGTTTATGGTTAATACTCGCTGCCCAGGCAGAAAGTCTTATACAGATACACCAATAAAGTTACTATCAATAAAGTTCGTATACCATCTCGTCGTAGATAAGTGCATCTCGCATATGGTAGAAGGACCATACGAAACACATACTAAAAACTGGAGTAGCTGTAAAATATCGACATCACACGATAGGTAAATAATGGATTTTAGTACTGCAGAAAAATAATGTCAAAAGGTACTGGTTTAAAAAAATTAAGATTAAATTTAATTAATCAACCTGTGAGGTATAAAATTTGATAAGTGTTATTATTAATAAAATAGTTTGTTTTATTTATGTTGTTTTATTTATTCCTGCGGAATATTACAAATTTGTATTTGTACATAAGTTATATTGATAAATATAATCATAAATGCGGGAAGTTTCATAAAGCTTGAAAGTAAGAAATAGTTCTTTTTTATATTTTTTGGTATATGGTGTCTTTTTTTTTGTTTGTTTTGTATTAACATATACCGTTTTTTATTAAATAAAATAACTCGATTACATTTTTTCAGTTTTATACAGTTTTTTTCACAATATTTTGAAGTTACTTGTCAGTCAAATTTTAAATACATATATTAATTTCCTGCTGTGCGTTCCAGTTGTACCAACTTATTTCTTTGTAAAATAAAATAAACAATTTTGAAATTAAAATGACAGACACATCTATCACTCTCAAGGATCTTCTCGTTGGACAGACTATACTATCTTTGTAAACAACATTTTTTCATTTGTAATCAACTAGCTTGTCGCTCACGCGGCGTGACGAGTGACAAATAATTGCACAAGTAAACCACTCACACAACATGGCAAGTATATGCCAATAACAAATGTTTGTCAAGTACACGAGTCGTCAGAGTCCGCCTTAATAATAAAATAATATACCGGATGTTCCATTTGAAAAAATGAAGAAAAATTGTTTCATAGTTTAGAAAGTTTGGTATGGAATTTTGAACGCGATTTAAGCTTCCGATATTTATAATAAAGTAAGTATAGCCGCAAGGTACCTAGCATAGTTTTGATTTCAAGACACATCACATCTTATAATTTTAATATATTTTTTTAAACTCAAAAGATATTTATTATTATATTTTTCCCTTTATTTATTTATATGTATCTATAAAATTAAAAAAAAAACAAATTTTACGAAAACAAATTTTATAATATCATAGGACTATGGAAAGCGATCAGAAAGGAAGCCAAAATTGTGATAATATACATACATACAAGAAACATGAATATTTAATAATAACTTCAATATTTAATAAAAAAAAACATCCCGATCCACTCACACTTTTTTGAGCCGCCCTCTAGTTAAAACATAATCCTGATTTTTTTTTTGTGGGGATGAAAAAAAAAGTTATTTATGCAGGGTCCGGCAATAGAGCATCGGGCATGTCTAGCTCCTGTAAAAATAACTATTTAATTACAAAAGAACAAATGCTCTTGAAAAGTAAGGGTTATTCGGAACTGCGATTGATCAAAGTTGTTACAAGTTAGAAATAAACCAAAATTTGAATAATTATACAATAACAAACATTTAATAACGGACTACAAAATTATAATCTGTGTAACTTGTTGGAAAAGCAGAGTGCATAGTAAATCGTAACAGCGTTGTCTCATTAAAATATTTTGATTGTACTTCAATGCATATTCAAGAAATACTCTGTTGGAGAAACTTTGCAATTAAAATTCAAGAATATTTTAGAGTTTATTAGACGTAACAGAGAAAGCAAATGTAATGCTGTTCTATATGTATGGTATACTTAATAGTAAGAATGGTACAATCATAATTTTAAAAGTAAAGACACCTATAAAAGACCCACATTACACAATCATTCCGAAAATACCGGGTGCGTCTCAAAAATTCGAAAATCTCATTGCTTTGTTGCCTCTTTAGTTTTTTGGTTGAGCTGAACTGAGTTTACAACTCTTCTTCATTGAGTTCTATTGTGAGCTGCTTATTCCCACTCATTCTGCATGTTAATTCCCTTTAAGTTTTCGTGGAAAATGTCCTTGTACCTTTTCAGTTGTCCACCCGGCCTCCTCTTACCGTCTACAAGCTCACCGTAAAGCAGAGATTTTGGTATGCGGTTTTCTTGCATTCTGCATACGTGACCAGCCCATCTTAAGCGGGTTTTTGTGTACGGCACCCAGGTTTCGCTCCCATATAACATGGTTAGGATTATAATTGTTTTCGGTCACAGGACACACAATTGTTTCACAGGAAATGACTACAACTTCTGATTTTTAAATAACACCCTGGATATTTTTTTACTTTATTCGATAGAAAATGACACTCTGAATCGAATGATATGTCATATGTCAACTTTTGACATTTTCGCTTAAAACAAAATTGTATTTTAAATTTCAATCTAGAGTAACATAGCTGTGTTAAAAACACTAATTTTTAATCAAGAAGCCTTGGAAAAATAGATTTGATCATCTAATGTTTTTAGTGTCTTGTCCTGGTCGGTTCAAAGATGCCCAAATCGGTTTTTTAATCATATCTCAATTTTTTCAAACGGAACGAGGGTGGCCCATTAGCATATTTGGAAAAAGCTTTTTTTTACGAATAATTTGATACCACACACTTAGTATTTCGAGTCAAATTGTCGCTATGAACCGATGTTATAATTTCAAATAAACCATATGCAAAGATGTCAAATGTCGACATATGATAAATGTCATTCTATTCAGAATTTCAGTTTCTATCAAATAAAGTAAAAAAATACCGAAGGTGCCATTTAAAAATCAAAAGTTGTATTCATTTCCGGGGAAACAGGAAGTGACCGAAAACAATTGAATATGTCAATCAATCCTAATTTATGTCATATACTAACATACCAAATCTCGTTTTTTTATCCGAAAAAATAAAAAAAATTATAGGGGTGAGCCACTTTTGAGACGCCCCCGGTATATCAGATATCCTATCTGATGTAATCCGAAAAATACAATATGAAGAAACTTGTTTGAATTCAGAAACTTTATGAAACTTATTTCGTTCCTTTATAAAAAAACATCGAAATTCCTGATAACTACGCATTAATTTTCCTTGACGTTAGCTTCATTATACAGTCTGTTGCATCGCCGACCTGAACATAGAAAGCGATTTGGTCATTTTAGAAGTGTGGTCTGGATTTTAACGCGTGAAACAGTGATGTAGGCAGCTTAATGGAAAATCAAATGTATTAAAAAGAGATTAAAGTTGGGTTGATACATTTCTTTTATGCGGTATTGCCGGATTTTGCATCAAAAATTCAAACCGCACAAGTAGGCGTTTATGGAAAATGTTGCATCTAGGGTTAAAACCTGATTTTTCACAATTAGTTACTCATTTTACTAAAAATGTAATAGACTATATTTAGTCTACCAATCTCAAGGTGTGGGTTCGATTCCCACACCCGGCATTTCATCAGCCGACTATTTTTATTACAATAAAAATAGTTTGGGTACCTAGGTCGACTCAGCCTTAAATGAGTACTTGGGAGTCACAATCCTGAAGTAATAATAGGCGGCTGAAGCGTAGTGCTAGCCACATTATCTTCCTTGTATACCGAACGGTTCTAGTATATCAAGCTGTACCTTGCTACTCCCAAGGCGTTAAACGCTATATACGGGAGCTATTATTATTATTATTATTATTATACCTATTTTCTTTATTTCAGTAGTATACATGAAAGTTTTTAAAATAGTGTATTTTAAATGAAATCCCATGGAAATTTTAAAAATGATGAATAAAGTATTCCCCATTTTAATTTAGAGAAAAAAAACGTTTGAAATTTTTTAAAAAATTCCTTAAAATGAACTAAATTGTTCAATTTCAATAGCTTCTGCGTTACTACGTTCCTTTTGGATTTATGAATGATAAAAAATACTAAATTAATTGAAAAAACAATCCGGTCTTGATTAGAAAAACAAACATGTCACCTTCAAATTCAATTTATCAATGCCCTAATTGACGATATTATTGCCAAAAGTAGTAAAAAAATACACTGAAAAAACAATAAGGTATTTTCAACAATATTTTTAGGATTGAGAGCAAACCCATTCATACAAACATAATACAGTGAACAGAAATATTACAATCATTTTGGTTTAAATATAAACATATTGTTAAAACTGACAATATTTTATTATTCGATTTAGAACAAAATATGTTCAGCAAATAAAAACATTCATTTATGGTAAACTGATCCCTCTAATTAAATTTAATGTAACTAATAGCTAAAGCTAATATTGCAATGCAATATTAGCTTTTATTGCATATCGTTCACCCAACGCTTCATATTGTTTAGTTTATACGACTATACTATACAGGGTCCGGCAATAGTGCGTCGGGCATCTGCAGCTGTAGAATAAAAAACTTGGGAATTTCGTTTAAGTGCAGAACTAAAGTATGTTCTAGGATGCATTTCAGGAAAATAAAGTGTGAGTGGAATGGGATTATTTTTTTTAAATACAACACCCTGTATATTATTGCATTTTTGGCTGCCTTTCAGACCACTTCACTGAATCCTAAGGTATGAGTAGATATATTTCTATAGTTTCAGAGATATTAATAAATAAATAAAAAATATATATTTTCAGCGTTTATTAAAAAAAAATATTAAAAATACAAGAACTGTCCCGAAATCAAAACTATATTAGGTATTTACTTTAGATGGTCTGCACTTACCTTTGCTATAAATATGGTAATCGTAAATCATACAGGATGCTCAAAATTCTACGCCAAACTTTCTAAAATATAAAATATTTTTTCTTCGTTTTTTCAAATGGAACACCCTGTATATTATTATTTCTTCAATAGATGCAGAATTCAAAAATATCTTTTTTTGTATTTAGAGTATTTCAAAAAATTTTACAGTTTAGCAGATATTCGCGGTTTTATATCTCATATGGCATTTTCCACAGTAAATTTTTATCAAAGCGCCACCAATGATCTTTCTCTCGTATTTTACCGTTGAGAGAGCCATATGAAATAATATTGCGTGTATCTGCAAAACCATTAAAAATTTCGATATACTTTAAATTCAAAAAATATTCATTTTTTAATTCTATATCTAATAGAAAAATAATATACAGGGTGTTCTATTTGAAAAAACAGAAAAAAATTATTTCATATTTTAGAAAGTTTGCCGTAGAATTTTGAACATCCTCTATGATTTAAGATTACGATATTTATAGCAAAGTAAGTATAGACCATCTAAAGTAAATACCTAATATAGTTTTGATTTCAGGACAGTTATTGTATTTATAATAATATTTTAGTGAAGGTTGAAAAATATATATTTTTTATTTATTTATTGATATCTCTGAAACTATCGAAATATATTTACTCTTAGGATTATGTAAAATGATCTGAAAGAGAGCCAGAAATGCAGTAATATACAGGGTGTTCCATTTAAAAAAAATTATCCTGATCCACTCACACTTTTTTGAGCCACCCTATAGAAGTTAAAATATTTCCCAGAAATACATCCTCATGCATACTTTAAGTTTACACTTAAATAAAAATCCCAAATTTTTTATTCTAGGAGCTACAGATGCCCGGCGCACTATTGCCGGACCCTGTATGTTAAAAATTTGGATCAAGTACTTAAAGCGACACCGTAGTCAAGGCAAGACTGAGCTTAGCCCGGGGTAACCGATCTCATTTTCCCATCGGTTCCCACTCTTGAAAACGAACCTTCTTGATAAAAATTTGTATAGAATACAATAATTTATTCAACGTCGCTAACACGGCCAAACTGACCTGTATTTCGCTCCCGATTTTTTTTTTCGTATGATTATATGCTTATAATCATCATAACTGAAATAAATCAAATACACAATACAATAGCTCAAATAAAATAATTATTATGCTCCTTCGGATAATCAGAATCCGCCTGGCAAAAATAATTATCATGCTCTTTCGGATAATCAGAATCCGCCGGGCAAAATCAAAATAACTATCATGCTCTTTCGGATAATCAGAATCCGCCTGGCAAGATCAAAATAACTCAAATAAAATAATTATCATGCTCCTTCGAATAATCAGAATCCGCCTGGCAAAAATAATTATCATGCTCTTTCGGATAATCAGAATCCGCCTGGCAAAATCACAATAACTCAAATAAAATAATTATCATGCTCCTTCGGATAATCAGAATCCGCTTGGCAAAAATAATTATCATGCTCTTTCGGATAATCAGAATCCGCCTGGCAAAATTAAAATAACTATCATGCACTTTCGGATAATCAGAATCCGCCTGGCAAAATCAAAATAACTTATCATGCTCTTTCGGATAATCAGAATCCGCCTGCCAAAACCAAAATAACTATCATGCTCTTTCGGATGGCTTCACTGGCAAAATCAAAATAACTCTAATAAAATAATTTAAAAAAAACGCTAACACTGCGCCATCCCTTAACCTACCGTCACTTTCATCCGAATCTGACATATTATCGAACCGTTCGCCTGCCCATAATCTTATACGGTCGTTTGGAACTACTAATGGACCATGTTTGAATGTTCGGTTTTTCACTCTGTATGTGTCGCCTGGTATTTTTTTTTTGATTTTAGAAGGCCCTCTAAACTGCGGCTCTAGCTTAGCTGCTTTTGCGTTGGTCTTAGGAATAATCGTTCAATTCAAAAAGCAAATTGTTTCTATGTTTTGTTATCAAAATGTTTTTTTTTTCTTATCGAGCTTGACACTTTGTTGTTTTCTTATTGACACTTAGTTGACCTCAAAAACCTCGACCGCTCAAAAATATTGGTAATTCGATTTTTTTTTCTTTTTTTTGTACTACAAAAATTTCCAAAGCGATGTCGATACCAAAGCCCTGACCAACAACACAATTATTACCGGGCCAAATACTATATCGTGTTTTAAATAATCGTAGGGAACAACATGAAACATAATCTTTAATGGATGATTATTCATTTTAACTTCAGTTAACATATTATGCAAACAATAATCAAAGTAAACAGAATTCAACAAATTTTGCAAATTCCCTAAATCATTGCTCTCGTCATTACTTGAAAATCCCCTAGAATTCTCTAACTTACGAGTATAACAATCTCCGAATAATCAACGCCATATTATCAATAACATCAATAGTTACAACAGTTTGTCTTCGTTAAACAACATCAGAAAAAAAAGACACTTTTTTTCAACAAAAGTATATTTTCTATGAAATACAAACTATAACTTCTAATAAAAAATAAACTATAAATTCTTATGAAGAAATTCTCCATACTAGGTAGGTATATCTTTAAAAATAAACAGTACTCGTATATAAAAAATAACAGTCTTTTCTTTTAACAAAAAATAATACTTCTTAAAAAAAAGCCTATTTTCTTTTGGCTTAAAAAATACTTATATCTAAAAATAATTATCAGTCTTCACAGACATCATCACAGATATCTTCTTCAACTAAATCGTCATTTAGTTAAGATAGCTGCTTAGATATTTCTGAACCCAAGCGATTTCTGAGGTTTGTATGAACGAATGACCATTGACTAAACAGACGCTCTAATTGAGCCGACGAGGCGGGGATTTTCAAAACACGCAATGCTGTTTTTGATAGCCCATCATGCTTCTTCTGTGCAATTCGCCAATACGTCCTACAAGTAATAACATTTGTTTCTTTTAAAACCCCGAAAACTCCAGTATCCATCTCAAATTCTTGTAGGCTATCTAGTCCACTACAATCTAACATGTCTATTAAAAAGTTATTTACAAGATCGGATTGCTCAGTAGAAAGTGATCTACCACGATATTTCGGGTGTAGAAAGTTTGCTGTCAAGGCATACATATTTAAGGCCATTTTTTTCCTTTTATTAAGAACATCCATAAGCCAGTTTTAAATTTAACCACTCTTCTGCTGCATCTGCTATTGAATATTTCAATGACTGGCAGGAATTAATGAGTTGGCACACAGGATCAGATACTTCAACAGTTTGTTTAAACAACTCTAAAAAATCATCATCAAATAAAGCTTGGCATACCTCGTTTTTTAATTTTATGCTCCCATCGGCTGCAATTTTTTTCATAAAACTGAGATTTTCTAATAAATTTTTAAAACTGTCCCTATAACTGCACCACCTTGTATCTGCTGGAAGTTTCATTCTTCTTCCCCCATTTTGCAAAATCATCTTTTCTAATTCTGGTTTTTTAAATTTCTTCAAAATAACCGTAACCTTTGAAGATACTTCTCTGTCAATAATGTCCTTGGCCAATAAATTTCCAGTGTGGCTGCTACAAGTTGAATGCCATAGGGGGGTTTGATGCCCCACCTTTACCATGTTAGAGGCATTGTGGCTGCTACAAGTTGAATGCTACAACTTGAATGCCATAGGGGGGTTTGATGCCCCATCTTTACCATGTTAGAGGCATTATCACTAACAACTGCGTAAAGAGTTGAATTATATTTCACTTTAGCCAGTTTTACAGCAGAATCACATATTTCTGTCAATTCATCCCCTGTTTCTGGAATTCCAGTCATGTCATAGGATTCCAGAAACAACAGTCCATCTTCTGTTGTTTGAAGCAACTTGTTTAGTATTTTTGGCACTATTTTTCCATCCATCAATTAATAGAACTGTTTCTTCTCCTATGTTTTTAATGTCCTTATTATGTATTTCACTGTAAACCAAACTAAACCAAAATTGTTGTAGAAAGTGTTTGTCTACATGGAACTTTATAGCCTGGTCGAACCCTTTTCATAAAATCATGGAAATATTTAGACAACTTTTTATCAACTGTACTAAAAGGGATATTACATGCAAATATAAATTTTCTCAATTCCATATCAATCTTTTCTTTCTCTGTTTTGGAAATATTGTCCAAAAATGTTGAAATTGTACCTTTTTTCTCCTTGCATTCATACTTTCGTTTTGTATCTAGCTTTAATTTTTTGTTTGTGACATTATTTTGTGTGATATCTGAACTAAAGCTACAGCTACTAAATCCTGAACCTACTGGGTATACTTTTTGAGCAGATTCCTAAAAAATATATATATATAAATTTTATATGAAATAACAATAATAGCTGTACTTGCATTTTGGACTTACCTTTATAGGATAACTCAGATAATTGTACTCAAAATCTAATATAGAAAGGTCAGTTTCGGATCTCGTAAAATTATCACAACAAATTTCAACATTTTGTTCAATTGGTATGTCTTTGTCAGTTACAATGACATCTTCTGCTATTGCTGTCATCAACTGCGACTTTGAGCATTCATTTACAGTAGTAGTGGTGGTTTTTAAAACTGATGTGATGGGATTTTCCCTTACTTGTGAATCTTGTGATGAATGAGATAAATCCCCATCACTGCCATAGGTAACATTATTATTATCGTTATTGGTATCAATAGTTTGAAGCCTGTCACTGTTAGAGTCTGAGGATTCTGAAGACTCCCACTTCCGTTTTTGTTTGCATACATTTCTGCAAATAATAATAAAACCTCCATGAATGTAAACCCATCTAAGCGCCATACTTAATAAACAAACATATTTTTACAACCGTCTCGTTTCTCTTCTGTATATAATGTACTAATATAATACTTACTTATGTGCCACCAATCTTGATTTTGTAGTGTTTTTTAAGATCATAAAACACACGTTACATAGAGCCCCATTTCGTTTTTAACCATTTTTTACTAAAGGCATAACCTCATAATCTCCCTCTTCCCAGAAGGTATGGAGACTCCCAACCATATTTAACAAATCAAAAATATCACATAATAAGGAACAAATTCACAAAATATAGATTTTTTATTTCTTTGTTTGTTGATCAACAAAATTTTTAGGTTATGTTTTCACTGTAGTATTCTTTCGTTCTGGACGAACTGAAAATTTTCATTTAAACTGATTTATTTCCTATACCACGTAAAGGGAATAATTCAGTTTAAGTGAAAATTTTCAGTTTGTTCAGATTCAGAACGAAAGAACTAAAGCACTATTATAAAAAACTACATTAGTTACATAAACTACACATTTGCTACTCGACAATTAAAAAACTACTTGTGACATGTAGTAAATGTAGTTTATTAACTACTACGTGTATTTTAACAACTCTGCTCGACACATGGCACATCGACGTCTCGACACTTCCGCTCACGATTGGTATCGATACCAAACATCGATACACCTAGAGCATTAGAACATCCCTAATATGAATGATAAAATTTACCACGGCTGACTCATTTTCTATATCAATTGATAACTCAGCTGTTTTCTCAACAATGAACAGCGTTCCCTGCCGTAATAATATCTGCATATTTCTTAAACAGTTCGTAAAGTTGTAAACGGTCGGCTTCTTTCAGAGAGAGAGGGAGAGGCTCTGTTATCAAATTACTTAAGTGTGGACTGTTAGACAAAATATAAATATTAGAAGTTTCGAAGGTTTTTCACGCGAATTGAGTTCCAGTGGCTTCAGTTATAATTTCTATGCCGTCCAATTGCACCACATTTTTACCAATAATAGCATCATACCTCAAATCGTCACTATTTACTATGAAAAACATTAATTCAATTGAAATATGCTCAAACTCTACAATTACCAACTTGTGTGAAGTTGACACACTTTTTTCAAAAAATGAACTGGAATTTGAGAGTTCTGGATAGATTTACAATAGTTCTATAGTTCCTGATAAGTTAGAAAAATAGTTCTGGTTAATTTCGGGAGATATGACAGGGGGGTGCCAACTTCACGTAGCACTCTTTTTTTATTCTGGAACAGTTCTGATAGTGGAAATATTTTCTAGAACAAGAGTTCTATAGTTCCTGACTATTGATCAAAATAGTTCTATTGTATTAACCAAGTTATGAACAAAAATAAAATGGCAGCCTGCGCAGTTTAAATCGATTTTCTAGGTAAAAAATGATTTAAAGAATAGTTCTGAATAGAGTTCTGAATAGCACCCCAAAAGTTCTATAAGATGTACTATTTGATTTTTAAAAATACCAATAATTAAAAATTTCATTGATGCACGACTCTATAGATAGACATAAAAATCGACTTTACGGAGGAAATGCAATGTTGAAAAACAGTTCTGGTTAGAGTTCTGAATAGCACCCCAAAAGTTCTATAAGATGTACTATTTGATTTTTAAAAAATACCAATAATTAAAAATTTCATTGATGCACGACTCTATAGATAGACATAAAAATCGACTTTACGGAGGATATGCAATGTTGAAAAACAGTTCTGGTTAGAGTTCTGAATAGCACCCCAAAAGTTCTATAAGATGTACTATTTGAATTTTTAAAAATACCAATAATTAAAAATTTCATTGATGCACGACTCTATAGATAGTCATAAAAATCGACTTTGCGCGCAAAACACAATGTTGAAAAACAGTTCTGGTTAGAGTTCTGGATAGCACCTCAAAAGTTCTATAAGATGTACTATTTGATTTTTTAAAAATACTAATAATTAAAAATTTCATTGATGTACGACACTATAGATAGACATAAAAACCGACTTTACGAAGGTAATGCAATGTTGAAAAACAGTTCTGGTTAGAGTTCTGAATAGCACCCCAAAAGTCCTATAAGATGTACTATTTGAATTTTTAAAAATACCAATAATTAAAAATTTCATTGATGCACGACTCTATAGATAGACATAAAAATCGACTTTACGAAGGAAATGCAATGTTGAAAAACAGTTCTGGTTAGAGTTCTGGATAGCACCCCAAAAGTTCTATAAGATGTACTATTTGATTTTTAAAAATACCAATAATTAAAAATTTCATTGATGTACGACATAGATAGACATAAAAATCGACTTTACGAAGGAAATGCAATGTTAAAAAACAGTTCTGTTTAGAGTTCTGAATAGCACCCCAAAAGTTCTATAAGATGTACTATTTGAATTTTTAAAAATACCAATAATTAAAAATTTCATTCATGCACGACTCTATAGATAGACATAAAAATCGACTTTACGCGCGAAGTACAATGTTGAAAAAGAGTTCTGGTTAGAGTTCTGAATAGCACCCCAAAAGTCCTATAAGATGTACTATTTGAATTTTTAAAAATACCAATAATTAAAAATTTCATTGATGCACGACTCTATAGATAGACATAAAAATCGACTTTACGGAGGAAATGCAATGTTGAAAACAGTTCTGGTTAGAGTTCTGGATAGCACCCCAAAAGTTCTATAAGATGTACTATTTGATTTTTTTTAAAAATACCAATAATTAAAAATTTCATTGATGTACGACTCTATAGATAGACATAAAAATCGACTTTACGAAGGAAATGCAATGTTAAATGTTTAGAGTTCTGAATAGCACCCCAAAAGTTCTATAAGATGTACTATTTGAATTTTTAAAAATACCAATAATTAAAAATTTCATTCATGCACGACTCTATAGATAGACATAAAAATCGACTTTACGCGCGAAGTACAATGTTGAAAAAGAGTTCTGGTTAGAGTTCTGAATAGCACCCCAAAAGTTCTATAAGATGTACTATTTGAATTTTTAAAAATACCAATAATTAAAAATTTCATTGATGCACGACTCTATAGATAGACATAAAAATCGACTTTACGGAGGAAATGCAATGTTGAAAAACAGTTCTGGTTAGAGTTCTGGATAGCACCCCAAAAGTTCTATAAGATGTACTATTTGATTTTTTAAAAATACCAATAATTAAAAATTTCATTGATGTACGACTCTATAGATAGACATAAAAATCGACTTTACGAAGGAAATGCAATGTTAAAAAACAGTTCTGTTTAGAGTTCTGAATAGCACCCCAAAAGTTCTATAAGATGTACTATTTGAATTTTTAAAAATACCAATAATTAAAAATTTCATTCATGCACGACTCTATAGATAGACATAAAAATCGACTTTACGCGCGAAGTACAATGTTGAAAAAGAGTTCTGGTTAGAGTTCTGAATAGCACCCCAAAAGTTCTATAAGATGTACTATTTGAATTTTTAAAAATACCAATAATTAAAAATTTCACTGATGCACGACTCTATAGATAGACATAAAAATCGACTTTACGAAGGAAATGCAATGTTGAAAAACAGTTCTGGTTAGAGTTCTGAATAGCACCCTAAAAGTTCTATAAGTTGTGCCAATTGATTTTTTTTAAATATTAATATTTAAAAATTTCATTGACTCGCGACGTTATGCAGTATGTCCCCGGATTTGAGGAAAATGCATTTTCCATAAAAAAGTTTTACTTGTTCTTAAATGGTTAAACACGTTCATACTTTTCCAAATTTCCATACCGCTTTAGAAAAAAATAAAAATAAACATGGAAGTATTATTTAATTTGATCTAAGTCCTAAAAATCAAAAGGCATTTCTATGATAAATACTATAACTTCGACTAAATTCTTTGATGGATGGTTATTATAAATTTTGATTAACGTCATATTTTTTGCTCTTTTAAAATATCACACTGTTTGTAGTATTGTACTAAAAAAGATTTGTGCTTCTTTAACATTTCAAAACAGCAAAAATATGGCTTTAATTAAAATTCTATCAATAACAATCAAAGAATGAAGATGAAATTATATTACCACAGAAACGCGTTTCGATTTTTAGGATTTTTCAACCATATTTTCATGTTTTCCTTAAATTTCTTTAAAACGGTATGGAAATTAGCAAAAGTATAAACAGAATTAACCATTTTAGAAGAAGACAATATTTTTATGAAGAATGCATTTTTCTTTTTTCTCAAAATAGGTCTCATAGATGTTGACTTTAAGAGCAAAAAATAATATTGTGTAATAGTCAGACTAGAGTTTTTAATAACAGAAATAAAAAGATGGAATTACTTTGCATCTATAAAACTTACTATATCGAAAATTTGGTTGGCTCTGATTGATTCTAAATTACGTGGCAATAAAACTAATTAAATGAATATTTATGTAACATGATTTAATGTTTTCCTCCGTAATAGTTAGGTTAGTTTTGTCACACTGGATATCGTTATTTGGTGTATGTGTAACTCGACACCCAAACAAAATACAAGGGCGAGTTGTTCAAGAACTGGCCGATTCGTCCTAATAAAAACAAAGCCAGAGAATTTATTACAGAAAGGCTGCGTCTAAAAAATACCATGGGTTTATAAAATATTGAGTCGTTATAAATAGAATATAAAGTATTGAAAGGTATTATACAAAGCGTTCTTGGTAAGAACGTACGTATTTTTGTAAGGTTAAATTTGTGATTTAATTATTTTCCCCCTTTTGAGATTAAATTATATTTTGTATAAATTTGAAGCTAATAAATACATGTAACTTTGCATTCGTACTATTTGTATTCTCTTGTTTTTCATATAAATATCAAAGAATCTCACAGAACTCTAACCAGAACGTTTTTCAACATTGCATTTCTTTCGTAAAGTCGATTTTTATGTCTATCTATAGAGTCGTGCATCAATGAAATTTTTAATTATTGGTATTTTTAAAAAATCAAATAGTACATCTTATAGAACTTTTGGGGTGCTATTCAGAACTCTAACCAGAACTGTTTTTCAACATTGCATTTCCTCCGTAAAGTCGATTTTTATGTCTATCTATAGAGTCGTGCATCAATGAAATTTTTAATTATTGGTATTTTTAAAAATTCAAATAGTACATCTTATAGAACTGTTGGGGTGCTATTCAGAACTCTACCAGAACTGTTTTTCAACATTGCATTACCTTCGTAAAGTCGGTTTTTATGTCTATCTATAGAGTCGTACATCAATGAAATTTTTAATTATTAGTATTTTTAAAAAATCAAATAGTACATCTTATAGAACTTTTGGGGTGCTATCCAGAACTCTAACCAGAACTGTTTTTCAACATTGTGTTTTGCGCGCAAAGTCGATTTTTATGACTATCTATAGAGTCGTGCATCAATGAAATTTTTAATTATTGGTATTTTTAAAAATTCAAATAGTACATCTTATAGAACTGTTGGGGTGCTATTCAGAACTCTAACCAGAACTGTTTTTCAACATTGCATTACCTTCGTAAAGTCGGTTTTTATGTCTATCTATAGAGTCGTACATCAATGAAATTTTTAATTATTAGTATTTTTAAAAAATCAAATAGTACATCTTATAGAACTTTTGGGGTGCTATCCAGAACTCTAACCAGAACTGTTTTTCAACATTGTGTTTTTGCGCAAAGTCGATTTTTATGACTATCTATAGAGTCGTGCATCAATGAAATTTTTAATTATTGGTATTTTTAAAAATTCAAATAGTACATCTTATAGAACTTTTGGGGTGCTATTCAGAACTCTAACCAGAACTCTTTTTCAACATTGTATTTTGCGCGTAAAGTCGATTTTTATGTCTATCTATAGAGTCGGACATCAATTAAATTTTTTAATTATTGGTATTTTTAAAAATTCAAATAGTACATCTTATAGAACTGTTGGGGTGCTATTCAGAACTCTAACCAGAACTGTTTTTCAACATTGCATTACCTTCGTAAAGTCGGTTTTTATGTCTATCTATAGTGTCGTACATCAATGAAATTTTTAATTATTAGTATTTTTAAAAAATCAAATAGTACATCTTATAGAACTTTTGGGGTGCTATCCAGAACTCTAACCAGAACTGTTTTTCAACATTGTGTTTTGCGCGCAAAGTCGATTTTTATGACTATCTATAGAGTCGTGCATCAATGAAATTTTTAATTATTGGTATTTTTAAAAATTCAAATAGTACATCTTATAGAACTTTTGGGGTGCTATTCAGAACTCTAACCAGAACTCTTTTTCAACATTGTATTTTGCGCGTAAAGTCGATTTTTATGTCTATCTATAGAGTCGGACATCAATTAAATTTTTAATTATTGGTATTTTTAAAAATTCAAATAGTACCTACATCTTATAGAACTTTTGGGGTGCTATTCAGAACTCTAACCAGAACTGTTTTTCAACATTGCATTACCTTCGTAAAGTCGGTTTTTATGTCTATCTATAGAGTCGTACATCAATGAAATTTTTAATTATTAGTATTTTTAAAAAATCAAATTGTACATCTTATAGAACTTTTGGGGTGCTATTCAGAACTCTAACCAGAACTGTTTTTCAACATTGCATATCCTCCGTAAAGTCGATTTTTATGTCTATCTATAGAGTCGGACATCAATTAAATTTTTAATTATTGGTATTTTTTAAAAATCAAATAGTACATCTTATAGAACTTTTGGGGTGCTATTCAGAACTCTATTCAGAACTATTTTTTAAATCATATTTTACCTAGAAAATCGATTTAAACTGCGCAGGCTGCCGTTTTATTTTTGTTCATAACTTGGTTAATACAATAGAACTTTTTTGATCAATAGTCAGGAACTATAGAACTCTTGTTCTAGAATATATTTCCACTATCAGAACTGTTCCAGAATAAAAAAAGGGTGCTACGTGAAGTTGGCACCCCCATGTCATATCTCCCGAAATTAACCAGAACTATTTTTCTAACTTATCAAGAACTATAGAACTATTGTAAATCTATCCAGAACTCTCAAATTCCAGTTCATTTTTTGAAAAAAGGGTACCAACTTCACACGAGTAAAGTCAACAGGCGGCGAAGTTTCAAGATAAAATAAGCGATTTATAAGTTTTCTTCTGAGAATATGAGTATCGATATATAATATGCTGTGTTATGTTTATATTAACTAAGCTGGTGACTTATTTTAGAATGAAAGGAAATCATTAAGATTTTAAAAGCCAAAGTGGTTAGAGTTCTCTTTTATAATATCATTTATTGTATGATTTTAATCTTTTAATATAGTTTATTTGAAATTTTGGAGTTCCGCGTTTTAATTGAAAATAGGCAATACCCAATACTACAAAGCAGCGGTGGGATTGCCAAAAATTAGTCGTGGCATTAGTGGACATAGTAAAAAAATTACTCGACTATAATCGATTGATAGGTATCGGTGGCAACAAATACAATGCGTAAACGGCAATTACGAAGTGCGAGACCGAACACTACGGACAATAGTGGGGCGAGTAAAAGTGCGAACAATGTTGCCGAACTACCCTCGCAGATCGCACGTAGCTTCTGTGAGCTCCGGGTAAACGGAGCCGGATTTGGTAACGAGAAGGGAGACAGGATCCCCATCAACTAATGAAACTGAGATGCATTCTTTGTTAGAGGAAGCCAGAGTAGAGATAAGTGCTTTGAGAAGTCAACTTGTGAGTATGCAAGCTAATAATGTTACTCCGATACAGAGCGAAAATAGGTATGTAAACTGGAATGTTTTCAAAGATGATAGATTGATACCTGAATTTGATCCTTCTGATCTAACGCAAAACATTGATGACTGGTTGTGCAAGGTGAATGAGTGTGCTGCGATTTATCACTGGGATGATGTGGCCAAAATTTACATTGCTTTAGGTAAATTAAAAGGGACAGCACTAATTTGGTATGACGAAATTAACGAACTGTTAAACTAGTCGAGTAAAATTATACGATCAAACGAACTTACCTAAAGTGAAGTTCGAACGTAATTATATGAGGCGTCCAGTCCAAATGTATTACCTTGATTTTTCTATACGTAGTACCGTCCCTGCGTGCACAATTTTAAAGCTATAAGCTAAATTCCCTCCCGTTGCCAGTCTAGGTGGCGGCGCCGGCCCTGGCGCGGCGGTCAGTATTCATTTTTCAAAGATTTATTCATTAATTCAAGCGACCATGGGGTAAAACGGGAAGGGTGGGAAGATAATACATTCGGACTGAACGCCTCGTATAATTACGATCGAACTTCACTTCAGGTAAGTTCGTTTGATCGTATAATTATATTCGCGCCCAGTCCGAATGTATTACCAATATTTTTCTATACGTATATGTTTAAAAAACTGATGGTTGCAAATTAATGAATGCGGTGCAGAAAGCATTTTTTTTTTGAGACAAAAATAGCTGAAATTGTAAATATGTTTATTGAATGCAACCAAAATGAAACCAATTTAACGACCAAGGACTCTTAAATCAATCATGGACATGGACTTATTAAATTGTGGCAATTTAACATATACATATATGCATACTAAGCAGAGACAGAAACCCATAAGATGACACTTACATAAAGGATTCTGCCAAAATTGTTCAATTATACTTTATAAATCAGTTAACTCATCGTGTCGATAGAAATCCCTGTCTCAATATAGAACTGCGTGGATAACTCGACTATAGTGAGGTTTAACCGATATATATTTGTTAAGGTGTTTCTAACCCATTGCTTAATATTTAAAAGGCCTTACTTTTTAAGCCATTAATATTAGACAACATTTGAATGTTAGACTTTGGTAGTAAAAAATTACGATTCTCAATAATTTATTTTCCAAAATGCTTTAATCACGTCGATGAATTAAACCAGAGTCATCATATAGATTAGTTTTCGATCCATACATTGGTATGGATATTGTGGACATTGATATAAAGTAGACAAAGATATTGATCTGTGTCAATTTTATACCAGAAGTTTTATTATTATTTGTATTATTTATTTTTTTTTTGATAATTTTCAGTAACTATGATATGCATATACCGTATGATCGAAAAAAAACAGCGTCCAGTTGGCTTGGAAATGACGACCGATGACATTTCCCATATAATTTTACATATAAAATGACAGCGATCTTCATTTCACAGCCATCGTTGACGCCGTTTTTATTCGATCATACGGTATAATTATATACTGACTAAAAACAAACTGACATCTGTCTCTGATAACTAAGGTTAAACGTGAAACCAATATATGATTTATTATTTTTCATAGCAGTTCACGGCAAGAATTATAATATAATCTATTTATATACGTAAAACTGCAAGAAAATTATATGATATAATTGATATGTCTATTCATTCCGGAATTTCTAGATAAGAAAGTAGAACTGTTAGGGAACATTTATGGTAAAAATTTTAATGCAGTAAACCTTAGACACATCATATCTTACAAAAGCCTCTTTCAACGAGAAACCATCCAGAGATATTTAAGAAAAAATTCAAAGTCTGTGAAAGTTTACATTAATGTTATTATAATAATCTCCTTCGAAAGTGTATTGTAGAGGAGAAAATATATATTATATACTGTAAGAAAAAACTAACTTTTTGTTTCGATAATTCGCACAAAGTCTGTCACTTCGTCAAAATGTATAAAGTATTGGCCAAAAGCACAACACTGCTTTTATAGACCGAAATGGGTAAATATAAACTCTAAATGTAAATGGTGAGTATTCCAACATATGAAAGTCAAAGATTTACATAAACAAATTAGCATTTAACAGCCATAGTTATCATAAGAACCTCCTTTTGAAATGAGACACAGTTATGTGTTTCTTAAGATTTAGAATAAAACTTACATTTCCATTAGAATAGCTATGAAAATCTAGGATAGATAGGATATTAGCTATTCTATTATTATATACATATTTGAGTTATTATTATTAGCTAGTCAGCTAAGTTGATTACTTTTAAAGACTTGGAGGTTAACGTTAAGTTGGTTGTCGCCTATTTTAAGGTAGGAGGCTGGCAAGGCAGCAAACTGGAGGGTACCTAATGAATTGGCCGCTCGTGCCTCATGTATCACCCCCCCCCCCCTTCTTTTTCAAAGAAGGAAGGTAAAGACATATTCGAATATCTGTCACAAATATCTGGATACATTCCGTTGTTTTTATCTTTTCCTCTAAGCAAGGTTCAAACGTAAATTTATCCAGAGGTCTTTCTTCCTCATGATTTTCATTTGAAAATCCTTCAGAGGGAAAAATAGTTGATGCCTTTTGTACCAGATACCGTCAACCACATTAGGACTATGCGTCCGGTATCTATAACAACCGTCCATATTTGTTCCATGATATATTTATGAATATTTTTCTCTTCCTTTAAAAGAATATTGAGTCTACGACGACTATTGTTAAATTTTATAACCCAGATATTTTTTTTAAGAGTTTGATTTCGAAAATATGCTGGACTTCATCTTACAATTATGACACAGGAGAGGATAGGCGACATGCCATGGCTCCTTGGTAAATTAGGGAGTTAAAATATTTTCTCAAGTAGATTTCGCCGCTTAGCAGATATAAAAGTTGGACCTTATTCTGTGCTGAAGCCAGATCATTGGCTAAGACTGAGTTCGTCTCCCGAAGAAGAATGTATCATCATCGAAGAGTCGAATGTTCTGTAGTCTCTTTGGATTGCCCTTCCCCCAACAAACTGCACAAACCGCTAGATTTGGTTATTTTCCTCTTCCTAGTTGCTGAGCTTGTGTTCGATCTGTTATGAGATAGTGACACTTAACAGCGACTGTCCTGCTTTTTGAACGTACAGGCTTATAAATATAATGTCTGGAGGAGTTTTCCTGTTGAAATATATCGTTTTTTTTTTTGTTTTGGGGGACCGTACTACGTATAGAAAAATCAAGGTAATACATTCGGACTGGACGCGAATATAATCACTGAGAAAAGTCGCTTCCTTCTCGAAAAAATTTTTTTGAAGGTATAACCACATAACATCTTTATGAAATGATCAGTTAGGGCTTTGTGCATGTGAAATGACTAATTACGACCTTTTTGGGGGGGTCAGAAATTTTTTATCTGGGAAAGTGTCAAAAATCTGTCAAAAATGTATAACCATGTTTTTTTACCTTTCCTACGCGATAACTCCTAAACTAATCAACTTATTCACATACTCTTTTTTTTAATCGACTGAGAACACATAGGCGATGATAGCTGAAGTAATTAAAGTTCCGTAGTGAGTGTATTCTTTTTTGGAAAATGGATTAAACTTCAAACATTAACTTTATTGTATCATGATTTTCGGTAAGCGAGAAACTTTTTTATTTGAAGGAATTTTTACATAATATCTGCGTATGAAGTAAAGAAGAAATATTGAAAAAGTTTTTAAAACTTGTTACAACCTTCTATTACTAACATTTTTATAGTTATTACTGATTTAAAGTTATCATTATCCCGTGCGCGGGCTGTAGAGACGCCGCGCTATACCGCCCGGCCTGCATCACGTTGTACGGCGTGCTAGATGTGGCATTAATTTATGTTTTAGAGTAAATGTAGAAAATTCTTTTTCAGTAATTATTTAATATCTGAGTAGCACATATGTCGGTGTCGATTTAATACGACATTTTATTTTTGTAATAAATAATAAATAAATAAAAAAAAACATGAAAAAACATTATTTTTATTACATAATAAGGACATATCTTGAAGTTTGCATATGATTGAAACTCTTTTATTAAACTACGAATTTCTTCTTTTAATATAGGTGTTATTATTTGTGTTTTCTGATTATGCTCTTCATACCACTTACATTGGTTGTCATCTAACTATGGAAATGATGCTTTCAATGTTACTGGATATTCTTTTGTTAGAAAGGATAGAGATGGTTGAGGAGGGGGTGTGGCACTATATATAAAAAAACATTTATCATACGAAATTGCTCATTTGGGCATTGCTACTAATTCGTGTGAATTTATAGCCGTCCAGTTAACTATAAAGCAAAGAAAAATTTTACTTTTCAATGTATATAGGCCTCCTTCGTCAAATATTAAAGATTTTATTAACTTCCTGGAAAACTTAGAGAGTGGAGTTATACTGTGCCATTTTATGATAATGTGATATTTATGGGTGATTTTAATATTAACTTTTTAAAACAGTCTCCTGTGACATTGAAAATATCTAAAATTTTAGAGTCTTTTAATCTTGTACAAATTATCAATGAACCTACTCGTGTTTCGGATGGTGCCTGCAGCCTAATTGATGTAATGATCACAAATAATAATTTTAATTATGATTTCAGTACTTCCGTCCCTGTATCTGAGTCAGTTTCTGATCATTGTTTTGTAATGAAGTTCATAAAAATTTCTAGGACACCCTGTATATTGTGTTAATATTATACTAGAATAATAGGTACTTTATTTTCTTTTAATAATGACAGTCAATGTATTTTATTGTTAATTCATTATTGTAATGAACTTCATTAGTGTTTCTATTGTTGAATTAAATAAGTTAAATATTTAATTGCCATTTTGTAAGAGAGTTTTGATCGGTTTAGTCGGCTTTAGTCGTTAAAATCGGTTATAGTGTGAATAGGTTGTGGAATAGGTTTTGGCAGGCACGAAATTATGACGTCATGTTATCATAATATGATGGCTACAGTTTTCAATCCGAATCTACCGTTTTCTATACGTTGAATCTACCGCCTTAGCCATTTTAGATCTGGCAGCATTGAGCGTTGCCATCTCTAGGGAAATTTCGCTATTTTAGGGAATTTTGCTACTTCTAGTGAATTGGGGAAAACTACATGAGTTCTAGGGAAATTTTAGAAGTTGCAAAAATTTTTTTTCTTATCTTAAAACATATTCAAACTTTGAAACTAAAAGAAATTTTAATAAAAAAATTTATTAAAACAATTGCTACCTGTATTTAGAAAAGAGTTTTCTATCGCCATCTATACTTACTTAACTAAAACACAAAAATTAACGCAGCGACAGCCCGCCTGCATGACCAACGCTTTAAAGTTTACGTCCCATCTGGGATTCCCCATCATAAGACCGGCCTGCCTGGTGAATCCCCGTTTCTAGTTGATTGTTTTTAGTTTTTACTTGGCTATCATTTCATTTTGATTTTGCTTGTTAACGGTTAGGTTATTAATTAATGTAATAATTTATCGTGTGATAGTGTGATGGAAGGTGAGTTTTTATTTTCCATATATTTTTTGCATCTGTGAAAAATACTGCGATTTTAGACAAGTTATATACGGTATATACCGTGTATACAGTATATATGCATATGCTCTACTAGGATTAATAATACAATACATTCCGACCGTTGTACCTGTATAAAACGGTGAGTTGACGTTTTTTTTTTAAAAACCGTCTCCATTTAAAAACTATTTTTGTTTTTAGACATAGATAAAAATGTCTGATTCCGAATCATGCGAAGAAAGTGCTGATATCTACGGCCCCTCTACTTCTAAAACTGTAAGTGTTTTCAGAAAGTCTAAATCAAAAAGTTATTCTCAACGTTTCCGAAGGGAATGGAAACAAAGTCGTTCGTGGTTAAAGGAGAGTACAAAGGGTGAATCGTTTTTTACGTGTACTTTATGTAAAAAAGACTACACGGCTGGTTTGTCGGAAATACAAAAACATGAAAAGGGACGAAGTCATATTAAAAAATGTCAATCCATTATTAATCAACCTATATTGTCAGCATTTAGTCAACAAAATATTAAGTTAAACCAATCTGTGCAAGCTGCGGAGATTAGAATCTCTTCATTTATAGCCGAACATAACTTACCTTTTCGTATTAACGACCATCTAACACAGTTAATAAAATCAGTGTCTCTAGATTCAAAGATTACACCAAACATAACGTGCGGACGTACAAAATATTCTAATTTAATTAAATATGTCACTTGAAATAAAATGAACCAAAAATTAGTTACATTCTTACAAGAAAACTAGTTTCTCTTTAATCATTGACGAATCAACTGATAAAAGCGCAATAAAACATTTGTGTTTGGTTGTACGGCTTAACATAAATGGAGAATTTCAAGATCACTTTCTAAGTTTGTTGCCCTTAGAAGATGCCACCTCACTAAATATATACAACAAAATTACCGAATATTTCGTAGCAAAAAAATCGATTACAAAAAAATATGATAGGTTTTGCAGCGGACGGAGCCAATGCCATGATGGGTAGACATAATTCAGTGAGCACTTTATTTCAACATAATATCCCAAATTTATTTGTTCAGAAATGCATTTGCCATTCGTTTGCACTGTGTGCATCTTATGCAACAAGGATAATTCCAAACATGTAGAAGAGTTTACTAGGGAGCTGTTAAAGTATTTTCAGTACAGCTTTAAAAAAACAAGCGAATTTTTAAAATTTCAAGAATTTGCCAATATACAGTCACATAAATGACTACACCCTTCTCAGACCCAGTGGTTGAGTCTCCATCAAGTCGTTTCCCGTATTTTAGAACAGTGGAATGCTCTAAGACTTTTTTTATTGATGCTGTTGTATATGATAATTTAGAATCTACAGAAATAATTCTTAAAAAATTGCATGATCCAGAAATAAAAATATATTTGGAGTTCTTAGACTACATATTGCCTTTCTTCAATGAATTAAATCGTGAAATGCAATCTGAGCATCCCAAAATTAATTTGTTGCACACAAAAATTTCAGCAACGACAAAGAGTCTAATGGATATGTATATTAAAAGAGACTATGTTGACAAAATGACGGAAACTAATCAGATTGAATTTAAAAACCCAAGTCATCTTTTAAAACTAGAAGACATATATTTAGGTGGTCGTGTTTCAGCATCTCTTTTAGATTCTAATGAACTTAGACCTGCTCAGGTTGAAAACATTAGAAAAAATTGCTTATATTTCCTTGTTGAAGCTGTTAGCCAAATATTTCAAAGGTTCGATTTTAAGAGAAAGGATTACCGACTTATGAAAATTATAGCGTTTTTTAAACAAATACCACTGCGAACGGCAGCTTTTCATCGGAGAGCAGTCGCGGATAAGGTATTTATTTCACTGGAAAAAAGCTAATCAACAACAATAAATCAAAAATACAAATATTGGGCGCCAGGCATGAACAAAGAAAGAAAACACAGTTGTACACTACCCGAAACCAATGACTACACTTATTCAAGACGGACCGTGACGGCAAATAACACTGCAAAACTCTAACAATCATAGCGGCTACATGTCAAAGAAAGTTACGTTAGAAATAATATTAAACATGTTCAATGAAACTCTATGGAAAAGCACAATATGGACAAAGCTATAGAAAATACACAAAAAAGGTAGCATTACTCTAATTAATTTGTTATATTTTATACGATATCAAATCTGAGATCCTGCAAGCGCAGACTCCAGAATCCGCCCGGTTACTCATCTTCAAAATCACGCAATGGATATATACAGAAAGCAACACTACAACAAGACATGTTCGCAATGAAACCCAAGAACTAAATCATATTTCAAATACTAAACAGACATAAGGAAGTTAACCACTAAACGTAAAGTCTGTACGATAAGATGCATGTTATTGCTTTAAGACTGAAAATCTAAATGTAAAACATAAAACCAGAACTTAAATCCAAACCCAGCTGATTGTTCTTGAGGCAATCCTGCCTCAAACAGTAACAGCCCGAGGTGGGACTCGCATCTCTGCACTGTCCCTCGGCCAATGCAACAAAAGGGGCCAGACTGAGGATACCATGAACCAACAGAGCCGCAACCATCGACCAGGCTTAAAAACAGGAACAAAGCAGCATGGGGCCCACGCCACATCCACGCTGGGGCACTCTGTACACAGGACAAACCATCCGTACAGTGGACACTCGTCCATCGGACACCTGTCCATAGGAAAACTATACATGGGAACACTACCCGTACATTGGAACACTACTAGGGCCTTGGATAATGCCCGTACCTTGGACATCCAACCATAGGACAATGTCCGTAACTTGGACCATAACCTTGGAAATAGTCTGTACCTTGGACCCTCGAAATACTTCAGAGGGCTCAATAATAAACAAAGAATCCGTCCCCTCCTCCATTCAACATTCTGGAGGACAATATAAAACCAACGTGTCAGCAAACACCAAATACGAGTTGAGGTGAGCCAATCCAAAACTCTACCCTGTAGCTTCGAAATGGCAGCTGATTCAGACTCTGCAGCAAGATTTAAATTACCATTTCTAAAAGCCGGGTGACCAAGTGAGGTTAAAGCGGAGAGAGGCGCCTTGAAACGATCTTGGCAGCCCTCCACAGAAGCAGTGAAACGATAACAGGGTTGCTGACTAGAGAACGTAAAAATTACGCCAGGCGCGTCAAGTAAATTATCAGGCCTGAGCGATACGGACTCCGGTGATGATACGCCAGACATCATATATTATATATGAAAGACATGTAACGAACTAAAAACGTTGCAAAATAATAATCCCAGAAAACATAAAAAATAAAAAACATGCTTCCATAGTGCCATTAGCTATGGAACTTAAATTATCGGGAATTGTATAAAATATGTATAATGATTTAGATAGGGAGTGGAGGACTTTATAATTTTTTTTAGGAAATTATAATTTAGATTCTGTGGGCAATGACTCTGAAGCTTTTTGGGATTATGTATCGAAGATAAAAACCGGAGAAGGAAATTTGGCATTTTCCTTATTAATCAATCTGGTTGGTCACATATTTATATTGCCGCACTCTAGTGCTAATGTCAAAAGAGTATTTTCTTCATTAAATGTAATTAAAACCAAAAACAGAAATAAACTTAAGACAGATGCGTTAATTGGGCTATTACATACAAAAAGAATGTTTTCTAAAAAGATATATTGTTACAACTGTGAGATTGACAACTCGTTTTTCGCCAAAATGGGAACTAAAACATCTTATGAAAAAGATAGTTCTGATGAATCGGACTAAATAATCAGCTGTGCCTCTTATTTTGTGTTCAACTGTTATACCTATCTAAGTATTTGAACAATGTTTGTTTTAGAATACCCATTTTATTTTTGTTATTTCCCTACTATATACATGTCTTGTAGGTAGAGGTATTATGTTTTACGTTGATTTTATATTATTAATTTGTTTTATTTCCCTGTTATACCTATATAGATATTTGAATAATGTTTGTTTTCGAATATTTTAATTTTGTTATTTCCCTACCAATCGTGTTTTGTAGGAGAGGTACATATTTATGTGTAATAAAAAAGTTTTATTTTCCGAAATTGGCATTTAATTGTGTAGTTATTTACTATTTCGAATAAGTATACAGCTAATTTAATAAAATACAGTAAGTAAATACATCAAAATAGCGCCTCTAAAAAATCTAGGGAATTAAGCGTCAATCTGGGGAAATTTCAAAGACCGCATAGGGAATTTATCGTGACCTTTGGTGGCAACGCTGCAAATTGGGCTACTGTTAAATATAAATTGCGACCCAGGATTGCCAGATTTGGCGACTTATCACTTATCACAGATTGGGCTACTTTAAAAATCATTTTGGGGCACATTTTATCTTTCTGCGTCTAGTCGCAGATTAGGCGATTCTCAAAATTTTCTGCGATTTCTTGGGCTACAAAGGAAATATACTTTAGGTTGGCTTCTTCTTCTTCGAAAGTTGAAATGGCCCATTGTTGCTAGGTGCAACGGCATAATCGGCCAAATATGCCAAACTGCCAAACAAAATACAAACCTCTACACCGAGACGTATGTCGATGCTTATGACAGAGTATAACAAACGAACGAGTAGCGACAGTAAGCGAACCAGTGTTGGCAGTATGGGCGCTCAATTGGGCGATCTGAGACAGTAAAACGGCGCCCTAAATTTTAAATTGGCGATGGCGGTGGGCGACCATTTGGGCGCTTAAGCGAAATAATTCCGGCGATTTGGGCGACCTCCTTATAATAAAAGTAAATCCATAAACTTTTAATATATACCTATAATGTTTATTACTTAACAATTTCGGTCAGATTTTCAAAATTTTATTTTTACCGCCATCGATATGCGCAGACGTGAGCAAGACAAGTGAGACAAATAAACCGGAATCTGTCTTCTTTGTCGCTGGCTATTGGCTATACTGGATAACACTTCAAAGAACCAATGAGAGTTGTTTAAATTTAAAACTGACAGCTGTTTGAATTTTCCACAAATATCATTGGTTCCACCGACACTACGAAGTTCCGAGATTGGTGATTCACAGATTCAAATTTCATATTTGGTTCACTGAACTAATCTCCGATGATCTCAAACTCGTTCAGACCTTTAGCCAATTATCCCCACGATCCGCACTTAAAACGTTAAAATAATTAATTGTATAATTAAGTGATAAACTCACTAAGTCCAACGTGGCGGACGCGGCGGGCGCCAAGGTAAAAAAGGTATCGATTTTTGGTAAATTTTAAATGATTTTGACCACGTCTGTCGTTTTGCAATTTGAAAATATATTATTATTATTATCGAAAAACAACAATGGGAGACCATTGTCGCGCGTTTAATATTGTGGCAGACAGTTTTAAAAGTGCTGAAAAAAATAAAATTTTGAAAGTAATTGACCAGATCTGACATTGATATAATTTATTTATTAAGGTCTTATAAACTTATGTTAATCAAAGCAGATGTCTTTATTGAGTATACACTTCAGCAGACAACAAAATCTGAACTACTATCCGGTCAGATGTATGCATAGACTAATAGTTTTAATTAGAATGACTGGTATTATGACACATTTACAAAATTCTCATTCGAATATTTGGATGCTCAATGGAACTGGAAATAACGTATATTGATGTCACAAAAATTTATAAAGAGCTTGGTGAATTGTTAGCCAAAATCTTAATCGACTTCCATGCGTTCACAGGATGTGATTTTAAAGCAGGACGCACATTATCGCGGAACGGAACGGATCGCAACGGAACGGAAATTTTAAAAAGTATATAATTAAGTTAGAGGCCGCACACTACCGTGGATCGGAGACGCGAGGAATGGATCGGAATGGAAGGGAATCGCTGGGATTGCTTGCCGAGCAAATTTTTTCCGTGGTTCCACAGCCCCCTCCGGTTTTCAATAGAATAATAGCACCTATACAGTTTGGATAATTCCATTTTGTACAGAAATCTTTTTCTATATTTTGCCACACCTGTTGTTGGTGATTCAGTTGTTGGCATCACAATGGGATGGAGTTTTTACCAAATTTCAGCACAAACTTCATAAACGATGCTTCGAACTGTTGACTCCCCTAGTCTGTAGCTGAACGCCAAACTAACAAATGAATCACCATGTCCCAAAAACCTGAAAAAAATATTAATATTAGATCTCTTTTTAGTTAATGATTGTAAGAAAAAATGGAAAAAATTAAAAGATTGCTACAGGAAATCAAAGCCAAAAAAACGCGGTAAAAATGGGGATTCTGTAGATTGTATCCCCAAAAAAATGGAAATATGTAGATGAAATGAATTTTCTTCATCCAAACCTGAAGGAAATGCCTCAAAAATCAAACATAGGTTTGCCGACTGAGGATCCAATTAATGTACAAAGTGAAAGTTTTGAGGATGAAGGTACTCAAAATGCATTACTTGATGAAACGGCTGTTTTGTCGCCTCACTCAGAAAAACTTTTATCACCTCAGCCAGGTATTATTACACACTTAATACCAAGTTCTTCAAATACATCAACTGTCACTAAACCAAAACGCCTCCCAAAACCTGAATTAAAATCAGCAGAAGTGTTACAAAAGTTTTTAGAAAACAACAAAAAACGTAAAAAGGCGGATTATTAACAAAATTTTTTGAATCCGCTGAAAAAACGACACGATCTTTGCCAACTGAATACAAATTGAAGTAAAACATCGAATTTTAATGTTGCTTTAATGTTGCAAATTCATCGAGCTGTGTGGTTGATGTGGTTGAAAGTACTGACAAATCAACAAACACTGATGACTATTCGGTAACAATTAATAACAATAATATGTATACGAATTTGTAAAATAAACCTTTACAAAACTATGTACATACTTACTTTAATGCCAACGCCAACTTTTCTTCTGGACTTATTGCTTTTCGAAAAGTCGTATCTTGTTTCTGAATATCTAGAATTTTTAAGAAATCGTAAAATTTTTCGCTAGACATCCGGAAGTACTTCAAAAATTTTTGCTGGTCTTCTAATAGGTCTGGGAATAGATGATGATATTCGCCATATTCTTCCCTTTTCAAGTTAATTTCATGGACCCATTTGCATTTAATTTGTGAATTTCTCTTTCAACTTCTTCTTCTTCTATTAAAAATACACAATGTCACAAATTCTTCGTCTGAAGTCCATCACAAAAGAACAACACAGACTAAAACCTAAACCAAGCATGTCTAGTCGTAAATTACTCAAATATGTACAAATAAATTTTTCCGAGGAAGTCCGCGCTAATGTGCGGTGATTTCCATTCCATTCCGTTCCGATCCAATACGTTCCGATCCGTTCCGTTCCGCGATAATGTGCGTCCTGCTTAATCCGACTTTCTTTAATGAAGGGAAGAAGACTTTTTACGTTACTGAAAAAAAATGTTGAATTTCAACGAGCATTTGGGATGCTTGGCGAAGAAAATTTGACAGAGGACCAGTTACAACAGGTATTTAACAGCATTCAGAAATTTACTTGCCAGCGTTATAATGGCAAAAAATCAATTGACATTGATGATAAAATTGAGGTACCAACTTTTCGACAGCAATTATAAAGCTTCTGACGTCAATTAAAACTGCAGCAAAAAAATACTTAATTTTGATGCAAGCTCAATACCACCATGTTAGTGTGAGCTTTACCAGCAACTTCTAAGAACACATTATATTTCAACAATTTGGAAAAATGCTCACAAAAAGCAAACCTACGACATTGGACCCATTAGAGTATAGTTGGATTGAGCAAGACGAGAAATTTGTGTTCAAATGGTTCGAAGGAGATCAACTTCCAACCCTTGTGAGTGACTTAATTACCCAAGTCCCTGATAAATTCATAGTAATCACTTTTTATCGACTATTTTCGGATCAATTTACAAATTACTTTTATTTCATAATTTACGTTTTATTTTTACAGATTCCGATTCAATGGACGATGAAGACGAGTCACACCATGAAAAACATGATTCCGATGACGATGAATACAAATTCAAATTGACAAAAAAGAAATTATTAAATTAAATTATTTTATAATGCGTGCATGATTCACGTTTTTAATTCATTTGTTTTTAATTTTGTCTTAAATATATAAAAAGAATAAAATCAAATAAATATTTGAATTATTATTTGCTGACTGTTATACCTAGATATTTGAAATTATTTCAAAATATATTTACTTTTTTATCATCAGCTTTATACATATGTTTTAGTGTATATTGTTGACAAAATTAAATATTAATTTTTATAAATACAGTGATAGAGTAAATCATATTGATGTGAAACAGTGAACGTCATAAGCATACACCTGATCGGATAGCAGTTCAGATTTTGTTGTCTGCTGAAGTGTATACTCAATAAAGACATCTGCCGTGATTAACATAAGTTTATAAGACCCTTTATTTTTTTTCGCCACTTTCAAAACTGTTTGCAGCAATGTTAAACGTGTGATAATATGTGGTCTGCCATTGTTGTTTTCCGATAATAATAATAACATAGTTTCAAATTGCAAAACGGCAGACGTGGTCAAATACATTTAAAATTTACCAAAAATCGATACCTTTTTTACCCTAGCGGCCGCGTTCGCCACGTTGGGCTTAGTGAGTCCCCATATCATGTACAGTAAGTATAGGGGCCTCACTGAACAAAACCCTAGGTGTGGTCAAATGCATACAGGTAGCCTTTCACTGGCTCTTAGACTAATATTATTACTAATTTATTACTTAATTTTTTGGTTGGTTGGAACAAGGATCCGTAGAAAATGCCAAATGCAAAATATGCAAAGTAGAACTTCGGGCCCAATTGGCTGATTTAAAACGGCACATAAAAACTATATAGTCACAAGAATAAGGAATCAAAATATCTTAACACAAGTAGGAATTGTTATGGAGAACTATCCAATTTTAAATTCTAAAACAGAAACAGATCTGAAACTTACAACTTTTGTTGGAATCCATACATCTATCAATACAATGGACCACTTGTGTGAACTCTTAAAAAAAATACGAAAAGGCAGCATTTTAGAAGACCTGAATACATCGCACTAAATGTAACTAAATTATAAAAAAAGGTTTTGGCCCCTTCAATTAAACAAACCATAATTGATGGTATCAATCATTCTAGATCTTTTTTTTCATAATAATTTTGGACGAGTCAACGGATGTATCAGGGTTGAAATATCTTTGTGTTTGTGTGAGATATTTTAGTGAAAACAAAGGTCAAATTACCACAGAATATCTAGGGCTTATTCCAGTCACTTGAACGACAGCTGAGGATTTGTACGATACAGTAACAACCTTTTTAAAAAATAATAATTTGGACATATTAAAGCTGGTGGGTATAGGGACCGATGGGGCTAACAATTTCTGTGGTTGCAACCACTCCTTATTTACATTGCTAAAGAATGACATTCCACAATAACAACTAATCAAATGTGTTTGTCACTCAGTGCACTTATGTTCCGAGAAAGCAGCGGCTGAGTTACCAGCCAGCATAGAATTTCTATTAAGGGAAACCTATAATTGGTTTTGCATTAGCCCTTGCAGACAAGATGATTATAAACAAATCTTTAATATAATTAACATTAATGAAGGGAGAAAACAGCATAACATCGTTCAGTTAGCTCCCCCTCGATGGTTGTCTCGGTACAAAGCAATTGAAGTAGTATTAGACCAATGGATAGAGCTTAAAACCCTTTTTACCCAGGTAAATAATAAAGAAAAATGTTACACAAGTAGACAACTTGAGTCAATGTATAACGATCCTGTAAATTATCTATTTCTACTCTTTTTAAAACCAATTTAAAGCGACTTACAAAGTACCAATTTACTATTTCAAAGTACAGACGCTGACTTTTATAAGGTGTTTGAAGCATTGTTTTCTTTGCTTTTAAATATTTTGAGAAGGATTCTAAAACCAATAATTTTATATGATCATGAAAAAGACATAAACAAAAAATTCAAAAACTTAGGGGAGCTTTAAATAATGAACTGGCATATTTAAATTATGGGGATTCAGACTATGGATTTGTTTTTTTTTATCAGAATTAGAAAACACAAAAATGACATTGAAAAAAATAATTTAAAACAAAAATGTTTCAACTTTTTAAGAACTTTAGCTAAGCAATTAATAGAAAGTTTGCCAGGAAATTTTAAGGTTCTTCAAATTCTGAAAAATTTGTCTCCAACTGTTTATCTATCGCAATCAAGGGCTTCTTTACAGGAAACATTTCCACTTGAATTTTTGCATTATGACATTGATCTTGTTGAAAATCAGTGGAGAAAGTTAACCACAATTAATTGGATCACTTATTTTCCCAATGGTGCGATACCACAGAATCCAACAGTGTTTTGGGCCTTTGTACATAACTTTAAAGATGCACTTGGAGAACCATTGTTTGCAAATCTATCCAAATTATGTTTAAGGCTTTTAACTTTACCATTAAGTAAAGCAGTGGTTGAACGGTTATTTTTTGCTATGAACATTATAAAAACAAAAACTCGAAATAAGTTTGTTATTGAGACATTAGATTCGATATTCCTACTACGTACAAACTGCAAAAATAATAATTAATTGATGTTAATTGATGAAAAACTAAAGTTTCAAAAAAAATGTTTCAGCTTTTCAACTGTAACGATGTTACTTAATTTTTGTGATAATTAATTTGTAGTTATTAAATTAATTAGCTTTTAATTATCAAATTATTTATAAAATAATTATTTTGTTAAAAGCAAGTAGTAGAGTCTTGGTTCGTATCGATCGATAAGTAATTCCGTAATCCCCACTGTGTGCTGCTTTCCCCACTCCTATAGGCGAGAGCAGTACCGTTAGAAAATCAAAAGTCATGAGTTGCTTGGTACCTGGGTTGGCGATTAGACGACAACTGAACTTTGCTCCTCCGAAGGTAAAAACTCAACAGAAAGCCTCGCCTTATAGAAAGTGCTCACACGACCACTCCCCACACCTTTCGTAAAATCGTGCCATCCTGTCTTGCGCAGTGTCTGATCTAGTGTAGTGCTACGCCACGTTGTTCATCACGTTAATCTTGTCGTTTGAAAACTTTCCTTTCAGTTTTCCTCGCTCAATCACGTGAACGTGTGTCCTAGCCAACGCCTTCGGAAAAGCGGTGAGCGGCTTTACATTAAATTGTGAAAGGCCGTTTTCTGTCTTTCAAAAGGTGGCTGACTATGAAGAGCAGTAGGTAACGTCCTCTGGTCAGTATTTTCACAAGTGCTGTCGGGAGGCGTTTCCTGTGCCTAATCCATCCGTGATTGAAGGGAAAGCGTGAAAAACCTGCAATTTTGACCGTGAGGTGCTGTTTTCACGTACGGTTGGATTGTGGGCTAGTGAACAAGTTTCTTCTCCGGGTTAAGATAGGGTTTAGCTAGTATTTTTTTTTGATTTCGCGATCTTGCCACGTCTGCGCTACCCAACAGACGTCAGGAGGCCGCCTGCCGTCTTCGTCCCGGTGCGCATGCGGTGCCCGATTTTATTTTAGAAAGTAACAAGACACTGCGTATCTGACTGAAGCGCTGTGTTGAGACCAGACGTCTTTCGAAAGTCATCCTAACTTTCGAAAGTTAACACATGAGCAGTGCATTCTCCGACCGCAAATATTAGGGTGAGCCATCCATCGATCGCCTCCATTTCAGTGCCGCGCATGCGCCCTCGATTAGAAAATAGAAAGTCTCTGGGATCTTACTCCGCGCCATTTTGCGCGAAACCCCTGAACCATGACTTTACGGCTGCTTCTCAACCAATTTGAGTTTAAAAAGATTGTTTATATTATTTTAATTTAAACTGATTGTTTTATTTTGACTTTACCTGCACCCCTTCATACCTGGAGTCTCCACTGTCTAAAGGTTATCCGTACTGGCAAACGTGGACCTCTACCACTATAAATAACAGAGGTGGCGCCCGAGAGATCTAGATTAACCACTGGGCGTCATTAAGGTTTTTTTTACAGAACCAAAGAAATAGTTTACACAACTATAAAATTTATGACACCATCAAACGAAGAAGGTAATTTGCAGAGTGATGTGGACAATATACTAGAAGTAATAGATATTTGACTTTTTTTTGTGTTTAATGTTTAATTTTTATGTAATTTATGTTCCTTTTGTTTAGTCAAAGTTAAAAAGTTATTGTTATTAATTATAAAAATATTTTATAATAAATGTAATTTTAGATATTAAAAGTTTATATTTACTTTGTTATATTGATTTGCTATTTCTTCAAAATTTTGAATATCCCTCTGTTATCCCCTCTGGTTATCCCGTAATGAGAAAGCGATTGTACCGACTCTGTAAAAAATGCATTCGTAGTGCATAAAGTCCCTTAAAAAAAAATTTAATGTCTCTAAATAAAAAAAAATTAAATGCCTTAAAAACAGCTATCCGGAAAAATTAATAAATGGTATGTTATGATTTTTATAAGTACCTTGTTTATATAGTGTATTGTTATGATTAACAAATTAAGGTTTATGTATATGTCAGATTGTATTATTCATAATGCATTTTATGACGGAGGCGATAGAATGTTACGGGAGATAAGATATTGTGAGCGAGGCTCCCGCAGTCAGTCGGTAAAACCCGGCGCTCGCACGAAGCACATGTTTGTATCGTAATCCTGAGTACTACGATGTAATAAAGGAGTTATGAAAGAAATACAAACTTTTATTTGAAAATACAAGTTGTACTCTTACAGGCATTATAAAATCAAAAAAAAACTATTACAAAATCAACAACAAATAAACTCAAATGTTAGTAGCAACAAAAACAACGGATATCTACCACTCCCCTATATAAGAAGTGTCTGAGGGATTCCAAAATTTATTCAAAAAAAGCAATATTTCCGTATGTCACAAGGGATATAACACTTTAAAAAAGCATTTTAGTCGCCTAAAAAGTAAAATACCTACTAATAAAAAAACTCATATTGTATACTAAATTCCTTGTCAAAACTGCCCAAACGTCTATATTGGTCAAACAGCACAATATCTAGAAAACCGGTTAAAACAACATAAGTATGATAAAAAAAATAAAACTGCTCTGACTAAACATGAAAGTACGATAAATCACAAAATGTATTATCAGGAGACCAAAATTTTAGCCCCTAAATACAACCAGCATAAAAGAGAATTTTTGGAAATGATCTATATTAAAAAAAAACCTTAATCTATGAATGATAGAACTGACATAAAAAACTTAAGTCAAGTGTATTTTAGTCTGTTAAACTAATTTATCTCTATTTAAATCGCAATTACAACCTCGTCGTACTACTTCTCTTTTGGCAAAGCAAACAAAAAATAGTAATTCCGGATCTTGTTTACTATGTAACGAAATGCATTTGTTAAATAATTGTTCAACTTTTTTAAGTAAAACTCCTCAAGAAAGGTATCAGCTTTCCAAAAGTGTAACAGTCAAATTAAAGTCCCTAGATATATAAAGTACCGCAATTACCGCCATTTTGGCGCCAAAACTAGCGGCAAATTTAAAAAGGAGGCCAACATTTGTTTCGGCTTTTTAAGCAGCTGGTCGGTTCGGCGCCAATATGGCCGACCAACATTGACAGGCGAGCCGTAAAATAAAATATTTATTAATTGTAATAGAATTATTATCTACAGTTTACCTTCATTTTGAACGTAATATCAGGTAGTATATTAATATTCAATTTCATAAATTTAATTTTTTAGGCCTATATATGTTAAGAGGTTATAAACGAATGGTTTCCGTACAAGTGTTTTTCATTTGTCTTAGCATTTATTTTATGTTACCTTTTAGCGCAAAGTACGCCAACAGAAGTAAGTTAATAGGTAAGAAGAAATAAAGTTGGAATAACATTTAGCATTTTAGTACTTAATTCAGTCGAAACAATTGGAAAAACTTTGTTTGTTGATGAGAACGAGATACCTAAACCATAAGTAAACTTTCCCTATTATACCAGTTATGCTGTAGTTAGTTTTGGCAAATAAGCATGATTTAACGAAAGTCTTTGATACTATGAATAAGCTACAAACTTAAATTTGAAGGCCGGCTTTTATACGAGAAAATTTTGAACCATGGTTGAAACAACTAAATGTAATAATTAAATTGATATGATACATACCTGCTATTTTTGAAATATATTAATATATTGATAGAAAGATTGTTTTAATTAGTATTAGTTCAGGTAGTTTCGGCATTTTAGGTATGTAATTGTGCACTTAATTTAAAAATAACTTAGAAAGAAGCTTGAAATGCATAGGAGCTCTTTATGTATGCTGTATAATTAAGGTTTGTATGTTATGGAGTGATTTTTATACAACAAATTTATTATTAGTTGAATAAAAGCAAGTTAATACCACATAATACAATTAAAATATATTTTGCTCTGTAATTTAATGTTATATTTTTAAAACAACAAGTGTCATAATGTTTAAGTATCATTATTATAAAAAAGTTATACTGCTATAAATTTAACATTGAAATAAATTAAGTAGGCATAATTTTACCTCGACAATATGTAAAACTTCAAATGAATCTTAACAATTTTATGTCATGTATAAAAATCAAATTTAAATAACACACTTTTATTTATAACTGACAGTATAAGACCAAATTTTTAAATATAACTTTACATGCTGACATTATATTGTTTACTTTTTATTAGTAATTACAATATGAACCCAAAAATATTAATTACTATCAATAAATACATAAAAACTAATCTATTTAAGTCCATGAAAATAACTATATAGTTAGCATATGCATAAAAAACATTCTTGTTATTAGGATCAAATTTATTTGAGCTTTTTTTCATTGTTTTGATTAATATCCCTGTTAGTCCTGACTGGTAAAACCACCTAAAGCGATGTCATCCAAATCTATATAATATGTATCATAACATAACTTATTCTTTTAAATAATTATCCTTCCTTTGGTCTGATGATAATATATTGTAGATTTATCTAAACTTCTTACTGCAAAATGTTGAGAACTAAACTACACTAAACATTTTAGGGAATGATTACGTAGAGATTTCACTTACACTCGGCATCCTTTTTAAAAGATATATATGGTAGTTTGCAAGTAAGGTCTTTGGCTTGTTCTAGATTAGATTTCTAGAGGTGGATCTCGGCCTAACCCACTGCGACGTTCTCAGATCTATTCTGGTCTTGTCTTGTTCTATAATGAAGTTTTATGTACCAATAGGTTATACTATAAATAAGATTGTTAAAAATATTCACTGGAGCATAAATAAATTCAATCCACTACCTAACGTGTATTGAATATCGACGATGTTAGAAAACACATCAAATGTCGGCCTTTTCTTGTAATATACATTTCTTCACTAAATATATCGACGCCTATACATTATTAACTAATAAATTTGTAGCATTTTAGTGGCTTTATAATTATTTTAAAATATGTGGATAAATATTTTTATTCTGAAATTGACAGTTTCTCAACATTTGACATGACAAATTTAGACAAATGTGACATTGAAACAGTCCTACCACTACAGTTTTTCCAGAAATACCCCATAAATCCGCCATTTTGGCGCCAATAACATTGAACAAACCAATTGCGGTACTTTATATATCTAGGGACTTTAAGTCAAATTTCCTCGCAACGACCTCTGTGTGCTAGCTCATAAATTATCGCAAATAACTATTATTTTTGCATCATGTTTACTATAATTTTATTGTTAAATATTATTTTATTTAGTATTTTACCATTATGCAACCGAATATACACCGCGATATTATCCAAGCTACAGCTCAACTACCTCTACACTCCATAAGCTCAACAATATTGTCACTGGAAACGGCCGACCAGCAGTAGGCTTTTTCCATCCATCTCTCTTTGATCATCACTTTTGTCCGTCACTTGTCACTGTCAGATCAAATCAGATGTTTTTGGATTTATTTATCCTTTGTTTTGGTTATTGAAATTTTATAATTATCAGATAAAATTTCGTAGTTAAATTGGTTATTTTTGATGTGGATCGCAGTGTGCAATTCGTTCATTTAATTGTGGGATTTCTGAATTTAGTTCGTTCATTGACCGGATATGAAATATGGCTGTCGAAAAATATTCTAGTACATCATTTTTTATTTATGCCTTTTTGTGAGTTGGACTAGTCAAGATATATAGTTCTCTATCTATATCCTGGAGGGAGATTTCCGGTTGAAATCTGATTTTGTGAAGGAAATCGAATCCTTGCATCACTTCTTGTGTACTCCTCGGCTGAAGAGTGTCATCGTGAAGAACTGGCTGCCGTTTCGTGAAGCATTCCCTGTTGGTGAATAGCAGGTATTCGTAAAGAAGGATTAAGGCTTCCGAAACATATTTGGTCAGAGACGTGGTTGGATTTTGTTGAATTTGTATGCACAACCGACCAAATTTCCGTCAAGGGATTAAATAGCCGAATTTTCCGACCGATATTCCGATTCCACGTGCCCAAGAAGTCCCCGAACAGTTCCAAGAGCAAGAAAACCGATCCAGACCGTACAGCACAGAACAGTCCAGAATTCCATCCGTTCCTGTTGCCCGTGTGTAGAGTTACCCGTTGGACATCATAAACCCTCATTGAGGGTTTTTAATGTCCACCATTTGAAGTCCTACACCTGCCTGTACATTTGCTGACGGGCTCCAGTGACATTGCATCGAGCTGCTGTACACAGTCGTAGCCACCCTGTAGCTATGAACTATAGCTAAGCCGGAGGAAGTTTCAATAGTTCGCAAGTACTTGTCAAGACATAACTTTAGAGTAAGATCGTTTAGATATTAGTTAGATTTAGTTTGATATTTGTATTCCGCCCTTAGAGCATACTTAGTTTTAGTTAAGGGGGATGACGTCTTAGTTTTAGTATAGCTTAAAACATTTTTCATTTTGCATACGTAATTAGTAATTCTTAATGATTTAAAATTTCTTAACATATTTCAATCTACCTTTCATTAATTTTTTATTATATAAATATTAACTTTTAATTTTAATAAATTTACTTTTAATAAATTACTTAAACATTTTTAATAGTATTATTTGCAGTCTAGTCTCATAGTTAAGTTAGAGTCACTTAAGTACAAATAGTTATAGAATATTTGAAGTTCATGATAGTTGCACTCAACAGTTCGAGGTTAGTGTTGAAGTCTACTTAATAGTTACATCTTTATTGCCGAGTTCATAGAGTATAATCTCGTGGCGCCCTTTTATTAATATCTTTGAACCCCGACCACCCGGCTGTTAAAATTAAAAAGCTAGTGGCCTCTATGCAACTCATTCAGATTAAGTAAACTTTGTGTTTTATTGAACTTCAAATTAGAAAGGGCGTGGCAAAAGGGCACATCTATGTGTTAACTGCTTAAGTAATATTCATTCTACGCAAAATTGTAAATCAGCTATGTCTTGTCGTAAATGTAATCAACGTCATCATACTCTTTTGCACTTTTCATCAAGTAATATAGAACGCGCCGCTCATAGTCCCGAATCAACTTTACCTTCAACTTCTCGTGAAAATAGCTTTAATAATAAACTTCACTTTTCTGGTACACCTTCTAAAACTGTAATTTCAAATCGCGATGATAATTCTTCGTTGAATCAGAGTTTCGCTGCGACAGGCTTGTTATCTAAATCTACCTCAGTTCTATTAGGAACCGCGGTTATCGAAGTCTTAGATAAGTTTGGTATATATCTGGGGGGGGGGGACTTACCTTACGGGTTACACATATCTCCCTATTTGGAACAACTAAAAGAACCGAGAATTTCCTTGCGATGTCAATATTTGTATATGATATTGTTGTATAAAGTGTTTAGAATATGTATTCCTGATTATATTTGTATAAGCTAATTGTAAAAAGATCACAAATACATGAAAAATGCGTTAGAACTGATTCATTCACTATACCGCGGCACTTTTCATCTAAATATAAGGGTTGTTTTTCGTATATGGTACCTTGTTGCCTTAACAACATTTTGGAATTGTTGGTGTAGCCACTATCATTATTTAAAAAAAGAGATTAGGTGTCGTCAATTTACATGAAGGTATATTCTTTTTTTGTTTGGATTTCGTTTCTAATGGATATATTTTATTTTTTCTTACTATTAAACTACCACTACTTTTTTATTATGTATTCATTTGTATTTTGGATATTATTGTACATTAATATTAATATAGAGGGGTGGTTGGGTTTATAATGTATGTATTTTTTTGTATTTCTATATCAGGTATATACTTTGCTGTATATTTTGTTATTTCTGGGTGGAGTGGAAGAATGGCTTTAAGCCAAATCTCTTAGCCTTTGTGTATAATTACGTACTGTGTATAATTACGTATAGTACGTCTGTCCGTTCTGTGGCTACGGGGTATCCGTGAGAGGGGAAACTATATTCTCTCGATGTTTTTCGTAAAAAATTAGACGACGCATCCCATCAATAAAAATTAGACAAATTTGCAAGTAGCCAATAAAATGAGTGGGCGGAGCGATTTGCGGTGACGTACTCGTCAAGTGGACGTATAAAATATATTGCTGTTTATTTAAATGTTTTTTATCCGCATTCCTTTCATAGACACAGATCCAGCAGACGAACTGTACCTTTGTGTATAATTACGTACTGCATTTTTACATTTACATTTTATGCACAATAAATCATTTTTATTTATTTATTCATGTAACCAATCTATTCTGTTTCTAAAAACTTGCCTCTCGGTTCACTTATTAACTAATGTAGCATTCAGTCTTTTAGCAGTAGCCAACTCCAAATCATGTCTGACGGCTCCTGTTGGTGTTTATTTGAAGAAATTTGACTTTAGCTGGGAGCATTTTAAGTGCTTCTCAGGTTTTGGTTCAAGAGCTACATTTCTGGCTACACGTCTGATGTCCTTCTGATGACGTCTGATAATTCCTTAGCCACAGCCTCCCTAATCTCATTTTCTGAAACTGTCATTCATTCGTTTAATATGTAGAACATTCTTTTTTACAATTAAATAAGCAGTCGTTTCAGGTCGCTTATGTTTTATTTAATTTTTGGGTACCTTTGCTTTTTCATGTCCATTATCAATTCTTAGTAAAACGTCTCCTTTTTTGGTCTTTATAATATTTTTAATATTAGCACCTAATTCTCGAAGATTTACATTTGTTTCAACCGTTTAACAGGTAACAATGGCATGTGTAGGATTGATCTGAGGAGATTTTTTAGAGGAAAGGTGAGGGGACTTGTACAGCTGGAATGGAACTTACAGGATACATTTATTAAACTACAAACGGCCAAAGAAATGTTCTATGAAGGATCATATATAGGCAACATAAAAAGAGCCGAATTATGCTTAATGTCAGATTAAAACAGATTATAACAGATTATTCTGAAATTCTGTATTAATATTTTATTTTCCTCCTAAAAGTAGGAAGGCACCATTCTAGTGATAAATGCATATTTTTATCCGGCTATGCCTTGATTTGAAATTCTGGGCTATGTTTATACACTTAGTATTTCTCCTTAATCGTTATTGTGGAAAATTCATCATGCAAAGAAGCGAAATATTGGGCTGTCAGGTTTAAACGTCTTGAAGTGAAGAGGGATAATGAAATAGTTCAAGTATACTTAATTGTACAAGAAATTTTGTATCCGCAAGAAGGAATTTGATATCGGTCTGTTGGCGAAGAAATGAATTTGTAATTTAATTTGAATGACAATAAAAATATTTTATTCGAATTTCTGCTTTTGCGAAAGAAAATTTTCTTGAAATCATCGCAAAAACGGCATTAAAAATAAACTACCTATTAAAGTATATCTATACTAGTAAAGAATGAAACATACAACTTTTTTTATAATAACAACTTTTATAATAAAAACCATTGTAGTAATATAATAATCCCATCAAAAACATAGAATGTAAAAAAATGCCAAGTCTCGCAAGACAATTCTTCCACTATATAAAGTTGTGAGATCTCATGTAAAAACCAAGTCAGTTTATTTTATTTAGTCTCTCTTTAAGCACCTATTCAACAATTTTGTTATAAATTGTTAGTATCATTAGTCATCTTTATTTCTGGGATAATTATAATGACTTGGCAATTGCACATCACAAAAATAAAGTTTTTTAATTAGAATAGAATATCATATCGTGCAATTGTCAAGTCATAATTATTTTAATGCGATCTCACAACTTTTTATAGTTGAAAAATTGTGTTGTGAGACTTGGCATTTTTTTATGTTTTTGATGGGATCACATTTCTTTTTGTAGGTTGTCCTATTATTTTTTCTCTGGTAATATATCATTCACAATAATATTACAGAAGTTTGACCAGCAATAATTCATAAATTTTGAATTATCGTATAGTCAGATAATATCAAATGGATTACCTAATTCTAGTTTTCTAACGACTTGTGTTTCCGACTTGGGTTCGGTATAACTTAAATATAAACTTTAAAAATGTTCAATTCGTGATTTTACCATTGGTTATTCAAAATCATGTTTTTGTCAATTTTACACATATTTTATTTTTTATCTCGAAAACTATAAGAGATAGGTATAGGTTAGTATAATAAAAAAATATGAGATATGAGAGCAGTTTCCAAATATGTAATAATATACTGGGTGTTACATTTAAAATAACAAACTTTTCAAATGATCCGGCAACACTGTAACGCTGATAATATTTTAGATAAATGGAGCAAGTGCCATTATATAAAAACCCAGATTTTCAAAACGATTCTCTCGCCGGCGCCGGTCCTCTTATTACCATCGGCGGACAGTCGGTTACCAGTAGCGGCTAGACAGCTAAAATTTAATCAATAAGGATATTTCGAGATTTTTCATTTTTCCTTCCATTATATACCTAAGCTTAAAGCTATCTAGAATTCGAAATTTGTTAAAAAGTACTTTAGAATTTTGTTCTGTCAGTGAAATGATCTGTAGTGAGTCAATGTCGAAATTAAAGAAATTTGATAAGCGATATAATTCATTAACTATGAGGTATAATTACTAGATATTTTGGTAATCTAGCCAGCTATAGTATGTTTTCATGTGTAGTGAAAATTAATATTCTTGCTTTATCCAAAACGAAATTAAAGGGTGGTCAAAAGTGCTGTAATATTCTCGAGAAAAGTATGGTACTGTGCTCGACTTATACGTGCTGTAATATAATACAGATTCTTGAATGGCAAGTCTAGTTGATTTACATAAACTATTCAACTTAATCTACATGTATGCCACCTTTTTCCAAAGTAAAAAAAGGGCATTGGTCTATGAAGTTAGAACAGAAAAACAGCGACAGAGTGGCATCGTTTAGAATTCGCGCACCATTCGACAAAAAGGACAAAATTATGGATGGAAATATATGGCCCAATGGAACGTGGATCAACAGATTCTACTTCCCATCTAACAAGACAAAACCTCAGGACTTAAGAAACTACGGCACAGGTGTTTCCGACAACGAAGTAGATTTTTTAAACAGGACCATGATCGAGATACCATCAACATAATGCATTTTAATATTCAGGAGTTGACCCCGAACAAGCTGACAAGCCTGGAAGCAATTCTGGATGACCCCAAAATCGATGTCTGCTGCCTGTCAGAGCATGGGCTAAAGGGTAGTATCAGCTCTTTGAGTTTTGGTAATTATCATGATTTGAGGGATATTCCACATTAACACACAAGGTTTAGCCAATAAGGCTGACGAATTATCCGTTTTTGGTTTGCAAAATGGTTATGAAGAGATCTGTATCAGCGAACACTGGTGTCGTGAAGAAATTTTAAATTGTGTATCTATAAGTGAATATCAGCTGATTTCGGCATTTAGCAGAGACAATCGTGTGCATGGTGGTGTGTGTATTTTTGTCCGAGAAAATATAGAATGCAGGATTGTGGATACAGGAGGTTACTGTAAAGAGTTTGATGCCGAATTTTGTGCCATAGAGGTTTCTCAGGGTAAAACTTTGATTTTAACTTTATATAGATCTTGCGATGGTAATATTGACACTTTTTTGCAATTATTGAAGGGGTTGCTTCACAAGTATTATCACCAATATAACCAAATAATAATTCTGGGAGACTTTAACACAAACTTTTTAGGAGCATCAGCCGCCCTTCTTGAGCTAATTTCGATTTTTGATGCCTTTGACATGAAAGCTCTTATATCTGATTTTACGAGAGTTACTGATAAGTCAGCAAGTTGCATAGATAACATAATAACACATTTAGATCACTCTTTGTTTACGTGTGGTGTGGTCGATCCCTGTTTATCTGATCATTTTGGCCAGTTCATTAAGATAAAGACTAATATCAGCAAGAAAAGGGGTACGTTGAAGGTTAGAAAAATAAATAATAAATCTGTTGTAGCTATGAATGAGAGTCTTTGCCCACTTGACTGGATGAAGTTTTATAATACGACAAATGTGGAATACTTGTCTACATTTTTAGTTTCCAATTGCCAAGAACTAATCAATAAACATTTCCCTTTTAAAAATGTTCGAACTGATAAACCATTAACTCACTGGTTTACAAACGAACTAAAAACGGAAAGAGATAGAAGGAACACCGTAAAATTTAAAAGTGATGTTACAGGTAATACTGACTACAGAGATATTTATAAAATACTGCATAGGAACTATAAAAATTCCATAGCCAATGCTAAAAAACGGGCGTATAGTAACTACATCGATGGTTCCAAAAACAAAGTAAAATCCGTATGGAATGTAATAAACCATGAAAGAAACCGTAAACCTGTGGTAACAAAGACTTATTGTCTCTATTCCACTTACATCTAAATCTTTTGTTTTTTGCCTATTGTTGAAATGGATGTTCAACATGCAATACATTCTCTAAAAAAGTCTGCCTGTTACGATGTATACGACATGAACAGCATAATACTGGATCATATTTCCGCCCTACTGATTAAACCACTAACATACATTTTTAATCTCTGTGTTAGCCAGGACATTTTTCCAAACTGTTTTAAGTTATCTAGAGTCATGCCTATTTTCAAGAAGGGCGATGTTAATTGCCCTAGCGACTACCGGCCAATATCAATCGTACCAGTGTTTGGAAAGATTTTTGAAGTTATTATTAAGAACAGTCTTGTTCTATATTTTGAGCGCAACAGTTTGCTTGACGTGGCTCAGTATGGATTCCGCGAAGGAAAATCGACAGTTCAGGCTGTAATCAAGATTGTGCAGGACGTAGTCGAGGGCCTTGAGGCTGGTGAGCAGGTCGAACTAGTCTTGTGCGATTTATCTAAGGCCTTCGACTGTGCCTCGCATGACCTTCTCATTGAAAAATTGCGGCGTTGCGGGATTAGAGGGGACTCTTTAAGGTTGATAGAGTCATATATGTCACTAAGACATAAATAAATATCAGTAAAATGTTAACAGAGCTGGTACAAATGTAAGAACTTGACAACGCTGTTTCCGATACGCTTCAGACCGTCCGCCAAAAAAAGGTATGGAAGGAAAGGATATGGAACGGAAGGGCAACGGAACGGATAGTGAGTATTGTCCTGGGTCCTAGTCATTTACATGATACAATATTTTATGCAAACGGAAGGGAGCTGATATGAAAGCTAAGACAACAATCCGTTTCTTTTGACAACGAGAATTCCAATTTTAAATTTATGACTAATGGCGTACCACAAGGTTCTATCCTTGGCCCTATTCTATTTATTATATATATATAAACGATCTTTTCAGTTTTTTTATCTCTTGAAAAATGTATTTGCTATGCAGATGATACTTTTCTGTTATGCCGCCACAAAAATGTTAAAGAACTAGAAGAGAATAGTAAGCACCTTGTCCTAAAAGCTGAAAAATGGTTCTCTGGTAACTACCTGAGTTTGAATTCAGATAAAACCTAAAAAATTATATTTTCCACTACACATAATATTTCTGGTAAGAAAAGTGATACAGTTTTAGGAATAACACTTGACGGTCAACTTAGTTGGTCCCCTCACCTCGAATCCTTACGACCTAAGCTGTCATCCGTCTTATTTGTGTTGAGAAAATTAAAGTATACTATTAGTCAACAATCGGTCTTAAATGTCTATGATGCGCTTTTTCATAGCCATATCTCCTATGGTGTGATACTGTGGGGCAACTCATCTAGCTCCGCACAAATATTTAAATTGCAGAAGAAGGCTGTGCGAATCCTCGCAGGAGTGGGTTACCTTGATCACTGTAAACCACACTTTGTTAATTTGCAGATATTGACTCTGCCATCTTTATACATTTTATGTCAATTGTTAGAAATTCACAAGAACAAAGATAGTCTCTTGTATAACTCTGATATACATAACTATGGCACAAGATCCGCTCATCTTATAAGAGCAATTTAGGCTCACAAATCTTCAAGAAACTCTTTAAATGTTGAATTGTATAATGTAATTCCTACCTCCGTCAAAAGTTATAAAATTTGTAAATTTAGGGCAGTTTTGAAGAATTTTCTGATAGTCCATGCGTTCTACTCGGTGGCGGAATATTTTAATATTATGAACTTAACTACCGACCTAACTTAATGTTGTATTCATTGTTTATACACTGTATTTGTATTTTACTTACATGTTTTAATTTTTATTTTAGTTTGTATATATTTAACTGTTTTTATGACATGCTACAATTGTATCTTGTTAAATGTGGTCAAATAAAGCAATCTATCTATCTATCTAATCTATCTATCTATGAAAAAGGACCGGGAGGACCGGGAGGAGGGGGGGCGTTGGAGGGTTACTGTTGTTTGCGAACCGCCGGCGCCGATTAAAAATGGCTAGTTTAAAATTTTGAAAAACTCATTTTAAGATCAAATTGGAATTAAAAATAAAGACTAAACTATCATTTGAAATTAAACGGGGAGTTCTAAATAAAGGTTGATTCTCCCTATAACCGTACCATTACTAAATACCGTTTCCATTCCATATCCGTTCCGTATTTTTATTGTATTGACGCTATACGTAAGCTTCCGTTCCGTAGCAGTTCCATACTTTTTATTGTACAATTTATATCAATACGAAAGTTTTATTTTAAAAATTTGTATCTTTTAAAAAAGGTAATAGATTTAATTAAGGGCTGAAAGAATAAATAAATATCAGTAAAATGTTAACAGAGCTGGTACAAATGTAAGAACTTGACAACGCTGTTTCCGATACGCTTCAGACCGTCCGCCAAAAAAAGGTATGGAAGGAAAGGATATGGAACGGAAGGGCAACGGAACGGATAGTGAGTATTGTCCTGGGTCCTAGTCATTTACATGATACAATATTTTATGCAAACGGAAGGGAGCTGATATGAAAGGTATAGTGAGAACCAACCTTAATGTTGCCGATTCTAAACAATAGTATATTGTTTTATTATGAGTAAAAATGATACATTTTGTCGCGATAAACAAAAAGTAATTTTTGCTCCGAATAGAACATGCTATTTTTTTCAAACATCACATATAATTTTTTAAACAATTTCAAACGTTGAAAATAATATAAAAAGATTAAAAAGTAATACACTTTATGTCAGTTTAATAATATACTTTCGTACTTTTGGTCTTATGAGTAAAAATGCATTACTTTTATGCCTAGGCATTAAAAGGACTTTTTTATATTGCAATCACGTCTCAAAAATTAATAGTTTTCTGGCTTTTAAAAAACAAACATTTATTAATAAGTTTTATGACATGTCTAATTAAATTTAGACGGAAGAAATATTACTGGTTACTGTATATAGACAGGTTTCTGAGGGAAAATGCGTAATAAAAAGGACATTTTAGGGCAAAAGAGTCAAAAGGACAATTTGTTCCAAAAAAGGACTGTCCTTTTCAAAAAAGGACAGGTGGCAACCCTATCTACATGTATCATGATATTGCTTTCGTAATATACACTATCACTGTCTCAACTATAAGAATTCATTGGTTTCCAATATATCATTTAACGATAACATTAATTGGATTTCAATAGGAGTGTATTTTTGTTGCAAATATTATATGATATTAAATGGTTTTTTTTTCAGTTTCCTTAAAATTGTATATATTATGTCGTAGACTCATAGTGTATTTAGTCTTTTTATGAAGATCCTAGTCACTTCATGAAGCGTCAGGCGTCGGCAGATTGTGTAAAAACATAAGTGTACACAATCTGCCCGGGCTTTTCATGAACAGCCGTTATAATTACGGCGCATTGTGCATTTCAGAATCTGCCTAATTGAAAATGTGGTAGTATCATGAAATGCCCTAAGAATGCGACATATTATGTTAAAATGAAATGTGCGACCTTTATATTGGGACCCCCCAACATTATACAGAGTGGATCACTTTGACTACAAGCATTCAATGTTCTAAGAAAACATTTATTCAAATGAAATACGCTTCAGTGGAGTTATAAATTTTAAATAATAGAAACAAAAACAGTACAGTATTATATACCTACGTAATGTAGGTGTTATTATACGTATGTAAGTCAAACTGCATTAACATTTCAAAAAAAAAACTTGTACAATAGTAAAAATGTACTAAATACATATTATAATATGTATATTTAATAATGTCTATTCATTTATTACTGCACGGACCACTTTTGTGGCATCGGGAATTACACTGCAACTTTGCTTTGACACATTGATATCTTTTGGTTCTGCATTGTGAAGCCTGGCACAAACATTTGACAATTTTGATGGATAATATTTATCATTTTGTTTCTAGATCCATGGCCGCAATTAATATAATATAAATCAAATTGATATAATGTCATTTTAACAGAACGTCAACGATTTCTTGTAAACGTATCTGTTTTAAAAAAGTAAAGTGTTCTCGAATAGTTGAATTTAAATATTTTAAATAGTTTTTTTTCTTTATTCTTTATATTTTCTTGCTTCCGACGACGGAAAGAAAACTTTCCGAAACGTTAAGCATTTTTTTCTTTGTTAGGCAAATTTTTATAACTGTAAACATAACTTCTGACAAGCAGCGTCCGTTTAGGTTTAACGCAGAAGTGTTTACAAAAAATAACTATTTTATTTTGTAGATTTTTCTTGCAGTGCAGTGGCGAAATACCCATAAAGGATTTTTTGGAGAGATGAATCCGCCACATAGGTATAGACATTTTTTATTAATATGAATGTCCAACAACCTGTTATATATTTCTTCTTCAGGAACAAGATTAAAATCGATCGAAGGCGATCAAACTATTGGATCGCCTATATTTGCTACCCCTTTTTATAACACTTTTTCTTTTCATTTATTCTTACCACATCATACGATTTTAACAGGTAATATTCTCTTCTAGTTTTGGTTGTGAAATTTTTGCTTTTAACTATGGTTATTTCATCTGCCATCTGCAAACAAAAAATGCGCTAGCAGCTGAGACTTAGCGGCATTTACATTTTAGTTCCCGGGTAGGGAAGTATTGTAATCAGCCAAAAATTATATGAGGTTTTGATATATTTTTACGATAAAAAATATAACGTTAATCAAAATTAATAATAACTATCTATCAAAGAACAAAAACGAAATTCGATTACCACAGAAACGCATTTTAATTTTTGGAACTTTTGGGACAAAAACATTCAACATTAATTATTTTCATATTTTTTTATTCTTCCCTGAAACGGTAAATGATACGGAAAATTGGAAATGGATAAACGGGATTAACCATTATAGAACAAGTAAAAACTTTTATGAAGAATACATTTTTTCCAAAAATGTAATAATAAAAAAGTTTTTCCTCTTGTAAAGTCAACCCAGGGATATATTATATCCAATATAGATACATATTTTATGTTTTTAGGTAAATAACTGGTTTGACTGTTTAAACACGCGGGTGCCCCAAGAAGAGAGAGAAAAAAAGCATTTAGTTTATCTATTGATTTACAGACCTCTATTTTAGATAAAATGACTTCAAATATAACAAATTTAAGGGTAAAAGGAAAACGTGGTTTATTGCCATTCCAAAGAGGCATTTTAATAACGAATAGTTCGCTGAAATTGTTATTTGAAGATCTGAAAAATAAAGTATAAAATTAAATATATACTTACTTATCGTCTAAATCAAGATGTATTGGAAAATGTCTTTGGTGCATCAGACCAAAAGGAGGACTCCACGACCATTGAAATCCCTTGGAGTTTAAGTATCGCTTAACTCTTTCAGGACCAGTGGTACGATCAAAAATTGATTCAATGGGGTAATGGTCCAAAAAATATACCACTTATTCAAAAGCTTGTAACTTGTTGCTCGGTGGTTTCATTTGTGGACCAACAACATTTAACGCGTGTCTAATCGTGTATTTTTAATGTTACATTAGCCAGTGCGCCGCTCTCACACTCAGGCGTATTCTAGGTTAGAAAATCGCTACAAAAACAGGTGGATTAATGATTCGGTGTGTTTTTAGTACAAATAGATCATAAAGGTAAGTAAATGTGATGTTATTATTAAGGTTCGTAGTCTAGATATGTTGCATAAACCCATTATTACTTATTAACTTGTGAAACATCGTTGGCAGTTTTTTTTTGGTAAAATGTTTCAATAAATGTTATGGTATTATATATGTACCACCGGCACATTATATATGTAACGCATTAAGTTTGTGCTAAAGTCTAATTTTTCTTTTGCAGATAAAATGGATCATTTGCCATTCAAATTAGTTGGAATGTCATATGATGAGCTCATGGAGAGCATAGAAGACATTCCATCTGATGTAGATTCGGTTGTTGACATCTCTGAGGAAGAAACAGTTATGATGGATAATACTCAAGATATAATTATTATGGAACCTGATCTGGAAACTGATGGAAGATGACCCAGAGGATGATTTACCTCTCTCAGTTTTGCAGCCGCAGTTAAGAGCCTCCTCCTCCTGCAACGTAGGTGGCAGTCGTGATTGGTCAAAAACTATGTTTCCCTAGAAACCAGGTGATTTTGTTGACGACTTTGGAATAACCGATATTGTAATGAATATAGACACCCCAACACCTGGAAAGCTTTTCCAGTTATTCTTCACAGATGAACTTTTGGATTTCATTGTTTTCCAGACCAATTTGTACAGCCAACAGGCTGCTACAGCGCCAAATATTATAACTCCTCAGAAACTAAAAAGTTTTCTTGGTATAAATATGTTGATGGGTCTAAAACGTCTTCCGAGCTATAGAGATTACTGGAGTACATCTCCAGATTTTCACGACTCCTTTATATGCAATTTGATGACTGTAAAACGCTTCAGTTGGATCTTGTCAAACTTTCACTTGAATAATAATGTTGTTATGCCAAAAAAAGGTGAGCCTGGGTATGATAAGCTGTACAAATTAAGGCCAGTCTTGGATTCCCTATCCGATAGTTTTGAGATATGTATGCTTCCTACAAGAGAACTTGCAATCGACGAATCCATGATTAAATTTAAAGGGAGGATTAGCCTAAAGCAATATCTCCCAAAAAAGCCCATCAAGAGGGGATACAAAGTGTAGATATTGGCCGATAAAAATGGCTATTGCCAAAGGTTCCAAATATATACTGGTAAATCAGAGGATGCCGAAAAAAGTTTAGAGGCTAGAGTAGTGAAAAATTTAGTTGAAGGACTCGAAAACAAACTTGCTCTATTTTGACAATTTTTTCAATAGTGTTCAGCTTCTTGACGATTTAAAAAAGAAGAATATTCATGCTTGCGGTACACTAAACTCGAACAGAAAAATGATACCAAATTTTAAACCAGACAAACGTTTTGAAAGAGGTGAGTCTCAAATTTTTACCTCAAATACTGAGTTGGTGGCAATCAAATGGAAAGACAAGCGAAGCGTCCATTTGTTGTGAAATTTTCATCATCCGGATGAATTTACAGAAGTTAAACGAAAAGACAAAAAAGGGACCATTGAAAACATACCCTGCCCTTCTTTATTAACAGATTATAACAAAAATATGAACTATGTTGATAAGTTTGACTAAAATTTGAATATCTACAAAATAGATCGTAAATCGAAAAAATGGTGGCACAGAATATTTTTTTATTTTGTTGATGTCGCAATAGTAAACGCATACATTTTGTACAAAGAACTAAAATTACCGAAGATGAATATGTAAGAATTTAGAAGAAACATCATCACATTTTTAACTGCCGAGGCAATCAAACGTAAAATTTCGTCAACTCCACAGACAATCTCTGTGAAGAAACACAAACCTTTTGTTCCTTCTGAAATACGCACAACTGAAAATGCTCACCAACCAAAAAGGGACACAAGACGACGTTGTGCTCTGTGTAGTACAGCAAAAAATCAGGTCAGGACTGATTGGATATGTGACACATGTAACGTCCCTCTTTGCCTTAACAAAAACAAGACTTGCTTTCAAGATTACCACAAATAATAATTATTAATATTGTATTCACGTTGCTGCTCAGTGGTACTAAAATTGAACCACCAATTTTTTGTGAAAAAAGACTTAATTTTAATATTCTCTTAGATTTTATATAACTAGAATTCTTTTCTGTTCTTAGAATAAAGATAAAAAAGTTAAGATAAATGTTTTTTTATTCGCTGCCCCTTTAGACCTTTTTTTGTAGATAAATCTCCTGCCCCTGAAAGAGTTAAGAAGTGGAAGGGTGTGTACCCGTGGAAGGGTGTGAAGCCTCGGAGGAAGAACATCTGTTGTCAGAGGAGGATGGGAAATATCCTGTCCCCTCTACAACAGAGGTATGATGGGTTATAGACTGTGTGATGACTCAAGGAAGGGGGGCACAATAGATCTTTAAGGTCGCAGTGATAACGCCCCGCTCACTCATTCTACATTCTACATCGCTTAAGATCATTTATTTTAGGAAAAAAAGGGAGAGCCCTTTCAGAAGCTTGCAACGTTGAACAGGACGATACACCGGATTTAGATTTTAAAAGGGAAATACTTTTGACTGGGGTCTTCTACTGAAACAAACTACGACACAGATCATTTAGTGACCGAACTTTATGATATTTCCGACGACGCCGACACGACGGCTTAAAACATTTGGCAGGGTATATTTGTCATAAATTACAAAAAGCTGAGCCATCAGCATCAAGTTTAAATGAAACCTCCTTCACTTGGCTAGATCATCTAACGGAAGGAGGTTTGAAAAAACCATCCGAAAAGTTGATGATTGACATTATATTACTCTGGCATCGCATGTGGACTATAGTGACAATATTAAAACTTTATTTTTTAGATCTAGAATGTATTTCCGAATAAGAGTAATTAATAAAGAATTACAAGAAAACGGAAAATGTTTAAAATTATAAAATAATTATAGTTTTTTTTTTAATTTATATATAAATTTGTCTTTAAATTTTGTTTAATTCAAGCAAGCTGTATATGCGTGGAGACTATAATATTTAGTTTAAGACTATTATTTATTGAAATATAATTCTAAGAATATTGATGTATGCCTATGATATTGCCTTGAGGCATAACCAGATGTAATAAAAATATAGTTTTGCCAACGACAAATATAGCGGGTTTATGCAATAATATTCTATTAATAATAATAATAGCTCCCGTATACATATAGCGTTTAACGCCTTGGGAGTAGCAAGGTACAGCTTGCTATACTAGAGCCGTTCGGTATACAAGGAAGGTAATGTGGCTAGCACTACGCTTCAACCGCCTATTATTACCTCAGGATTGTGAATCCCAAGTACTCATTTAAGGTTGAGTCGACCTAGGTACCCAAACTATTTTTATAATTGGTACCCAAACTATTATACTAGAGCCGTTCGGTATACAAGGAAGGTAATGTGGCTAGCACTACGCTTCAACCGCCTATTATTACCTCAGGATTGTGAATCCCAAGTACTCATTTAAGGTTGAGTCGACCTAGGTACCCAAACTATTTTTATTTTAATAAAAATAGTCGGCTGATAAATTGCCGGGTGTGGGAATTGAACCCACACCTTAAGATTGGTAGACGAGAGCCTGCACCTCTACGCCACCGGGCACCGTATATTCTATTAATACCGTATACTCCGTATTACTACCGTATATTCTATTAATACGTGTGGTATGTAGCTACCATTGCTGATATGGACGAGTTAGTAGAAGATATCCTTTATTTTAAAAATATTTATTATTGAATACATTAAAAAATAGGTTAATCGCGCATGTTCACAAACTTTCTGCATTTTTTTTTCACTGAAATCAGGGTTGCCAGATTGGGTTACTTATCGCAAATTGGGCTACTTTAAAGATAATTTTGGGACACATTTTATCTTTCTGCGGCTAGTCGCAGATTGGGCGATTCTCAAATTTTTTCTGAGATTTTTTGGGCTACAAAGGAAATATACTTTAGGTTGGCTTCTCCTTCAAAAGTTGTATTGTAAAAAATAATAATAACATAAATAAAGAATAATCGAATTTGTTTTTCGTGATTGTGTTTGTATTGTACAATGGGGAAATGGGCAGCATATGAAAAAAAGTATAAGAGCTCGTGGGAAACGCTACCAAATTTCAAAGGTAAGTAGCTTTTGCTCTCAATAATTGTAGATAATATTATGTCGCATGAAGCATGTTAATTATTTATTGGTGGTGTTATTCCTAAGGATGGCTAAAAAAAGCAATAGTGATGTTGTGGGGAAAGAAGCTTATTGTGTGGTTTGCTGTTCACACCTAAGGGCACATAAGAGTGATTTATTAAAGCATGGCTCAACTGCCCAACACAAAAAAAATATGTGTAAAATTAACATACCCCAACAATCCAAAGTTACTAATTTTGGTAAGGCATTTTCCCATTCTCACTAACAACCTCATACAACTTATTCTAATAGGTACAGTAATGTTTGCTTATAACGAACCTGCTTGTTGCGAACTGTGTCTATGACGAACCATTTTTGTCAATCCCTTGTGTTTCATTATAAGCGAACTGTACATTTATGTGCGGTACTGTACAAATGTACGGTACTGTACATTTATGTAGGTAGTCAGTAACAGTTTAGCAGTCGTACGAGAAGGTTGTGTTACCGATCGTGCGTTTTGTCTGCCGGTTATTGAACGTTTTGTTTTGTTTTGATTTGACTTGTTTTTGTTCCTGACCCGAAATCAACTCAAAGTTCAGTGTTCGTTTAAACTTGACTTTGTTTACTTGTGTTAGTTTTTTGCAACATTAATTGATAATTTTTGGGCGTACATGTTTCCGCTGTGCGTGAGTTTTAGCTTGTTTATACTTCCGAATTTTATTCAGCTGTCATCGACTTTTATTAATATTATTAATCATTTACATTATTATGGCTGAATTTAAGTGCGACTCTTGTCAAAAAATCCAAAAGGACAGTTATAAGGTTCGCTGTAGTGGAGAGTGTCGAAGAAGTTTTTGTATGACCTGTACATCACTGGATAAGGCAACAACAAAGGTGCTATGTCAACAAAAGTACCACAACGTTAGATTTTTCTGCACTGTCTGCGATTCTCCTACATTAAAATATGTTCATGATAGGATTACACAGCTTCAAGAATGCCAGGTCAAACCAGAAATCATCGAAGCACTAGGATTCTGTTTAAAAAAAAAATATTGACATTTTTCCAGTCATAACTGAAATGTATGACATGCTGAGTGACCACGATTCCAAGTGGAAAATTTTACTCAAGAAAATTGATGACATATCCAGGATATAAGATACCACACAAGAATCCTTATTTAAGTCGATAAATGAGATAAAGCAAGACACCTTCAATTTATCATCAATTTTAATGGACAACCATGATGGGTCTGTTAAAGTCCAAGTTCATGACCCATCTAAGGAAGAAATGGCGAAGGAAATGGCTGACCTCAGGCAGAGCGTTAAACAAATGTCGCTCACATTGGAAAAGCTTGTTACAAGGGATAAGACCTGTACAGATCATAATATGCAGCGGAATAAATCCATTTCAACGCAGACGGGTCCTATAGATCACCAAAATAGTACAGCTTTTATAGATTTGCCAAAAAAAAACTAGTTTCACCCGAAATAGTGTCATCGCAACCTCCTAAGGCCGCCATAAGAGAAGACTGGAATTATGTGGTGGTGTCCAGAATTCCACCTCCTTACACAGCGAATCAACTTGCGCACTATGTTAAAGAAAAACTAGGAACCACCAATTTCATCAGATGCTTTCCAATGCTGAAAAATAAGGACAGTTCCCATTCCGATTTCAAAATTGGAGTGCAAAAGAGGTGTCACTTAGTGTAGATTAAGGACATAAATATGTGGCCGCCGGGAACCAAAATAGATTCAACCTCAACATCCTTAAACCAAGCTTCGTTAACTTCTTCGGCTGAACCTGCTCAAAATCTCAAAATAAACATCACTGAGAACCGCAAGCTACCTCACCTACTTGACCCACCACTGGCAACTATGCCAAGGGAGGTAAGAGCTATTAAGATTGGGTCTGACAGGGAGGCTATAGCTGCTTGCAAGTCCCTGGCGATGGAAAATCCAGAAATTATTGAGCTTGTGAAATTATTATTACTGCAGCACTATAGGTTCAGGGGATCATCTCTCGAATGGTTTAAGTCGTATCTGAGCAACAGAAGTCAACTTGTGAGGGTGGATACCACGTTGGCTTCTAGAAAGCCAATAGAATGTGGAGTACCACAAGGCTCAGTACTAGGCCCTATTTTGTTTCTTCTTTTTATTAACGACATTGCTAACATAAACATCAGTGGCAAAATATGTCTTTTTGCGGACGACACTAGCTTCACTTGGAGCAACAAGGACATCACGGCACTTCATAGGATTATATCAAATGACTTAATCACCATTAAATCTTGGTGCGATTCGAACCTCCTGAGTCTCAACATTTCTAAAACTAAAGCTTTGTCGTATAAAAACTCGTTGCAGCCTTTTGTACTTAACAACACCACCATTGACGATGTAAAATCTGTAAAATTTTTAGGGCTTGTTGTGGACAATTCTCTGAAATGGGACATACATATCGAAGCTTTGTCGAAAAAATTGAGCTCTGCCTGTTTTGCATTAAGGTCTGTTTCTAAGGAGCTTAGCTTCTAAGAAGCTAAGTGGCTAGAACTGTTTATTATGCACTTTTTGAGTCGCACCTCAGGTATGCCCTTCCATTCTGGGGTACGTGTTGTGCGACTCAGTTTGACCGCATTTTCAAGCTCCAGAAGAGAGCTGTTCGATATTCACTAGGACTAAAGAGCAGAACTCATTGCCGGGACTTTTTTAAGGAATTAAGAATATTGACTCTTCCTTCCTTATTTATATTTGAATCCGTTTGCCTAATACGTAAACATGTATCAGCTTCTCAAGAAAGGCCATCTCACACTTATCCACTCAGGAACGCAGAGCAAGATCTTTATCTACCTACCCCACGCTCAGAGTTAGTTAAAAGTTCAATATTATACAACTCGAAAAAAATGCACAATCACCTGCCATTTGAAATCAAATCCATAACATCATTTTTTTCATTTCGCAAAGCATTGAACTCTTATTTACTAGACAAGGCTTTCTACGCCGTAAATGAATTATATTTGAATTGAAAATCGAATTTGATCTTGAAAACACTGGTCTAATGTTTGCTATTGCTATATTTACTAATGACATCGAAATTCATTTATTTAGAGGTCATTGATATTTTGCTATAAACTGGCTAAATATTTTTGAATATTATTTTAAATTTTTTGTTCTTTGACATTGTAAACATTTATAAATGTTTATTTTAACAATAAGACTGACAATATTATTTATATAATGTTTTGTATTATCTTTTGTTTGTTTGTTTGTGTACCTTGTTTTTTTCTACTTTGTTTGTTAGTTTACCTTTGTCTACAAATTGAAAAATTTTTTGACAATAAAGGCATTTATTTATTTATTTATTTAGGTAATATATTTATCGTGATAATATGGATTTATTTAATAAAATACTTCTTCTTTTTTTTTGATTTTTAGTTGTCCACACTCAGCTTTCAAAGGAGGAGAAAAATAAGAACCTAAGATTAGCAGCCCACGTAGCTGTTTATAGTTCAATACAAACTATTGATCATCTAGGGGAATTGTTATCAGACCTTGCCAAAGGGAGCCCATTGGAGAATTTGAAATTACATAGGACTAAATGTTCAAAACTCATCCTTAAAGTTACTTCTCCTGCAATTCTTGGAGAAATAATAAATGATATTGGAGACAGTGGCTATTCCATCATTCTTGATGAGTCAACTGACGTTTCAGTTGTCAAATACATGACTTTTCGTGTTAGATATCATAGTAAAAATCAAAAAAATGTGATAACAGATTTTTTGGGGATTGCTGCGGTAACCAGAACCACTGCCCAAGACTTATATAAATGTACAAAGGAATTTTTAATGGAAGTTGGCTTAAAAATTAATAAACTTATTGGTAGGTATACTTACATATTTCCAAGACAAACCCCCTAGTATATTTTAAGGAATACCTACCACTTATATTGGTTGATATGTTGAAGTATTTATTTTATAACATCTTTCTGTTTCTTTTAGGTATTGGAACAGATGGATCAAGTAATATATGTGGGAAAAATAATTCTTTGTATACTCTGTTGAAGGAAGATGTTCCTATTCATTACAATTGATTCCCTGCATCTGCCACTCACTTCATTTGTGTAGCTCAAAAGCTGCCACTGAACTGCCCTCGTCGATTGAATTTTTATTACAACAGACAAGATCCTGGTTTTCATGCAGTCCTCTCCGCTAAGACGAATATGCAACCTTGTTTAAAACAATGAATGATGGAGGAAAACAATTTCATAAGTTGGTACAGCTGTCAAAAACCCGATGGCTTGCATTTTCAGCTGCTGTTGAAAAGATTTTAGAGCAATGGGTTGAATTAAAGACCTATTTTTCTCTTGTAACTGGGGGGGAAGATAAGAACTACATGGCCAAAACCTTAAGCTGTATGTACAATGATGACACCAATTTGTTATATCTGGTTTTCCTAAAGCTAGTTTTGAAGGAAATTGTGAGGGTAAACCTCATTTTTAAAAAAGACAATCCTGAGGTAACAAAATCATTTGAAGACTTGCGTGTTTTATTAATGCTAAATGCTCGAAAAATAATCAAGCCTTTTTTTTGAACTCTGAAAATTGCCAACTAAGAAGTGATGTGCAAATGGTAGCAGCAGCTCTTGAAAATCCGTTGGCTTTTTTATCAACCGAGAATGTGGACTTTTCGTTTATACTTAAAAAAAAACCTTTCCACAGAACAGATGAATACTGTGCGCTATTGCTGCAATCAGATTCTCATAAAACTCTGTAGGGAACTAGATGATATAGATTGCCCAAAAATTTCACCTTACTGGAATCTGTGAAACATTTTGATCCAAAATCATGCACAGCAAGTCATTTACAGCCACCTTTTAAAGACCTTCCATTATCCTTTCTAACCAGTAGTAATAATATGGATATGATAGAAGAACAATGGCTCAAAATACCATTAATAAAATGGTTTGAAAATGAAGAGATAAACCAAAAGTCATGCATATTTTGGGCTAAAGTTTATTCCTACACTGATGCTGGTGGGTCATTTTGTTTCAAGGAGATAGCCGAATTCGTATTAAACGTACTTTCTCTCCCCTACAGCAATACTGTAGTAGAAAGGGTTTTCTGAGTAATGAATGCCGTCAAAACCAAGGCCAGAAATCGGATGCAGTTAAAGATGTTGTCTGCTATTTTACGAGTGAGGATTCATTTTGGAGTACAAAATATGTGTTGTACCAAATTTCAACCAACGGATGAAATGAGGCTCTTATTTAATGCCAGCATCCTTTATTCTAAGTCGGCGACGGTTACTGATGACGATGACACATGTAGATCATCATCTGAAGAAAATGAAGAAGCTTTTATGGAGGTTTTAAATATTTTGGACCAGATGATTAATAAAAATCTTATTTGTATTTGTTGTATTATACAGGATGTTCCTTAATATCATGTACAAACGAAAAGGGGTGGTTTTTTGGTTAGTGCTAACTTAGCTTCTTGCATCTTCTCATAATAAATAACACTTCCAAATTTTCACAAAACCAGCAAAAGGATCTGTCGAGATATTATTAGAAAAAGAATTGACACCCTGTAGCTTAAAATCCAAACGTTTGCAGATCCATGTTTATATGAAACTTTATCCATAAAATATGTCAAAGAGCCAAAGAATCGCCCCCTTTCTTTTGTACATGATATTAACTAACCTAATCTTCTTTTTCCTTTTACCCCACTTTTCAAAAAACAGTTTTTTTACTGCTTTTTGGCAAAATCTGCGACTTTGGGCTATCTTAACAGCTGCCTTTTAATAAAGTCACAAAGAAAAAAAAACGATAAAAGAGATGTCATGTATTTTTGATCTAAAAAAACCAAAAAACTAAAAATTCTTGCAACTAAAATAATAAAGAAAAGTTACCTAGTACTTAAAACATTTTTATTAAGTAGAAATAAAAAAAATAAATAAAAATAAAATAAAAATAAATTTACGCTCATAGATCGTAGATGAAAAACTAGCACGTTCATGAGTGTAGACGATTTAGCGGACAGACTATCAAATTTAACAGTAAAACTTAATTCCGAAATAAACAAAATGAATGCGAGAACCATCAGTGCTTCTGAAAATGAAAATACGCGAACTGTAAATTGGGATATTTTTAAGTCAAAAGTACAGAATATTAAGCCATTTGACGGAAACAGGAATACATTAAATACTTTTATATTCAAATGCGAATCACTTTTACTAAAATATGCGACCGTACCAGACGAGGATTTTAAACAGCATGTTTTTGAGTGCGTACAGTCTAAATTAGTAGGAAAAGCCGAGATAATGGTGGGAAACAGATTAGAATTAGATAACTGGTCGAAATTAAAAGCCGCTTTAATACAATGTTTCTCAGATAGACGTGATTTGGATTGCCTAATCCAAGAATTGACGAGAACGCGACCGTTTAAAACGAACATCTCTTAAGTTTTGGTAGCAGATTACAACTCCTAAAAAGTAACGTCATTCAAAGAATCAGTAACGATACGTGCCTAGCGCCTCTAGAGAAAAACGTGTCAGATAAGCCACTATGATGACTATGACCGCGTTAAATACATTTATTGCGGGTTGCAGCGGAACTTTAAGAAACAATCTTTACATTAAAAACCGACATCTTTAGAAGATGCAATGGCATGCGTAAATGAATTTGAAAATTTTGAAATGCTCTATGGCAGTTATAACGAACAAAACAAGACACCAAATTTCCATCAAAAGCCAGCACAACAAAATTTCCAAAATCAAAATAATTTTTCTAACGCGACAAATTTTCCACACAACAATTCTAACAATCAAAATCAATTTAATCACCCAAATCAATACAATCAATTCAATAAAAATGTACCTAATACAAATTTTAACCAAAAACGACCTTGGCCTTATCAACCAATTAATATTACTCCAAGAGAAATGCCCCCAAGACGATATCCAACAAATAGAGAAGTCTTTGGACCACCTGTAAATGTATTCAAGCCAAAGCCTATTCCACCACACCAACAATCAAAACCAGAGCCTATGTCTACGACTTCAGCAAACCCATCTTTTGCTTCGAAGAAAAGGGATAGTCAAATCCAATCATACCAGAATAGACAATATCCAATACCTTTCCAATCAACTGGACCACCAGATTTTACCTTTCAAGAATTATTCACTAATGAATACAACAAAGACATGAATAATTATGCATACCAAGACACAACAAATACGCATACCTATGAACAAAACTATAATTATACTGATTATAATAATTATGACGAATACGAAAACCAATATTCTGAAGAATACCCTGTTCATAGTTTGGAAGAAGAATTTCAACAGGAACCCGAATACGAGAAAGTTGTTGAGGAACAAAAATCCTGCACAAGAGGAAATTTTCAGGACCCCAGCCAGAAAGAAGGAAAAACATGATAGAAATAAACATCTCTTCAAGTAACGCTCTTCAGTATCTAGAAATAAAAAATCCTAAGTTAAAATTATTAATCGATACCGGAAGCTCGCGCTCTATTTTAAAACCATCTATCGTAGAAAACCTTTTCCCGAACTGTATAATAATATATCAAACAACCAATATAATTAAAACAGCTATTGGTCAAAAATCAACAAAATTTCAAGCTGACCTCTCATTCCCGGAATTTGGAAATAATCATAAAATTAAATTTATTTTATTTGATTTCCACGATTATTTCGATGGAGTTATCGGTTTAAAAGACTTGATCAATATGAATCTAAATATCGATTTAACAAATAAAATAAACAATTTTATTGAAACAATTTTGTCGAAATACCTTTCAAATATCGTCAACCGGAAGAAATAATTTTTCTTTTTCCGTAAATCCTCATGAAAAACTAATACAAAAAGTTCCAGTTAATATTTTTCAAGGAGAAATAATTATAACTCGACCAGAAGAGTTCGATTACAATATCGAATACAAAAAAGGCAAACAAAATCAAGCAGCCGATGCGTTATCAAGAATACCAATAAACAATCAAGAATTAAACGCCTTAAAGACAGAATCAATCGATAATAACCCAGGAGATATTGACGAAGTAATCGAAGAATTAATAAAAAATAGAGAAAGTCTACCTGATATAGAAGAAAAAGAATTAGAAGAAATATTAGGAATAAAACCTAAACCAAAAATAATTATCCACTCAGACATACAAATAAGACCACCAAATCCTATAAAGAAAAAAGAATTAACTGATTTAGAAACACGTCATACTTCTCTAGAAGAACCAATAATAGGTCTCCCTATTTCAGAACGTTCATTAAACACCTATAAAAATCAAGTAATATTCACCTACGGAGAAATCGATAATATAAAATGTAGACACGAACAAATATTCAAAAATACTCGAATATACGTAACTATATCACAACGTAGATCAACGGAAAACTTTGTAAAATTCCTCAAAAAATTTATTGACCCTAAACAAACCTATGCTATTTATTTTAAAGATCAATTAATAGCTAGAAATTTTATTATTACCTTACAAAAATTATTTAAAAATACTGCATTCAATTTTATTCAGTGTAGTAAATTTCTAAACGATATCGAAACATTAAACGAACAAAAAGAAAAACTTGAAATGTACCACACGACAAAAACTTGTCATCGCGGTATCAATGAAATGAAAAACGCCTTAACATCAAAATTTTACTGGCCAAAAATGAGCGAAGATATCGAAAACTACGTAAACAATTGTGAGACTTGTCAGAAAAATAAGTACGATCGAAGTCCACCTATCGTAAAATTTAATTTAACACCTACAACATCGAAACCTTTCGAACAAATCCATATTGATACGTTTAAAATATCAAATGAGAGCTTTTTAACAATTATAGGTGCTTTTTCTAGATATGGGCAAGCATATCATTTAAATGCTTTAACAGGTCCTACGATAATCGAAAATCTATACACTTTCATAACTCATCACGGTTTACCATTGAAAATAACAACAGATTGTGGAACCGAATTCAAAAACAAGGAAGTAGAAGATTTTTGTAAACTCTATAAAATTGAGATACACTATACAACACCGAAAAATAGTACATCACTCACCTGTAGAGAGATTTCACTCATTTCTAATCGAACATTATAGATGTCTAAAAAGTGATCATCCAAATCTTAATCCTAGTCAATTAATAAAACGATCTATATTAGGATATAATAATTCAATTCATAGCGTAACAAAACATACATCTTTCGAAATAATTAAAGGGCATATAAATAACACTGACCCATTCGATTTAAATGACGAAATAATAGTATCAAATTATATACAAAAACATAGAGAACAAGCTGAAGATCTTTATAGAAATATTCAAAGTATAAACGCTAGAATTAAGGAATTAATTATAACAAAAAGAAATGAGAAAAGACAAGATCCACCTGAATTCCTTAAATCAGATGTAGTTTATATAAAAACGAAAGCTAGAGATCGAAAAAGAAGATTAAATTAAATTAATAACAAACAAAGGAACATATCATAAAAGCCTAGCTAGAAAACCTAAGGTAAAGAAAAAATCGAATTTTCAGGAAAACAACGATGAAGAAGATCCAGATCCTGCTGATATACCTGGTACTTCACACGAAGACAATTCTGTCACAGGACATCGAACTTAAAACTATAAAAAACCCTATTTTGCCTATGCAACTAGGAACCTCTAAGTTAGTTTATACTAAGCACACATTTTTACATTATATAGATATATAAACCCTATTATTAATCAATTACTTAATACTTAGAACAATGCTTTTCGCTTATTAAAAATCATGTAAATAAAGAAAACGTTACTAACCATATGTCATATTATGGATTATCAGAAAGTACTTTATTAAGAACGCAATTCTTGATCGATTCAACACAAAATAAATTAAAGAATCTTTATCCGCACATTAGGACAAAGCGTGGATTAATAAATATTGTAGGAAAAACCTCTAAATGGCTTTTGGATACACTAGATTCTGAAGACGGACAAAAATATCAAAATGCTATAAATAAGCTAGAACAAAATCAAAAAGGCTTAATAAACGAAGCTAATTTACAAATTTCTTTATCGAAAAACTTAATAAATAACTATAATAAAACAACTGTTTCTCTAACTACAAACCAGCAAAAACTAGAAAAAAGTTTGAAACTATTCCAACAAACAGTTCATAAAACTATATCAAATTTAAATGCATATTTAAATGTTCAAGGCATTGTTTCGCAACTTAATCTAGACTGCCAGAGTCTGATCATTTTTCTCGATAATGTCGAAGACGCAATTATGTTTGCAAAGTTGAACGCCTTACATAACGTTATCGTATCAAGCTACGAGTTAAATGAACTATTAAATTACTTAAGAACAATTTATAAAAATAACGAAGTTCCCGATTTTAAAAATATATTAACCTATTATCAGTTATTGGGTACACAGGTAACATTTTCTGAAAATAAATTAATTTTCGCTAAACACGTTCCTATAATTAGACCTAAGGAATACATCTTTTACCACCTATACCCAATTATCCTAAATCAAAATATCTTCATTCCCAAATACCCATTCCTGGCACAAGAAGACCAGTCATACCAATTTGAAGAAGAAGCATGTCCATTCCTGGAAGAAGAATACTTCTGTCAAGAAAACTTCCATGCACGAGACGAATGCACTATCCAACTACTGTCCGGAAACTTCAACTGCTCAACGATCCACATCGACATAAAAGAATCCGTCGTTGAACAAATCACACAAAAAGAAGTTCTACTCTTACCAGCCAAAGAAGAACGAATATATGCACAATGTAGAATCAATCAATACATCAATGTTAAGAAACCAACTTTAATAAATATTCCATCCGAATGCCAAGTGACCATCGATTCAAGAACATATAGAAACGATGTTCAACTAAGAAAAGGAAAACCTTTAATCCTGCCTGAGGTACAATTAGAAAATCTTGAAAAACTAGAATCTAAATTCGAATATATTGCTCCGAAGCTATCGAAAATCAACTTCGACGATATTGTTGCGGACCCGTGTGAACTCGACCTAACCGAACTATATGTAACGCCCTCAGATGACCTTAACATCGCATTAAAGAATAGACACGGTAATGATTCATTCGTTAGAGAAGAATCGAGTCCCACTGGAATGGACTAGTACATACGAGAACATTCGAAAACCTTCTCTACGCACCTAATGATCTATGGACTATTCTAGTGTTCTTTACCTGTCGGTATAAAAGCCGGCGGCTGTGGCCTACAGAGGGCAGTTATAAATATACCAGTGCAGTTGACGCGCTAAAATTCAAAATAAATTCTTAGTTATAAATCGTTTGTAAATAGTTCTATAAGTCTTTTATCGTTATTGTTTTTGTTAGTTAGTGTTAAATAAATAGTGTTTAAAAATTGTGACTTTCTATCCACACGGAACCGACGAAAAACGTCACAATTGGTGTCAAGTGTGGCGTGTGTGATAGACTAGAGAAATAAAAAGACTGACGATGGCTCCGAAAAAATTATTGAAAGACCTGAAAGTGTCGGAATTAAAATGCATACTGGAAGAGAGAGAGTGCGAGACAGATGGAAAGAAAAGCATTTTGCAAGCCAGACTGAGAGACGTTTTGGTGGAGGAAGGTGAGGATCCTGAAACATTTTGCTTTGAGTTGGAAGGTGACCTTGACTCGTCCTTACAAAAATTAGAAGATAAAATTACGAAAAATTCCGGGAATTGCAAGACAATTTAAACGGCTTAATTTGAATAGTAAAATAATTAACTTGGAAGACAGTTTGAACGATAAAATTACAGAGAATTCCTCAAAAATTAGAAGACAGTTTGAAAGATAAAATTATGGAAAATTCCCAGGATTTAATTAATATTTTAGAAGATAAGATCGCAGAAAATTCTAAAGACATACAGGCCAGCTTTAATAATAAAATACTTAATTTAGAAGAAAAAGATAACAGAAAATTCCAGGGAATTAGAAGAGAAGATAACAGATACACAAGACAAAATAACAGAGATTGAGGAAGATGTAAATAGAAAAATCGAAAATTTTAAAACAAGAAATAGCAAAGGCAAATTCACCAAAATGTCAAGAAACATCGGAGGCACCGAAACTAGTCGAAAATAAGTATATCTCAAAGTCAGTTATTAAGCCTCCACAGTTTGACGGAAAAACCGCTTGGGCCAATTATTTTTGCCAGTTTGAGGCCGCTGCGAGAGCGAACGGATGGACAATCGCTGAAAAGGCTACCGCTTTGACTGTCGCACTGCGAGAGATGCGACTGATATCCTGCAGACATTGTCACCATCGGAACAGGGAGATTATCAGCAATTGGTACCGACATTTAGAAATGAGGTACGGCCAAGCTCATTTGGAACATGTCTATCATTCCCAGCTAAAAAATCGCATTCAAAAGTCAAATGAGTCTCTGCAGGAGTTTGAAGCCGACGTAGCCCGCCTCGTTCGCCTTGCGTACCCTGCTACGCCAGAGAATGTTAGGGAGCGGTTGGCAGTACAGGCATTCTCCGACGGCTTACGTGATAACGAGACGAGACAAGCACTTCTCCGAGCCCACCCAACGCCCTTGGCGGATGCTTTAGCACGTGCCCTAGAATTTGAGGCCGCGAAACAAAATTCTCGGTCTTTAGGAAGAGTACGGGCCATCGACGAATGTTCCGACGAATCCGTGGAAGGGATTGTTCGGAAGGTAATGGACCAGTACATGGGCAAGAAGGGACCGATTCGTCGAAGGGTCGAAATGAAGGGGCACACGTCGACCTGTACCCAACATGCCCCAACGAAAACTGCTCAAAAGTCGCTTCGCTACAACACAAATTCAACAGCATTTTTGTGGATGGTTTTGTTGATGGAGAGTTCCGGACCATGCTGTTGTTGGATACAGGTGCGACGAAAACTATCATCAGACCGGACATTCTTAAAACATCGAAGAAGGTTAAAACAACACAATGGCGACTACGTACTGCTACGGGGGCTCCGCTGCTGTCCATGGAGAAGTAAACCTTAATTTTGTTATTGGGAGCACCAGTTTTGAACATCCAGTGTTAGTAGCAGATATCGAAGATGAACTTATTCTCGGAATGGACATCATGACCACTAAAGGTTTTGAACTAAACTTCAAACAGGGAATTTTGAAAATAAATGAAGAAGAAGTGGTTCTACATCGAAAATGCGAGGAGACGCTTCGCGTGGTGGTAGCAGAAGATGTTTCGATCCCCTGAGCGCTGTGAGATATTTCTTGGATGGTTGCCTGGAAGGTAAAAATGAATAATGGGAGTATTATTCTGTTGGAGCCAAGGAACCATGACAGCGAAATAGGACGAGGATCGCTGTTGGAAAAAGCCCTGCTGCAAGCGAAGAAAACTGTACCCGGTGAGTAATGAACACGAATTCATTATTCTGTATCCTTGAAGAAGGGAACCCTTTTAGGGTACTGTTGTTCGGTCTCCTCAGTCATTCGAAGCGTGGAAGCCTCCAAAGTTTCGACTTCAAAAATTCCGGACAAAATGGGTGAAGGAGTTAGTAAACGTTAAAGGATTATCTCCCGAAAATAGTAGAAAATTGAGAAACCTGATAATCAAGTATCAAGATGTGTTTGATAAAGGAGAAGCAGGACACAGAGGTCGTACCAATTTAGTACAACATAAAATTGATACCGGAGATGCACGACCAATCAAACAAAATCCGAGAAGACTTCCGCTCGCCAAACGTGAAGAAGCTGATAAAATCCTTCGAGAAATGAAAGAAGAGGGTGTCATCGAACCATCTAACAGCCCGTGGACATAGAGTCCGCCTCAATATTCAAAGTGCTAGTGACCGAATGAAGGAACACTACGACATCCAAGCTGAGCATGGAGGATACCAACCAGGGAAGTTGGTGTGGCTATACAACCCGCAGAGACGTCGTGGGTTATCTCCAGTTGCCCAATCCTCGTGGGAAGGGCCATACGAAGTCATGGATAGGATTAATGACGTCGTATACCGTATCAGAAAAATTGCCAAAAGGAAAACCGAGGTAGTCCATTTCAACCGTTTGAGTCCCTACCAAGGCGAAATAGAAGATCGTGCTGGGACCGTGAGAACCTGCAGCTTTGATCCCCCTGATTCCGGAGATGTCCTTTGACGATTTCATGGCCCGATACAACAGCAGTGAGAAGGCTCGCTATGGTGTAACCAAAGAAGATCAACGAGACCTCTTTTCCGTGCCTCCTGATTATTCGCTCGCTCATTGTGTGGCCCGACATTTACGGATGTCCAGAGGAATCGCTGCGACGTTCAATGAGAAGTTTGGGCGTGTCGGAGAACTATGCCGACAGGATCCAGAGGTTGGGAGCGTCTTGAGGCTAACCGACAATGAACATGGTCAAGCAAGGCACATTTTCTACCTAGTGACCAAGGAATGGTCCCCGAGTAAGCCGACTTATCTCAATCTATGGAAGACCCTGATTGAACTGAGAGAAGCCCTGCTAAACAACAACATTGCACGATTAGCCATTCCGAAGCTGGCGTGTGGACTCGATGGTTTGAGTTGGCGTACAATCCGGAACATGATTGAAGTCTTATTCAGATTTACGGGAATCGAGATCCTCGTTTGCTGCTACAACCCAAAGCTGAGATCGGGAGAGAAAACTGTAGACTGCTATTTCTACCAGACTTCGCAATGTACCAGGGGCCAGCTTTGCAAATACCTTCATTCACCGTGTACATCTCGGGACGAGCATGTGCTTAAGAAGGGGGCAGTGTTGCGGACCCGTGTGAACTCGACCTAACCTAACTATATGTACCGCCCTCAGATGACCTTAACATCGCATTAAAGAATAGACACGGTAATGATTCATTCGTTCGAGAAGAATCGAGTCCCACTGGAATGGACTAGTACATACGAGAACATTCGAAAACCTTCTCTACGCACCTAATGATCTATGGACTATTCTAGTGTTCTTTACCTGTCGGTATAAAAGCCGGCGGCTGTGGCCTACAGAGGGCAGTTATAAATATACCAGTGCAGTTGACGCGCTAAAATTCAAAATAAATTCTTAGTTATAAATCGTTTGTAAATAGTTCTATAAGTCTTTTATCGTTATTGTTTTTGTTAGTTAGTGTTAAATAAATAGTGTTTAAATAAATTGTGACTTTCTATCCACACGGAACCGACGAAAAACGTAACAATATATACGAGATAAAAGAAAAATTCAACGAACTATCACCGATCAAAGAAGCCGAAGAAAGAACCTATCAACCAGCCATCTTCGATATTGCGATTATCTTCATTTGCCTAATAATTGCAATATACCTGGTGTTCAGAAAATACCCACAACTCAAGAAGTACTTTCCATGTTTAAAGAAGAAAGAAAAACAGCATGTTCCAGTCCCACAGAAGAGGACCCCCGAAAATAACTCCGTCATTTTCTTGTCTTAACAGGGGAGGAGTTATATGTATAAATAAGTGTCATTTAATTGTAATTAAATACTGAATGCCTATTTTACATTATGCCACATATAAAAACGAACTGCACATTATTCGTCTGGGGAAAAACATAAATTTGTTTTGAAATAATTTTTTCAAATAACTTTCACAAGGCTGGTAGTATACTTATAGGTCGTATGTAAATCATTATAGGAATCTAGAGTGGCTACTTTTGGTATTGGAAGTATGTTAGCAGTTTTCCATATGATTGGGAATGTGCTAGTTGAAATAGATTGATTAAATATGTGTTAATTAAATCAATACAATGCGGTAGTATAAAATTTAGCATTTAGCATATGCATTAGACTTAAGCTCTTTTAAATTTATGTATATATCTTCATAATAATTAAATTTAAAATGAATGAAATTAGTATCTAGTTTTGGATTGTTATAGAAATAAAATAAATTTATTAGAATTAATTACTGAATGTCACATTTAGAAAATAGTTATTTAAGGCTTCTGTATCTGCCAGTTCCGCAGGTAACTCGCTTTTACGATTAGATTTTGTAGGGACACCCCATTCAGAGAAACTTATCCATAACTTACTGCTATCGGCTTTATTTTTCTCGACAACTGATTTAGCATAGGCACTTTTTTCCCGCTTAATAGCACTTTTTAGATAGTTTCGAAGTTCAACGTAATACTGCCTGCTCATGATCAAAATATAGATGCAGCTATTATAGTACTGTTCGTCTATAACTGGATCTGTATCTATGAAAGGCATTCAAGAATACAAACATAATATTTGAGTATGATCCTTGTACGCTCAGTTTACCACAAAACACATTTAAATAAACACCAATGTATTTTATAGATCGCTACCTATATAAAAGCGGCAGAGAGTCCACGTATAGCTGACCGAGTATGTCATCACAAAACACACTCCACTCACTCATTCCAGTGGCTACTGGCAAACTTGTTCATTTTTTATTGACGGGACGCGTCTCATTAATCCAAGAACGCGTCGTCTAATTTTTTCTGAGAAACATCGATGAAAACGGGAGTTCCGTGTTCCGTCTAGCTAGGAAAACAGTTGCTTGCAATAGTTATCGGCAAAATAGTCGCGTGATTTTGTTGATTTATTATTCTTCTAATTTTAATGATTTAGTCTTTCTTCTTAATTTTCTAATTTTTATAAATATTAGGTATGTCTCATTTACGTGGAAAAACGTTGAATAGCCAAGCGGATGAAATTATTGCGAATATTTATAATATTTGTGATAATGAAACCAAAAATAACAAATTTAAGTTGCCGTTAAAGATGAATCTAGAAAGAATTTATATTATTTATTAGTATTTTAGCATTAGTATTCGGGAGCTAGCATTATTGGCGTGATTAAAAAAATCCACAAAGAAGATATGATCAGGAATGAAAACAATCCTGAAAAAATGCTATGCTCTCCTCATCAATCATAGAAAATTTTGAAAGTTGTGGCGAGTTTGATTTTAGCGTTATAAGAGGCACTATCGAGAAATTTTATTTACAGTTAAAACAGGTACTTTACCTTGAAATAATAATAATTAATTATAGACAAGGCATTTGACTAGGTTAATTAATTTTGATTTTTTAATTTCATGACATAGGTACCTATACCTTACATTTTTCATTTTTAAGGTTCCTACATTAAACAAACTTTAAAGCAGTTACGCCAAGACTTTTTTTAAAGACTCTTTACGGAAAGTTTTAGACGAATGGTTTCTATTTTCGAAAGTGCAAAGAAACGAAACTTATTGGTGTAGAGACCAGATATTTTACGTTGGAGATATGGATATTAATATTTTTCTATATTATTATTTATGCACCTACTGTAAAATATTTATAGGTATATATTCCAAACGCTATATGGAATACATTTATTATTAAAAACGAGAATAGCTATACGAGAGAAGAATTTATTAAGAGAAATTATAGCTAGCTTGTGGTAGGCTTGCTACCATTTAAGTTGTGACGTTTTTAACGACTGATACTTTAATACAATATAGTTATATTCACTCCATACGAAAATATCGTGAGAGGAGCGTAATATTTGGATTGACAATGATTTGAGAATCAAGAAATGTTGGCAAAGTAGCAGAGACAACCAGAGACGGCCAACTTCATTATGAGAATTAGTTCTGCTCACACACACACACACACACATTTTTTACATTTTCAATATGGTCATCCTTGGTAGCGAGAATGGTGTATGGTGCGCTTTTCCCCTCAATGACTAAAGAATTTGGATTGTTTATTTTCCAATTTCTTAGGGATTTATAGTAAAAACAAGTGTTTTATTTGTGCGAATTACATTGAGGTGTAAATAAACGTTATATCAGAGTGTTTTTGATTCTAGTCATTGATTATAGATGATCCTTATCAACGTAAAAATTACGCTTATTTTTGTTTTTCCATGTATTGTCTGCACGATTGTCTGATTATAAAAGCATCATGGCGGCAAATATATTTGAGCCAAAAACTTGAAGCCCCTTTGATGAAGTAGCCCAAAAAGCATAATTTCTCACCAAAAAGCTGAAAGGTAAGCACATAAATATGTATATTGAAGAGCCTATTTTATAGCAATGGAAATACCACTATTCTCTCCGCCGACAGATTAAAAATCTAAGTTTACTTTAATTTTAAAAATTGAAATGATTTTTTATTAATATTAACACTGCTAAGAATAAACTATAATTCATTTAACCGAAATGCAAGTAAAATAGTTGTAATATTTATGTATTTAATAGATCGAAAAAATGGTAAGAATCGTTGGGAATGAAGTACATGCTATGAGTTTGTCTTCTGTTTGTCTTCTGAAGGATCATATCACAGATGATTGTTAGTATAATTTGGTTCAGAGAAGACTAGACTAGAGAAGAGTCCTAACTCTATTCCGACTCTAAAATCTGTGATACTACTACACAGGATTTAAATAAAACAGGTATTAAGATTTAGCTAGATTATTAAGTATTTAGTATTAATATATTTTCTATCATTTAAGTTGTGTACAGGGTAGACCTAGTGTTTCAAAAAAATATATAGGTTGAAATTTTCCAAGGTATTATTGGAGACATGGATAGTAATCATAGAAGTTCACATTCTGTATCGCTCATAAATGTGGGATATATAGATCACAAACCATGGCATTCTAGAATGAGATTTAAAATACGATTTTTTTTAAAGCGGGAATGTCGAAAGTTGACATGATATGTCATTGTATTCAGAGTGTCATTTTCTATCGAATAAGGCAATACAGAGGGTCCATTTAAAAATCAAAAGTTGTAGTCATTTCCGGTGAAACAGGAACTGACTGAAAACAATTAAATGTTAATCAATCCTGATCCTCCTGATCTTCCAAATGAAGGAAAGAAATATGTAGTGGAAGTTTCAGTTTTTTAGTCTCATGGATGTGTAATAATGTTACATTCAGTGCTTTATTCCATATCTAATATATCTTTTTTTTGTTCTTCTTTCACTACTTTGATTATTGTGATATTACTTTATTCTAACATATTATTGACACGTGAATACTATTGCTATACTTACTAAATTATTTCATGCATATATTTTTTTATCATTGGAAAGTAAATAAAATGAATTAAATTTTTAAATATTGCCGGATGTCGACAGCGACATCTTTTCCTTTCTCGCTACAGTCAATCAGTGCAGTTTAGGCGATCCCCGTTGACTCATTGGCTTAGGCGTCTCTAGTTATCTCTGCAAAGTAGTGATGTTTTTAGGGTACCTAGCAATATTAGATCGACAAGTTGGTAAAACTAGGTAACATTTGTTAAGATGGAATTTATATTTTACCACAATTAGGTCGACTTATCGTGGTACATGCTGAGTCGAAAGACGGTTTCGTAGAACACGCTGGATTGGTTTTTTAAACGGGGCAGAGTTCTGGCGATTACCATGGCCAAATGAACTAATAGAACTTCACTAGATGAATGAAAAGCTTTTCCCTAACATTCCGCCCAACAGCGTCATTGTTTTGGATAATGCTCCTTATCACCCGATTTTACCTGATAAAGTGCCCACAAAATCGTCCTTAAAACAAGATATAGTCGAATAGTTAACCAAAAATGGTACATCTTTTTATATTCAATAATCATTGAAATAAAAAAAGCCTCTAGAACAATGCACCATTAAAATAGACACCAGGATATAGATTTTGAGTTAGGTACTCCTAAATGCAGATATATAATTAAACCCTATATAAAAAAATTGAGATATTATATACGACTCTCTGACCTAGTCATTTTTCATTTCAGATTAAGGAGCCTGGTCTGTCTGATACTTTCAGTATTAGCGCCACCTCTATCCTTGGTACCACCAGCAGCAGAAGCAATTAAGAAAAGTAAACAAGTTGTTAAGGCCCCTTATCTCTATAAAAAAAATGGAGGCATAAAATTGCTGCCAAGAGTAAAAAAATAATGATGGCTAATGTCTTAAGATTTTTTATTGCGAGTACCAACCCTTTAGATTAGTGTAGTAAATCATGTATTGATAATGTCATCAAGGAGACGGAAAATCCAGACAATCTACGGTCAAATTCAAATAGACACCAGGATATAGATGTTGAGGTAGGTACTCCTAAATGCAGATATATAATTAAACCCTATATAAAAAAATTGAGATATTATATATGACTCTCTGACCTAGTCATTTTTCATTTCAGGTTAAGGAGCGTGTTCTGTCTGATACTTTCAGTATTAGCGCCACCTCTATCCTTGGTACCACCAGAAGCAGAAACAATTAAGAAAAGTAAACAAGTTGTTAAGGCCCCTTATCTCTATAAAAAAAGGAGGCATAAAATTGCTGAAGAGTAAAAAAATAATGATGGCTAATGTTTAGAAAGGAAATAAAGAAATGATTGTAATAAACTCGAGAAAATAGAAATTCCTGCTAAAATAACACGTGGTACGAGGTCGGCTTACCTTGGAGGGTTGTAGTCCTCTCCTGGGTGGCCACCCTGTATCTGGATCAGGAACAACTACTCGCACGAGTAAACGGTACCGAATTGGTAGGACCTTTTGAAGATTTAAAATAAAGTTATTTGCGGCGGCGGCGGTTAGCACGTTGAATCGATCTTTCGATAGATGCGGTTCTTGCGGGATCTTTCGATCAAGTGTATTGTGGTCCAAAGGTTAATTGACGCAGGCGTGTTTCAGCCCTTTGGAATAACCTCCCTAGTACCACATATGCGTATACAATAAATAATAGAATAAATTAATATTGAATTTAAAATTAAAAGAGATAAAATTAAATATATTTTGAGAGTTTCCTAAACATTCTGCCCGGCGAAAAGGCATGTTCTAAACATGCGTTTTAAATGCGTAACTTTGAATGCAAAAAAAAATAAAAATTGAGATAAAGATAAAGAAAAAATAAAAAGAGAAAAAAAAATACATAAAGATAATTTTGTGTAATAGCAAAAAAAAATAAATAAATGGCGATAATTAATTGCTGGGTAAAGGACATAATTTAACTAAAGGACGCTGCAAAGTTCCCTTAGCTGTCCTCACCAGAGCCACCCGCACCACACCATCCGTCCCCTCACTTAACGAAATTATGCGACCTAAAGTCCATTGGCATGGAGGAGCATTTTCATTTTTATAATAACTAACGTTCCTAGAGAAGGAGCGTCAGAGGAATTAAGCCATTTCTGGCGTTGTTGAAGCAATGCAAATACTCCTCTATGCCACCTGTTCCAAAAATCGCGATGCAATCGTTGTAAAAGTTGCCAACGAGAGAGAGACGGTTAATTGGTACAGCAGTAAAGTTCGGCGTAGGTAAACTGTTCAATGGCTCTAAAGTTAAAAAATGACCAGGGGTTAGCGCATTAATGTCTTCGACGTCCGAACTGATGGGATTGAGCGGACGTGAATTTAATACAGCTTCAATCAAGGTCAGGGTCGTATATAATTCCTCAAAAGTCAGGACTTGTTGTCCGATTACTCGACCTAAATGCGTTTTTACTGAACGGCTTCCCAAAGTCCCCCAAAATGTGGGGCAGCGGGCGGATTAAAATGCCATTGAATATTTTCATGTTCAACTGCGGATTCGAACATAGTTTTAATTTCTTTGCTAGCACCAACAAAATTGGTTCCACAATCACTATATATGTCTGTGCAGCGACCTCTTCGGGATAGGAATCTCTGAAGAGCGCCCAAAAAAGCTTCCGTGGACAAGCTACTAACTAACTCTAAGTGCATAGCTTTAGTCGCAAAACATAGAAATAAACATATATATGCTTTAGTTGTTTTAGCACCTCTATTTCTGTTCATAGTAATTAAGAACGGCCCTGCAAAGTCTACCCCCGTGTGTGTGAAAGCTTTTAATTGTGAAACGCGAGACGGCGGTAAATTTCCATTGCGGTTGGAAGGCTTCGGATTGGATCGCCAACAAATTAAACATGAATGAATTACTGAATTTATAGCTCGTTTAGGAGAAAGAATCCAAACCGATTGAGATAGTAAAAAAGCAAAGTGCGCAATCCTGCATGAAGGTATTTAAGATGGTAGTAATATATTAAATGGCGTGTTAGTAAACTAGAGCGAGGTAGTAAAATTGGATATTTTTGCAGAATAAGATAGAGTTGAATGTTTTAATCTACCACCTACACGAACAATTCCTTGTTCGTCAATAAAAGGATTAAGTTTACGTAATGGTTTAGAAAAGATTTAGAAATCAATTCCGATTGGAAACAAATCGATTGAGTCCTTTTTACAAGACACGTAAATGATTCATTTAATTCAACAGTTAAGAGCGGACCCGATCTTTTTTGACGGGGATTTTTTATATTAAAAAGGAAGCGTAAAACATAAGCGACGGTACGTTGAAGAGTAGCGAAAGAAGAGTATTTTTCTAAAAGAAGGTCAATAAAGTTTCTCTCTTCTAAAATCTCTTCAGAAGTAGCGGCGAAAAAAGAAGTATGTTTTTCTTCTTCGGAAGTACTATTTAGAGTAGCGCATGCGGAGGTTGAACCTAACAAAGCATCAGGATCATGAAGAAAAGAAGGTCCTTGAAACCAAGTACTAAAATTTACAAACTCTGATGGAAATATTCCTCGAGAAGCAACATCAGCAGGGTTGTTCTTGGACTTAACGTGTAACCAAGTTGCGTGTGGGAGCTTGTCTTGAATATAAGTACTCGGTTAGCAACAAAAGTTTTCCAACGACTAGGTGGAGAGTGAAGCCAATATAAAACAATATTAGAGTCAGACCAGGTAATAATTTTATCTAAAGATATTTTAGTTTTAAAAATGGGTACTAAATATGCGAGTAATTTAGCAAGAAGAACAGCGGCGCAGAGCTCAAGACGGGGAATTGTTAACTTCTTTAAAGGCGCAACTTTAGTTTTTGAAGCAACTAAATGAACATCTATTTTTTTGTTGTTTCTCAAAATTCTAAGATATACAACTGCGGCGTAACCTTTTTCAGACGCATCACAAAAACCATGCAACTCACATCTATTCTCACACTCGGAAAATAGGATCTTCCGGGGAAGGTCAATTTGAGACAACAAGTGCATTTCATTTTTGTAACGCGTCCAAATACGGATAATTTCGTCAGGGGGCTGTTGGTCCCAATCCATATGGGACGACCATAACTTTTGGATTAAAGTTTTAGTAAAAAAGGTAACAGGAGCTAAGAAGCCTAACGGGTCAAAAATACGAGCTAATTCTGACAACATGTTTCGTTTAGTACAAGGTCTGTCAAGAGAGTTAAAATGAAAATGAAAGTTATCCGTTGTGGGATTCCACTGAAGACCCAAAATTTTTAATGATGATTCAGGATCATCAAAATTTATATGAGTAGTTGATAAAAAGTCAGAAGGTAGATCACTCAGTAGATTGGGATCGTTACTTGCCCATTTTCTAAGGTCAAGCCCAGCTTTAGAAAACAAAGCTATTAGTTCATTTTTAAGGGCGAGAGCTTCACTGAAAGTGGTGGCTCCAGTAACCACGTCATCAACATAAGTATGATTTGAAATCGCATGAGATGCTAAGGGAAAATCTGCTCCTTCATCAAGGACTAATTGCTGAAGTGCGCGTAAGGCTAAGAAAGGCGAAGGCGATAAACCATAAACGACAGTAATTAATTCGTAGTCCTGAAGAGGGTCATTACGAGAAAATCTCCAAACAATTCTCTGATACTGATGTTGAGAAGAAGTGATCAATATATTGCGATACATCATTTTAATATCTGTACATAAAACGTACACATGAAAGCGAAATTGAATTAAGAGTTCAACAATGTCTTTTTGAAGTTTGGGTCCGGTAAACAAATGATCGTTGAGAGAGGTTTGGTTCGGGAGCTTCGCACTACCATTGAAAACCACTCGCAATTTGGTTGAGCTAGCTTGAGGCTTTAAAACGCAATGATGCGGAATATAATACGAAGCGGAAGATAACTCAGTTTCATGACTGACAGGTTTCATATGTCCCAGATCAAGATATTCTTTCATAAATTGACAATAAGATTTATACAATTCTTGATCTTTTAATAGACGACGTTCTAAAGAGAGAAATCGCTGTTCAGCAAGTTGACGAATACCGGGGAAAGTAGGAAAGTTATCGCGGAATGGTAGATGCACTACAAATTTTCCATCGGAATTTCTCTGGTATGTTTTTAAGAAATGTTCTTCACAAAAAAGATCATTATCTGACAGCATAGGCAAAAGAGGAACTGACTCTACTTCCCAAAATTTTGTAAGAATATCATCAGTATTAATTTTATGCGAATTACAAAAGAATGAAGTTACAGTAGACGTTTCACAAAATGTACCTATTTTACCCATTGGAACATACCCAAAAATTGTGTTCAAAAGATCTGGTTCTCCGTGAATCCCTCGAACACATCCGTTTAGGATAATTTTTGTGTATACATCAGCACCAAGCAGAATGTCAATAGGACCAGGTACATAAAACTTCGGATCAGCAAGTTTCAAATTGCTAAGATGAGACCAAGAAGAAGCTGGCAAAATTGCAGTAGGTAAGCTATCGCAAATTTTAGGTAAAACAATAGCGTCAGTATTAAGTACTGATTCCGGACAATTAAGCGGTCGAAATGAAAGTGTAACGGTAGCTTGCCCGGAGTTTGTAACCATATTATCAAGACCTTGAATTTCATAAAGTCCCCTTTCCTTTGGTAAACCAAGAGTATTAGCAGACTTCTCTGTTATGAATGAAGTCATACTTCCAGGATCAAGCAAGCATCGCATTGATTGATATATACCAAACTTATCTAATACTTCGATAACCGCGGTTCCTAATAGAACTGATGTAGATTTAGATAACAAGCCTGTCGCAGCGAAGCTCTGATTCAACGAAGAATTCTCATCGCGATTTGAAAATACAGTTTTAGAAGGTGTACCAGAAAAGTGAGGTTTATTATTAAAGCTATTTTCACGAGAAGTTGAAGGTAAAGCTGATTCGGGACTATGAGTGGCGCGTTCTATATTACTTGAAGAAAAATGCAAAAGAGTATGATGACGTTGATTACATTTACGACAAGACATAGCTGATTTACAATTTTGCGTAGAATGAATATTACTTAAGCAGTTAACACATAGATGTGCCCTTTTGGAAAGCTGATACCTTTCTTGAGGAGTTTTGCTTAAAAAAGTTGAACAATTATATAACGAATGCATTTCGTTACAAAGTAAACAAGATCCGGAATTACTATTTTTTGTTTGCTTTGCCAAAAGAGAAGTAGTACGACGAGGTTGTAATGGTGATTTAATTTTATTTGATCTTTTGTTATTAATTAAAGGTAAAGAAAGATTAAGAGATTCATAAGTTTTACAACATTTTTCTAAAAATTCAAATAATTCTTTAAATTTTGGTATTGTGCCTGAGGCAAGCGAAAGTTCAAACCTTGTTATTAAATCATCATCAACCCGTTCCAACAACATGTTAACTAATATGAAGTCCCAAGATTCAATTGGAAAATTTAAATTTTTTAAAGAGGCGAGATTTTGTGAAAATGTGTCCAAAAGATTTCTAAGAGATTCAGGTTGGTCGCGAATAGCTTTAGGGGCAGTTTTAATAGCATACCAATGCGATTGCGCTCGAAATCTTACGTTACTGTAGCGATCAACAAAGTTATCATATGTGGTTTGATAATTGTCTGAAGTCATTGGCAGGCTACTAACAACACCCAATGGTTTACCCTCGACTAACGAAAGAAGGTAACGAAATTTTTCTATTGGCGTTAATGTTGGATTATTATGTATCAGAGCATTATAGAGATCGATAAATGTAGAAAAAGTTCTATAATCACCATTAAATTTAGGAATATCTAAATTTGGAGGTTTTATATGATAATTATGTTCATTAGAAGTACCTGAAGTAGTAGCATTCATAGAATAATTTAATATTTTTTGCGAATTTGCAGTATCAATTTCGCATAAGTCTACGTACATGGACTTTACGACATAAAAATCATTAAAAAATGCTGTTCTTATAACATTTTCTTGGTTCTAAATCGGTGTCAGCTTCATTTGCAAGACTAGAAATAATATTTTGATGCTGTTTTATAAAGTCATCTTTGAGAACATCAAGTTCTGCACATCTAACTTTAAATAAACTGCGAACTGTTTTATCAGTTTTGGTACGTTCTGCTAACTGTAATAAATATTGAATCTCTGAAATAGAATTACTTCTATTGTTTTTCAGTTTTCTTAAGCGTATTTGTTCAGCCATAATTACTAAATTATGAAATAAAGTACAAAATAATATTATTTATTTGAATCTCCCTCGTAGTATAAACATAAAAATAACAACAAACAAAAAAAAACCTGAAGTGCGTATGCTTATCAGTAAAATTATTGATTTGGTGAACAGTTCCCTTAGACGACGAAATTACTACTGACCATCGATTACATCGATAGAATGTCCGTTGGCTATCGCGCAAATCTGTGGAATCTAAAATGGACAGGCGCGGAATGGAACTGGCGATGCGGTCTTGCGCTGATAATATTAAAAAGAGAGAAAACAAAAAAAGGAAAATTTAAATCTTAGAGAAATATATAACTGTAGTTAATATAAACTTTTTTATAGAAATGAATGGAGGAAAATAGATATTGATAGAAAATCTAAATGCGAAAAAAAAGAATAAAATAGGAGAGAAAAAAAATAATAATAATTTCAAAAGTTCGCTATATTCGGCGTTATCCGGCTACGAAGGACCAATGTTTAGAAAGGAAATAAAGAAATGATTGTAATAAACTCGAGAAAATAGAAATTCCTGCTAAAATAACACGTGGTACGAGGTCGGCTTACCTTGGAGGGTTGTAGTCTTCTCCTGGGTGGCCACCCTGTATCTGGATCAGGAACAACTACTCGCACGAGTAAACGGTACCGAATTGGTAGGACCTTTTAGAAGATTTAAAATAAAGTTATTTGCGGCGGCGGCGGTTGGCACGTTGAATCGATCTTTCGATAGATGCGGTTCTTGCGGGATCTTTCGATCAAGTGTATTGTGGTCCAAAGGTTAATTGACGCAGGCGTGTTTCAGCCCTTTGGAATAACCTCCCTAGTACCACATATGCGTATACAATAAATAATAGAATAAATTAATATTGAATTTAAAATTAAAAAAGATAAAATTAAATATATTGTCAAGAGCAAGAATTTTAGATTTATCATTAAAATAAATCACCCAATATATTAAATGGAATATATTTTAATAAACATAATATTTGCACAATAAGAATTAAACTAGAACAAGTTGACGTCAGACTAAGATCTGAAGGTGAACTTTGTTTAATTCTTATTGTTGTAAATATCAATATGGGAGAATAATTAAAAAGTAAATCAGAGGAGAGTCGAGGGCTCTCTCGGGGAGAATGAATGAAGAAGTCATGCTGTTCAGTTGAGTTGAGTTCTCCAAGTATCATAATGACAGTAAAGTAAGTTTATATTTTTATATATTTTCTCTAAGTATATTTTATTGGTCAAAGAGTATTCTGCTTGACATTTCTCCTACCCTAAATTAATGTATTTAATTCTTTAATAAATTTATATTTTGTTTTTATATATATTGATTGTTTTAATGATCTTCGATATCTAAAACGTCCCTAGCCGCAACCCTCTAAAACGGGGTCGCGACATGTGGTGGAGGCGCCGGGTAGGGTTGTAATTTTTTTTTTTTCAATTAATTATTTTTATTTTTTTCACCACCACGACGTGTGGTGGAGGCGCCGGTCTCTCTTTTAATCAAAACAGCCTTTTTTTGTATGCAAATTTTAACTAATTTCTCTAGTTTTTTTTCAACACCACGACATGTGGTGGAGGCGCCGTCGGTTATTTTAAATATTTTTCTACACCACCACTCATGTGGTGGAGGCGCAGTTGGTTCTCTTAAATATATTTTTTTTACACCACCACTCATGTGGTGGTGGCGCCGTGGTTTTTTTTTAACAATTTCGCATACCAACGAGACGCGTTTATTTTTTTATGAAAATGTTAAATTAATAAAGTCTTTAATTTTTTTAGCAACAATCAATGTATTTTTTAAATTTTATATTATCTTTTGACCAGTAAATTGAACGCTTACTTTGATGATGATTTATACACTTATTTACATATATTTTAATTTATTTACAAATTTTTCGACTTAAGCAATATGTCCTATTACAATTATTTCTATTTTTTTTAACCTCTAATAACGATTAGATATGTTTCATCGTTGAACGAAATATTCCTTTTAATATTCATTCATACATAACTTTCCTCTGTGTATTTTTTATCAAAACGATGGTTATATTTTTTATGTAATTGCTAAAATAACTATTTTTTTTGCGAGTCGTAATAAATTTCCAACACAAAACCTAAAATATTTTTAAATATATTGCAAAATATTTACTGCTATAAACAATTATCATGAACAATTATTATATTAAAATCAAAAACGTATCTTTCTATTTTTAACAGTAAAATGAAAAATATATTAATTCAAACATTTTTATTTATTTTAGTTTATTGGAATAATCACTAAAATTTAAATATTTTTTTTTGAAATATCATACGCACAAATACATAATTGTCTTCTATTTTCAAATATAAGTTTTAGTTACTATTTTATTTACTGCAATTGTGTTATAAAAATATCTAAACAGTGCTTACATAGACAAAATTCCTATTTGTTTGATTTGAAAAATAATATGTATTATATTTCATGTCGAATGTAGTGGGCGATAATTATTTACCCTAATTAAAAATTCTATATTTAATGTTAATAGAAATTAAAGATTAGTAAACCTATATTCATGATGTTTTTAATAAAACACCTGTTCTGCCTGAGTTTATACAGCCACCTAATTTTTGACCCTAGATTCGACTGTCCGGTGTCTTTCATTCAAAAATATGACAGAATAACCGATAAGAATGGTTGGAGCCACGCTTTTAAAATAAAATATTTAAATTGTTACCTGGAAAATGCTGCATTAGTTTGGTTTAAGAAATATGTTAACAACAAGGATAATTTTAATAAAAATTGGCAGGATTTAAAAACCGATTTTATTAAGCAGTTTGGTGGTGAAAATCCATTCCGTAAACTAAAATCTAAATTTAGTACCCGTATACAAGGTAAAAATGAAGATATAAAATATTACTATTATGATTTATTGTCGATTGCATACGAAATTGATAGTGAAGTAAATTTTGATTTATTTAGAGAACAATTTGAAAACGGTCTACATGAATCATATAATAAATATTATTATCTTTTAGTTACAGAAAATATGAATTTTGAAAGTTTAAAAAGCATAGTTCACAAATTAAATGATTTAAAAGAGACATTTTAGAGTCTCAAATGTCAGCATATTTCGGAATGATTATTATTGTCACAGTTATATCCGAAATGAAAAACAACCAAAGCAGATCAATTCAGACTTCAGGAATAGGTGGTCAGTCAGCAAATCTAATAATACATTTTATAACTCAAAAGGCAGAACAAGTTTTAGAAAAACTAATAATAGTTATGGCTCATATAAAAATCATGCAGGTCATTTAAAGTATACTAAATCAACAAAATCACCAAACAATAACGAAGAGAATAATAATAGCGAAATCAAGCACAATCATACAATAAAATATGGTCAACAAGACGCTCTCCCATGTGAAACTCATATGGATCAGGTGGAAAATATGTTAACTATGTCAGAAGAGGACTGTATTTCAAATATGGACAATCATGCCACTGTACACGTGGAAAATGAATTGGAACCTCCCCCGAAAGAAATTAAATATGATGAAAATGTTTTTACTATTGTTGAAGCACATTCCCAGATAGATAATGACCGGAGTGTCCTCACTAGCCAAATAGAGAGTACACATATTGGGGATGATCAGAATACCCTCTCAAAAATAAAATGTGAACACTTGGATTTGGCGCTAGCCAGTAGGAACGAGCCTCTATATAAATCAATTTTTACTGAATCGATAAATGGTAGAAGAAAAAGACGATTTCCTGGACACCGGATTCACCGGATGAAAAACCAATTAAAAAATGTGTATGTGAAAAGTCCTTTCAATAGAAACGTGAATAATTTTGAGCATAAGGTTACTATAGATAATAGTATATCTCGGACAAAATATACAGATAGAACACGATATGATAAGGATATGATATCTAGACAGCGTAATGCCAAAGAGCCAAAAAATATCATTATCCATCCTAGTCACCCTCCTTGGGCTCATGAGTCGAGTCAAATTTTTGTATTAAGGGGAATATGAAATTGAAAGTACTAAGGCATTTGAAAAGTAAAGCTGATTAGGTAGAATTTAAGAAGAAACTTTAGTAATAGTAATTTTTAACATATAAGTTTAAACTATGTATTTTTAATAAGAATACAGACTAATAATCCGCAAATAACTAGTACTAATATAATATTTTTGTTAGCATTTTTAGGGTGATCAAGATGACACTTCCCAACACACATGGTTTTATTGATAAATAATGGAAAATTGAGAAATTACAAAATGTATTTGAATAATAATAAAAATAACAATAATTCTTATGGAAAGTAAGTTCAGAGGTATAGTATTTTAGGACCCAACTACAATTATCTCCCCAGGTGAAAGATTGAGTGGCAAGTTACGATAAAATGACACCTTAAAGCACATTTCAACATGTCAAATGTGACTTTTGTGAGGTTCAATTTTATCTGTCTAGTTAGGCCCCGTTGGTCCAGATTTCAGCTCGGATGATTTTTTGTATATTTATTTTACTAGTATCAACGTCAATGTAATTGTTCTTGGCCCAGTGTTGCCAATATTTTATTTAATCAACGTGATTGTTTTCAAGGTACTAGTTCAGCTTATGTAGCTTATTATTTTCCCGAGTTATTAAAAATGTTTTTTATTTAGTATTATATAATACGTACCATAATATGTATAAAGGTAGTAATGGTGTTTCAATGCCCGAATGTTTACAATAAATTGCAAGTGCAATTAAAAGCCATGAGACTTTTCGTAAAGAATAATTCACCATTAGCAAGGAGATAGCAGACATGTATTGTAGTGGACAAAACAAAATCTCAAGAGACAAGTCTTTAAAACCCTATTTTCTTTTATAAAACCTTAATTTATTTTTTCCTCATAACTTATCTAAATATATATTTACATATTTGTAATTGATGAATCTAACTAAATTAACAATATAGTTAAAACAAAAAAAATAATTAATAGATTAAATATTAGTCATTACAGTTTATCTTTAAAATTGAATGTATTAAACTTTCTTAATCTTAGAAATATTATTTTCGATTAATGGATTTAATTTTATTTTAGATTAGTCAGTATATGTTATAATAGCTAATTGTGAAAACTTTTCTTTATAGATAAAACAAATATATAAGACATTTGATATTCATAATTTTTGCGTTAAAAAAGCTAAGAAGCACAAAACATTTGATATCATAAAATTTATAACGTTCTTAGATTAACGATTTAGGCTAAACTAATTCAAATATTTTACATTTTTATTTTTTTAGGGAAAGCTTAAGCTTAAAAAATGCTTTACTCTTTAACTCCTCATCATAATTTATCAAAAATTGTATATCTACCGATACCACACCAAGACAGAGAACACGATGAAGCCGTTCATTCCAGCGACAGACGTTTGCTCTATCCAGCGAAGGTAATGTTAAACACGCCGCCTGCTCTTTTTGCCACGTATTACTATGGAATGGAATAGTATAGAATGATATGGAAATTGAGCACTATTTGAAATTTGTTTAAACTCCCTATATAAGTGACCAGGATACACTTATAGACACTAGAAAGACATGTACGTTAACTCCCCGACTACAATCCAGCATTCACATGATGTCAGAAATGATCAGAAATTAAAAACTCCATAAGTAAAATATTAACTAGGACGTTTATTGTCAGAATTAAATGAATGATAAACAAAGAAACGTCATAGTAAACGAGAAACAAATGGACAGTATGCTGATTCTGCAAGTTTAAAAGTCGTCGTTCTCGCGCCATTGACCTTCAGCGCATATGATATTTAAATAATGCATGGAAATGAAAAACAACAGAAAAACCCTGACAACTAGGAACACATGGATTTTAGGCAAGAGTAGAAGCTGGTGTGTGCATTGCTTAGCTGAGAATAGAATCACCCCAAGAAGGTTCATTGGATGGTCATCAGAAGATTTGCTCCCAAATTTACAAGTGGTATCAAGGTTCTTTTATTAATGTAAAGGGTTAAAGAGTACAAGAAAATTAATTGAATTAATATTTTAAGTTACAGTTCTACTAAATCTTGTTTTCATTATTATTATAACTATATTGCATTGCCTATATTACATATTATCTATGTTATCTATGAGTATTCAATTTTATTATTTATTTCGTGTAAAAATATTACACTATTTTTATTTGTTATTGCAATTTAATTATTATTATATTTAAACGTAATTTATTTTAATCTCATTATTTTCTTTATATTTAACGCTGGGGACCAGCTTTTTCAGGACCGGGGAAATGTCAAAAGGCAAAATTTTTAGATTTATCATTAAAATAAATCACCCAATATATTAAATGGAATATATTTTAATAAACATAATATTTGGTTACAATAAGAATTAAACTAGAACAAGTTGACGTCAGGACTAAGATCTGAGGTGAACTTTGTTTAATTCTTATTGTTGTAAATATCAATATGGGGAGAATAATTAAAAAGTAAATCAGAGAGGAGAGTCGAGGGCTCTCTCGGGGAGAATGAATGAAGAAGTCATGCTGTTCAGTTGAGTTGAGTTCTCCAAGTATCATAATGACAGTAAAAGTAAGTTTATATTTTTATATATTTTCTCTAAGTATATTTTATTGGTCAAAAGGTATTCTGCTTGACATTTCTCCTACCTAAATTAATGTATTTAATTCTTTAATAAATTTATATTTTGTTTTTATATATATTGATTGTTTTAATGATCTTCGATATCTAAAACGTCCCTAGCCGCAACCCTCTAAAACGGGGTCGCGACAATATTTTGAGAGTTTCCTAAACAGCTAATGTCTTAAGATTTTTTATTGCGATTACCAACCCTTTAGATTAGTGAAGTAAATCATGTATTGATAATGTCATCAAGGAGACGGAAAATCCAGACGATCTACAGTCAAATTCAAATAGACACCAGGATATAGATATTGAGGTAGGTACTCCTAATGCAGATATATAATTAAACCCTATAATAAAAAAATTGAGATATTATATACGAGTCACTGACCTAGTCATTTTTCATTTCAGGTTAAAGAGCCTGGTCTGTCTGATACTTTCAGTATTAGCGCCACCTCTATCCTTGGTACCACCAGCAGCAGAAGCAATTAAGAAAAGTAAACAAGTTGTTAAGGCCCCCTATCTCTATAAAAAAAGGAGGCATAAAATTGCTGAAGAGTAAAAAAATAATGATGGCTAATGTCTTAAGATTTTTTATTGCGATTACCAACCCTTTAGATTAGTGTAGTAAATCATGTATTGATAATGTCATCAAGGAGACGGAAAATCTAGACAATCTACAGTCAAATTCAAATAGACACCAGGATATAGATATTGAGGTAGGTACTCCTAATGCAGATATATAATTAAACCCTATATAAAAAAATTGAGATATTATATACGACTCTCTGACCTAGTCATTTTTCATTTCAGGTTAAGGAGCCTGGTCTGTCTGATACTTTCAGTATTAGCGCCGCCTCTATCCTTGGTACCACCAGCAGCAGAAGCAATTAAGAAAAGTAAACAAGTTGTTAAGGCCCCTTATCTCTATAAAAAAATGGAGGCATAAAATTGCTGCCAAGAGTAAAAAAATAATTGGCTAATGTCTTAAGATTTTTTATATTATATATTATACTATAAAAAAAGGAGGCATAAAATTGCTGAAGAGTAAAAAAAAATTCACAGATTTTGCAACATGCGCAACCATCATAGGCGTATTGAAAATACCAGACACAAAAGTCGGCGGTGGTCAGCAATCACCTGTTTTTTACATTTTATATTAACTTGTGACGTCATTTGGAAGAGCTCAATAGAAATATAAAAGAACTAAAGAAGACTACAACTAAAGCTTGTTTGAAAAGCAATTTGACATTCGTGAAGTCAGCACTCCGGCAACGTATCGCTAATTGCCATTCGCAAATATATTCCAGATACGTATAGCGATATTGTATTTTGATATTTGATTTTTATCGTGATGGCTTTTTATAAAAGTGAAGAATTTAGTAAGAAAAATATTAATGATGGAGATGAACGTGTACGGATTCATGAATGGTCACGATCACGGTCACGACACTATAGAAATGTGAGGTATGTATTTTATGTCTATATATATACATAGAATTAATGGAATTAATTTGCAATAGCACCTCGAACCCACAATTTCATTATGGAGCCAGATAAAACCAATCAGAATCAGTATTATGTTACGTAAAGAAGCCCGAATATTGGTTAAAACGTAGGTTACCCACGTAGGAGCGAAATATGCAAAAAGGTCACTTTAGGTTAAGTTTAGATTAGGCCTATATTTTATTAATGCAAAACCAACTAAAACCTAATTCTAATCTAACTAAACTCACTCCCTCTTTTGCATATTTCGGGCTATTACCTGGGTATTTCTAGGTTTAACCAATATTCAAACTTACATTGTAAAATTTATGGACGGTCCATAAATTTAAATTCGCCGTACAAAAAATAAGTAATAGTTACTGTAGATAAAAATAAATTAAAATATAGTTCCACGATAACTTAGTTTGCAGCTTCTTTTCATCATACCTAGTAAAAACCCGTCACAACCACTACTCATAGTATGTATACCTATGTATTTTTAAACATCATTATGAGATTTAAGTTATAGGTGCCCATAATATGAGTAGCGGTCTTGACGGTTTTTTGTTATGATGAAAATGTTGTGTGATATGAAAAAACAACAAAATATATTATCGATTGCAGCAACTATACCTAGTTTACATTCAGTATGTCCAATTAATATAGAACATTATAGCTATGCATGATTTTAAAAATTTGCTACCATTATATTTTGATAGTTGAGTTTTTGAAATTATTTGTTAGCTTCTTAAACAAAACAGACCCATAATAATTCAAATCTTTATCATCCAAGACTTCCAAGAATTATAAAGTAATCTCACGTCAAAAATTTTTAAAATTATTGCGTGCCTTAAATGTTTGAAAACTTAACAAAAATATTTCTTTGATTACCTGCAATTAATATATTTGGTCCAATTTATGAGTTCTGCATCATATCCGAAATTCAGATTGTGTGTGACACAACGAAGAGTCAACGTGCAACGTGAACGACGAGAAAAAATGGCAAGTAAAAAAAATTGTAAAGTCTTAATTACTAATTACACAGTCGTTCTCTTGAGTTCTCCTGCCTAAAAATATATATTGCCTTCCCTATGATTTTAAATATAAATGATTGACACTCATACAAGTTTACCACAATTTAAACTTAAGATAATTATTTAATTATTAAATCCATAATTATATTAAAATATAACACTTACGAAGTTACTAAATATATTAACTATTTCTACTTAATCATTTAATAATTCTGATAAAAACACGCTTGATTATTTATTTTAGAAATCATACAGGGCTATAATCATTAATATGACTATATTAACAATACTTTAATCAAAATTTATTTGAAGGAATGCTACTGCATTACAATAATAATTGTAAAACAAGTGTGTAATAATAACTCGGAATAATTATTAAAACTGCTCATCTTGTTATAGATGTTGGAGTCTTGTCTCTATTATTTTATTAGCCAGTTTAGTATAGTTCGATTTCAGATAATGCGGATTTTAATGTGCCATTTGTGTTTTTTATTGGAATTATTATTTTAGCATTTGGTATACTCTATGAAGTTATTTTTAAGTGCCCTGTCCATTTTCAATTATTAAAGTGCCTTTAGATACAATTAAAATTAATTAATTGGTGTATAGTATTTGTATTATGGGTTTGTTTATTTTTTTATGAAATGATTTTTTTCCTATTAAAATAAACATAGCTTACTAAATCACTAGCTAGCCATTTTTAAATACAGGATGTTAATTAAGTATCTGGCCAAACTTCAGGAGGTGATTCTTTGAGTGTTTTAAGGTAAAAAGTTCATATAAACATGTGTCCGGAAATGTATAATTTTAAAGATACAGGGTGTCAAGGTGTTTTCATAATAGACCTTTTTATTAATATCTCAAAGATCCGTTAGCCGATTTTGTTGAAATTTCATGCCATGTTGTCAAATTTAATAAGTTAGCACTAATTAAATGATAATTATTATTTACAACAATATTTAAACGATAAAACTTATCCCAATAAATATTTGGCACCACCTTGAATTCATTTGTTTTACGTTGGCGGTGGAAACCATGCAAGCTTTTCTTTGTCCTAAGTTGTTAATTAAAAAATAATTAACATATAAAAAATATAGGTCCCAATAGCCTAAATTTTATCAAAATATATCAGCAGATCCGATGAGACCCGAATTATTATATGTTTGGAACTTAATGATTTAATTAATTATTCCCTTTAATGCATCGATTGTGCGCATTATCCTACGCGCCAAGAAAAAAATATTGCATTAGTCTAAATTTATTATTTATGTTATTCCGCTCTTTCACGTATAATTTGCCCCCTAGCTTCTCATACGGAAAAGAGTTAGATTAAAATAGCCCAACTGTATAACAACCCATGCCTTGACGCATATTCTTTTTTATAATAATATCGGCTTTCAGACTACACATCCATATCCATAAAATAGTTGGCCCACACTAATAAGACCTCATTTCGGCCTTTGGACGGCCTTGCTCTATTCAGTTATCGACTTACGTGTTGACAAGTTGATTAGGCAGGTTAATGAACTCCATGTCGCCTCTAGCATGTCGTTTTTTCAAAGATGGGTCCCATATAAACGCGGCCAGAAGTATTTTCAATACTAAAATAATGATGGCTAATGTCTTAAGATTTTTTATTGCGATTACCAACCCTTTAGATTAGTGTAGTAAATCATGTATTGATAACGTCATCAAGGAGACGGAAAATCCAGACAATCTACAGTCAAATTCAAATAGACACCAGGATATAGATATTGAGGTAGGTACTCCTAAATGCAGATATATAATTAAACCCTATAATAAAAAAATTGAGATATTATATACGAGTCACTGACCTAGTCATTTTTCATTTCAGGTTAAGGAGCGTGGTCTGTCTGATACTTTCAGTATTAGCGCCACCTCTATCCTTGGTACCAAAAGCAGCAGAACCAATTAAGAAAAGTAAACAAGTTGTTAAGGCCCCTTATCTCTATAAAAAAAAGGAGGCATAAAACTGCTGAAGAGTAAAAAAAAATAATGATGGCTAATGTCTTAAGATTTCTTATTGCGAGTACCAACCCTTTAGATTAGTGTAGTAAATCATGTATTGATAATGTCATCAAGGAGACGGAGAATCCAGACAATCTACGGTCAAATTCAAATAGACACCAGGATATAGATGTTGAGGTAGGTACTCCTAAATGCAGATATATAATTAAACCCTATATAAAAAAATTGAGATATTATATATGACTCTCTGACCTAGTCATTTTTCATTTCAGGTTAAGGAGCGTATTCTGTCTGATACTTTCAGTATTAGCGCTACCTCTATCCTTGGTACCACCAGCAGCAGAAGCAATTAAGAAAAGTAAACAAGTTGTTAAGGCCCCTTATCTCTATAAAAAAAAGGAGGCATAAAATTGCTGAAGAGTAAAAAAAATAATGATGGCTAATGTCTTAATATTTTTTATTGCGATTACCAACCCTTTAGATTAGTGTAGTAAATCATGTATTGATAATGTCATCAAGGAGACGGAAAATCCAGACAATCTACAGTCAAATTCAAATAGACACCAGGATATAGATATTGAGGTAGGTACTCCTAATGCAGATATATAATTAAACCCTATAATAAAAAAATTGAGATATTATATACGAGTCACTGACCTAGTCATTTTCATTTCAGGTTAAGGGAGCCTGGTCTGTCTGATACTTTTCAGTATTAACCACCTCTATCCTTGGTACCACCAGCAGTAGAAGCAATTAAGAAAAGTAAACAAGTTGTTAAGGCCCCCTATCTCTATAAAAAAAAATGGATTGCGTAAAATTGCTGAAGAGTAAAAAATAATGATGGCTAATGTCTTAAGATTTTTATTGCGATTACCAACCCTTTAGATTAGTGTAGTAAATCATGTATTGATAATGTCATCAAGGAGACGGAAAATCCAGACAATTTACAGTCAAATTCAAATAGACACCAGGATATAGATATTGAGGTGGTACTCCTAAATGCAGATATATAAATTAAACCCTATAATAAAAAAATTGAGATATTATATACGAGTCACTGACCTAGTCATTTTTCATTTCAGGTTAAGGAGCGTGGTCTGTCTGATACTTTCAGTATTAGCGCCACCTCTATCCTTGGTACCAAAAGCAGCAGAACCAATTAAGAAAAGTAAACAAGTTGTTAAGGCCCCTTATCTCTATAAAAAAAAGGAGGCATAAAATTGCTGAAAAGAGTAAAAAAAATAATGATGGCTAATGTCTTAAGATTTTTTATTGCGATTACCAACCCTTTAGATTAGTGTAGTAAATCATGTATTGATAATGTCATCAAGGAGACGGAAAATCCAGACAATCTACAGTCAAATTCAAATAGACACCAGGATATAGATATTGAGATAGGTACTCCTAAATGCAGATATATAATTAAACCCTATAATAAAAAAATTGAGATATTATATACGAGTCACTGACCTAGTCATTTTTCATTTCAGGTTAAGGAGCCTGGTCTGTCTGATACTTTCAGTATTAGCGCCACCTCTATCCTTGGTACCACCAGCAGTAGAAGCAATTAAGAAAAGTAAACAAGTTGTTAAGGCCCCTTATCTCTATAAAAAAAAGGAGGCATAAAATTGCTGAAGAGTAAAAAAATAATGATGGCTAATGTCTTAAGATTTTTTATTGCGATTACCAACCCTTTAGATTAGTGTAGTAAATAATTTATTGATAATGTCATCAAGGAGACGGAAAATCCAGACAATCTACAGTCAAATTAAAATAGACACCAGGATATAGATATTGAGGTAGGTACTCCTAATGCAGATATATAATTAAACCCTATAATAAAAAAATTGAGATATTATATACGAGTCACTGACCTAGTCATTTTTAATTTCAGGTTAAGGAGCCTGGTCTGCCTGATACTTTCAGTATTAGCGCCACCTCTGTCCTTGGTACCACCAGCAGTAGAAGCAATTAAGAAAAGTAAACAAGTTGTTAAGGCCCCTTATCTCTATAAAAAAAGGAGGCATAAAATTGCTGAAGAGTAAAAAAATAATGATGGCTAATGTCTTAAGATTTTTTATTGCGATTACCAACCCTTTAGATTGGTGTAGTAAATCATTTATTGATAATGTCATCAAGGAGACGGAAAATTCAGACAATCTACAGTCAAATTAAAATAGACACCAGGATATAGATATTCAGGTATGTACTCCTAATGCAGATATATAATTAAACCCTATAATAAAAAAATTGAGATATTATATACGAGTCACTGACCTAGTCATTTTTCATTTCAGGTTAAGGAGCCTGGTCTGCCTGATACTTTCAGTATTAGCGCCACCCCTATCCTTAGTACCACCAGCAGTAGAAGCAATTAAGAAAAGTAAACAAGTTGTTAAGGCCCTTTATCTCTATAAAAAAAATGGAGGCTTAAAATTGCTGAAGAGTAAAAAAATAATGATGGCTAATGTCTTAAGATTTTTTGTTGCGATTACCAACCATTTAGATTAGTGTAGTAAATCATGTATTGATAATGTCATCAAGAAGACGGCAAATCCAGACAATCTACAGTCAAATTCAACAATAGACACCAGGATATAGATATTGAGGTAGGTACTCCTAAATGCAGATATATAATTAAACCCTATAATAAAAAAATTGAGATATTATATACGAGTCACTGACCTAGTCATTTTTCATTTCAGGTTAAGGAGCCTGGTCTGCCTGATACTTTCAGTATTAGCGCCACCTCTATCCTTGGTACCACCAGCAGTAGAAGCAATTAAGAAAAAGTAAACAAGTTGTTAAGGCCCTTTATCTCTATAAAAAAATGGAGGCTTAAAATTGCTGAAGAGTAAAAAATAATGATGGCTAATGTCTTAAGATTTTTGTTGCGATTACCAACCATTTAGATTAGTGTAGTAAATCATGTATTGATAATGTCATCAAGAAGACGGCAAATCCAGACAATCTACAGTCAAATTCAACAATAGACACCAGGATATAGATATTGAGGTAGGTACTCCTAAATGCAGATATATAATTAAACCCTATAATAAAAAAATTGAGATATTATATACGAGTCACTGACCTAGTCATTTTTCATTTCAGGTTAAGGAGCCTGGTCTGCCTGATACTTTCAGTATTAGCGCCACCTCTATCCTTGGTACCACCAGCAGTAGAAGCAATTAAGAAAAGTAAACAAGTTGTTAAGGCCCCTTATCTCTATAAAAAAAATGGAGGCATAAAATTGCTGAAGAGTAAAAAATAATGATGGCTAATGTCTTAAGATTTTTGTTGCGATTACCAACCATTTAGATTAGTGTAGTAAATCATGTATTGATAATGTCATCAAGAAGACGGCAAATCCAGACAATCTACAGTCAAATTCAACAATAGACACCAGGATATAGATATTGAGGTAGGTACTCCTAAATGCAGATATATAATTAAACCCTATATAAAAAAATTGAGATATTATATACGACTCTCTGACCTAGTCATTTTTCATTTCAGGTTAAGGAGCCTGGTCTGTCTGATACTTTCAGTATTAGCGCCACCTCTATCCTTGGTACCACCAGCAGCAGAAGCAATTAAGAAAAGTAAACAAGTTGTTAAGGCCCCTTATCTCTATAAAAAAATGGAGGCATAAAATTGCTGCCAAGAGTAAAAAAATAATGATGGCTAATGTCTTAAGATTTTTTATTGCGAGTACCAACCCTTTAGATTAGTGTAGAAAATCATGTATTGATAATGTCATCAAGGAGACGGAAAATCCAGACAATCTACGGTCAAATTCAAATAGACACCAGGATATAGATGTTGAGGTAGGTACTCCTAAATGCAGATATATAATTAAACCCTATATAAAAAAAAATTGAGATATTATATACGACTCACTGACCTAGTCATTTTTCATTTCAGGTTAAGGAGCCTGGTCTGTCTGATACTTTCAGTATTAGCGCCACCTCTATCCTTGTACCACCAGCAGTAGAAGCAATTAAGAAAAGTAAACAAGTTGTTAAGGCCCCTTATCTCTATAAAAAAAATGGAGGCATAAAATTGCTGAAGAGTAAAAAATAATGATGGCTAATGTCTTAAGATTTTTTGTTGCGATTACCAACCATTTAGATTAGTGTAGTAAATCATGTATTGATAATGTCATCAAGAAGACGGCAAATCCAGACAATCTACAGTCAAATTCAACAATAGACACCAGGATATAGATATTGAGGTAGGTACTCCTAAATGCAGATATATAATTAAACCCTATAATAAAAAAATTGAGATATTATATACGAGTCACCGACCTAGTCATTTTTCATTTCAGGTTAAGGAGCCTGGTCTGCCTGATACTTTCAGTATTAGCGCCACCTCTATCCTTGGTACCACCAGCAGTAGAAGCAATTAAGAAAAGTAAACAAGTTGTTAAGGCCCCTTATCTCTATAAAAAAAATGGAGGCATAAAATTGCTGAAGAGTAAAAAAATAATGATGGCTAATGTCTTAAGATTTTTTGTTGCGATTACCAACCATTTAGATTAGTGTAGTAAATCATGTATTGATAATGTCATCAAGAAGACGGAAAATCCAGACAATCTACAGTCAAATTCAACAATAGACACCAGGATATAGATATTGAGGTAGGTACTCCTAAATGCAGATATATAATTAAACCCTATAACAAAAAAAATTGAGATATTATATACGACTCACTGACCTAGTCATTTTTCATTTCAGGTTAAGGAGCCTGGTCTGTCTGATACTTTCAGTATTAGCGCTACCTCTATCCTTGGTACCACCAGCAGCAGAAGCAATTAAGAAAAGTAAACAAGTTGTTAAGGCCCCTTATCTCTATAAAAAAAATGGAGGCATAAAATTGCTGAAAAGAGTAAAAAATAATGATGGCTAATGTCTTAAGATTTTTTATTGTTTTATTGCGATTACCAACCCTTTAGATTAGTGTAGTAAATCATGTATTGATAATGTCATCAAAGAGACGGAAAATCCAGACAATCTACAGTCAAATTCAAATAGGCACCAGGATGTAGATATTGAGGTAGATACTCTTAAATGCAGGTATATAATTAAACCCTATAATAAAAAAATTGAGCTATTATATACGAGTCACTGACCTAGTCATTTTTCATTTCAGGTTAAGGAGCCTGGTCTATCTGATACTTTCAGTATTAGCGCCACCTGTATCCTTGGTACCACCAGCAGCAGAAGCAATTAAGAAAAGTAAACAAGTTGTTAAGGCCCCTTATCTCTATTAAAAAAAACGGAGGCAAAAATTGCTAAAAAAAATTGATGGCTAATGTCTTAAGACTTTTTATTGCGATTACCAACCCTTTAGAGTAGTGTAGTAAATCATATATTGATAATGCCATCAAGGATGAGGATAATGCCATCGAGGTTTAATCAGGTTCAATAAAAAAGTTCGGTACACTGGTAAAACAATTATTTTTATGAACAGCATTAAGTAAAGTATAATAAGAAAATAATCAGTTCAGATCTTGAAATATCTGTGATTCGATTCTGGTGAAACATGGCGAACAAGAAGGAAGAGTCGCGTGCTCCGCTTTGCGGATTTTGCAAAACGAAAGCAATAATTAAGCGCGTAAAGTGCAGGTGCTGTGCAACATACTTTCTTAGTTCCTGTTGGAGGCATAAAATTGCTGCCAAGAATAAAAAAAATATTGATGGCTAATGTCTTAAGACTTTTTATTGCGATTACCAACCCTTTAGAGTAGTGTAGTAAATCATATATTGATAATGCCATCAAGGAAGAGGATAATGCCATCGAGGTTTAAGCAGGTTCAATAAAAAGTTCGGTACACTGGTAAAACTATTATTTTTATGAACAGCATTAAGTAAAGTATAATAAGAAAATAATCAGTTCAGATCTTGAAATATCTGTGAGATTCGATTCTGGCGAAACATGGCGAACGAGAAAGAAGAGTCGCGCGCTCCGCTTTGCGGATTTTGCAAAACGAAAGCAGTAATTAAGCGCGTAAAGTGCAGGTGCCAGTGCTGCCAGACCTACCGTTTTTACGGTAGATCTACCGTTTTCACCCTAGTAGTTACCGTTCTACCGCACAGACTACTAATTCTACCACAATTTTAAAAGTAGAGAAAGTTACCAGAATTTATTATCGAATTTTTAAAAAATAAATTAAAAAGCATATTATAATAATATTATAAATCTACTATCGATAAAACTATGAATAACGATTCGGTGCCTCATCTCTATGCAGACGTCACAAGTCACAATTGAAGTAGATATTTCGGGAATTCCCAGAAACGACCAGCCAGCTGAGTTCATGTTGTTTCGTAATAGTATACATAATCAAGGGTAATAGTAATATATTTTATCCCTTGATTTTGATTCGTATCGTGTAACGTAGCTTGTGTGCGGTTTTTTAATATTTCGACCATGAGGTAAGTAATTTAATATGCAATATCGACATTCTAAGCATCTATAATGTATTATATTATTAGTTCTGATGAATCTTATTTAACTGATGACCCATCGGTTCCTACCTCCAGTAAGGCCAAAAGAAAAAAATATGCACAAAAATTTAAGAGCGAATGGGAATCAGAATTTAAAAACTGGCTAGCACCTGGGAAAACGGATACTGAGGGCTATTGCAAAGTTTGCCAAAAGAATATTAGCGTCAGTTCGGGAAAATTACAACTTGTAAGACATCAAGACAGCGAGGCACATCGGAAAAAATGCAAGTCCGTAAAAAAACAGCCAACTTTAACATCGCTTATAAAAACTGGAAAAGAACGGACGAGTTTAGATGTGGCCACAAAAAGAGCAGATTTGTATATTTCTGCTTTTGTGGCAGAACATAATTTGCCATTTACTGTCACGGAACACATTCCTCAACTTCTGGCAAAGTTTGTTGCGACTCAGATTGGCCAAAAATATTAAATGCAGTCGGACCAAGACCACATCTATAGTAAAAAATATTATTGGGAAGCTAAGTTCGAAAAATATTTATGACATATTGAAATCTGTCAAATTCTCACTAATAATAGATGAATCCACTGATTTAAGCACTACTAAACATTTAGTTTTAATTTGCCGATATTTTGATGGCAACCAGTAAGTGTTATTTTATATTTTAGTCTCGAATATATCAAGTTATTATTTATTTATTTTAGAATACGAGATCGATTCCTAACTCTAATAGCAATGAAGAGTTCCAAAGCTGTTGATATTTACAGGGAGATTGTAAGTTTTCTAAATAAAAATAATGTACCTTTTTTAAACAACTTAATTGGGTTTGCCTCAGACGGTGCCAATGTGATGGCTGGGGCACACGAATCAGTAATGGCAAAGTTAAAAACTGACATTCCTCATATTTTTTTAATGAAATGTGTTTGTCACAGTTTTGCGTTATGTTCATCAAGTGCTTGTATGAAACTTCCAAGGGCAGTTGAAGACTGCATTAGAAATATTTATAATTACATAGCAAATAGTCCCAAAAGAATTGAAACCTTAAAGGAATTTCAAAATTTTACGCATACAAAAATCCACAAAATTCTCCACCCTTCTCAAACCCGTTGGCTTTCTTTAGAGGCGGTTGTGTGTAGGATTATTGAACAATTTAATGCCCTGAAACTCTATTTAATTGATGCTGTCACAAATGACAAATTGTTGGCAGCAGAAAATATTTTGAAAGTCCTTCAAGACCCTTTAACCTTGGCTTTTTTGTTATTTTTACAACATATCTTGCCGCTTTTAATAGTTTAAATAAGAGATGCAGTCGATCGAACCAAAATTATACAATCTACATATTCGCATGTGTGAAACTTACAGAACCCTTCTGGATTATTTTATTAAAAAAAATGTACTGGAAAGTAATACCCAATTACAAAAAATAAATGTCAAAAATCCAGAGAATTATAAGAATATCGAAAACATATATTTAGGAGCCAATCTTATTCAATATATCCTAAATAATAATTTATCGGCTGAAGAAATACATATTCTTCGCGTGCGTTGTCTAGATTTTTATATAGAGGCCGCAGAGCAATTATCTAAAAGATATGATTTTGACAATGATGTATTAAAATCTATGTGTTTAATAAATCCGGAATATATAATAAAATGTAATGATGAGTCCCTAGTCCCTCTAGCCGTACATTTTCCTAATTTAGTTTTGCCAAATGACCTTCAAAAATTGGACAATGAGTGGAGACTTCTTAAAAATTCAGATCTAATTCGAAACTTTAAAAACGATGAGTCCGTAATATCCTTTTGGTTAAAAGTCCAGGAACAAAAATATGCCGATAAAACACAAATGTTTCCTTTTCTTTCATCCTTTGCATTTAATTTGCTAAGTTTGCCGCATTCTTCTGCAAATGCAGAAAGAAAGTTTTCCCAAATTAATCTGCTTAAGACGAAGCAGAGGAATTCGTTGTCAACAAGCACTATAGTTGGACTAATGCATAGCAAAGAATATATCGAAACAAAATGTTATGACATAAATATATCCAATGAGTTGTTGTCATACCATAACAGTAATCACTTGTATAAAAAATCTGATGAATATTCCGATTCGGAATAATGTATTAAACTATTTTTCTTTATTAATATTACGTACCTAAGTTTTATTTTGTTTTAGATTATTTAAGTGTTGAGTTTTTATGTTAAGATATATTATAAATTTTAAAAATTATTTTTCCTTTAGTCTAATAAAAATTTAATTAAACATATTACCAGTTTTTAATTTCTCTTGCAAAAATATTAAATAGAAAAATTTACGAAAATATACTAAAAATCTTGCTAGATTAGTCGATTTTAAAAGCGTATAATTGGTTATGATTGACGTTGACAGATAAACCACAGAGATAAACAATTATTTAAACGTCCTTTGTTTATTGATCGTTTGACAACTGACGTTTAAAGCATTGTTTGTTTGTGAACCTGAACCATAACCATTAGGTTATTCCTGCTATTCGCTTAAAATCGGCTATAGTGTGAATAGGTCGCGGAATAGGTTTCGGCAGGCACGAAATTATGACGTCATGTTATCATAATATGATGGCTACCGTTTTCAATTCGAATCTACCGTTTTCTATACGTTGAATCTACCGCCTTGGCCATTTTAGATCTGGCAGCACTGGCAGGTGCTGTGCAACATACTTTCATAGTTCCTGTTGAAGGCATAAAATTGCTGCCAAGAGTAAAAAAAATATTGATGGCTAATGTCTTAAGACTTTTTATTGCGATTACCAACCCTTTAGAATAGTGTAGTAAATCATATATTGATAATGCCATCAAAGAAGAGGATAATGCCATCGAGGTTTAATCAGGTTCAATAAAAAGTTCGGTAAACTGGTAAAACAATTGAGGGGCTGAGTTCCAAAACTAGTTTTATCCAAATTCGTTAATTTTCAATAATCGCAAAAAACGAACAGCAACTTAATTAGTCTTGGAACAAATGCACGACTTTAACATGTAAATTATACAGGATAGAATGAGTTATGCCACAAAAACTATGCTGAATATTGTGCAGGGCTGTCAATACTAGACTATAGATACTTTTACTCAAAATTACCAAAAACTCAACCCCTCAATTATTTCAATGAACAGCATTAAGTAAAGTATAATAAGAAAATAATCAGTTCAGATCTTGAAATATCTGTGATTCGATTCTGGGGAAACATGGCGAACGAGAAAGAAGAGTTGCGTGCTCCGCTTTGCGGATTTTGCAAAACGAAAGCAGTACAGTACAGGTGCTGTGCAACATACTGCGGCGACTTTTTTTTATCGGCGATATTTAAAAGGTTAGAAAAAATTATAAAAAAGGATATTAAAAATTAAAAAGAAAACCGCAGCGTACGGCTGCTCTTCGTCTGGTGAACAATAGGTGTAGGTTCATTTAACTATTTTTGCATATTGTTGGGCACTACTTAATTTAAGCCAAGTTCGGTACGGTAGTTCGGGTAATTTAAGCCAAGTTAAGGTGATATTTAAAAAATTAAAAAAATTACCACAGGCTAAAGATGTTCAGTAATGATATATCTCAAATTAAAACAGCAAAATTTAATAAAAAACTATGTACATTTATTAATAATTAAATAACTCCAGTTTGAAAGTGAATAAAAAAAAGGTAATTAAAAATAATACAATAAATTAATGTTATCATATCGAAACTTAAATTACTAAATATAAATTACCAAGCGCAATCGTTTGTTTAAGTTTCATTAAAAAAGGTTTCAATAAAAAAGGTCATAGAAAGTTAAAAAAAAGGCAAACAGATTCTAAAGCAAAACATAAATCAGTACTTAGCTTTTGCTCTGAAGTTGTAGTCAATCAGTGCTCATTTGGTATCGTACTTGGGCCCATATCCATTACGTAACTGCTTCAAACCATCACAAAACTTGGAAATTTGCGGAAAAAGGGGGAAACTCGCCAATTCTCACCAGCCTCCAAGGAACCTTCACGGCACCATTCAGAAAAAACAAAAACTGCTCAAAAACTTCGGCTCAAAAAAACTACTGCTGCTCTTAAAATCTTCACAAAAAAATTACCAAAATATTCTCGTTTCCAAAACGAAAGTTGCTTCCAAAATCCACTCCAAAAAACTCCCAAAATACCAATTCTTCCCCTTATCGTATGTTCCAAGAGAAGAATCCTTAGATGTAGTAACACTATTAAGGGAGTTATTAAACAAATCCAGGAGTAACAACAAACAACTTGAAGATAACATTGTTCTTTTGAAAGAGAAAATAATAAGTCTGGAATAAAAAACACAACGGTTCCCAGAAAAGGAGGTAAATAGGAAAAAAACATTAACAGAACAAGGACAACTAGATATAACAAATTCCATGGCAGGAGCAACACTCCAAAAAAATGCAACGCCAAACACGAACAGAAGCCACTAAACCCAAAGAACAGATAGCGACACAAACGATAATGGATTCCCGAAATCGAAATCACAATTTTCTGAAGCGCAAAAGACTAAAGCCAATGATTTAAAGCCTGAAAATAAGAAAGAGCCATAAATACCATAACCACAAAAATTGCTGAAAGAGATATAATTGACATACCCGACCTTGAGGTAGATGGGGAAAATAACAAGCATTGGGCCGAAGTAATTTGCAGGAAATTGAAAAAAAAATAAACCTAAACCTATTATAGGGACAAGTATTGACAACGACCTAAGTACTGCCACTAGAATATCATGGTTTTTTCTATCTGGATTGCATCCGAAAACAGATAGCAGCAAAGTTGTTGAATATCTAAAAAAATAACTTTGGCGATCAACTGCGATTTGCGAAAAAATGATTACAAAGATGGACAAGTACAAGGGCTCTTTTAAGATAGGAGCCACTGACAGTATGAAGAATAAAATATTAAAACCAGAATTATGGCCTAATGGGGCAACTCTAACCTTTTTTACAACATTCAAAGACGGCGATATCCACAAAGGACTCAGCCTCGGAGACAATAAAAATATTTCACATCAACACACAGTCACTCAAAAAGAAGGTCAATGAAGTGGAAGCATATTTGATTGATAAAGAATACCATATCATTGGAATCACAGAACATTGGTACAGGAGACCAGAAGCGAAAAGCCTTGGAATTGGGGACTACGAGACAGTCTCAGGGTACCTCAGGGAAGAATAATGAGGAGCAGGAGTAGCATTGTTGGCGCAACCAAATATGAAGGCCGTCGAGTTGCCACGACTAGCATGCCTGAGTGTGGAGGACAATGTTGAAATATGTGGAGCAAGAGAGGTAAGCCTTGATCCCATTGTAATTGTTATTTATAGATCACCATCGGGAAATGTTCAATTTTTTCGAATTCTTTAGAACAATGTGTAGAAACTGTAGGCCTCAATAATAGAATAGTCATAATGGGTGATTTTTTAATGTTTGTTTTGGGAGTAAACTAGGGACAGTGCCGTGTTATCGCTAACTCTTGTGTCTTTGAGTTTTCAACGCAAGGTATTTGAACCAACTAGAGGTAGGAGCATAATCGATAATATTTTCACTAACTTTAACACACCCTTAGAGGCGGTTGGGGTAATAGATACTGGTTTATCTAACCATTGTAGCCAAATATTACATACAAACCATCATTCACTAAAACTACTTTCGGTCCTCGTATAAGCTACAGACCAATCACAGATTCCGAGTTATTCCGGATGTATAAGCCCTGGAGAGGATTCAATGGAGTCTCGTGAATGCTCGGGAACATTCAGGAGAACAAAAATTTGATTTTTTTTTCTAAATATACTCACCTGGAAAAGTATTTCCCAATAAAAACTCATATGTAAAAAAGCTTTATTAATGAAAGAAAAGTAAACTGGTTCAATGAGCATCTGCGAGGCTTGAGAGAGACGCTTCATCTTCTGCAGGACATAAATAAGGTACATCCCCAGTCAGTCACTAAGGAGGTTATAAAAAAGTTCAAGATTGAATACAAAAGACAAATTAGGGAGGCTAAAATCACAGCGAATGGTAAATTCATCTTGAACTCTACAAACAAACAAACAGCAATGTGGGACCTCATAAAATGTAAACAAAATAAGAAGGGTAAGTCTACAAATGAACCTAATCTAAATCCAGACGATCTCAATTATTTCACCAATATTGCGAAGAGCTTATTAAATAACTTGCCACCATCTACCTGCAACCCGCTTCAGTACATAAAAGACATAAAATATAAGTTTAAATTTAGGGAAATTACATTTAATGAATTTAGAAATTGCATAGACAATCTAAAAAACAGTAGGGATCATTATGATCATACAATTAAATTAATATAATCTATAAAAAATATTATTCTGATCCCCCTTACAAGAATTTTCAATTATTGTATCAGGGATGGTACCTTTCCAGGGGCACTGAAGGTTTCTAGGATTGTGCCAATATTCAAAAAGGGTGTCATGAATGATCCAGCAAATTACAGACCCATATCCTTGGTTCCGATCTGTGGAGATATCAAAGATTTTCGAGGCTGCATTGAAATGTCAGATCGTTGAATATTTTGACGGTAAATACCTATTCAGTCCGTCTCAATTCGGTTTCAGGCAGGGTAAGTCAACAACATCAGCTATATATAAATTAACAAAATACATTAACGAGGGTTTTAAACCAAACTACATACTTACACCACTTTCTATGACCTTAGCAAGGCATTCGACTGTGTGTCGCACGACATTCTTGCTGCAAAGTTGGAGAAGTGTGGATTCGATGAGAACAGCCTTAATTTAATAAAGTCATATACAGTGTGGCCCATCGAAAACGTTCCGCAAGGCATAACGGCCAGGGTATTCTTTTTTTCAAAAATCCAAAAACACGTCAATTTTGTTTGTGAGGGGGGCAACTTTTGCCCCAAAAATCAACCCTCCCCTTGGGTGTCATCCCCCAACTTTTTTCAAATGGGAAGGGGGGTCAAGTGGCACCGCAATGAAAAGACCTTTCTATTCTTTATATTTCCCCGCCTTGTTTTTGAAAATCCGTCGAGTCTTTGAGAAAATATGAAGGATTGAAATTTGAAAAGTTTATTGAAACATAAGTAAAGGATAAGGATAAATTCTTTCGACCAATTTGAGGTTTTTTCTTATTATTTCTAGATGTTTACGCATTTTTCACTTGCCACAAGGTTGAACGATCAGGTGCGGTAGTTGCTAGATAGCTGTTCTGTGACTTGTGCGTTGAAGTTCTTCTCAATACCGTTAAACTGACTCACAATAGAATTTCCAAAAATACCAGCCCAACTGTTCAATTTATGAGGGTTTTGTTTTGGTTTGGTTTGGGTTGTCTTCAGCCCAGTGCCGACCAGTTGTGCCGATTAACTACGCCGTTCAAAAAGAAAGTACAATCATGCAAAAAAACACACATTAAATAGAAAATTATTATCATTCGCCACTCGTTCACTCATAGTTTCACAAAATTGCAAGCGACGATCAAAATCGTCTCAACGAAGACGATTTTCTTGTACCAACTGTGAATTTTGTACGGTTGGAACTTCCGTTTTTTTAATATCCTTTGGACACTTTGCTACTAACTCGCGAACAATTTTGCCATAAAGGTGGTTGTCAGGATGGCGTTCATTGAATATCTGCGCAACCCGATTGCCATATTCATTATTTTAAAATAAAGTTCGATTATTTCCACATTTTCTGCAAGTGAGTACACCATAATAATTGTTAAAAAATTTAACGATATTGAGAAGAACTTCAACGCATAAGTCACAGAACAGCTATCTAGCAACTACCGCACCTGATCGTTCAACCTTGTGACAAGTGAAAAAATGCGTAAACATCTAGAAATAATAAGAAAAAACAGCAAATTGGTCGAAGAAATTTATCCTTCTCAGTTACTCTGATAAATGTTTAAATAAACTTCAATCAATTTCAATCCTTCATATTTTCTCAATAACTCGACCGATTTTCAAAAACGAAGCCGGAAAGTATAGAGAATAGAAAGCCCTTTTCATTGCGGTACCACTTGACCCCCCTTCCCATTTGAAAAAAATTGGAGGATGACGCCCCCGCTTAAAGGGTTGAAGATTTTGCAATCATTTTTGGGGCAAAAGTTGTCCCCCTCACAAACAAAATTGACGTGTTTTGAAATTTTCTGGAAAAAAATTACCCTGGTCGTTATGCCTTGCGGAACGTTTTAGAAATAAAGTGACGAACAACTTCGACCGGACTGAAATAACTAGCCAGAAATAAACTTGTAAAAAAAATAAAAGATAATAACAATACTTATAATGCCATCTCGGTGCGAGGACTTAAACTTGAATTGTTTAAATAAAATAATTCTGTACATTTATTTAAATTGTGTAAATTTTAAATAAATTGCTACAATATAATATCGATTTTCCAGGTTGTAAGAACGACTCAAATTTTATCCTATTTGCAGATGACACAACGAACATCGAACAGAATACGTCATTCAGAACAGTAAGAGAAGTGGCTGGCGACACAGAGTCGATTGTCAACGCACAGTACACTTCTAATAGACTCTCTTTAAATGTCTCCAAAACACTAAAATTAGATTTTCCATTAAGACACGATTTTCCATTAAGAGTTTCTATACTCTAGTCATCTGGAGATTTTAACTTATGTGTAGTAATGTTTACAAATGTTTTACTTTTTAATCTATATGTTTATAAACTGTGGTATGTATGAAATGTATTTTGTATGCTTAGAGTGTATATTTAAAAAAAATACTTGTCTTAGCCACAATTGTGGCATTTGCATTAATAAATGATTTGATTTGAAGGAGGACGGAAAATCCAGACAATTTACAGTCAAATTCAAACAGAAACCAGGATGTAGATTTTAAGGTAGGTAATCCTAAATCCAGATATATAAGTAAACGATATATAAAAAATTGAGATATTATATACGGGCCACTTATCTAGTCATTTTTCATTTTAGGTTAAGAAGCCTGATCTTTCTGACTCTTCCAGTATTAGCACCACCTCTATCCTTGGTACCGCCCACAGCAGAAGGAATATCAATATTAGAAGAACTAAACAAGCTTTTTACTGTTGCCAGTCATAATGCCAACAGTAAACAAAAATGATGCACAACTTCTTAACCTTTCTTATGAAGATTGCCAATCCTTTAGAGTAGTGGAAGATTTGGAATTTAGACAATTCGTCAAAGCACTAAGTCCGAGTTACTAGTTGTCCTATCCTATCCTGTCGAACCATCGCTACAAGTTACATTCGGAGTCTGTAAGAACGTGTTTTGCGTTTTACATTAATATAGCTTCTTCAGTTTTCCTGACTACGGACGCTTGGACTTCTAAAACCAACGACATTTCTGTTGGAACATTAATGCCCATAGACGAATATTTTATATTCCGTTCCGCATGCATTCATGAAATGTAATGTGCATTTTAACCATTTATACACATGAAAAAAAATTGCAAAAAACTTAAATACGTCACAGAAGAATGGGTACTGGAAAATAAGATTTTACTAAATAACAGACAATGCGGCCAACACTTATGCTACAATTTTAAATTAGCTTGGTTGGAAACATTTTGGGAGTTATGCTAATACCTTTAATTTAATTGTTCAAAGCGCTTTAAATTTAGATCTAGCAAAATACTTTGTTGGCAGGGTGAAAATGATGGGCATTTTAAGAAAACTCCAAAAACAACGCCAAAATTCAAAAAATGCTGCAGTTAAGAATCCTTTGAAACTTATCCAAGATGAGCCAGAGATGGAATTCTACCTATTATATGTTGCCGAGATCAACGGTTTCACAACAAATTCAATCATCAGAATAAAATGTGTTAAAAATGAGTTTTAATCCAATAGCTTGCTTATTTAGCCTGCCCATTTCGACGTTTTTGAAAAGGTGCAACATTTCAGTCATTTTAAGAAATTTAAATTACAATTTACTAATGAAAATTAATCAACTGACCTAAAGATTCAATATCGAAACTTAATTATTGGCAATTGAGCTAGTAAATAAATACACTGAAAAAGGTGATATCAGTAAGCAAGTTATTTCTTTTAACTCATCGATTTCAAATTTGAAAAGAAATATAACGAAAAACCCTTACTGGTGTAAAATACTTAGGTTTTATAATTTATATATTTATTAATTTAGAAAATAATATAACAAAAGCCAACTGAGAAGTCCTTTATTCTCAAGTTAAAACTAACAAATAAACTAACAAACCACATTCCTTAATATATAAATAACGTATTTTACACTTAGAAGCTAACAATTTGATTTCATCATTTATTCTACAATAAGTAAAAGTCTAAAAGAACTGAGAAAAGGCCTAAGCTGATTTGAATGCCGTCTAAATTCTCTATCATACTTAGATTTGACTTTATAAATTACCGATCCCTCTTGCGCAATAACTCTGCCTGGTATCCAGGTAGGATGTTCAGGATTTTTTAAGTCTCTTAATAAAATCTTATCACCTAAATTAAAATTTCTAACACTACTATTTTTATACTCGACTTGTTTTTGAATTTTATCTGATATAATCTCTTGATTTTTAGGTATTAATAAATCTAATTTACAGCGTAAGCGTCTGTTACACATTAATTCTGCGGGGCTTTTATTAGTAAGGGCGTGTGGTGTATTCCTATAATCAAAAAGAAATTCAGTAAGTGCTGTATCACAATTTCTATTTTCTGATACTGCCTTTTTAAGTGCTAATTTGAAAGTTTTAACTAAATTTTCAACTTGCCCATTACTTTGAGGATGTTTTGGGCTTGCAAATAACTGTCTAATTCCATTTTGCTGTAAAAAATAAGAAAATTCACGCGATGCAAAAGGAGGACCGTTATCTGAAACTATTTTACGAGATAATCCAAAACATGCAAATATTTTTTGTAATAATTTAATTACGTTGTTTGCATCACTGCGATTACATTTAAATACATCCGGTCATTTGCTATAAGAATCTATTACTAATAAATACTTATTTCCAAAAATTGGACCCATAAACTCTAAATGAAAATTCTACTCCAAGGTGCATTTTCTAGAGGCCAAGGTTGGATTTGACTTCTACCGGGGTTATTTAAGAATAACGTACAAGTAGAACAATTACGACACATTTCTTCGATATCATTATCTATTTTTGGCCACCAAAAATAAGACCTTGCAACAGCTTTACATTTAATAATACCCATATGGGTTTTGTGCAATTCTTTTAATAAAAAATTACGTAATTTAATTGGAACTATAACACGATATCCCCATAGTATACAACCATGTTCTAAATGTAACTGTTCGCGTTTAAAATAATAATTTTTAAATTCATCTTTAACTTCTAACTTTTCAGGCAACCCCTGTAAACAATAACCGTAAATTTTATTTAAAATAGGATCTTTTTTTGTAAAGATGCAATTTTTTTATAGTCTATAGGCAAATTCCATTCCAAATAAAAAAATGCGAATAATAAAATTTATTTTCTTTGGTGTTTTTTAAAGGAAGTCGCGATAAAGCATCAGACGGACTTTTTTCTGACGAAATATATTTAATATCATATAAATACGTACTTAAAATAATACTCCATCTCTGTAAACGACTAGCAGCATAAACCGGAATGCTTTTTTTCTTTCCGAAAATATTTACTAATGCTTTATGATCGCAAAGTAATGTGAATGGTCTACCATATAAATAATCATGAATTTTTTTAAACAGAAAATTATCGCGGCGCCTTCTTTATCAATTTGACTATAAGATTTTTCCGCGTCCGAAAGTATACGTGAGGCATACGCAATTGGTCGTTTATCTCCAGTTTCGTATACATGATACAAAACACCCCCAAGTCCGTACGCACTAGCATCACAAGCTAAAAATATAGGTAGTTTATGATCATCAACGCCAAGTATCTTTATAGTAGACCAAGGAAATGGATCCAATTTTAGTTATATTACGACAAGAAATGTTACGATTTACAGCTGTTACTCTTCAGGAAATGAGGAAATTTCCAATCTTGAGAATATGCTCCACGAAATTCAGGCAAGAATTAAAATGAGAAGAGAAAAAGCTATCATCACTGGAGACTTCAATGCAAAGTCTCCTCAGTGGGGTATGAACTTTACTGACCTAAGGGGTCAGACAAGTGGTAGTAGATTGGATGGCGACATGCAGTTTAAATGTAGCTAACAAAGGAAAAAAGCCTACTTTTAGTTGTGGGAGTTATGGTTCAATTTTGGACTTAACAATTACTACTGAAGATGTATATATAGAACAATGGGAGGTTAGTGATACTGAAACATTTAGTGATCATAATTACATAATTTTTGAATTAGTTGAAAAGAAGTTAAATATTTGCAAAAAAAAACAAAAAACACTGGGTGGCAAGTAGCAAAGCTAAACTATCAGAGGCTTCATGAAGCAATCAGTGTTAAAATTCGTGATGACAATAATGTGACTGTTAAGGGATTTACAAGGGCTTTGACCGCTTTCTGCAATTTATCGATGCCTCAGAAAAAATCTTATCAAGAAAACCACCTGTTTTTTGGTGGAATAATGAAATAGCTGAGGTTCGAAACAACTGTACAAAAAAACGAAGAGCGTATACACGTGAAAAACACAGAAATATAATTATATCAAACAATTTATGGTATGAATATAAAGAAGCAAAAAAGAAGCTTCAAAATCTGATTAAAAAATCGAAACGTAACTGTTGGAAAAAATTATGCGAGAGTATTGACACCGATATTTTTGGAAATGGGTATAATTGGGATCGCGATGAAGAAAATCTATGGATTTCCGCCCAACCCTCGGTTACCTATAGATGTAATGGAAAATATTGTAAATGAATTGTTTCTAACAAAGCAAGATGTGGCAAATGACTGTGATCATTTTGTAACTAAATACTGTGATATAGACTTTAGTGATACTAAAAACTGTGGTACTAACAAATGTGATACAAACTGTGATATAAGAAAATACTGTGATAAAAAGAACCATAAAGACATTAGTTTCTTACCTTTTACACACGAGAAACTCCAGATAGCTGCTCTGAAAATAAAATCGGGAAAAGCTGCTGGCCCAGGGCATATACCGCCTGAAGTATTAAAACGCGTGGTGCTTAACAAACCTGACTATGCACTGAAATTGTATAACTCTAATTTTTCCAGTAGAATGGAAGCTAGCAAATCTTGTTCTTATTCCAAAAAATAATAAATTGCCTTTAGAAAATTCTTCCTATAGACCTATCAGCTTACTGGATGTGGAAGGTAAGCTGTACTAACACCTAATACTTAACAGATTACAAATTGAATTGAACAGAACTGGTGGTCTTTCACGAAGACAATATGGTTTTAGAAAAGGTCTACAGACAACAGATGCAATTAAAAAAGTTATAGAAATTGCCAAATGCGCTGCAGGTTTTGCACATGCAAACAGAAAACTATGTGCTATGATTACACTTGATGTGAAAAACGCTTTTCATAGTGCACCGTGGAATAAAATCTTAAATGAGTTGAGAACTAGATATATCGATGAGAGCATCTTGTACAATTAATATCATCATATCTGAGTGAAAGAAAAATAAAACTTGAATCGTGTGAAACCACTAAGATTGTGTCAATTTATGGTGGTGTTCCTCAAGGATCGGTCCTTGGCCCAACCTTGTGGAATATTCTATATGATAGTTTGTTAGAGATCCGCATGCCAGATGGAATTGCACTCGTTGGTTTTGCAGACGACATCGAGTCGACATCAGTCGTCTCGAGTCATGCGGCCAGCATGGACGCGTGTAAGACTTGCTCCGAAAATTTTATAGTTAGTACGAAAGTGTGGTCTATGCAAGAAAAACTTTCATCCGGGGTGCGTAAGCGTGAGAGATGCGTGGCATAAAATAATAAGTGACAATCAAAACATTTTTTGGTTCTGGGACACTTGCAAAAATGATTGGATGTCCTATAAAAAATCGGACAAAAACGATTCATGAAACTCCGAGATTGCGATCTTACGCAAAGAAATAGATTGTCTTCAAAGAGAAAAGGAGCTATTAAATAAATTAGTTTTAGAACTAGAATATACAAACAATTTGCAGAAATCAATTGTCGCCAGATATAAAGATATGCCCAATTCCAACGAAAAACAACATATCTCAAATTCCTGCAATTCCGAGTTTTTAGCCGCAGCCGATAGCAGCGGATTCCTACAGTGACGTACTGAAACGACATAAAAACGATCAGTCTGCAGTTCTTATTATAAAAAGCACAAACAACACAAATGCTGGTGGTGATATACTGGGCGATATTACAAATGGTTTCAATCCGGGCAGTATAAATGCATGTGTAAATGGGACTAGAAAAATTCGTGGAGGTGTGGCTATTGAATGTGCATCACAATCTTCATTAAATAGCATCAAGGAAGGCTTATATAATAAATTTGGCACTAAATATAATATAGATGTTGCTAAGCGTGGAAATCCTCGTATGATGGTTAAAGACGTTAGATTATGGAATTTAACAAGCAACGAGGATATAGTAAATAATATTGTAAACTTAAGTAATTTTGAAGAATTTACAAGCAATGACATAAAAATTATTAAAATACTCTAATCAAGTAAATCTAGTCATTGAAGTCTCTCCTTTACTAAGAAACCAAATTTTAGCTAGACAATTTCTCTATACAGGTTGGAAAAAATCTTTAGTATCTGATTATTTGCCAAAGCTCCTTGGCTTACTACTAATCTAAAAATAATTATGAAAGAACGAGATAAAGCTCTTTCGCAGTACAAAAAATATAAAACTACTCAAAATTGGGAATATTATAGAGAATTGAGAAACTTTGCTAAATCTGCGATACGGAGAGAAAAATCTGCTTATTTGAAATTTTTATATGAGAATAAAAACACATCTGAACTTCAGAAAGCATTTGAAGATTTAAACATCTAAAAATCTAATAACAGAATAGATTTGCCGTCTCGTCTAAGTGATGTAAATGATATAAACAGATTCTTTACGTCTATATTTCAAAATAGTGATAGTAAGTGTGCTGAAAAATACATTACTATAATAATAATAGAATGACAAATAATGTAAGCTTTACTTTCAAATTAATTGAAGTTTCTGATGTTCGAAATATTTTTAATGTGTTGAAGTCAAATTCTTGTGGTTTAGATGGTGTATCTTTACATATGCTTAACTTGTGTTTACCGGAAATAGATAAATATATCTGCCATATTGTAAATTTATGTTTGGAATGTGGGTATTTTCCAGAACGATGGAAGCAGGCAGTTGTAATACCTTTACAAAAAAAAGTTGATCCCGAAAATTTTGGAGATCTCCGTCCAATAAGTTTGCTTCCCATTTTATCAAAGGTCCTAGAAAAGATCGCATATAGGCAGATCAACGAATATTTGAAGGAAAACACGCTGTTGCCCCACCACCAGTCAGGTTTTAGAAAGTGTTACAGTACAGAAACATCGCTTTTAAATTTATATGACAACATTATACGTGCATGGGACAGCAATATGGCAACCTCACTTATTCTGCTTGATTTTACCAAAGCTTTTGATACTATAAATCACAATTTACTTGTATCTAAATGTAGATTTATTGGGTTTGACGAGATCTCCTTGCATTTTCTCATAGAACATATTTAACAAATCGTTCGCAGATGGTTAGGTATAATGACCAGTCATCTGATCTCTTACGGGTGTGCCACAAGGCTCTGTACTGGGACCCTGACTTTTTCTTATATATACCTTTGATTTGGTCTCATGTATTTCAGATAGTACTGTCCAATTCTTTGCTGATGATACTCAACTTTATCATCATTTTGAGTATAATGAATGCAATAGTATAACGAATTCTTGTTTGATTATAAATAAAAATTTAGAAAACATTTATCAATACGCTAAAAAACATAATTTACAACTAAATCCAAAAAAATCTAAAGCTATAATTTTTTGCCCGAAGAGAAAAAGAGACACCTTAAAATCCAAAATAAAATATTCTGTAAATAATGAGGACATCGTGTTTGTTGATTACGTCAAAAACTTAGGCGTTTATTTTGATGAAGATATGAAATTTTCGAATCATATTTTACAATTAACAAAGACGTTCTATATGAACTTAAGATTACTCTATTCAAATAGACAACTATTATCCAACGAAATGAGAGTGAGACTCTGTCAACAGCAAGTTCTCTCCCGATTATTATATTTCATTTCTGTCTATTATCCGGGTCTGGACAGTATCGCTGCCAGGCGACTTCAAAAAATTCAAAATACCTGCTGTAGATTTGTGTATAATTTGCGTAAATATGATCATGTATCAGCAGCTATTCAAAATCTTAAGTGGTTAAGGGTAGAAAACACTTTCAAATATATATTTTTATCGTCGCTCAAACGTGTTATAGAAACTTAATTGCCTCCCTATTTAAGACAAAAATTAATTTTTAGGCAAAACATACATAAGTTAGATTTAAGAGATAAAAGTTTTCTTACTATGTCTGTTGTTAGAAAACAATTTTTATTTTAATTCCATTGTTCAAAATACGTTGCGCCATCTATATGAGAAATGTTAAAGGTTATATGTAGAGTGACAGTTCAATGTAAGCCAATCTCTATAATCTATGTTTCATTAGTTTTTAGTTTGTTTTTATTCATCTTTTACTTTGTTTAAATAAATAGTTAAAGCAAAAACTCCAGATTTAGTTTCCACACCCAATAGGTTATGGGCCCAGATAACAGAAGGTGTTTTACACTAGAACGTATTTGTTTGAAAAAGTAAAGAAGTTAAAACGACTAGGACGAACTTTTGCAGAAGATTGTTATAATTTTGTCACAAAAAATGGCCGAGGTGCAGTTAGCATTTGAAAAACTGGCAGGGAGGGAGAATTATAATAACTGGAAGTTTGGCATAAGAATGGCTTTAATACACGAAAATCTATGGAAAAGCATCGAAGGTTACCAAGCAGATGACCAATCAAAAGAGTCAGAGAAGAAACGATGTGATGAAAAGGCTTTAGCAAAAATCTGTTTAATGATTAAACCTATAGCTTACACACATGTAAGGTCAGCCAAAACAACAAAAGAAGCATGGGATAACTTACAGAAGGCTTATGAAGATCAAGGTTTGTCTAGGAGGTTGAGTCTCATACGAAGATTAGTTAGAATTAGATTAGAAAATTATTCTACTATGGAAGCTTATGTAAACGAGACGTTGTCTATAGCACAAAAATTAGCTGATATGGCACAACCAGTCGACGATGAATTTTTAGGTGTTATAATGCTAAGTGGATTAACATCTGAATATGATCTGATGGTAATGGCAATTGAAAATTCAAATGTCAAGATCACAAGTGATTTCGTCAAGGCAAGATTGATGCAAGATGACAAGTATGGCAAGGACAATAAGGAAAAACATGAGACCGCTTTATTTTCTAAGAAAAGTTTCAAACAAAGAAGAACATAAAGTGTTTCAAATGTGGATTGTCAGGACATTACAAAAATCAATGTAAGAAGCCAGATGCAGAAGAAAGCAGACACAAGAGTCAAACAGAGACGAAAAATGTAAAAACAGAAAAAGCTTTGCAAACTGTTCTTCAGAGAGATGAATCAGGAGATATACAACAAAATTGGTATATAGATTCAGGAGCAACGGCTCATATGACATTTCAGAGAGTTACTCTACTATTTTCAAGAAAAATCAGAATCACAGGTCATTGTAGCGAACAATGAGAAAATGTCAAGTGAAGGCGAAGGAAAAGCTAAAGTAAAACAACAAAGGGTGAGAAAACAATAACAAACATTGTTTACATACCAGGTTTGCGTGCAAATTTACTATCAGTAAGTAAAATGGTAGAAAAGGGGCACACAGTAGTATTTAGCTCAGAAGGTTGTCATATTTACGATTCAGAAAATTTCAAAGCTACTGGTGAAATTGTAGTTACAACAAGCAATAAAAATGGACTCTATAAGTTAGATTTAACTATGGAACAAGCGTATTTAACTAACAGTACAAATTTTCAAGACCTTTGGCATAAAAGACTTGGTCATTTAAATCACTATAGCATGAATTTGTTAAATAATGGAATGGCTACAGGAGTTGATTACAATTATGAGAAAAATGTGCAATGTAGTATTTGTTTACTAGGAAAACAAAGCAGAAAGCCGTTTAACAAAACAGGAGGTAAGAGAGCTAAAGAGTTACTTGAGCTAATACACACAGACTTATGTGGTCCGATACCAGAAAAATCTTGGAGTGGTGCAAGATATATCTTTACGTTAATTGATGATTACAGTAGGAAAATTTTTGCTTATTTTCTAAAATCTAAATCAGAAGTATTTACAGTATTCAAGGAATTCTTAGTACTAGTTGAAAATCAAACTGGAAAGAGAATAAAGAAAATCAGAAGTGATAATGGAACAGAATACGTAAACTCAACATTTGAAGATTTTTTGAAATCCAAAGGCATAGAACATCAACTTACAGTAAGGTACACTCCAGAACAGAATGGTGTAGCAGAGAGAACAAATCGAACAATTGTAGAGAAAGCAAGGTGTTTATTGCAACAAGCAAATCTAGATGATAAGATGTGGGCAGAGGCAATAAATACAGCTGTTTATCTCAAAAACAGATCACCCCATAAGGCAGTAAAAGACAAAACTCCAGAAGAAAAATGGACTGAAGAGGAAGTTGATCTAAAACATTTAAAAGAATTTGGTTGTATTGCACAAGCACATATACCAGTACAGTTAAGACAAAAATTGTCAGCAAAAAGTAAACAGTATATTTTTGTTGGTTATTGTGAACATACAAAAGGCTACAGATTGTTTGACATAGAAAATCCAGGTCAAATCATAAAGTCCAGAGATGTAGTATTTTTTGAAAATCAGTTTAACCAAAAACAGTCTGAAAAAGAAGAAAGAAAAAGAAACAGAGTTTATAAAAGAAGAATTTATAGAAATTGAAGATCAAAATGAAGTTGAAGATCAGAATGATGAAGAATCAGAAGAAGAAATTATTCAACAAAGAAGATCCGAGAGAAACAAGAAGACAAAAGAATATGAAGATTACATTCTTTACCATAGTGAATTATTGACAGATCCGTGTAGTTTTCAGGAAGCTATGAAAAGTAGTGAAAAGTTAAAGTGGAAAGAAGCAATGGATGAAGAATACCAATCATTAGTGAAAAACAAAGTTTAGGAAATAGTTGAAAGACCAAAAGACAGTGCAAATGGGTTTTTACAGTAAAAAATGACGTTAATGGCGAAATTAAACATAAAGCAAGACTTGTAGCGCGTGGATTTAATCAAAAATATGGAGAAGATTTTACAGAAACATTTTCTCCGGTGGTAAGAAATAGTACCGTAAGATTATTATTTGCATTATCAGTAAACTTAAATTTAGAAATTAATCACATTGATGTGACTACAGCATTTTTAAATAGTGAATTAATTGAAACAATTTTTATGACACAACCTGAAGGATATAAATAAATAACAAGGTATGTTTGTTGAAAAAGTCAATCTATGGTTTGAAGCAGTCCTCTAGGATGTGGAATAAACAAGTAGAAAAATTATTACAAAAATTAGGTTATAAAATATCATTGTATGAACCTTGTGTATTTTATAAGAAAATTTCTAATAGTATTGTTATAATAGCTTTATATGTAGATGATTTTATTATTTTTTCAAATAATAATGAAGAAAAGAATTTATTAATAAAGGTTTTATCAGAAAATTTTAAAATTAAAGATCTTGGTGAAATTAAGAAATGTTTAGGTTTAAATATAACAAGAGATAATATTAAACATGAAATAAGAATTAATCAAAAAGATTATATTTTGAAGTTATTAGATAAGTTTTCTATGGCAGAAGCAAAAACAGTTTCAACACCAATTGAAGCTAATTTAAAACTTGAAAAAGGTTTAACTTGTGATGAAACAATTCCTTTTCGATGTTTAATAGGCTCTTTAATGTTTTTAGCAGTAAATACTAGACCAGATATAGCATTCGCTGTAAGTTTCATGAGTCAATTTAATAATTGTTATGAAAGTATTCATTTTAAACATGCTAAGAGAATTTTAAAATATTTAAAAGGAACAATAAATAAAGAGTTAACTTTTAAGAAAGATTCTATATCAGTTTCCGCATACACAGATGCAGATTGGGGTAACGATATAAATGATGCTAAATCATATACAGGTTTTATTTTTAAACTTGGTAAAAGTAGTTTTTCTTGGGAAGCTAAGAAACAGCATTCGGTAGCGCTTTCAAGCACAGAAGCTGAATATGTAGCTATTTCACAAGCAGCTAAAGAGGCAATTTTTATTAAAGGTTTCCTAAAAGAACTTTTAGATCACTCTGATACAATTATTATGTATAACGATAATCAAAGTGCTCACAAGTTAGTATCAAATCCTGTATTTCATAACAGAACAAAACACATAAATGTAAAGTATCATTTTATTAGAGAAAATGTAGAAAAAGGTGACATAGATTTAAAGTACATTCCAACTAATGAAATGATAGCTGATGTGTTAACTAAAGGTTTACAGAGTTCAAAACATAATTATTTTATTCAGAATATGGGACTAGAATAATAAATATATGGACAACGATTTGTGAACGATTGAATTAAGGGGAGCTGTTAGAAAACAATTTTTATTTTAATTCCATTGTTCAAAATACGTTGCGCCATCTATATGAGAAATGTTAAAGGTTATATGTAGAGTGACAGTTCATTGTAAGCCAATCTCTATAATCTATGTTTCATTAGTTTTAGTTTGTTTTTATTCATCTTTTACTTTGTTTAAATAAATAGTTAAAGCAAAAACTCCAGATTTAGTTTCCACACCCAATACCTCTACATAAAACAGCCATGTTTCGGAAGTGTTTCACCTATAATGCTGTCAACCTGTTTAACGCCTTGACCAAAGATTTAAAATCATATATATTCATACACTCTAAAAAATTTAAATTTCATTTAAAATCATATTTATTAGATATTCAGAAGGGTTAGGTTTAGGTAATTTAATATTGTTGTTGTGTAACTTTTTTTTTTCTTTCTTTTAATTTATTATTAAAATATTTATTTATTGATTTATTAATCATTATTTTTTCGTATAGATCATTAGATTATAATATTAGTGTTAAGCCGGCGACGGACGATGAGCGATAATATAATATATATTATAGCTCGGCAGTAAGCTATAATATTATATTATATTATTACTGCAGTGCACTCAAATATATATATTTTTATTTTTCAATATAGTAGGCTGATTTAGTGAACTATATGGTGTAGAAAATGGCGAGGGCGAAAGACTTTTTATTACTTGATACCATTGATAGCTCATCAGAAGATGAATCAGATGCTGAAAGCGACAATTTATTAGCAATTATGGTTAGTAACCAAAAACAAGCACCAAGATTCTGGTTATCTAATCATATCAAATACCGAAAAGAACGAGGAGAATTTTCACTTTTTAACGAATTAAGTGACGAAAAATTTACAAATTATTTTCGAATGGACAGAACTAAATTTTATGAACTTCATGATCTAATAAAAATGATATAGAAAAGCAAAACACAAATATGCGAGAAAGCATTAGTTCGTTAGAGCGACTGGCAGTTACTTTAAGGTATGTAGATAGATTATACTTAGTTATAGGAAAGTAAAAATTACTGAAAAACAAAAGAGTTTAGAAAAAGGTGTTTATTCAAAATAAAATTTACATATCTGTGTAGTGTCTTTGGTTAATTATGAAGCTTCTTATGCTTTCATGGTGACTGGCATTCGTTCCAGGAGAGACAGGATTACTGCATTGTATTAAGTTTGAGTCATGACATGAGTCTTCGTACTGTGTATTTACTGTAGTCGAAGTCGTTGAGTCCTCGAACTGTATCTGTGAAGTCGGCGGAGAAAAGTATGTACATCAGACTGTGGAACAGCGGAACCACTTGAATTTGATGAACGTGGAAGGGAAACTAAATATGTGTTATGTTGGGACTGCATTGGAAAATAATTTTGTGCTGGTGTTCCATGTATCTCTTTCGATGCCTCTTCTCGGACCTCCATAACAATGTCAAAGATCTTTCGTTGGACTTTTATTTGCAAATATTCTGACAAATCGTTAGTATAGGCGTACATACTATCAAAAAACTTCTTTAATGCTGTGTCTTCCTTTGGCTTCACATTTTTTCTTGACTAAGTAATTCTTTTCTAAACAAGTTTCTCTCATTCGATCTTTGAATTCTCCTTTTTGTTCTTGTTCAAAATATTCAGTGATTTTATCAATTTTTCTTTTAGGTCGCGGTGTATTATAATGGGTTGCTTCCTGCGATTCATTATTTGTTGCCACTTCAAAATTTTCTTCTGTCTGTGTATTTCCAAGAGTGTCAACAGTTTCATTAGTATCTGTTTCTATATCTTGAGTAGCGGATGAAGCGTTGGTGTCCCTTCTTCGATTTGTTAAGTGTGGTAGTATAAATTCCATTTGTTTTTCATATTTCCAGACTCTACTGTCACTACTTGCTGCTTGCCCTGTTGTAGTTTTTTTTTTTATTCAAAGCTTGTCTATGACCATCTCGCAGTTTCTTCCACATACATTTGGCTTCTTTAACTGAAATAAAATAAACAATTATGTATTTTTTTTGCAGGTGTCTAGCTACGGGGGACACATTCAGATCAATGGCTTATAGTTATAGGATGGGGGAGAGAACAGTTTCAGAAATTGTAGAAGAGGTCTGTGATGCATTGTGGACTCACCTTAGACCCCGGGTTCTTGCAGAGCCCACCACTAGTGATTGGAAAAAAATTGCAAAAGATTTTAAGGACAACTGCCAGTTTGATCATTGCCTCGGTGCAATTGACGGCAAACATGTTACTATAAAAGCACCTCCTAAGTCTGGATCTAATTTTTTAATTACAAAAAACATTTTCTATTGTTTTGTTGGCAGTTGCTGATTCAAACCGAAAATTTGTTTATGTTGATGTAGGATCTATGGGAAGATTTAGTGACAGTGGTATTTTAAACGATAGTGTATTTGGAAAAAAAACTCAAAAATGGAAGCTTGAACTTGCCACATGATAAGCCTCTATATCCAGGCGGAGTAGAAATGCCATACGTTTTTGTAGGGGATGAAGCGTTTCCGTTGATGAACAATTTACTGCGTGCATATCCGCAATCGAGGTTATCGGAGTCCAGAAGAGTGTTTAATTATCGGCTATGCAGAGCACGCAGAGTAGTAGAAAATGCCTTCGGTATATTGGCGGCTCGATTTAGAATATTTAGAAGACCCTTTGAGTGCCGCCTTGAACTAGTTGATAAAATGGTTAAAGCCGCATGCGTTTTACACAACTATTCAATCAAATGTAATTTGTATTCAATGAATGAAGACGAAATTGAAGATCTAGATGACAGTCAACTGACGCCCTTGGCTCATTCTGGATGTAGATACTCCGACGAAAGTTTTTAGTAAGGGAAGAATTCTGTAGATACTTTAACCATATTGGAACCGTTCCTTGGCAAATGATGCGTATACAAAATAGACTATTTCCATTATAATTAGATATTATGCATGTTAGGAGAATAAAAATTGTCTTTCAAAATATTTCAACACTCTGTATAATAGAAAGAAAGCCATTTAGGACATGTTTATAAGAACTTTTGTCATAAAATTAAGTAAGTAATAACAGCCTAAACTTTGGCTATAGTATATATATATATATATATATATATATATATATATATATATATATATATATATATATATATATATATATATATATATATATATATATATATATATATAGCCTTTTTATTTAAAAAAGTAGGGGTATTTAGAAGAATATACGTGACATATTTAAATAAAACTAAATGGGAGCAAAACATACCGTCTGGTATATCGCATTCAGCTATGATATTTCTCCAAGCTGCTTCCTTAAGTTCATTGTTTTTGTAGTCATTGGTATCCACTTTCCATAGACATGGATATTTTCTCACACTTTCTATGAAATGTTCCATATTCTTCACAAAAATAGCAACTAATTTTACAACCTACTAAAACCTAACCTACAAAATCTATTTTTCAAATCACGTAAAACGCACGCCACGCACCTATTTGCTTTCTTCGCGGGCACCGCAACGCAAGAGGGGGGAAATATATATCCTAAAAATCGCTCGGAAAGCATATTCGTTCATTTATGAAATATATCGCCCAATATCGCCGGGATATAGATATATATTATAGCATCAATGCGCTGCGACCTGCACTTTTTAATGCAAAGCGATATTTTTAAAATATGTGAGCTATAATATATATTATATTATCGCTCATCGTCCGTCGCCGGCTTTAGACTGTAAGCATTACTGTAATTTTTTGGGTTAAGTGTGAGTGGCTTTTTAGCCAGACTTCGCCCATTTATTTATTAAATAAAGCCATTATTATTATTATTATTATTAATATTACATCGCCATGGTTGTAACAGCTAGTAGTGAGGAATTCTTGATGAATTTGGCCGACATCGGACTAATGCGAGTAACAAAGTGGATGAGGAGGCAAAACCTTCAACTTGCACCTCATAAAACGGAAGCAGTTCCACTAACGACGAGAAAAATAGCTAGACTATATTTTAATGTAGATCAAACAATAGTTAATCCGAGTAGTGCTATTTATCTATAAGCCTTGATCGCCCTATAAGAGCCCTCTTCCCCCTTTTTTTGTGGTTGACTGGTCAGCGATGCTTCACGGTGGAGTATCAACACAAGCCAAATTTTTTAATGTAGTTTTTATGAAGGTCTTTTCTGTACCACGTTAAGTAAGTTTTTATTCTTAACTTTTAGAGCAATAATTGTCTAACCATTGTATTTCCATTTTAGTGTCCTGAGGAAGGAATGAATAAATTCCGAAAGCTTGACAATTAACAAAGTGTATTAATTCTTTGTCAAACCCTTCCGACTGCAACCCCACTAGCTCCTAGATTTTCTTTCTCACTAGTCAGTCGAGACTACTTTCTGTTTATTAATTTAGATATATTTAATAATATAACAAAAGCCAACTGAGAAGTCCTTCATTCTCAAGTTTTACATATATTTATAAACTAACAAACCACATTCCGTAATATATAAATAAGGTATTTTACACTTAGAAACTAACAATTTGATTTCATCATTTATTCTACAATAAGTAATATTCAAATATATTACAACTGGTAAAATTGGAGGCGAAGCACTGGAGGGAGAAACTGGCAACGATAATACGGGACGGAAAATCCGGACAATCTACAGTCAAATTCAAATAGAAACCAGGATCTAGGTTTTGAAGTAGGTAATGGTAAATCCAGATATTTTGGAATTATAATAATAATAATAACTCCCGTATATAGCGTTTAACGCCTTGGGAGTAGCAAGGTACAGCTTGCCATGTTAGAGCCGTTCGGTATACAAGGAAGGTAATGTGTCTAGCACTACGCTTCAACCGCCTATTATTACCTCAGGATTATGAATCCGAAGTACTCATTTAAGGCTGAGTCGACCCAGGTACCCAAACTGTTTTTATTTTAATAAAAATAGTTGGCTGATGAAATGCCGGATGTGGGATTCGAACCCACAACCTTGAGATTGGTAGACGAGAGCCTGTGCCTCTACGCCACCGGGCACCTTTATTTTGGAATTATACCACATAAAAATATTGATATATTATATAATTGATATATTATGTACGGATCACAGTCATTTTTCATTTCAGGTTAAGAAGGCTGGTCTTTCTGACTCTTCCAGTACTAGCACCACCTTTATCTTCTTGGTACAACCCGCCGCAGAAGGAATATCAATATTAGAAGAACTAAACAAGCCTTTCATGGCTGCTAACAGTAAAAAATATGTTAATGCCCAACTTCTTAAGTTTTCTTATGACGATTGCCAAACCTTAAAGGAGGGTTTATAAACTTGACGTTGTCGTTGAACGGTATAACCCTACTTATGATTTGGTTTACTGTAAAAAACTTCTAAGTGGACATCAGGCCATGGTCAGGCCGTACAGCAGACGTCATGTCAACGGAGTTTATGAACGTTCTCGTGTATTTCAATAATTTTAAGTTGAGTACGGAAAATAGAACAGCACGACGGCAACGAAAGTCACGATTATAAACCGTCCTTTATAGTGGAAGATTTGGAGTTTAGGCAATTCGTCAAAGCACTAAATCCGAGTTACGAGTTGCCGACAGGTCAAACCATCGCTTAAAGTTACATACCAAGTCTGTATGAAGAATACGTTTTGCGTGTTACATCATCAATCAGTTCTTCTGACTACGAACGCTTGAACCTCTAAAACCAACGACATTTCTGTTGGAACAACAGTGCATTTTATGGACGATGGTTTTATATTCCGTTCCGTATTAATGAAATGCACCCATTTTGACCATTTATACACATGAAAAAATAGCAAAAAAACTTAAATACGCCACAGAAGAATGGTTACTGGAAATAGGATTTTACTAACAATAACAGACAATGCGGCCAATATTAAAGCTACGATTTTAAATTCCCTTGGTTGGAAATATTTTGGGAGTTATGCCTTCACCTTTAATTTGATTGTTCAAAGCCCTTTAAATTTAGACCTAGCAAAACTTTGTTGGCAGGGTGAATATGATGGGCATTTTAAGAAAACTCCAAAAACAACGCCAAAATTCAAAAAATGCTGCAGTTAAGAATCCGTTGAAACTTATCCAAGATGGGCCAACGAGATGGAATTCTACCTACTATATGTTGCCGAGATCAACGGTATCACAACAAATTCAATCATCAAAACAAAATGTGTTAAAAATGAGTTTTAATCCAAGAGCTTGCTTATGTCGACCCATTTCGACTTTTTTGAAAAGGTGCAACATTTCATTTTAAGAAATTTAAATTACAATTTACTAATGAAAATGAATCAACTGGCAGAGATTCAATATCGAAACTTAATTACTGGCAAATAAACACATTGCAAAATGTGATATCTGTAAGCAAAATATTTCTTTTAACTCATCGGTTTCAAATTTGAAAAGAGATGTAATGAAAAAACCTTACTAGGAAAATTGGAGGGAGAGTACTGGAGGGAGAAACTGGCAACAATAATACGAGGAGACGGAAAATCCGGAGAATCTACAGTCAAGTTAAAATAGAAACCAGGATCTAGATTTTGAAGTAGGTAATCGTAAATCTAGATATATGTATAATAATACCACATAAAAAAAATGAGATATTATATACGGGTCACTGACCTAGTCATTCTTCATTTCAGGTTAAGAAGCCTGGTCTTTCTGATTCTTCCAGTATTAGCACCACATTTTTATCCTTGGTGCCACCCGCAGCAGAAGGAATATCAATATTAGAAGAACTAAAGAAGTCTTTATGGCTGCCAAAAGTAAAAAAATATTAATGCCCAAGCTCTTAAGCTGTTGTTGTCTTAAGCTTTCTTATTATGATTGCCAAATAGTAATGGAAGTAATAGCAATAGAGTAATGGAAGATTTGGAATTTAGGCAATTTGTCAAAGCACTAAATCCGAGTTACGAGTTGCCGACACGTCAAACCATTATCGCTTAAAGTTACATACCAAGTCTGTATGAAAAATGTGTTTTGCGTGTTACGTCATCAATGAAGTTTCTTCGGTTTTTCTGACTACGGACGCTTGAACCTCTAAAACCAGCAACATTTCTGTTAGAACAACCATGCATTCTATAGACGATGATTTTGTATTCCGTTCCGTATTAAAGAAATGTGCGCATTTTGGTTATTTATACACATGAAAAAAATAGTGAAAAAGCTTAAATACGTCACAGAAGAATGGGTACTGGAAAATAAGATTTTACTAACGATGAAATACCATGCGGCCAACATTAAAGCTACGAGCATCGTACTCAGAGTACGACATAAATCGAGTAGTACAATTGAATACAAAAATCGAGCATCGGTGTATATCGGGCCAAAAAATAACCGTTAAGTTTCTGTTCGATTCGTCTGTATGTGTCTTACTGTTGGCGGTTGGAATGGCTATGAATGTTTGTAGGCATAATATGGATTAATAGATGTTTTGGTGCCTGAAGAAGCGACAATAAAGTCGCGAAACGTGGCAAAAACATTGTTTTCTTTCAAGCCTTCCCAAACACCAACGATTTTTTTTTCTGCTTATAAATATTCTAAACTAGTAGAGGTGTTAAAATTAGTTCAAAATATTTGTTTTAGTATTTATGTCGCCATCTATTTTCTATATGTAAAACCATTTATTGTATAGTTCAAGATCTGGCAAAAAATAAAATCAGCCCATACTCAGTTACCACTAACTAAAAGTGTTTTTTATTTACTCCTAGATATTCCAATTTTTCCACTGTAAATTTACAGATTCTGAGAGCTACCGTTTCGGCCGGCAAGAAATAGACAGAGATGACTCCCAACGGAGCTAGCTTATTTTTCCAATTAACGAGTAAACAGTCCTCATCACATGGAAAAATAAACTAGCTCCGCTGCTATGCCAAAGCTGGCTTGAAAACTTCATATGAGAAGAATACTAAAAAATCTACATCAACGAAAAGTGTGATAAGATCGTGAAACTAATGATAACAATAACTGTGGAAATATTGTTTAGTGACCCACGACCCAGCTACAGACAAACAACCAAATTACGGCCCAAATTAATTCCGAGAGCCACCTAAGATTCAAACACCTTCACAAAATGAAGCTAAGCGCCACACTTCTGAAGAGAAAATGAGCATATAGATAAAACTGTCCAACATGCTATGCGATCTTCATTTCCTAGCGACGTCTGGCGTCCACGTCTCGCCGCACACTGGTTCGTTTTTTGAACGTACGTGGGTAAACCTGTATACTTATCAATGAAAAGTAATGTATAGCTTTATAGAGAAACAAACCAGCGCGGCGAGCCACGGACACCAGACGTCGCGCGTCGCTAGGAAATCACACCTTTAGTCAGCTGTTTCGGATTGTCACCTTAGTTTCCTAGTCGTTTATGTTGGGTGTTAACGATGTGCGTCTCTCGAAGAATGGCTGAATGGCTAAATGCTGAAGTCTTGTTGGATTGCCCTCCTTTCGGACATGCTAGCAAAATACTTGTTGGTCGTCGTCATATCGGATGTGAACAAATATATTCAACTAAAATGAATTGTAAAAAAAACTCATCAAACTTAAAAATAATTTATCAACATTCAACATGATGATCCTTACACTAACATAACATGAAAAATTACTAAAAATAAAAGTCAAAAAAATATATAACAAATTTTAGACAAATTAAAGTAATATAATGTCCAATCATTTGTTAAAAATACAATATAAAAAAGAACAAATCAAAAGTATCAATAATATAATGCACAAACGCAAGTAAAATATAAATACTGGTAAACTAAATTATAGAAGTTATAGATAGAAAGTTTAGGAAAAAAAACTAATCCTAATTTATAATTCTTACTTTATAAATTAACTGATTTCTTATAAATCTCTTTACTAAATTATAATCTAAACTGAGAGTGCTATCACAACATTCAAACGGCTTTACATTGCCAATAGCACATACATTTTTGACATAAAGTCTACAATGTTTATTATTGTCAGTAAAATCAATTTCATAATGGTAGGAATCATTATCAGAAGATCCAATAAGATTTACAGACCATCTGAATATTTTCTCTGCATAATCATATAAAAAGCATACCTTAAATAATTTAGATAATTTTTTAATAATATAACAATCTGTTATATTTTGCTCAAGACCGGCATCAAATGGAATACCTATAATATCAAATTCTAATAAATGTTCATAATGGTTTTGCTTAATATGGTCGTAAAGTTCGTTAAATGAGAAATGACCGGTACAGTCTTCAAAATCTTTTAATGGACAATCAAATGTGCCAAATATACAAGACACTTCATGTTCTTTAATATACTTTGGTTTAGCAACAAATTTACAATTGGGATATTTACATGGGTATTCCATTTTCATCGCAATATTTTCTAAATTGCGGTTTGGAGCTTGAATAAAATTTCCTTTACATTGAGGGCATTCTTTCATTTTAGGTTGACAAATGTTACATATACCATGCCCACGTTCGCACTGATAAATAGGTGGAATCATATAGTAAAAACATACCGGGCATTCTAACTCAGACAAAAGATCTTTATTTATCTTTGAATTATAACGGAAATTACCAACATCTTGAACTAAGTTTTCTTTAGTGATATCTATATTCGCAACTACGCTAACTGGGTCGTTTAAAGATTCCTTCATAGAGTCCTTTGATATTTTAATTGTTTTTCCAATTCTTTCACTAATAGAAAGTTCTTGTGCATTATTCCCACTTTTAAACAAAACTATATATGCATAATCATCCATTTCATGTTCCGATCGCAAAAAAGATAAAGTGAGGCTAACTATTTTATTTTCTGTATTTCTTTCAATAAGGTATATTTCTTCAGCAAATGGAAATATGTAAGAAACACTGCCATTATTTACAAAATCAACCTCAAACTGATTGTTTTTTAGAATTAAAACAGGATGGTCGTGTTCGAAATGATCTAAAATATCATTTGGGCTGCCCTTCCATTTGCACTTGCAATTTGGATCGTTAGAAATTTTACTGGGACATTGAATAATTCTATAATAACATCTAGTTTCGTGTTTTACTACCTCAGATGGAAATAAATACTCCAAGCATCCAGTAAGTTGATTGATGCAAGGAAACTTTTGATGCTGAATTGCACTATCGTAAATATCATTTCTAATAAAACCATCGCCCAGATTTTGCAGATCATCAGAACATCTTCCACAAAGTGAGCCAAGTGTTGAGTGTGTATATGTCGGGATCACTGAAAGATACTTTTTGCATCGCAAACACGTTAGTTTCAACGTGATATCTTCACTATCTGAAACAAGAATAGACAAATAAATGTAAATTACATTTCTTAAGTTTAAGTTTCTTAAATTTTTAAGGTTTAACAAAACAGACTAGCAAAATTATCCAACAAATTCACAATTGACGAAATTGGCTACTGACGAAAGGAAGATCCCCGTTAGACGGTTTTGCATATTTATTAACACGAATGCCGCCGAACAACGAGGTAAATGTTTCATGTACGGCGGTTGTTGCTAAATATACAGGGTGTTTCAAAAAAACATGTGCCATATCTCGTGGGGAGATTTCTCACGTAAAAATAAGATTTATTTTTCATATCAACATAGGTCCGATTCTGCTTTGTTTCGTAGCTACTCTACAGGGTGTTAAATTCTTAATAATTTTTCGATTTATTATAATTTTCTCCAAGTACTTTTAGTGATTTGAATGAAATTTTGAGGGTAAAAATTACTAAAAGTGCTACATATTTTGGCTATCTGGAATCTGGCTATCACTGGAATATTTTTCAAAGAAGAAACATGGGCGCCACTGACTTTCTTTTGATATCAAAATTGTGTAGGCCGTTTAATGCCAATTAAAAGTTATCTCAATATTTTGTCAAATTCGGCCTCCTTGATGAGATAAACGCAATTTTATTAATCACAATTAATAAAATAAAAATGAAATTAATAAATTATATATTTTAAGTTATTATTAAATATTATTAATGTCGTTATTATTATGAAAACACGAAGTTTTTATTATTTAACTTTAATGATTAACTCAAAAATACATTAATAAATTGGCAACATGCCATCAACTTAACGCCATATTTTTACTACTACTACTGAATAATTAACTAACTACATTATCACGTGACCTCATGTCTGCCATAAATAAAAAATATTAATTTCAGATCATGTAGCGCCATCTAACCAAAGTTGATGGAAAATAATCTTATTGTACTGTGTAGTAAACTGTAATTTAGGATGAAATCTGTTTTCTCCAACACGTCCTCTCAATACAATTATTTTAGCAACAAAGTAACAAAATAAACATATTTCTTTATTTTTACTTAATTCTAGACATACTTAACAAAAGTTTAAAATTTCATGCCTAATGCTGACCTGAACTTTTCAAATTTTATTCTAGGCAAAGGTTTTGTAAATAAATCAGCTATTTGATATTCAGTTTTAACATAAACAATTTTAACAATTCCTTCATCTATTTTCTCTTTTATAAAATTAAACTTAATGTCAAGATGTTTGTAGAATGAATGTAGAATGTAGAATGTTTAGGAGGGGAGTTAATCACCGCGACCTTATAGATCTATTGTGTGTTCCCCTTTCTTGAGTTATAACGAGTTATAACTCATCATACAGTCTCAGAGCTTTAAGAAAAGCCAGTATCTGAGACGGCTCCACAGAGGCCAGCTCTCCATCCTCGACATCAGATGTACCAAGGTTCATGGCACGAATGGTCGTCGTCTCGGCGCACTCAGTGATAAGGTGTTCTGGTGTTTCCCCATTTTCCCCACAAAATCTGCATTCGCCGTTGTTTCTCAGTTTCAGCCTACTGAGGTGTTCGTTGAGGAGACAGTGTCCTGTTAGAAACCCCGTGACAATCCGAAGATTGTTTTTACTTAAATCAAGGAAAACCTTTGATTTTTCTCGGTCATAAGTTCTAAGGAACTTTTTCGTGTGCCTTAGACCGTTGGAGGACACCCATTCCAAGTTACGGATGGAGTCTTCCAGATTCTTCAGTTCCGCTTTCAGTTGGTTCCCGTTTGGAAAACAGAACGGTTCTGGTCCAGTTAGTGGAGTGCTCGCTCCTTTTCTAGCTAGACCATTTGCTTTTTCATTGCCTTCTATCCCTTGGTGAGCAGGCACCCAGAGTACGAGGACTTTATTTTCTTTGCCTAATTTGTTGAGCTTCTCCAGGCATTCTTTGACCAACTTCGAATTGATGGTTACTGAGTTGATCGCGTTAAGTGCTGCTTGACTATCGGATAGGATGGCAATTTCCTGTTTTCGATAGTTCCTATCTAAGATAAATTGTACGCATCTTTCGATAGCGCAAATTTCTGCCTGAAGGATACTGGGGTAGGTGCCCATTGGTTCGGAGTATTCAGTTTTCGGCCCAAATACTCCTATCCCTGTCCCTGCTTTGGTTTTGGAAGCATCCGTATACCACATGATGGTATGGTCTTTTATATGCTGAGTAAGCGTCTTTTTGTTCCTATCCTTTTTATTACTCAATACTACAGTGAGGTGTTTCTCAAAGTTGTAAATTCTTGGTATGTCATCCACTGGGAGTTGGAGAAGTGGAATTTCCTTTTTGAGGGTGTTCCAAGCCCCTGACCTGAAAATTCTCCCAGTACTGTTTCCATCAGTAACCATTCTAATCATTGTCGCATTGGCATAACTACCGACGACAATGTGCAGTGGTGTTAGGTCTAGAATGACCTCCATTGCTGCTGTTGGACATGTTCTCATGGCACCTGTGATGCAGATACATGCCAGTCTCTGTACTTTGCACAGGTTTTGCCTTGCTGTACGTTGCTCTAGTTTTGTATAAAACTGCTCCATAAGTAATTAAATTATCATGGTATACATCCAGCGCAAAATGTTAGAGGCGCAGCCCCACCTATTTCCCGCCAGTCTTCTGCATATCATGAGAGCCTTTGTGGCTTTGCTGGTAATGTTCTTAATATGCCTGTTCCAGAGAAGTTTACTATCCAGAGTTATTCCCAGATATTTCACTTCCTGTGATGACAGTATTTCCTTTCCATCTAGATGGATTCTTTTCAAGTTTTTCAAACTTCGCTTTCTGGTGAATGGCACTACTGCGGTTTTATCTGAGTTAATACTCAGCCCGACAGTCCTGCACTCTCAGCGATGCGGAATCCTCTTTGAATAATATCACACAGGGTGCCTTCATGTTTCCCCCGTGCAATGATGACTATGTCATCTGCGTACCCTATGCAGTGTATTCCCGCTAGAGTTAATTCTTCCAGTAGTTCATCCACTACCAAGCTCCACAGTAGGGGGGAGGTCACTCCACCTTGTGGAGTTCCTTGCGTTGTTTTAACAACTACAGTTTTGGTACCTATCTCAGCCTCTGCTGTTCGTGTTGAGAGCATTTCCCAAAACCAGCGAATTATCGTACTGTTCACCCCTCTTGTTTCAAGAGATCGCTTGACCACCTTTTGAGATATATTGTCAAACGCCCCTGCAATGTCCAAGAAGGCACAAAGTGCTGTTTCTTTGCTATCCAGGCTTGCCTGTATTAGATCAGTTAACTGGTACAGAGCAGTTTCTGTGGATCTGCCCGCTCTATATGCATGCTGACTATCGTGCAGTGGTTTAACCTGTAGATGATTTACTCTAATATGGTTGTCCACTACTTTCTCCATCGTTTTTAATATGAACGATGTGAGACTAATAGGCCTAAATGATTTGGGGTTAGCCCAGTCAGTTTTGCCTATTTTGGGTATGAAGATGACTTTAGCTCTTCTCCAGATGGTTGGTATATGGTCAAGAAGTCGTTTATTATTCTCAGGACTATTGGCTAAGCAAATGGCTGCTCTGTTATCTTCGTATATTTGAATTGGTTCATTAACTTCTAACTTAAAATCAAGCAAAAGTTTGCGTACCCAACAAACCTCTGTTACAGCCAAACTCAATGCTACGTATTCCGACTCTGTAGACGAAATTGATACATTTTGTTGTTTTTTACTGGTCCAAGATATTGTACTATCAAACATTTTAAAAACAAAACCTTTTGTCGACTTTCTATCAGTGGTATCACCACCCCAGTCTGAATCCACATAACCTGTTAAAATATTTCCATTGGGTTTAAAACACAATTTTAACTTAATAGTACCTTGAATATATCTAGGCACTCGTTTTAATGATTTATACAAATTTTCATTGGTTTTTGATTGAAATCTACTCAATATGCTTATACTTTCACATAAATCAGGCCTGGTGGCCAAAGCAGCATACATAATACTACCTATTATTTTTCAACACAATTTTTGCAATTCTACATTATTTTCTTCTGATTGAAATTTTTAGATCTATGTTATTGTCAAGAGGAGTATTAATACTTTTACAATTATCCATCTGAAACCTTTTTAATACATTTTTTAAATAATTCTCCTGACTAAGCTCTGTATAACCTAGTTCTAAATTTTGTTCAATCTGTATACCCAAATATTGAGATATTACACCTAAATTTTTCATTTGAAAATTCTTGTTCAATAGTTTTTTTAAATCAGTTACTTCATATTTATCAGTGCCTAAAATTAACACGTCATCTACATATAACAATAAATAAAGCTTATTTTCTTTACATTTAGAATATAAACAATAGTCATTTTGTGATCTTATAAAATCATTTTGTATCACTAAAGAGTCAAAATTTTTATTCCAACTTTTTGGAGATTTTTTTAAGCCATAAATAGACTTGTTTAGTTTACAGACAAAATCACTATTATTTATGTCGTTACCTGGAAGTGACATGTATACCACCTCCTCAATATCACTATATAGAAATGCTCCACGGACGTCCATCTGGTGTATGAGCTGCTTAATCATGTTTGCTACTACAAGCAACATGCGAAAGGTTGTCAACTTGGCTACAGGAGCGTATATGTCGTATAGCTCGGTGTCGCAGCCTTGTTGGAAGCCACGTGCAACCAATCTCGCTTTAAACTCACGATCACTTTTTTGTTTAAGCACCCACTTACTTTCGATCACTTTTTTATCTGCGGGCCACGGCACTTCCGACCACGTATTGATTTTTTTTAACACTTTCAGCTCTTGATCTACTGCTTCTTGCCACTTCGATGAGTTTTCACTTGATATTCATATGTGATTGCTTGTTCTGTTTCTGTGTAAAAACTTACATCGTAATCTCTCATCCATACTGGTTTTCTTATGTCTCTTTTATTTAATCTTATGTTTTCTTCTTGATTTTCTTCTGAATCTATATTTACATGTTCTTGATTTTTTAGTAGTTCTTAGGGTGTATCACTTTCTGTTTCTTGTTGTAATTTTACTGTTTCTTTATTTTTTAGTGAAACAATGGTTTCTATTTCATTTTCAGGAATAAAAAAAACATCTCTATGTATACCAACTTCATTCTTATCAGGGAAATATATGCGATAGCCTTTTACTGTATTGCTATAGCCTACAAAGATTCTTATCTCACTTTTAGCATATAACTTTGCCCTTTTTTGTTTGGGAATATGTACAGAACATTTTGTGCCAAATTCTCTGAAAAAAGTAATATCAAAGTGACTTTTGAACCATAGTTTATGTGGGGTATCTTTCCTAGTAGAGTTACAACCAACTTTATTTAGAACAAATATTGCTGCATTCAAGGCTTCTGCCCAAAGGTTTTTATTTAAGTTTTTACTGTGTAACATTGTTCTTATGGTTTCGACTAGAGTTCTCATATCTCTTTCAGCACGACCATTTTACTCTGGTGTGTATGGACAAGTTGTCTCGTGTATTATTCCGTTACTGTCTAGCAAGGATTTACATTATATATAGTAGCAGTATATATACATTTTTATTGACATATTCTAAGCCGTTATCTGATCTAAGTTTTCGTATTTGAGAGCCTGTCTGATTTTTCACCATTTTAATAAACTTTTCAAAGTGATCAATAACTTCTGACTTGTATTTTAGGAAAAATACAAATCTATAGTCCAAAAAATCATCGTTAAATAGTAGAAAATATCTTGCTTGCCCCAGTGATGCTACTTCAAAAGGACCACATAGATCGGCATGCATAAGTTCACAAATATTATTGGCTCTAAAGTTACTTACTTGAAATGACAATCTGTGTTGTTTTCTTAGGAGACAATCAGTACAACACGGATTTTCTTGTTCTTTATATTTTATCTCATGTTTCTTTAATGTTTTTCTAACTTGTTCAAAATTTACATGTGCCAATTTTTTATGCCAGTCCGTTAAACTTTCTGTTAAATGACATTCTTCAGTCTCATTTTCAGCTAACACACTTTCTTCTGAGCTTTTGTTTTTGTCATTAAATAATTTTACAATATACAACCCATTCTCTTCTTTATCACCTTTTAAAATTTCTTTTTCATTTTTTGAGACTATGACTTCGTTTTGTTTAAAAAGGACTTCACCTCCATTCTCAACAACTGCATTTACTGAAAGCAAATTTTTGCTTAACTCGGGCACTAATAGTACATTGTTCAATATGTATTTTTCACCTACTATTTGTCCTCTTCCAACAGCTTGCATTTTTTCGTTTTCCTTAGCAACTAATATCTCACTTTTTTTTTATCTACTATGCAATTGAAAATATCTGCATTGTTGGTCATGTGAGAAGTACATCCCGAGTCAACAACAAACTCTTCACATTGACTGGGAAAACAGTGAGACAGTAATGCTACTTTATTATCATTATTTTTAGAATGGTGTGAGTGTGAGTTGGTACCTGATGTTTCACCTTCCCCTTTTCTAAAAAAACAATTTTCTTCTTTATGGTTGGTTTTCTTGCAAATTTTACACATAATCTTATTTTTGGAATGACATTCTTTGGCATAATGTCCTGGTTTTCCACATAAATAACATTTTCTTTCTTGGTTACTGTGCTTTTTATTGATAAATCCTTTTTGTCTTCTGTCTTCAGCCCTAAAGGCTACTGTTTCTTCAATAGCTTCTTTCTGGTTAAACCTTGCCCTCTTCAGCAATTAATCGACAAAACCTAACCGGTGTTGATTCCCATGCTGTGGAGAAATGTTTAAATTGATCAGGCAATGTGGAAAGAATTTTTGACATGAGCATTTCATCATCAATTGTTTGGTTTAGAGTTTTTAAGCGGCAACATAGGTTTTCCATCTTACTGATATGAACGCTCATATCGGTATTTTTTTCATATCTGAAGTTCAAAAATTCTCTCTGGAAAATACCGCATATCTTTTTAAATATTTCATGTGAATTTTCACAATTTAAAATATGCATCATTAATTTTTTATCAAATATTGCTTTTTGTGCCTGAGCATCTTTTTTCCAGTTGTTTCTCTCACTGTCTACAGTTAAATTGTCTAACTTATTAGTACCATCAACCATTTCATATAGGCTACTTGCCTTAAAGAAAATTACAATCTGGAATTTCCATATCTCGAACGATTCACCATCTTTTAATTTGTGTAACAAGGATAAATCATCTGAAGACACCATTTTGCTTCACAACGTTTGCCGGGTAGGTATCACAAAGGTTTTAAGTTTTTACAGTTTTTAGATCACAAAGGTTTTATTTTTTTATGCACAAACGGGTCTGGGTGACTGGGCCCATAACCTGTCGTTATTATTATGAAAACACGAAGTTTTTATTATTTAACTTTAATGATTAACTCAAAAATACATTAATAAATTGGCAACATGCCATCAACTTAACGCCATATTTTTACTACTACTACTGAATAATTAACTAACTACATTATCACCATACATGACCTCATGTCTGTCATAAATAAAAATATTAATTTCAGATCATGTAGCGCCATCTAACCAAAGTTGCAAAATAATCTTATTGTACTGTGTAGTAAACTGTAATTTAGGATGAAATCTGTTTTCTCCAACAATTAATTTTAGTTATTATTACTATTAGTCCAACATACAGCAATTTCAAATAATTATGGTATTAAGATAATTACAAAGAAACTAATTTTTAAAAGTTACTGTTAGACTTGCGACAAAATATCAAGAGACAACTTAATCAGCATTAAACTGTTTACACTATATCGCTAACAAAAGACAAAAAAGGGAGTGACGTACCATTGCGATAAAAAAAAGTAGTACAAGAATTAGTAATCCCAGATAGAACTCCTGGTCTATAAGGATATCGAGAAGTGGATATCGTCGTCATTATGAAAATAATACAATTATGCCACCTAACTTTTTAGGCGTTACCATGAATTTGGTAATAATTGGTAGGTATAGGTGGCGAAATAAAAGTATAGAAAATTTACCTACCTTTTAAAAATACGATTTTATTATAGACCAGGAGATTAAATCATATTTTGTTGTACTACTTTTTTTTTATCGCAATGGTACATGCTTTTTTAGAAAAATATTCCAGTGATAACCCATATGCACGTCGCTGGTGAATATGGCGACACTTTTTTAGCCTAAGCCCACGACCACACAGAAAGCGTTTTTTGCTTTTTTCGCGTGTTAAGAGTTGTTGAGACCGTTTCGATTTGTGTCCATTAAAAACACGCAAAAGAAGCGGCAGGTCTCCAGTTTCTATCAAGCTGTCGATTAGTAACGAGAAAGCTCTTGGAGTTCCCGGCCCGTTCATCAATCAATCCTTAAAGAAAGAGATAGGCGAGATCGGCGCGGTTAGCGTTGAAAAGACGAAGATGAGATATGCTCGAACGTTGAACGGGCTGGATATTCGACGACAAACGCAATCTACTGCTAGTGCCAGTGGTGTGTGTAAAAATAATTATTATTATTTGCCATTTATTTTAGGAATTTTAGTGTATTTGTGTATAGATTTTTTATGTTGTAGTTTTGTGGTTACCTACTTGAGTGTTATGATTATAATATAATATAATAAACAATTATAATTATATAATAGACTAGTAAATATATTACTAATAATTGCTGACGGAATTTTAGGACATGAGTTATTAAATTTTTTGAAATGAAAGTTTTTTACGAGTGCTGGGAGCAAAAATTCAAGGCCGTGACATACGAGCTAGCATACGAGACGGCGCGGCGCGGCGGCGGGGTAACGAAAAGTGATAACGGCTTAAAAATACGTGTTCACGTAACGTGTATTTGTGACCTGCAGTCCACGTGTTTATCAAAAATATTGATATTTTAGTACAAATTTTGTAAAAGTGAATCAAATTATTACGTGTAAAAAACTTTTGTTACGTGTAAAATAACAATTTGTTACACGTAAAAACCTATTTTTTACGCGTATAAAACCATTTGTTACCCGTAAAAAAACTATTTTATCCGCGTATAAGGCTATTTGTTACTCGTAAAAAAAACATTTTTTACACCTATAAAAATATTTGTTACTCGCAAAAAACGCAAAAAACTGTTTGTTACGCCGTAAAAACACATTTTTTACACATAAAAAAAAATATTTTTAAGCGTATTTTTTTTTAATTTATTACTTTTACCAACATATGTCCTTCACATTCCTTCAATTTAATAGAATCTTCCTAAACAGTAGATGTTCTCTATAAAAATGTTTTTAGATAATACCCTAAAATGAAAAAAATGCATACTATTTAATTTTTTAAAGTAATATTAGATATTACGTCCGCTTATGACGGGGTCTCATCTTAGAAATCCCTAAAGACGCTACAGAAAACAAAGTGATTTGTTTTCATTTACATCTTTTGCGAGACACTCTCTCATGCTCATATATAATCCTGTTATTTTGTTTTAGTCGCAAAATACGCTTTACGCAAAAATCGCTTTCTGTGTGGCCTTGGGCTTAAAATATGTCGCATCTATAGTAATTTTTACCCTCAAAATTTCATTCGAAACGCTAACAGTACTTGGAAGAAAATTACAATAAATCGCAAAAAATATTAAGACACCCCGTAGCTAGGAAATAAAGCAGAATCGGAACTACCGGGTGCGTCTCAAAAGTGGCTCACCCCTTCAACTTTTATTTTTTCAAATAAAAAAAATGAGATTTGGTATTGTTACGTTTTTCGTCGGTTCCGTGTGGATAGATAGTCACAACTTATTTAAACACAATTTATTTAACACTAATTAACAAAAACAATAACGATAAAAGACTTAAAGAACTATTTACAAACGATTTATAACTATTTATCTAGAAAGAATTTATTTTGAATTTTAGCGCGTTAACTGTACTCATCTATTTATGTTTGTCTTCTTTAGGCCCCAGCCGGTTTACATACCCACAGCTAAGAGTTCTCGAATAGCCGAGATTTGTCCATTCGTCCTTGAACGGCGCCAAGCGTATTAAGGTTGTCGCCCACTAGAACGCGGCGCGGCGCGGCGCTGTGAAGAGATTTTTTTCCGGCTGCGAAGGGACTGCGCCCACTATTGCGCGCTTTTGAAACGCGGAAACGCTATTTAGTTAGTCGAAGTGTTTTTTACTTACTGTAGTTTAGTTTTTAAAGCAATGAGTTCAAGTACGAACGAAAGCGTATTTTTTGTGCTCTTCTAATAGAGAAAGAGGAAGAGCAGGTGAAGAAGAAAAGGAAAGTTTGGACTCATAAGATTAACAAAAAAAGAAAGAAGTTTGGAGAATTTTACCATCTTTTTCCTTATTTAGACAAGAGCATTTTTTTCAGTATTACAAAATGTAAAGGAAACATTTTACGAACTGCTCAATTAAGGGTTTTAGAAGCATAACACCGGGTATCTCTACTCATCATATTTTTTCAGAAGAGACAAATTACTAATGATGCAATAATGAATCGCTTATAGCTGACGACTTTTGATAATTCTTATTTATTCTGATGTGTATATTAGCCTTAACTAATATATATTCTTATATTAGTTATGTGATGAAAAAACCCTAATCTTTTTTATATATTTAGGTAATTAGAATTTAAAAATTGGAGATTGTCACTTTTCTCCAAAAGTGGAGATTGCCGGTTTTGTTTCTACACCCCTCAATTATATTAAATCTTTGATAGAAAAACGCACACTGCAACGCGCCGAAACGCGGGAGACAGAAAAAAGTTGCTAGAGAAGTCTTCCGACTTCTTGACGGAAATTCCGCGGCGCGCTTCGACCCTGCGCGCTCTAATGTGCGTTGCTCCATTTAAATACATGGCAAGCAGACAAAAGAATTTCCCACATGGCGCCGCGCCGCGTCGCGCCTCGGTCTAGTGGGCGACAACCTTTAGTCAGCTTAGACCGGGTTCACACGGGTCCGCAACAGTATGTTAGTATATGACATAAATTAGGACTTATTGACGTATTCAGTTGTTTTTGATCACTTCCTGTTTCACCGGAAATGACTACAACTTTTGATTTTTAAATAGTACCATCGGTATTTTTTTACTTTATTCGATAGAAAATAGCATTCTGAATAGAATGACATATCATATGTCAACTTTTGACATTCTCGCTTAATAAAAAATCGTATTTTAAAATTCAATCTAGAGTGTCCTGGCCCTATTAAAAACACTAATTCTTAATCAAGGAGCCTTGGAAAATAGATATGATCGTCTAATGTTTTTAGTGTCTTGTCCTGGCCAGTTAGAAAATGCCCAAATAGTATTTTTAATCACATCTCATTTTTTTCAAACGGAACGAAGGTGACTCATCAGCATATTTAGAAAAAAAAATCAAAAATTTGGTACCAATCGCTTGGTATTTCGAATCAAGTTATTCTTATGAACCGCATTTTACAATTTCAAATAAACTATATATGCGACGAAAATGTCAAAAGTTGACATATGATATGTCATTCTATTCAGAGTGCCATTTTCTATCCAATAAAATAAAAAAATATCGAGGGGGCATTTAAGTCAAAAGTTGTAGTCATTTCCGGTGAAACAGGAAGGTATCGAAAACAATTGAATACGTCAATCAAAAAGTGCTTACGTACCAAATCTCGTTTTTTAATCGATTGTCAGTTCTAAGGTAATTTGACGCCATTATTTAGGATCATATGGTATGTGTGTATTTATCATTAACCTTCCTATTTTGTATTTATTAATAAAAAATGTTTTTAACTTAATTTTTTTATTAGATAATATAGATATGAGTGCAACAATTTAAAGATTTGTACCGGAGCGGAAGGTCAAAAGTCTAACGACGGCCCTGATATCATATGTCAACTTTTGACATTTTCGCATATGGTTTATTTGAAATTGTAACATGCGGTTCATACTTCATACCGACAATTTAACTCGAAATACCAAGTGTGTGGTACCAAATTATTCGTAAAAAAGTACTTTATCCAAATATGCTAATGAGCCACTCTTGTTCCTTTTGAAAAAATTGAGATATGACTAAAAATACGATTTGGGCATCTTCTAACGTGTCAGGACAAGACACGAAAAACATTAGACGGTCAAATCTATTTTTCTAAGGTTCTTTATTAATAATATTAGTGTTTTTCACACAGGCATGACACTCTAGATTAAAAATAAAAAAAAATTTAAAATACGATTTTTTGTTTTAAGCGAAAGTCTGCGGCGGTGTCATTTAAAAATCCAAAGTTGTGATTATTTTGCTGTGAAACAGGAAATGACCAAAAACAATTGAATACGTCAATAAATCCTAATTTATGTTATATACTAAGATACTAAATCTCGTTTTTTGTATTTGAAAAAATAAAAAAAGTTATAGGGGTGAGCCACTTTTGAGACGCACCCGGTATATATAGGGTGGCGCACCTCATTCGCCTCGGTTGTTTATACGAAAACGGAAAGATATAGAAACAACATTTTTTATAGGTATATATAGAGAGGCAATGTGCATAATTTAAAATTATTTTCGAATGTACAGGGTGTGTCAGAACTAAGATCCATACCAAAGTTATATTTTTTCTTATGGAACACCCGGTATTTTATTTCATTTTTGGATTCTTGGGCATAAAATAAGGCATTTAGTTTTTGAGATATTTAAAGATATTTAAATATGCATGCTATAATAAAAAAGTTTGTCAACACCCCGTACATTACTTTCCAGAGTTAATTTTTGTGCTGACTTTGAAGCCAGAGAAATAAACTATACTAAAAAATTTTATTGCTTCCTTAAATGTATACAGGGGTATCAAAAATTGCGGGTCAATTTTAAATGTTTATTTTACATAAAAACTTCGTTATTTCAAATACAACACATTATGTATTTTTTTAAATAAGTCGAAGCAGATTTAAATGCTCTTTCAAACTATATTAGAGTTTGCTATACCTATCTGGCTCAAATTTTGAATAAAAAGCGATTTATAATAGCCATAAAATGACAATCAAGATGGCTAGTGATGCCATGGCAATTTGCTAGTGACATTTAGTAGCTATTTTTAAAATTGACATTAATTTATGGACTTTATTTAAATTTATAACAGTTTACTTTTTATTTATTTTACCTGCAATAGTTTAATAAGTAAGTATTTATTATTTCATCAAGAAAAATAAAGAAGTAGTTCTTTGATTTATATTACGATGACTTGTAGATATATTGGATTTTCTATAAAAGAACCAATTAAGACAAATTCATTTTCTTCGCTTCGAACGGCAGGTTTCTGCCTAATAGGCTTTTCATATACCACACTATCAGCTCTGCGAAATACGAAAAGTAGTTTTTCATAGGAACACTTGTCAAGAAAATTCCTATTTGGATATTTTTGAAACCCTCCAAAAAAATATTACACAGAGAGAAAGATTTAATTTATATAAGTGGGAGATATTTTTGATAATTAAATAATTTAATTCGTATCGGGCAATTAAATATGTAATTGAAGGAATTCAATTATTTAATTGGTAAATTTAATTGGTTAAAGAAAATCATATTTGCTATAAGTAATATTTTACAATACAGAAAAAAACATGATTTAATTCCCTTAATAATAGTTTATTTGTTTCAGTATTATATTATGATATCTATAATTAATGACTGTCAACAAAAATATCTTAACTTAATTGTGATAAGTAAATTATAATTTAGAATAGAAAGGTATATATTATTCCCAAATTTAATAAGATTTTTAAAACATATATATTTTATCCGTAACAGTAAACTTTAATTACGAGAAGCATACTAGTTTTGTAACTAAAATAATTTTTTATTTGCCTAAAAACAAAATTTTTTATATGCAGAATTAAGATTTAATTATTGTAAAAATTTGTTCAATATGCTATAGGGCACTTGACTTGAAGTATAATCGATTCTCTTGATTCAGCAACACTGGGTTTCCACTTTGTTAACTTCATTGACTTATTACATAATATGATAACGAACATAATAGATAAGTCTGAATAACGGTTCGTGAATCTGAAATTTGGAAAAAGATTATGTCCATCTGGGTTAGAGCATATTTATATGCTTTTGAAATTTAACATACCTTGTGATAATTCGCCTTGTAACAGGTCAACTAAAAACTCATTGTCCGTGTTGACACAAGTCTTTTTCTTCAGCTCCAAAGCTGCGTCAAACAGAGCAGAGAATTTCCTAAAATGATTATTTTCTTTTTCTGGATATTCGGATATTCTATCTCAAAATCTTTTTCAATCTGAAAATTAAAGCGTTTGGTATTAGAAAGAAAATCACAGTGGTAATAAAGTAATAATAATAATAACAAAAAGGGCTTACTAGGATATATCCAAAATGATACTTCAAAATAGGTCATTCGTTTAAAATACTGGACACCGTCTGAAAGGCCAACTGAGTACGTCTGAAACTATTGGTTTCGATGCAGTGCTTGAGAACGTCCTCAAACGGCTCGGAATAATGTTCGAGCCAAATTTTGGGAACTTAGAGCTACTTCAGATATTTGATCTAAAAAAAACATGAATATATAACGTGTGATAGTTTTTACAGAATAGTCCTAACCTTCGCCCGAAGTACTAATTTCATCACCGCAACTATCGGTTCTGGATTCCATTTTAGGAAGTACTCCTGCTTCTCTTAAAATGGCCAATTCGTTCTACAATTCACGGACTACCAAGAAATAGACGAACGCCAGTAATATTTTAATTCTAGGAGGCATGATTTAATTGCCACAAGTAAACTTTAATTTCTAGAATTACATAATTAATTTTATTCTTCCAATAAAATTATAATTATTAATATTTTTCTTTTCATTATTATGAAAAATGTAATTTAATTGGCGGAATAAAATTTTGGTAAAAATGTTTAATTCTTTGGGTTTTTTATAAACTTAGCAAAGTTTTAGTTGAATAAACAATAATTTTATTGCTGTTACAATACATTTTTCAATTAAATAATTTAGTTACATTAATTAAGTAGAAAAATTAATTAATTTTAGAGCAAATATGCTTTTCTTATTCGAATTCACATTTTCTGTTTTGAATTAAATTATTTTTAAGAAAATTAAATAAACTGATTTAATACACACGAATAATTTATTTCTCTCTGTGTATAAACCCTTCAGGCCTTCAGGCCAATAAGCAATTGTCCTTACAAAATACAATCACTATAGTCCGTCCAACGACAAAATCCTTGACAGTGATAGATGTGTCTGTCATTTTAATTTCAAAGTAGTTTATTTTATTTTACAAAGAAATAAGTTGGTACAATTGGAACGCATAATTAATATATTTAAATTTTGAGTGACAAGTGATTTCTTCAAAATATTGTGAACAAAAACTGTATAAAACTGAAAAAATCTAATTTTGGTTAAATTTATTTTTTTTCTGCAGTATTAAAATGTATTATTTACCTATCGTGTGATGTTATTTTACAGATACTCCAGTTTTTGGTACCATATACGAGATGGTATACAACTTTATTTGTGCCTAATACAACCCTCTGGCCATAGTCTCTGGCGGTCTCTGTGCACCGAATATTAACTGTAAACTATGGTCTGGGTCAACACTTAATTTTCCCTCGAGTTTTCCTCCACTTAATTTTAAAAAACACAAAACACAAGTAACAACATAGTCCAAAATGCAAAATGCAAAACATTTATCATTTCTATTTGACATAATTTGGCACAAAATTGTAACAAGAGTTTGGCAATTCTCAAAAATCTTAAGTCGAGTTTATATATACGCATAAGCGTCCGTTTGTCGTTCATCGTTGCGTGAAACCAATAATATGGAAATATGATCTGTCATTTTTTAAATAAACCAATAAAACTGGTTAAAAACAAGAAGACACGACGCATGACGTATTTATTTATAAAGCCATCCATAGTTAACTTAAAAAATATTAGAAACTTTTTTTAGTGAACTAAATGGATTGGAAGTCATCTGCTTTTTTTCTGTCATCGTCTATCGAGATCTTACCTGAGAAAAAAAAATTGCCATGGCGACACCAGGCATCTTGATTACAATTTTATTGAAAAATCGCGTTTTATTCAAAATCTAAGCCAGATAGGTATAGGAAACTCTAATATAGTTTGAAAGATCATTTAAATCTGCTTCGACTTATTTAAAAAAATACATAGTGTTGTATTTGAAATAACAAAGTTTTTATGTAAAATAAATATTTAAAATAGACTAGCAATTTTTGATACCTCTGTATACATTTAAGGAAGGAATCAAAATTTATACTAAGTTTTCTGGCTTGAAAGTCAGCAGCAGAATTAATTCTCAAAAGTAATGTACAAGGTGTTGACAAACTTTTTTATTATACCATGCTTATTTAAATATCTTTAAATATCTCAAAAACCAAAGCTTTTAAACATATTAAACCCTTATAATAAATGCCTTATTTTACGTCAAAGAATCCAAAAATGAAATAAAATACCGGGTGTTTCATAAGAAAAAATATAACTTTGGTATGGATCTTAGTTCTGACACACCCTGTACATTTCGAAATAATTTTAAATTATGCAAATTGCCTTCCCACATATACCCACAAAATATTTTGTTTCTACATCTTTCCGTTTTCGTATAATCAACCGAGGGGAATGAAGTGCGCCACCCTGTATAGGGTGTTCCATTTAAAAAAAAACGAAAGAAAATATATTATAGAATGTTTGGCATGGAATTTCAACACCCTCTATAACTAAAGATTATGATATTTATTATTTATAATAAAATAAGTACAGACTAACTACTTATAGTTTGCTTCTAGTAAGTACGTAGTATAGTCACAGGTATAGTTTCGATTTCAGGTCACAGGTCGCATCATCATTTATACAGGGTGGGGCCTCTCATACAAATACATAATATATAGGTTTATTCAGAGCATTTTTTTTTAAATATAGAAAGTTATACTCGTATCCCAAAAAAAAGTTAGTTGTGTTTTTTGTAATGGAACTCTCTATATATTAATTTATTTTCGGATTCTATGAGAAAAATCAAGGGTAGTTTCATTAGAGAAGTATATGACGAAAATGTAAAGTTTTTGGTATATTTAATATTTTCTAAAAACGAAGAACAAATTTTTAATTTCAATAGCTACCTAAATTGGAATTTACCCGTTACAGCCTAATATATAGGTTAAAATAACTATAGTACTTTAAATCAAATTAAAACTTGATCCAAAAAGTTATACAGGGTGATACAAAATTAATATCGAACATACATATACAGGGTGGGTCAATGGAAACTTTCCACCCCAATTTTTCTCGTTTGAAATTAAAATTTGGAAAAACGCTCGGACACGTCGATTTAGTTTTCGAGGGGGAAATAAAAATATCATAAAATCACTTTCACACCTACAAACCCCAAAGCGGGGACGGCGCCACCCCTATATTCTTAAATGGAAAGGGGGGTCGAGTGATACCTCATGTGAAAGGTCTTTCAATTCCCTTTCTAATGATATAAGATATCATGTACTTTCGTTCAGTAATTTTAGAGATTTATTGATTTAAAGTAGATTTTAATTTATCAGCTAAGTAGTAAAGTGGTGAAAAAATCCGAGTGTCCGAGCGTTTTTCCAAATTTTAATTTTAAACAAGAAAAATTGGGGTGGAAAGTTTCCATTGACCCACCCTGCATATACAGGGTGTCCCAGAAATGAGTGCAGATATTTTAACTGGTAGTATAGTTCAACCCCAGAAACACGCCTATGAGGTTTTTTTTGCGAAAAAAGAATGTTGAAAATTTTATTTTTTTCTTGACATTTTCCGGAAAATGTTGAAAAACTTTTGAGTGCCACTGTTCACTCCCCGGGAAATTCGTTTAGCGGGCATAGAGAGTGTCGGAGAGAATACAACGTTGCCACCTCCTACCATACCCACATTCTGCATGTTTATCTATAAATTCAATTATTTTTAGTTGCTACAGAAAAAAATACGAAAATTAATTTTATTCATATTAGTGTAGATTGCTCTACTTATTTTAGAGAAACGCGCAATATTTTAAATACCTTTTACAGTGGAGTAAACTGAAAAAATAAATCATAACAATTATAGCTTCTTTTTTGCCATATTAGGAAATATTTTCAATCGTTTCAATAAACAATTATAACCTCTTTACTTCTTGGTTTGTCGCTGTTAACTGACTTTGCCAGTTCTTCGCCATTCCGCTCTATTGAGAGCTGCCTCTTCCCACTCATTCTAAGCTTGTTAATTCCCTTTAATGAATCAAGTTTTCGTGAAAATATCGCTTGGTGTCCCCACCCGGCCTCCTCTCTTACCGTCTACAAGCTCACCGTAAAGCAGAGATTTTTTTTGGTATGCGGTTTTCTTGCATTCTGCATGCGTGACCAGCCATCTTAAGCGAGACTTCTTGTAATCCTTGACTTCAATACTCTCGCAGTTAGCTTTTTTCAAGGACCGATACGTTCAGAGACATGATGGAACCATTTTATTCTTAAGAGTTGTCTAAGATGTCTCTCTAGCAACTTGTTTAATGCGTTCATGCCAATCGGCGGTACAGTACCCAGGTTTCGCTTCCATATAACATGGTGGAATTATTATTGCTCCGGTACACTGCAAGTTTCGTTTTTTGTGCTCAAGTCATGATTGTAGAAACCCTGTCTTTTAATTTCCAGGAATGCTCTTGAGGCGCTGCTAATCCTGTGCTGAATTTCAGAGTCGATATTGGCCTTTTCCGCAATCAAACTGCCGAGGTGAATTTGAATTCCGCTACATATTCCAACAGATCATCTCCGATTTTTATAGCATTGTTGTGATCTTCAGGGGGAGTGCACATAATTTTAGTTTTATCGATGTTCAGCTTAAGTCCCAAGGCCTCGTACGCCCATGTATATGTGTTCAAAATTTCTTGCAATTGCTGTAACGTATTTGCAACTAAAGCACAGTCATCAGCGTATTGAAGTTCTGTGATAAATTTTGTACGTGTTTTTGCCCTGAGTCTTTTTATGTTGAACCTATCTTCTGCAGCTTGCTGTCCACTATAATGGAGGGCGCTGACATGAATATATTGAATAGGAGAGGCGCTAAGACACATCCCTACATAACGCCTGTGTTTGTTAGGAAGGGATCGCTCAGTGATCCATGATATGACACTCTTGATTTGTTGTTGTTATGGAGGCTTTTACACACTGTAAGAATTTGAGGGGGGTACTCCGAACTTTTTCATATAATTGCCCAAAGTGCATCTCTGTTCACAGAGTCAAAGAAGAGGCTTTGTTAGATCGATGAATGCAACGTAAAAGTTTGGAGCTGCTCTTTTACTTTTTCCCTGTAGTTACCGGATGGAGAATATGGAATCGACAAGTACCGCGGTTGGTGCGAAAAACCCGTTTGCGATTCTGGGAGGATTTTTTCTATATGTGGGTTACCCGCAGGCGGTTTGACATAATTTTTGCAAGAATTTTCCTCCGATAGCCAGTAAGTGAAATTCCTCGGTAGTTTCCGCAGTCTGATGCACTTCCTTTGTTCTTAAATATATTCACTATATTCGCGTTGCATAAGTCCTGAGGTACACCTCTCCATCATCGAAGAGGCCTTAAGATGCCCATTAAGTTCTTTACTTGCACAATTATAGATTTCCGCCGGAATCGTGTCACATCCAACTGATTTGTTGTTTTTAAGCTGTTTTATGGAGTCCTTTATTTCCTGTTCTGTTATTGGAATGTCTAATACATTGAGGCTGTTATACTGAGGTATTATAGTACGAGTGCTTCCATATTGGGGTTGTTTTTCTTGATTAAGGATATGGCTGTAATGCTTTTTCCATCGGTTTCTGATTTGCTCTTCCTCTTTTAGAAGTTCGCCATTTTGTGCCATGATTGGGCATCTTGTCTTCTTAGTTGGACCGTATACTTCTTTTACAGCCTCGAAGAATTTACGATAGTCGTGATGCGTGACATACTCCTGAATCTGACTGGCTTTTTGCGACCACAAGTTATCCTTTAGTTGGCGCAGGTTTCTTCGGAGCGTGTTGTTGGCTGCCTTGCAAGAGTTGTCTGCTAGTCTTGGATTGTGTGGATTTGCAGTGACGGCTTGATGTGCTCTATGCTTTTGTTCCAACAAAGCCTGTATATGCGGTTGATTTTCGTTAAACCAGTCTGGTTGTTTCTTTTTGTTGGATTTTCCCAGTACTGCTTCGCTGGTTTTGTGAATCGCATCTCTCAGTTGTGTCCAGCCTTGTTCAGCATCCACGATTGAGATTGAAGTTATCGGTGGAATTGATTCTTTGATGGCTTCCCGGAAGGCGTCGGCGGTATCGTTGTTCTCTAGACCCCGTACGTTCAATCTGGTCATGTAGCTTTGCTTTTTACAGTGTGGATGTTTGGGTTTTAACTGGATTTTCATTTTTGAGATTAAAAGGTGGTCAGTGCCACATTCGGCATCTACTCTGACTTTTATGAGACTGACATCTTTTAAGTGCGTCCTTCGAACGATTACGTGGTCCAATTGGTGACATTGGCCTGATCTCGGATGTTTCCAGGTACCTTTAAACTTGTCCTTCAGCATGAACCACATATTGGTGATGCAAAGATTATACTCTGTGCATGTTGTTAATAAGCGTTCACCATTGCTATTTGCGTTTCCCATTCCATGTTTTCCCAGTACGTCAGGCCATATTTCCTGTTGTTTGCCGACACGGGCATTAAAGTCACCTAGCAAAATGATTCGTTCATGCTTTGGAATTTGTTGGAGTATATTTTGCAGAGCTTGGTAAAATTTATCCTTATCCTCAATTTTAGCGTCTAGGGTAGAAGCGTAGGCACTTATGATGTTGACGTAAGTTTTGTCTGATATGGGGTACCTTAGGGTCATAAGACGTTCGGAGACACCAATAGGTACTTCTGTTAATTTGGTGGCGATTTCGTTTTTGATTGCAATGCCTACGCCATGAATTCTCCTGTGTGTTGCGGGATGACCCTTCCAAAAGAAGGTATAATGCTCCTCAGTGAGACTACCTTCATCCGCAAAGCGGGTTTCGCTAAGAGCGGCAACATCTATATTTAGTCGGTGGAGTTCCTGTGAGACCAGTGCTGTTCTTCTCTCTGGTCGATTGGAGTTTGTCCTGTCCAGTAGAGTGCGGACATTCCACGCCGCAAACGTGAAACATTGACGATGTTTAGTTCTCCGATGATACGCTCGAGTAGGCACCCCCTCCCGGAGATCCTATCGAGGGGGTATTTTACCTCCGGACGATGATTTTGTTCTACTCGAATGTTCCATCTTTGATGAGTGTAAGCTGCGTAAAAAGGTTAAACTGTGACGGGTACGCTGCCGCACAGTTTGGCTGCAACTGTAGCACGGGATGGCTATGGCACAGTGAGGACTGCGACGATAGTTCCCTTGTGCTACGCTCTCGGCCGGCTAGGAGTAGTTTACTACTCCTCTTCCCCAGAAAGGTGGTAGGTCTGAGGGTTCTATATTGATATACCGCCTATACTCGGTCGTCAGAGCCTCGTTTGTTTAAACAGGGTGCACCATGTGAAGGTGAGGTTGACTTTTGGGTAAGCTAGGCTATATGTAGCGCTTCAATACCCCTTGCACCCCAATATCGAACATACGTCACGTTTAAAAGCAATTTACTCTTTTATTTTAAACGAAACAGCTATAGTAAACGCCACGAATGTTTGGGAGTGATTCATCGGTCGCTACCATGTGAACTAATCTATTCAAGGTCACATAAAACTTAATTCCAGTGCCGTGGTGTTTCAAGTCATATAATAATCAATATATAATCTGTTAAAATTTGTTGTTTTAACTGTCAAAATCTTGTCAAAACATATATTTGGTTATAAATATAAAATGGAATGCCCCATTGGTCGCACTGCAAGCACACCAATGGATTGACGCACAAAAACGAATCAATGAAAGAAACGCGATATAGTATCGTCTTTGTCAATCACGCTAACATCTTAGAATAAGTAGGAGAAGCGCAGGCAGATGGTTAGACCGGGCCTTTAAAAACCTAGGTCTGCGGTAAAAATTTACGTTTTTAATGTAAAAATGATAGCGCGCGTGTCGATTCTAACTTCATAAAGCGATGAATCACTCCCAAACATTCGTGGCGTTTACTCTAGAATATTATACTGATATTCAATAGGACCATTTTACTCTAGAATATTATACTGATATTCAATTGGACCACGTAATCGTCGGACCATTAAGGTTGCCTACGCCCCAAATAAATATGTTCCTAGACATTTTCATTTGTATGATTTAGTCTCAGTAGATCTTTATTATTTAATAAAATCTAGGGGGTTGTGATATGTCTGACGTTACCTCAACATAGCTGTCAAATTAGTTCAACTATAACAACTAGTTATCATTTTGTGTTAATTAAAAAAAAATCTCAGAAATCTGCCGAAAATGGAAACTTATCCTACGTCAGAGAGAACTGATATGATTCCATTAATTGCTGACTGCCAGTGTGCATTCACCAATTAATAGAATGCATTTAACTTCAGATTTATCTAGTCTGGACTTTTTTTAGGAGATATGTTAAATATGCTTTACAAAACTCGATCTACTATTGTTGACAACGTGAGAGAAATGATTGTGGCTGCTATTCGAAGTAGAATTCCATATACCTCTTAACAATTATTTGCAAGAGAATCACCTGCAGTGAACAGGAAAGGAAACATATTGAGCTTTATATTTCAGGTAGCTAATTTTTATTTCATAATTATATATTCAGGTGCCCGGTGGCGTAGAGGTACAGGCTCTCATCTACCAATCTCAAGGTGGGTTCGAATCCCACACCCGGCATTTCATAAGCCGACTATTTTTATTAAAATGAAAATAGTTTGGGTACCTAGGTCGACTAGGTAGGCGGTTGAAGCGTAGTGCTAGCCACATTATCTTCCTTGTATACCGAACGGCTCTAGTGTGGCAAGCTGTACCTTGCTACGCCCAAGGCGTTAAACGCTATATACGGGAGCTATTATTATATTAATTATATATTCATATCTAGTTTTAATTCTGGAATAATTAAAATATGTTTTCAACGTATATCTTTTTATTTCCGTTGGATATTTTACTCTGCATCCTTTAATTTTTGTTAGATTAACGAAAGGTATATCACCGCCACCTGGATTTTATCAAATAATAAAGATCTACTGACGTCAAATCACAAATATGAAAATATCTAGGAAAATATTTGTCTAAAGGGTAGGCAACCTTAATTTACAACCATAAGTTCCATTTAAAATATAGGAGCAACTCGCTTTCAGAAATTACAAATGTTCAATATTAATTCTGTCTCACCCTGTATAATTTTTGGAGTCAAATGTTAATTTGGTTTAACATACAATGGTTATTTTAACTAAATATACAGCTATACAGGGTAAATTACAATTTCGGTAGCTCTTATTGAAATTTAAAGTTTAGTCTCCGTTTTCGCAAAATGTGAAATATGTAAAAACCTTACATTTTGATCATATACCTACTTCTCTAATAAAACTGACCTTGATTTTTCTCCTAGAATCAATTAATATAGGTATAAGGTGTTCTATTACAAAAAACTCAATTTTGATATGTAATTTTTTTGGGGACACCCTGTATAACTCTCTATATTTTAAAAAATGCTAAATTAACCTACCTACATATGCTCCCAAAATTCCATTTCTATATAAACTACCGTTCTCTTTGAAGCCCCCGCGTCGTATTGGAGAGTGCCTATTTTTAATATTTTTTGAAGGGCTAAAAAATATATATTTTTTCATTTATTTATTTATCTCCAAAATTATAAAAACAAACTTAATAACTTAGTTATGTAAAGTGATTAAGAAGGAAGCCAAAAATGCAATAATATACATGCTATTTCATTTCAAAAAGAGCACCCCGATCATACTTTTTTGAACCATTCTGTAGAAGTTAAAATATTTTCCTAAAATTTCCCCTAGTAGGTACATACTTTAGGTATGTATGCAGTTAAACAAAATTTATTTTTTATAGGACCTACAGTCTGTAGGTCCTATAAAAAAGAAATGTAGGCTACCGATGGCCGACGCACTGTTGCTGTACTTTGTATATTAAATAATGTAAAAAATGTTAACCAAGTTGGACAAAGGGCAAAAATTCAATTGTGGTATAAATCTTAAACATATACTTTTTTTAAATCAAAAATATAAATTTACTGTTTTTAAACGATTTAAATAAACAACAAGATTTAAAGATTTTAATAAATATGTTACACTGGCTTCTACGTCCCACTAGTCAACTCGCATACCCAACAATGTTGCCGTTTGCTGTCGCCTTATTTTATTAACGATGTACTTAAACAGCCGTTAAACGGTAGCCTACTAAAATGCCATTAATAGATATTGTGACGTCATTCGTATCGGCGAGAAGTAATGCCTAAGCATTTTGCAAGAGCACCTGTGGGTCAGTGGTTGAGGCTATCGCTTCGTAAGCGAATGGTCCGTGGTTCAAATCTCACGCCGACCAAGGCTTTTTTATATTTTTTTTTACTTATAGCGTGATCTTATTGCATTCGTTTCACTCTTTTTGGTTGGATTGGTTTAGTTATTTGGCGGGTTGGTTAGCGTGGTTATTTGGAGGGTGTTAATTCATTGGTTAGTTGGTTATTTGGTGGGGTTGGTTGATTTTTACTAATTTATATTTGTTTTTTATATTTTTTATCAGTGTCGAGGTTAGTTGCGTTGGTTAAGTTGGTTATTTGGTGGGGTGGATAGCGTTGGTTAGTCTTTATAAAATTCCTATATTTCAATAAAGCCGTCAAGTGTGTCACATCAACGACGTCATACATATTAACGGCATTTTAGTAAGCTACCGTTTAACGGCAGTTTAAGTACAGCCTTTTATTAACGGTTTAAGACAACAAGACATATACCGTATGATCTTGGAAACGAACATCGATAACATTCCCCATATAATTTATTTGGTTAATAAATAAGTGAAACGAATACCAGTATTTCCAAGAACAATGCTTGCTGCGAATGTAATAGCAATTTTGTATGTTACAGTGTGCTTCAGAAACACGTTAAAAAATTTCATCCGAATCAGATAGAGGAAATAGCACCTTTAAAAACTAAAGTATATGCATTTACCTGCGAATTTTGTAATAAACATTTTAGTGCAAAGAAGAGTTTAGCATGGAATTTAAAATCACATGCACAAGTGGCACAAGGTAATTGACCAAATTATCAAAGAGTGAGGAAGAGTCAAGTATAAGCATTGTCATCCAGGTTATTTGTATGATGGTGCATATATTTTGACTGTGTCTTTCATTGTCCTCTTTAAGAATGGAAAATTTAATCTTAATATCCTTGATTGAGGGATAATAATAGAACTGTTTTAGGTGATGGTTCAAATGATACCAATATCCCTGTACAAAATATTAGAAAAAAATGTCCTATGTGTGATTTTGTTAGTAGGTTTATAAAGATGACTTTTATGGACATTTTAAACGGGATCACGATACCTATTAGTTTAGTAGTATTTATTCTATTGGACCGACACTAAAAGATCTCCAGTGTACGGATATACCACCTTTCACACAATGTAATAAAGAACCAAAAGAAGCTGACAACAAAAATATGATCCAACAAAGAAGATTTTTTAGCACAAAAAACGTCCAAGAAAAGCCTCCAGAAAGCTTATTAAACCGTCCGAAACAGAAAAAAAACAATATAGCTCTTAACTTATTACTATAAAATAAATTAAAATTAAAGAACACTCTGGGTCAACTTTCGTTTAGCTGAAGTCAGTTATTAGAAAAAAAAATTTGTCTTTAAAAAGCTACTGTGAACCACGGAAAACAAATTTTCCTGCGGAAATGCGTAATTTCCAAAATTCGTACTTTAGAATAACTGAAATCTGCTATAAAAAATACATTTCGCGTTTTATTTTTAATATTTTTCTGAACATATAAACACAAAAATTTTCCTGCGGAAATAAGCTGTTTTCATTTTCTAAGGAAATTTATTAGACTTTAGAATAGCTGAAATCAGTTATAGGGATAAAAAATAAATATATTTTTGCCTTTTAGAAGCATTCACGAATTGAGGAAAATAAAAATTTTCCTGCGGAAATAAACTGTATCCATTTTCTGAGGAAATTTAATAGACTTTAAAATAGCTGAAATCAGTTATATAAAAAATAAATATATTTTTGTCTTTAAAACTCAGGAAGCCTTTAAAACCCAGGAAAATAAAAAAATTCCTGCGGAAATGCTTGATTTTCATTGTCCATTATTGTAATCACTTTTGACCCAAAAAAAATCATTTAAAAGTGTCTAAAATGCTAACCAATCTAATAATAAATCTAATATTTTTACAAAATCACAGTTAATTATTAAAATATAAAAACGACAGCTTAACACCCTCCACAAATAAAAGCTAACCAAAGCAACCCAAATCCTAACCAAACTAATAATATTTTTGCAAAATCACAGTTAATTATTAAAATATAAAAACCACAGCTTAACCCTCCACAAAGAAAAGCTAACCAAAGTAACCCAAATGCTAACCAATCTAATATTTTTGCAAAATCACAGTTAATTATTAAAATATAAAAGAAAACTGCATAATTCAATGATTTTTTGTTTTGAATCAGCCCTATTTACGTAAAGCTTTAATAAAAAAACAAGAATAAGTGCAACATTCCGAGGTACTTATAGTTTACAAGAACCTATATTATCTATTCTACAAGAATTGTTTTCCTCCGAAAGATGTTTTACCCCACCCAGCACCCCTATTCGCTCCCGGGTCCCGTAATCTCCTAAACTGAAAAATGAATGAAAAACAAAGTGCACAAAATGACATTGACACATTTCCGCAGGAATTTTTTTGTATTTCTTTGCTCGTAAAGGCTCGTATAAAACAAATATAAGTTCATTTTTCATGTAACTGATTTCGGCTATTATAAAGTCAAAGCATTTTTTATGTAAAATAAAAATAAAAAATTTCCGCAGACACTTTTTTGTTTTTTTTATGTTTAGAAAAATGTAATGTAACAAGAACAAAAAAACATGAAACTCAACTTTCAATAACTAAAAATTCTAAATAATTTACGTATCTACTTATTTTCAGACAAAGATACCTAAATAAATAGAATATGTCAATATTTTTTGCATTTTGTCAAACATAATACATACCTATAACAGCGCCCTGGTTTAGATAAACAGTTAATAAACTAATTTATAGCATTTGAGATCAATATAAACAATACTCAATATCAATATCTACTACCTAAAACTAATTTTTTACTTGTAAAAGAGAAATAATACCTTAACCTTGGTATTAAAATACTTAGTCACTTAGTGAACAATCTTATTCTTTTCTATACTTTATTATGTGTATACTTACTAAGGATTCCGCTATTCATCTTGAAAATATAACAAACAAAATCTATTACTACTAATATTTCTCTTTCAGATTAATAACAGCCAGAAACACATAACAATCGCTATTTAACTATTTGGTGAACTGAATCAGAGATAATTACTGACCTTAACACTGAATATTGAACATAAAACATAACCTCAGAGATAACCTATTTAAAGTAAACAACCAGAGTAAACCATAAAATAATAAATACAAGAAGAAGTGTCAAGTCAATGTTAAATTATGGAAACAGCGTGGCTGCCTGGGTAACTAATTTTTAGATATGGCGGCTGGGACATTTGACATGACATAGACACTTCATTGACATGACAATTTCAATTTTATGAAATTTATTTCCGTTTCCGGTTTTTAATGGCGGGCTGTTCAGGAGGTTTAAATGAGGGTTAATATACTTTTTACTTTTTCTAGTAGTAAATAATACAACAAAATTACTCTCAAAATATTTATTTGGAATTTAGAACAATGTAAATATGCAAATCAACACAATTAAAGAGCTATAAACCCATAAACTACTGTATCAATATCAAAATATTTAAATAACATCAGAGATGCTGTATTAAAGTGAAATAGTAAAGTAACAATGCACTGACTTACAGAAACTTGAAGATAAATAAATGTTTTCACAGCTTCACGGGCGTAAAACTAACTGGAAGCAAGAAAAAGACAACAGGAACCCACGCAAAACCTGGAATCAAAAAAAAATATGTAAAAAACATAAATATAGAATTACATAAGACTGTTGTGAATTAAATCAAACAGGACTTGAATGAAAATAAAATGAATAAAAAATATGATACATATACATCTAATACCTCATTTGTATTTTAAAAATAATCTACATACATAGCATTATTGCTATGAAAATACATAATAGGTACCTATGTGATATGTAATTACGCATTTCTGTTCATCTTGTAGATAATTAATGTAAGCTAATAATAGTTCAATAATCATAATTTACCTTGTGCAACTTGCTTTCAATTGCTCAAAATCACCGATCAGTCTTTAAAGTAGAGATACGGAAAAATCCTTGGTAAAAGAATATCCCAAGATCCTTGGATCTAAAGCTAAAAAATATAAAAACAGTTAATATATTACCAATTTTTACATATAATATGGCCCATACCTACTACACGCAGAAACGTCGATTTCATCATTTTCTTCATGTAATTAATACCATATATACTTTATTAAAGTGTTAACAAGGAACTTTATCAAAAAACATCTTTGTACTTATAAATTTCAGCCGAAATATCATAAACAAACTTCAATCAAATTTAAAACGGCAAAAAATTAAAATGGCGCCCGACCTTGCCAGAGGCCTCGGGAGTTGACACATGGCTGACACACAGACAAAAGAAGAGGACGCCGACGTGCATAAAAATGTTCCGTAACTGAAATTGACAGAAATCATATAGAAATATTCAGATTTTTGTCTAGGACAGTCTAGAAGGCCATGCTTTCTGCCTGGGTAAGACCGCGCCAGAACTGTTTCCAATTTTCCGGTTTACTGTCACCCCCCTGGAGTAAACAACCATAAACCTTGAAATTAGGGATGTGCCAATATTTATTATCGATAATTTTAAGATGAGACCAAGGATGAGACTCTACATTAATAATCTTTCATTATATTATGATTTAAAGAAATTATGCAAGTACTACATAGTTACTAGATAATATAAATGGCGCAGTAAATAAAAATATACTTATACATATAGTTTTCTAACTATAAAGCCGGAGTCTCATGCATCCGAAATCCGATGACACGACGATCCGACGGTGCTCCTATTGGTCGAAATATTTTGACAACAATTTTTATCCGATAATTTTAACTAATCATCCGACGTCGTATAAAGTTAAATTTTGTTTAACTTTTGTACGATATCGTGTGTTTCACTTTTTTTGAAAACATTTGTTTTTAAAAACAAGTTTAGTGCGAAGTGGGCCATTTCGGGATATTTGGCGAGGAAGTTATTTTTATAAGTGTTTCTCCAATAAAACATGACATGAATCTCTATTCAGCGCAGCAGAAAAATGTTAAAACTGTCAAATTTCGGAACGAACTTTCGGATGTATGTGACAGGCTTTTTTTATTTCACACGATAACTTCAAATTTCGGATGTCGTACCATCGGATTTCGGATGCATGAGACTCCGGCTTAAAGCATGACTGAAATCTGAAAATACCTGTGTTTTTTCTCAAAGCCATAAAATCAGAGACTTCGAAACTTTTATTCTCATAGACCATTTCCAAAATTTACTGGTTTCGGTGGACTTCAGTGAATTCCCAAAACTCGTCAAAAAATGTAAAGATTAAATTAAGCTGGACTCAGACGACACAGTTACATTTGTTATTATAATTACTAAATTATATGTCGAGAAACTATGTTTGCACTCGTTGAATTTGACACTTAATGTCAGTCAGTCAGTCAGTTTAATAATATATATTCGTCATTGGCGTAACTACAGGAAGGCCTGGGTCCACCCCCAGGTACTGCTGGGTATCCCCAGAGAAATCTTGAAATTTGACTGAATTACACCTCTTAGTTAAATATTAATTTTTATTTGCTTGTGATGACTCAGTTAAAATGACTTTCTAGTTTTGTGCGTTATTTTTTTTAGAAAAATTGTAGGTATTTTTAGGTAATCCATTGGGTAATCCACTGGCAAACACGGTTTTATAACGTTGTTAATCGTATGAGTCCAAACTTTTCCTCACCCCCTCTTCCTCTTCCTCTGTTAGAAGAACACAAAAAATACGCTTTCGTCCGTACTTGAACTCATTGCTTTAAAAACTAAACTACAGTAAGTAAAAAACACTTCGACTATAACTAAATAGCGTTGCCGCGTTTCAAAAGCGCGCTATAGTGGATGCTGGGAAGAGATTTTTTTCCGGCTGCGAAGGGACTGCGCCCACTATAGCGCGCTTTTGAAACCTTTAAGGTTGTCGCCCACTAGACCGCTGCGCGGCGCGGTGCTGGGAAGAGAATTTTTTCCGGCTGCGAAGGGACTGCACCCACTATAGCGCGCTTTTGAAACGCGGCAACGCTATTTAGTTATAGTCGAAGTGTTTTTTACTTACTGTAGTTTTGTTTTTAAAGCAATGAGTTCAATACGGACGAAACATTTTTGTGCTCTTCTAACAGAGGAAGAGAACTGAGGGTGAGGAAAGTTTAGACTCATGATAACAAAAAAAGAAAGAAGTTTGGAGAATTTTACCATCTTTTTCCAGATTTAATAAAAGACATAATCATTTTTTTCATTTAAAAAAAAGAAACTTTTTACGCACTCCTCAATTGAGGGTTTTAGAAGAAAAAACACCGGGTATATCTACTCACCATATTTTTTCAGAAGAGACAAATTACTAATATTTTTGATAATTCTTATTTATTCTGATGTGTATATTAGTTATGTGGTCAAAAAAACCCTGATCTTTTTTATATATTTAGGTAATTAGAATTTAAAAATTGGAGATTGTCACTTTTGTTAAAAGTGGAGATTGCCAGTTTTGCCTCTACACCCCTCAATTATATTAAATCTTTGATAGAAAGGCATTTCGTCCATCTGTCTCTAGTGAGGGAAGACTAAAAAAATATCATATTCCTTTATGAAAATCGATTTGCTTAATTTACCTTTAAAAATACAATTCTGCCATTGATACATATCACTAGTTCCTAGTCAAAAAGCCAACTGAAAAGACTCGAATGCAAAATTATCTCCCTTGTGAGTACGCACACTGCAACGCGCCGAAACGCGGGAGACTGAAAAAAGTTGCTAGAGAAGACTTCCGACTTCTTGACGGAAATTCCGCGGCGCGCTTCGACGCTGCGCGCTCTAATGTGCGTTGCTCCATTTAAATACATGGCAAGCAGACAAAAGAATTTCCCACATGGCGCCGCGCCGCGTCGCGCCTCGGTCTAGTGGGCGACAACCTTTAAGGTTGTCGCCCACCATTGCTGCGCAACGCGGCGCTGGAAAGAATTTTTCCGGCTGCGAAGGAACTGCGCCCACTATAGCGCGCTTTTGAAACGCGGCAACGCTATTTATTAGTTATAGTCGAAGTGTTTTTTACTTACTGTAGTTTAGTTTTTAAAGCAATGAGTTCAAGTACGGACGAAAGCGTATTTTTTGTGCTCTTCTAACAGTGGAAGAGGAAGACGGGGTGAGGAAAAGTTTGGACTCATACGAATAACAAAAAAAAAAGAAGTTTGGAGAATTTTACCATCTTTTTCCAGATTTAATAAAAGACAAGATCATTTTTTTCAGTATTACAAAATATAAAGGAAACATTTTACGCACTCCTCAATTGAGGGTTTTAGAAGCAAAACACCGAGCATCTCTACTCATCATATTTTTTCAGAAGAGACAAATTACTAATACTTTTGATAATTCTTATTTATTCTGATGTGTATATTAGTTATGTGGTGAAAAACCCTGATCTTTTTATATATTTAGGTAATTAGAATTTAAAAATTGGAGATTGTCACTTTTGTTAAAAAGTGGAGATTGCCGGTTTTGCCTCTACACCCCTCAATTATATTAAATCTTTGATAGAACGGCATTTCGTCCATCTGTCTCTAGTGAGGGAAGACTTAAAAAAATATCATATTCCTTTATGAAAATCGATTTGCCTAAATTACCTTTAAAAATACAATTCTACCGTTGATACGTATCACTAGTTCCTAGTCAAAAAGCCAACTGAAAAGACTCGAATGCAAAATTATTTCCTATGTGAGTACGCACACTGCAACGCGCCAAAACGCGGGAGACGGAAAAAAGTTGCTAGAGAAGACTTCCGACTTCTTGACGGAATCCCGCGGCGCGCTTCTGCGCTGCGCGCTCTGATGTGCGTTGCTCCATTTAAATACATGGCAAGCAGACAAAAGAAATTTCCACATGGCGCCGCGCCGCGTCGCGCTGCGGTCTAGTGGGCGACAACCTTTAAGGTTGTCGCCCACTAGACCGCTGCGCGGCGCGGCGCTGGGAATAGAATTTTTTCCGGCTGCGAAGGAACTGCGCCCACTATAGCGCGCTTTTGAAACGCGGCAACGCTATTTATTAGTTATAGTCGAAGTGTTTTTTACTTACTGTAGTTTAGTTTTTAAAGCAATGAGTTCAAGTACGGACGAAAGCGTATTTTTGTGCTCTTCTAACAGTGGAAGAGGAAGACGGGGTGAGAAAAGTTTGGACTCATACGAATAACAAAAAAAAAGTTTGGAGAATTTTACCATCTTTTCCAGATTTAATAAAAGACAAGATCATTTTTTCAGTATTACAAAATATAAAGGAAACATTTTACGCACTCCTCAATTGAGGGTTTTAGAAGCAAAACACCGAGCATCTCTACTCATCATATTTTTCAGAAGAGACAAATTACTAATACTTTTGATAATTCTTATTTATTCTGATGTGTATATTAGTTATGTGGTGAAAAAACCTGATCTTTTTATATATTTAGGTAATTAGAATTTAAAAATTGGAGATTGTCACTTTTGTTAAAAGTGGAGATTGCCGGTTTTGCCTCTACACCCTCAATTATATTAAATCTTTGATAGAACGGCATTTCGTCCATCTGTCTCTAGTGAGGGAAGACTTAAAAATATCATATTCCTTTATGAAAATCGATTTGCCTAAATTACCTTTAAAAATACAATTCTACCGTTGATACGTATCACTAGTTCCTAGTCAAAAAGCCAACTGAAAAGACTCGAATGCAAAATTATTTCCCTATGTGAGTACGCACTGCAACGCGCCAAAACGCGGGAGACGGAAAAAGTTGCTAGAAGACTTCCGACTTCTTGACGGAATCCCGCGGCGCGCTTCTGCGCTGCGCGCTCTGATGTGCGTTGCTCCATTTAAATACATGGCAAGCAGACAAAAGAAATTTCCACATGGCGCCGCGCCGCGTCGCGCTGCGGTCTAGTGGGCGACAACCTTAATATAGGAGAGGCCAGTGCAATTATCCGTTTGGCTCAAGACAGGGAGGAAATCCAATTGATGGTCGCCAACCTCCGATGAGGAGAAGGCACATGAAGAAGAAGGTTCTCAAAATTTTAGCAAAAAATAATTTTTTTTTGGAAATTTTCAAAGTAAAATAACTCCATTATTTTGGACTTATTTGAAAAACGATAAAGAGAAAATATGTTTCTTTTATCGAGATCTACCACCCTTTAAAATACTTGCACTTATTTCTGGGATACCCTGTTTATAACAATACACTTGATGCGTATACTCAAAGTTGCGAATGATGTCAAGAATAGGTACCCAGATTGGCGCTGACTACCAGTAAGCGGCAAACCTGCTTGCACTGTGTTCGCACACTAAGACTGAGTTCACACGGCACGGGTCCGCAACAATATATTTTATATATACCATTTATGTATTATTATATATAAATATATATATATATATATATGTATATATATATATATATATATATATATATATATATATATATATATATATATATATATATATATATATATATATATATATATATATATATATATATATATATATACTATATATATATATATATATACAGGGTTGTTCACCACATACGACACGGAGTACTGTAGCTAAATGATTAGATTTTTACAAATTGTAAGTTTTGAGTTCGTTAAAGGACTATTAGAGCTACAATTTAAAAATATTTTTACAAGATACAGAGTGTGCTAAATATGTAAAAAATATTATAGTTGTATTTTTTTGGTTCGGTTTGGTTTGAGGAACACCCTGTATATTATTACATTTTTAGATTCTACGAATGAAATAAAGGTAAATTTGATTAAGGTTTACCACACTTAAACCTTACCGTTTTTGAAATATTTTCAATTTTGGGAAATTGCAGTAAAAAATTTAAGGCTTTATTTCTCCAAGGGTATCAAAGTTTTTAATACTACATATTTACTGAAGATTATTTATTGATCAGATATTGTGTTGCGATAATAAAAATTATACTTTCTTATACAGAGTGTCCAAAAATTTATGTTAAATAATGATTAGCTTTAAACGGCGGTAACTTGTTAAATTTAAATGGAACACCCTCTATATTTTACTTAATTCATATGCACTATTTAATTGTCTATCAAATTATATTATACCGTTGTTTACCTATCTCTTCAAGTTTTCGTAGAAAATGCCTTTTCTTATAATTTAGACCTCATTTATCACTATACTTATGGAATATTGACATTTTAGATTATTTTTAAAGATGTAACAAATTTTCAAAGAGTACAGATACTAATATTGTCGATATAGTTCGATTATTTCATTAAAAAATTAAAAAAAAATGTTTAAATATTATTTGTTAAAAAGGATCAATTAATATGATCCTAGTATTCAGACTACATTAATTGATTCTTTACGTTGATGAATCAATACTAAAATATATATATATATATATATATATATATATATATATATATATATATATATATATATATATATATATATATATATATATATATATATATATATATATTGATAGAGAAATGAATCAATACTAAAATATATATATATATATATATATATATATATATATATATATATATATATATATATATATATATATATATATATATATATATATATATATATATATATATATATATATATATATATATATATATATATTGATAGAGAAATGCATGTAAACGTTTTAGTCAAAAAATGTGTATTTTAAAATTATTTTTCATTTTTTAAAAAACAAAAGTTCTAGGCCCTCCCTGGGCTCAACACCAGCCCCCTCCCCCATGATGAATTGCTAGTTACGCTAATGATTTAAACATTTTCCATAGTGAAATTTCCGTATGAAGTGTAGTGAGATTGAATATTTATATTGAATCTCCTTATTACACTTCATACGAAAATAATAATAAATATTTAACCCGAAATTCCAGGCAAAATTTGAAACTTTGATAGAAAAAAACAATTCTGTTTTTATTACTGCTATTGTAAAAAAGGTAATGTTAAATTGTAGTGAACTGTTAAATTCTAAAAGGTGTTTTGCCCATTTAATCGGGTCTTTTCTATTATAAACTCTCGGTCAGAAAATTACATTTCCGAATTTGCTATTATTTTGTGGGAGATACAAAAATTAAAATTATTTATGTGTCTAATTAATTGTGATATTTTTTTGTGTATAATATTCTAAAAAACTAATTCCCTGGTTATTTTTAACGTCGGTGGTAAGTGTTTGTTATATTTTGAATTTTTTATTTTAATAGTTTGGGGTTATTTTATAGGTAGGTATAAAAAAAATATACAGGGTTGTTCACCACATACGACACGGAGTATTGTAGCTAAACGATGAGATTTTTACAAATTGTAAGTTTTGGGTTCGATGAAGGACTATTAGAGGTACAATTTAAAAATAATTTTACAAGATACAGAGTGTCCCAAATAAGTAAAAAATATCGAAGTTGTATTTTTTTAAATGGAACACCCTGTATATTATTACATTTTTAGTTTCTACGATTAAAATAAAGGTAAATTTGATTAAGGTTTATTATACTTAAATCTTACCGTTTTTGAAATATTTTCAATTTTGTGAAATTGCAGTAAAAATTTTAAGGCTTCATTTCTCCAAGGGTATCAAAGTTTTTAATACTAAATATTTACTGAAGTTTACTTACTGATCAGTTATTGTGTTGCAATAATAAAAATAATACTACCTTATACAGAGAGTCTAAAAATTTATTTTAAATAATTATTAGCTTCAAACGGCAATAACTTTACACCCTGTATATTTTACGATAATCAGATGCACAATTTAATTGTCTATCAAATTATATTATACCATTTTTTACCTATCTCTTTAAGTTTCCGTAGAAAATGCATTTTCTTGTAATTTAGAACTTATTTATCAATATACCCATGGACTATTGACATTTCAGATTATTTTTAAAGATGTACCAAATTTTTAAAGAGTACAGATACTAATATTGTCGATATAATTCGTTTATTTCATTAAAAATAAAAAAAACTGTTTAAATATTTGTTAAAGAGGATCAATTAATATGATTCCAGCTGTGATTCCAGTATTCAAACTACATTAACTGACTGTTTGCGTTGATTAATAATAATTGCTCCAAATACTAAAAAACTGGATTTTGTATGGGCATTAGACAGTGTGATAAAAAGTAACACCTTAAAAATGATATTTCATTTTTTAATAAATGCTTATTTATAACAACAGAGACTTTAATTTGATAAGTTATTATTATATTGATTTCTGACTCAAATCCACATTTATTTATAATAATTTATTAACGAACACAATTAAGTATGTAATTAATTAGTATATGGGCGGAAATAATGGTGTTATATTTAATTAATGGTATACTCTTTTATAAAGATTTAAATAGTTTTCTTTTTGCATACAAATGGGCTAGTAATATTATCGTTTTGCTAAAAACGATAATATTACTGGTCTGTACATTTGTTGCTTTAAAAACAATCTAAAATGTCAATATTCCGTGGATATATTGATAAATGAGGTCTAAATTATAAGAAAATGCATTTTCTACGAAAACTTGGAGGGATAGGTAAAAAATGGTACGAAGGGATAGGTAAAAAACTTGCGAATTTTGTTTAAGTGCAAACCTAAAGTATGTACTAGGATGTATTTCAGGAAAATATTTTAACTTATATAGGGTGACTCAAAGAAGTGTGAGTCGATCGGGATGATTTATTTTAAATGGAACACCCTGTATATTATTGCATTTTTTGCTTCCTTTTAGATCACTTTACATGCTTCCTTTACATTTGCTTCCTTTTAGATCACTAAGACATGAGTAAATATTTTTCGATAATTTCAGAGATATTAATAAATAAATAAAAATTATATATTTTTCAGCCTTTCTTAAAAAAATTATTAATAATACAAAAACTGTCCTGAAATCAAAACTATATTAGGTATTTACTTTAGATGGTCTGGTACTTCGTAAACCATAAAGAATGTCCAAAATTCTACGCCAAACTTTCTAAAGAATAAAATAATTTTTCTTTTTTTTTAAACGGAACACCCTGTATATTATGTTTTCAATAGACGGAGAACCAAAAAATGAGAATTTTTGTATTTAGAGTATTTCAAAATTTTTAACGGTTTTGCAGATATTCCCGGTTTTATATTTCATATGACATTTTCCACAGTACGATTTTTATCAAATTGTTCTCTCGTATTTTATCATTGAACTGAAAGCGCCATTTGAAATAATACTGCGTGTATCTGTAAAACTATTAAAAATTTTGAAATACTTTAAATACAAACATGTTCATTTTTTAACTCTCCATCTAATAAAAAAATAATATACAGGGTGTTCCATTTAAAAAACCAAGAAAAAATATTTTATATTTTAGAAAGTTTGGCGTAGAATTTCGTTAACATCCTGTATTATTTATATAGAAAATAAAATATTTTGCGTTGATTTTGAGGGATTTCATCTGAAAAATTATTAATTTGAAAGAAAACCGACAACAAGCGGCAGAAATATTAATAATAGTAATAATATTTTAGGGCAGTCTACTGGTCGCAACGACCAGCCAACGGCCAGGTGCGTTGTATCATTTGATTTAATGGTGTTAGATGTAGCAGCGGCTTGGCCGGTGCGACCTGGCCGTCAGTGTCTTCAAGCTCTAAAACACTTAGAGCATAGTATAAGGAAACTAGTAGATTTACTACTTGTCAAATCCTTTGTTCTTTTTCTGCCACTTTATATGACCTTGTTCTCGCCTCCTGTGGCCACTGACGTAGCTGTATAGTCGTGGACTATTAACTAGGCAGAGTATAGTCGTGGCACTCGCCATAGTTTCACAGATTCGTATTTAGGAAAATATGAGTTCACAATAAAATAAAATAACAAAAATAATCATCGAGTAAAAACTTGCTTGAAAACAGAATATTTTCACATTTCGTGTAGGTAACAATTCTTCTGTATCTGAAAATCTTCTGATGGAAAGAAATGCGGAAAAAATATATAATGACATATTTTTATATTATTATCTATTTCAGAGATTTTCTACAACTTTTTTTTAATTTAAAACAAGTTTAATTTTCTGTAAATAACTGGATTCGGCATAAATTTCTGCTATAGTACACTGTTTTAATTTAAAGCACACTGCGGTGTTGCCATTCTATTTCTTATTTACTAAAAAACTTTGGTTAAAAACATTATATATGAAAAGTGGTAAAAAACTAGAGTGAATATAACTTTAACATTAATACTTAGCTATATTTTCTAAAACATGAAGGATACCAGAATAAATTCGTGTAGAAAAAATTACTTTATCGTATACAGGGTATTTTTTATGGCGTCACCAAAATCGTAATATTTAAAATGTTGCATCTCATTTTTTTTAAATGCAACACCTTGTATATTATTTTTCTTTCAGATGTAGAATTAAAAGGTGAACATTTTTTGTGTTCTATTAGATTTTGTGTTCTGTTAAAGTGTTCTTAAATTTTTAGCCGTTTTGCAAATATTTTCTGTATTTCATTACATATGGGATTTTCAACGATAAAATATCAGACAAAGATCATATTAGATGGCTTTGATAAAAATTTGCTGTTGAAAGAGCCATATGTAATATAATACTGCGAATATCTGCGAAACCGTTAAAAATTTAGAAACACTTTAGAAAAAAAAAATGTTCAATTTTTTTTATTAACACTTGGCTATAATAAAGCCAAGTGTTAATAAAGTTATATTCACTCTAGTTTTTTACAACTTTTCGGTTATAATGTTTTCAACCAAAGTTTTAGTAAATGTCATAGAATGGCAACACTGTAGAATGGTTCAAATAAAAATAGTGTACCTACTATATGCAGAATTTTATGCCGAATCCGATTATCTACAGAAAAATGGGGGTGGGGGTGCATATGGTTAGGCAGTTTAAAAAAATAAAACTAACTTTACCAGAACTTTTTTTGTGACACCCTGTATATAACAAAATATTTTAGGATACGCCCCTTTATAAACCTTGAAACATATGAATAAAACTTTTTTCACATCTTCGACAACGACGACGATATTGGACTTCCTCGCACTAATGGACCACCCTGTATATTTACGGTGGTTTAAAGCTAGGTGTGGCACTTTTCATCCCTCAAATATCAACTCAATATTTTGTCTATAATATTTTGAATATTGTTCTATTACGACCACTTATAATAAAAAATAAAAATAAAAAATACAGTCCACTAAATTTATAAGAGATTATGCTATTATAAAATGCTTTCAATTAAAAAATATGAATAATTTGCCGAGACTTTAGATGTACAAAATATTTACTCTAAAATTGTTTCAAAAACCAATCTATATAAATTATCTCATAAATTATTATTGGAATGAAAATTTTATGGCAAATCCCCTGACAAAAAAATATTTTCATGCGCATATTTGAGACAACCTGTATATCTAAAAAACTATTTTTAAAATCTGTCCACATGCTAAAAAAAATATTAACATTTAATTAATTACATAATACCTCAGCTAAATATAATTAAATGTTTATTGATAATTACTATCAGCTTATCGATTTACATCCGATGGAAATCTAAAAAAAATCAAAGAACAATTTTTTGAATTATTACTACAATTAATAGCAGCACACAGTAAGGCATTCATTTTTTGTCAATCCGTCTCTGTGCTGGGACACAAAGCTCGAACCTCGCAGCTCGACGGACGGAATTCAACTGAAACGCTTTGCAATCTGCCGATATTCCACAGATTGCAAAAACTGGCAGAAAATATTTGCGAGAGTGCAACTACTCTTTTCCTTAAACTATGCTAAGAGCTCAAACGCACTGACGGCCAGGTCGCAGCGGCCAGCCAACGACCACCAATCAAATGATACAACGCGCACTAGCGTCCTGGCCGTTGGCTGGTCGTTGCGACCTGGTCGTCAGTGCGTTTAAGCTCTTAGACCTAACACAATGAAGTGTTATATTTTATAGTTTTAACCAAAACACACAAAAAAGTATTTTTTTCAGAAGTATAAAAATGAGTTGAGAATATTATTTACTGAATAATCCAAATACGAGCAGAAAAGTACAGGGTGGGTCAAATTCGACGCTTTTAAATGGAAACACCCTTTTCTATAGGAGATAGACAAAAACTAATATCGGTGTCTGGAGCACAATTTTTGTCAAAAACATGATGGTGAAAACCGCACATCAATATCTGTTACCGTTTCGGAGTTACGGGGTGTTTTTCAAAAATGTGCATTTTTAACAAATCACTGTAACTTTTTTGCTATGGAAAATTTTGTATTTTTGTGAAAACATTTCCAAAGCACCTTTTTACGTAGAATTTAATGGTTTAAGTATAATTTTTTTAAAATTAATAATTTAAGAATTATCAACAGAAAATTTGATTTTTTATATGGGACACCCTGTATATTTTTAATTTATTGAAAATAATTTAAAATTACCTTTCCAAAAATATAACACACTTGATATTTTGCTCGATTCCTTTTCGAGATATAGAGTATATAAAAATTCGCCTGCTTTAAATAAGTAGGCTTTGAACGGCACCGGCTGTGTTTTTAGATAAAAAAATGTTCAATTTGCTATTAAATTATTCTTGAAATTGGCTGCAAAAATTTGCTAGCAGAGGCGGTGCGTCGTCTTGCTGGAAAAATGTATTTTCAAGTTCCATTAAGGGCAGATCATCAATAAGGGGTCTAAAGCCTACTAGTTAAAAGTGACGAACTTTTAATAATTCTGTATTTCGAAGGGGATTATAACAAAATATCAACTGTGCTATATTTTTGGAAAGGTAATTTTAAATTCTTCTCAATTAATAAAAAATATAGAGGGTGTACCAAATAAAAAATCAATTTTTCTGTTCATAACTCTTAAATTATTAATTCTAAAAAAATTATACTTAAACCATTAAATTCTACGTAAAAAGATGCTTTGGAAATGTTTTCATAGAAATACAAAATTTTCCATAGCAAAAAAGTTACAGTGATTTGTTAAAAATGCACATTTTTGAAAAACACCCCGTAACTCCGAAACGGTAACAGATATTGATGTCCGATTTTCACCTTCATGTTTTTGATGAAAATTGAGCTCCAGACACCGATATTAGTTTTCGTCTATCTCCTATAGAAAAGGGTGTTTCCATTTAAAAGCGTCGAATTTGACCCACCCTGTACAGTGTTTTTTTAATACGACCCTATTCTATCAATAGTTTATTTTCTGTGAATTTTTATTGATACGTTTTAATCCGGCTCTGACTTGGACACCCGAATGGCGTCGTCAAGGTCAAATTTTATAGAAATTTTAAAAATAGAATCTAGGTAGAGTTAGGGTACCTACGTAACTACGTAGTGAGACATCTCGATGCGATGCCCGCCGCGATGCATCCTACGCGCACTTACTCGCCGTTTTAATACAGTGCTTAAAACGTGTGCGAGATGCCCCGCTATGTTTGTACCCTTAGCATGCCAATTGTTTATATATGCCGTGCTTTTATGTTGCCTTACTAAGTTAGTTAATTTGTTTTGGTTACTTAATATAATTCAAATTTATTTTCCAACTCTTTGTTTTTGATATTTATAGAATAAAATATAAAGCTATAATATGTTTTCTTTTGTAGATCTAAAATGGAAGAATCGCTCGTTTCTGCGGATCTATTGGATAAACTCCGTTGCCATTTGTGCAATCTATATCTATCAGTATTTCCTATTTATATAAACGATAAAGGAAACGAGTTTATTTGTGGTCGATGCAACGTACAACATGAAGATAAATATATTCGAGATGGGAGTTACGAAGATATAGCACAATATATTATTTTTCCGTGCGCTCATTCTGTCAATGGTTGCAAACAACAAATGTGCCCTCAAAAATTAGCTCTCCACGAACTTTGTTGCGCATTTAGAAAGCTTGACTGTCCAAATCGTAGTTATTCAGATTGTGTATGGAAGGGTTCCATCAATAAGCTAAGAGACCACTTCGAAAACTCCCATAGAGCGCTTTTTATCAACGATGGCAAATTTGAGATAAATTTTAATAACAGTTTAAGGGAATATCTTCTGTTCTTCACTGAAAATGAATTATTTCTTGTTAAAAAAGAAATAGATTCTATAAATGGTATATTTAGTTGTTCCGTCAAACATGTTATACAAATTGAAGATTCCAAAAAATATAATTATTCTTTGAGAATTGAAACTGCAAATCAATTTTTCAATTTTCACGAATGTTCAAAGCGAACTGTGTCAATTGCCAATGAAGAGAAAATTTCATTTTCCAATGAGTTTATAAATGAACAACTGAGTTATCCTGAAACTATCATTATCAATGTGATCATTGATGAAATGGAAATTCAAAAAAGTCAAATCGCTAACATACCTAAAATCGAAGATTCTAATACGAATTTGGCAATTTTCAATGAACTGGAATGTCCTATTTGTTACGAGTACATGTTACCTCCTATTTTTCAATGCCTTAGTGGTCATAGCATCTGTAATATATGTAAACCTAAGATTGTCTTTTGCAGTATTTGCAAGGGAAATATAAAATATACTCGAAATTTTACATTGGAAAATTTGGTAACTCAGTTATCTTATCCCTGTAAATACTCTAAAGTTGGTTGTCCCATAGCTTTAAAAGCCGGAAGTATTGAGCAACATCAAGACTTATGTGAATTTGGTTCGTATGAGTGTCCACTTGCCAAAATGGAAAACTGTATTAAAAAGCTTAATAAAAATGAAATCAACAGACACATCGAAACTGAGCATGAATCGTATTTGTTAAAATTCAATAAAGTGAATGTAACTCTTAATATGCTCAATGATGGCAGATACAGGGAATATTACATAATAAAGTTTGATAAAAAGCTATTCAAGGTATAGTACGATACACAAGTACGGAGAACGGGTAAAGCGATTCAGCGTGTAAAGAGTCTTTTGCGACTAGAAACAAAATAACAGGATTATAAAAGAGTGGCCCGACCAAAAGCTTAGAGCTTCTTAATATATAAAAAATACGCTTTAATCGCTTTACTCGCTTTCTGTGTGAACGTGGGCTTATGTCACTTTATGTATTTTATTCTAAAATAAATTTCTGATGCAAAACTCGACCGGTATATCTCTTTCAAACTAAGAGACGTAAAAATATTGATAAAAACATAATTAAATGCAAATACATATTTAAAATTTCAGAACCGTTAAATTATAAATAATCGATATACAGGGCGATTCACGACCATGGTACTTTAGTCGTTTACGAAGAACCAGTAACAGTCACTTGCTCCATCTTTATATATTATTTTCAGCATTACAGTGTTGTCGCTTCATACTAAAATTGGAAGCATCTTTGCTTTGTTATTTTAAATGGAATACCCGGTATATACAAACGTATGTAGAAAAATATAAGCTATTTTAAGAACTTGCATGTATACTACTGAAATGAAAATAATATATCTAAGCACAATAAAATCTATTACAGTTGTAGTAAAATAAGTAGAATTAGAATTTAGAATGAGTGGGAGGGGGGTTAATCACTTCGACCTTACAGATCCATTGTGTCCCCCTTTCTTGAATCATAAATCATCATACAGTCACAGGGCTTTGACAAAAGCCAGTATCTGGGACGGTTTTATAGAGGGTAGTTCTCCATCTCCAATATCAGTCGTACCAAAATTCATGGCACGAATGGTTGTCGTCTCGGCGCACTCAGTGATGAGGTGTACTGGTGTTTCCCCATCTTCCCCACAGAATCTGCATTCGCCGTTTCTTCTTAGTTTCAATCTACTGAGGTGTTCATTGAGGAGACAGTGTCCTGTTAAAACCCCGTGACAATCCGAAGATTGTTCTTACTCAGACCCAGGAAGATCTGTGATTTTTCTTGATCATAAGCCCTCAGAAACTTCTTCGAGTGTCTTAGATCATTGCAAGATTTCCATTCCAGGTTGCGGATGGAATCTTCCAAGTTCTTGAGTTCCGCCTTGAGTTGGTTACCACTTGGAAAGCAGAACGGTTCTGGTCCAGTTAGTGGAGTGTTCGCTCCTTTCCTAGCTAGATTATTTGCTTTTCATTGCCTTCTATCCCTTGGTGAGCAGGCACCCAGTGTAGGAGGACTTTGTTTTCTTTGCCTAATTTATTCAGCTTCTCTATGCATTCTTTGACCAATTTCGAATTGATTGATACTGAGTTGATCGCCTTTAACGCTGCTTGACTATCAGATAAGATGGCTATTTCTTGTTTCCGATAGTTCCTATCTAAGATAAGTTGTACGCATCTCTCGATAGCGTAGATTTCTGCCTGTAGGATACTAGGGTAAGTGCTCATTGGTTCGGAGTAATTAGCTCTCGGCCCAAAAACTCCGATCCCTGTTCCCGTATTGGTTTTGGAAGCATCAGTATACCAAGTTATGGTATGGTTTTTTAACTGCTGGGCAAGCGTTTCGCTCTAGTAAAATGAGTAATTAATAGTGAAAAACTAAGTTGCAACCCTAGATGCAATGTTTTTCGCAAATGCCTACTTGTGCGGTTTGAAATTTTGATGCAAAGGTATAGTCACTTACTAGCGAAAAGTTATTCCATTATTTCCCTCGATTTTTGACCGAGATCTACCGCACGCTACACAACCAACTATTTTACAGTCTTTTTCGATAAATCGCAATAATAGTGTCACTGTTAATTTAAAGTTCTGCCACAAAATGCCCTTCTAGATTTACTACCTTTAAACTTGACTATCACTAGTAGAATAAATAATAAATAACATAAAATAACCTCAGTAAAGAGTGACAAAATTTCAAATCAAATTCAAATATGTCAAATGAATCGTCAAACAGAACTGTCAAGGATCCACACTCTAGAGTCATCTTTCCGTCGACCATACATGAATACATGGATAGCATTGTGTGTAGAATGTACAATGTAGAATGAATAAGAGGGGGGGGGGGTTAATCACTGCGACCTTAAAGATCTATTGTGTGCCCCCCTTCCTTGAGTCATCACACAGTCTATAACCGATCATACCCCTGTTATAGAGGGGACAGGGTATTTCCCATCCTCCTCTGATAACAGTTCTTCCTCCGAGGGTACACACCCTTCCCCGGTTGGAGTTTGGACCTCCGTGCCGCTCTTCACAGTCGAGGAGCTTGCCTCCGGCTGAGGAACCCGTGAGGTGGAGACTGGAGGATCTGTCTCCATTTTCTCCACCTCTTTAACTTGGTCTCTCTTTGGACCTGATACCGATGTTGTCCCGTATCTATAATAGAGGATATGTCCCTCTTTCTCTATTGCCTCCTTGGATTTAAGGTCAATTCCTATTGTGAGGATCTGACCATGATCCTCCTCCCTCAAGTTGATGACGCGCCAACTCGATGTCCTTACATTGAAGTTCTGACCCTGGATAAGGTTCAGCAGGTAGGTGGTGTCTTTTCCCTTGCTCCCCGGCAGAAAGACCGTGATGGCCGCCCCTTTAGATATGTTTTCTCCCTTCACTGCAACCAGTTCCGGCCCTTGCCAATTTTTAAGCTTAGGTGCGATTTCCACCAACCAATTTGCCGATTCTTGAGATACACAATCTATGAGGATCATGCCCACCCGAAAATGTATCCCCGCAAAACGCAGCTGACCCACATTTTGTAGATCGTTGTGTGGCGATCCGATCGCCACTACTTCGTCCAGTATAGCCTCTTCTAGAGACGTTTGCTGGTCGTTGGTCAGAGCAACCTCTGGGAAATCCTTTGGCAGCACCGGCATTTTTACTTGTCAAGCAATAGCGGCAAAGCTGGTGATACGTCCCTGCTTGCCTCCCGGTGTTGGACGGCTTTCCATCCTGGCTTTTTTCTCTCCCTGCCGGAGAAGAGGTCAGAGGTTCTCGTTCCCTCTCTTGCCCTTTGATGAAGATGAGTCAGGTTGTTTCTTGGTTTCTTTACTCTCCCCTTTTCGGAGGAGTGTTTTCGCTTTTGCTTCCTTTGGAGCAAGTCCTTCGTGGAGCAGTCGGAGGTATCTCCGTGTTTCTGCTCCGCTAATACCTAATTTCAGAGGATCGTCTAGCCCGCCTGGTTGCCCCAGGCCGGGTAGACGAAACGGTAACTTGTGTCGTTTATTGGGTCTAGAGATAGGCTCCCGGCCCTTGCTGAAGAAGGTGGTAGCTTGTGTGCCACTTGTGGAGGATGATCCCAAGCAAGTGTCAGCCGCCCCTCTTGTTTCCTTTAGATTTGGTCCCTTGGAACTTTGTCGCTAGGGGGCGTCCGCGCAGCTTCACCGGTGGTGTTTTTAATGCTAGATGTCATAGTGTTCCCACGAGTCGCTAGGGATAGTCGGTCCACTTCTACAGAGCCCCGCATGTAGAAGTAAGGGGTATATACAATGGGGTGCCCTGATGCCCCAAGGTTGAGGCCAGTAATGGCTAGTCCTATATCGCGCATCCCTTTGACCTCGTCCCGCCATAGTAGGATTTAGGATTTTGGTGAGGTTGTCTCCTCTTGGTCGAGGCGGTTAAGCCAAGACCCCCCACATCCTCTACCCGCGAGACATAACCACAGTCAGTAGAGGGTGCCTGGTATGACGGAGAGGGGTAGCCGCGTCCGGCATCGTTATATGTCTTGGTGCAATTCCCTGGCCACGACACTACAGCCAGGGACAAGACGATGAGTAAGATGCTTGTTAGACCAGGCCAGGCGCTAGGGGGATTCCCCCCAGCACCTGACCAGGAGCTTCCTAGGGAAAGTGGATAGCATTATACTCCTTCCTTAATCTCTTTATTCAAAGAGGGTACCATTTAAAAAGCAAAAGTTGTAGCAATTACCGCTTTCGCTGAAACAGGAAGTAACCGAAAATAATTGAATACGTCAATCGGCCCTGATTTATGTCATATAGGTACTAACAAACCAAACATCGTTTTTGTTAATGAGAAATTAAAAAAGTTATAGGGGTGAGCCACTTTTGATAAACACGCAGTATAAACTCTCAATTTGTAAATTATAGCTGACTTCGTAAAGTGTTTTGGTCTGTTGTGATACGGTTTCACAGTTGCTACTTTTTTATGAAACTAAAGATGTTAAACACATACCGATTTGATGGCGCTGTTAAAAATTTATGATAAAAATATATGAAAAAAAGACTAAAATCTTTTCTAAAAAGACTAAATCTTTTAAAATATTTCAAACTTTTGTAAAATTAACTTAAGTCATTAAAAAATATTTAAATCATTTTTTTTTAATGACTTAAATCTTTTCTAAAAAGACTTAAATCTTTATCTATTTCGGAAAATGACTTAAATTTTAAGTCTTAAGTCAGCTTTCGAAATATGACTTAAAATCAAATGATTTAAGTCAAAAAAAGACTTAAGTTTTCTGTGAGCTTGCAGCTCTGATTAGGTAGAACACAAAAAAAATATATAAAAAGAACAATATTATTAGTCGTAAAAACAACTAGCCTACAGGCGTTTTTTCGGTAATCGTACCGAACCGAACGGCAATCGTACGATAACGTTTTATACCATACCCTCATATTTTTGAGCCAAGATGAGTTAGGCGCATATTTCAAAGTGGTTTTGGGGTTCTAAAATGAGTTAATAAACTAAATATGCCGACACAATGAAAATGAATTTCAATTATATGTATTTTATATTTATTACCTCTGAAAAGTATACTACTTGCTTGAAATGCTCCTGAAGCTTTGATTTATAAACTAGTATCGTTCATTGAAGAAATAAGAAGATGCGCAACCTTATGGGCGATTTCGTGGCACAAAACATGTCCGAGATGTAGCTGGCGTTAACGTCAGTCTCTCCGAGATTTAATTTAGCTCTGCGCCGCTGCACGCTGATAGTCGTTTACAGCGTAACGGCTAAAGCCTAGTTCATGCACTTGCGATAACGATTTACGTTTATTATAGTTCTATTTGCGTTCTGATTGGTCGCCTTCAAGGGAGACCTTGAAAGCGACCAATTACAAGGCAAACATAACGCATTTCGCAATTCGTAAATCGCAATTCGCAAGTGCATGAACTAGGCTTAAAGAATACTGTACCGTAGTTCTGCTTTCAGTCGACAGAATGAGTGGTTGATGGAAACAGTGCTGCCAGCTGCCAGAACTACGGATTAATCGTAGATTTAAGGATTTTTGGTATAGTATGTTAATAATACGGATTTTCTATCATTAAACAATTTAATAAAACATTATATGATTAAACAAAGAACGGCGTCACAGTTGGCTTGGAAATGAAGACCAATGTTATTTCATATGTAAAAATTATGGTAAATGTCAATATCGTTTCCAAGCCAACTAAACGACTTTTTTTGATCATACGAAATACTCAGTACCTATAAAAGAAATTTAATTTTTGTTGTTTATTCTATGTTTAATACGAATAAATTTTCAATACATAAACACGGCTTTGCATCCTAAGATATTTTCGTCAAATGTATTACAGATATTAGACAGTTTAATATGGCAACACTGTCACTTTCAGTTCCACACTGTGTTCGATATGCCTTCGCTGGCCGAATTAGAGAAAATATGATGTGTTTTATGTGTTGGCCGCAGAACGATTGGTGGCTCCACAGTACAGCACTTGAGAAGTAAGGGGAAATTAAATCAGCCTTATCACGAATTCGCCCATTAGTTTGTGTATCTTCCCAATTCTTTCAATCAACGCTACTATATTATGTGTAAATAAATAGGTAGTAAGAGGTTAGCCACTAGCTACCACACTATATTACAAATTTCAAAGCATTTTTAATTGGTACATATTAATTTACCTACTTATTTTTAGCTTTGTTTCGCATATTTTGATTTTACATTTTTTTGGGCCATACAATTAATTTACCCATCAGAAGATTATATAAAATATCAACTTGAAATAGATATTATAGATAATTCTGGAAATAACCTGCGGGCATATGCAAGACGGCCATGTATGCCATACACCAAAACTGAAAATTTCTTTGAAGTGAAAGGCACCTATATTATGTTTTTATATGAGCAAATTAACGATTTTCTGACAGATAAGACATTATCATACCAAGCTAGAGTTGTTAATGGCACTATGATGTAATTTATAATTTTAAACTTTCATTAGTTTATTATGAATTATATTATACAGATTTTCACATTTGATTGTTTTGTATGTTAAGTTTGATGTAAAATACATTTATATATTATGTTAAAAATTCACTATACATAAAATAGTAGGTAGATAAAAATAAAAAATATAGCTATTTATTTATGCCTTTAATTTGTAATACATGGTTAACAATGGCGGCTCGTGGTCATTATTGTAGGGAGATCAATATCTAAAAATATTGCGTCGACTTTTTTTAAGACGCGCCCTCGAACTCTCCCACATTTAATAGGTTTCTTACAAGGTATTTGTACGTTTAGTTAAAGGAATATAAATCTAAAAATAAATATAAATTCTGTTAAAATGAAACCTACCCTTACATTTTTAAACAGGTGGTCTAGTGTCATATCACTAAAAATCCAGTCAATGTTCTTTACACAAATTTTCCACTAAACTAAAAAATTGACTAAACCAAACATTATACGCGATAAACGATACAAAAACCTAGGTTGTTTTATAATTTGAGTTTTTATAAACACCCAAACTGCCCAAACGGGGAAATTTTTTCCAAAGATTGGAATCCTTTTATGAATGACGCGGTCAATGGCCAATAGAAACTATATCTATCGTACCCGTTATATTTTCTCTACGTATACGTAGTATACCTTACCTTGTTGGCGTTACGGGCCGCAGCATTTGGAATTTAATATGTACAAAACAGCGAGAACGAAGGACAAAACGAAATTTTGACCGGCAGTAGAGAAAATGGGTAAAATAAAACGTTTTGAAGCGAAAATTGGACAAATTGATGGTTTTTGGGAATAGTTTAGAATATCTTAGGATGAAAAAAAGTTATTTACAAAAAGTATAATTTAAATAGGTTTTTCCTAATTTTCTTCCTCGTTTTCTTCTGATTTTTTTGGAGGGCATTGACCATTTGACCTTATGGTTAAGCAGGTCGGTCAAGTTTGCCCCCCGTACTAGAGGAAAATTAAAAAGAGATATACCACTATTTTGCACACATTTTGCACAATTTTGCACACCATAAATGATATTTTGCACACTTACCTAAGAGAAACTAGAGCCGTTTTTTAAACGGGGGGCAAATTTGACCGTCCTCTCCCATTTGTTACGAAATAGATTTATTTCTATGTACATCGATTCGGCTAATATTGCACAATTTTGCACACCTATTTTTAAATTTTGCACACCCTCCTGACGAAAGTTATAAGGGGTTGAAAATTTGAAATTTCCCCCCCCCCCATCTATGACTAAATTGAATTTTGTTTATATCAAACGAATGGGCTAATTTTGCACAATTTTGCACACCTTTTTTTGAATTTTTGACATTCTCCTGACTAAAGTTATGCGGGTTTGAAAATTTGCAATTTTCCCCCCCCCATCTGCTACGAAATTGAATTTCGTTTATATCAAACGAATCGGCTAATTTTGCACACCTATTTTAGAATTTTGCACACCTTCCTGACGAAAGTTATGAGGTTTTGAAAGTTTGCAATTTCCCCCCCATCTGCTACGAAATTGACTTTTGTTTATATCAAACGAATCGGCTAAGGGTTTGAATATTTGAAATTTGTCCCATTGTGTGTGAATTGTCTCATTTAAAAAACATATAAGTATGAGTCCTATTTGAAAATGACAGATATCAGCGACGCGACGTGGAAAACTGTACGAAACCCAGACTTCACCTTTTCGATAAGTTATAGGATAACCGAGATATAAGGGTTGTCGAAAAATGCAAAATTTTCAAATTTGCCAGGTATTTCAGGAAGTAAGAGGGCTAGGACAAATCTGTGTGTAGAATCTTTAGATTCATAAATGTTCTTCTATGCAAGCTATAAATTATCGAAAAGGTGAAATCTATCATTTTCGAAATATGACTCATACTTATGTATTTTTAAGTGGGACATTTCACACACAATGGGACAAATTTCAAATATTCAAACTCTTATAACTTTTGTCAGGAGAGTGTGCAAAATTCGAAAATAGCTGTGCAAAATTGTGCAAAATTAGCCGATTCGTTTGATATACACAAAATTCAATTTCGTGACAGATGGGGGGGGGGGGGAATTGCAAATTTTCAAACCTTCATAACTTTAATCAGGATGGTGTGCAAAATTCAAAAACAAGTGTGCAAAATTGTGCAAAATTAGCCGATTCGTCTGATATACACAAAATTCAATTTCGTGACAGATGGGGGGAAATTGCAAATTTTCAAACCTTCATAACTTTAATCATGATGGTGTGCAAAATTCAAAAACAGGTGTGCAAAATTGTGCAAAATTAGCCGATTCGTTTGATATAAACAAAACTCAATTTAGTCACAGATGGGGGGAATTTCAAATTTTCAACCGCTTATAACTTTCGTCAGAAGGGTGTGCAAAATTCAAAAACAGATGTGCAAAATTGTGCAAAATTAGCCGATTCGTTTGATATACACAAAATTCAATTTCGTGGCAGATGGGGGGGAAATTGCAAATTTTCAAACCTTCATAACTTTAATCAGGATGGTGTGCAAAATTCAAAAACAGATGTGCAAAATTGTGCAAAATTAGCCGATTCGTTTGATATAAACAAAATTCAATTTAGTCACAGATGGGGGGGAAATTTCAAATTTTCAACCGCTTATAACTTTCGTCAAGAGTGTGCAAAATTCAAAAACAGGTGTGCAAAATTGTGCAAAATTAGCCGAATCGATGTACATGGAATAAATCAATTTCTTAACAAGTGGGGGGGAACGGTCAAGTTTGCCCCCCGTTTAAAAAACGGCCCTGCTTTCTCTTAGGTAAGTGTGCAAAATATCATTTATGGTGTGCAAAATTGTGCAAAATGTGTGCAAAATAGTGGTATATTTATTTTTGAATTTCCTCTAATACGGGGGGCAAACTTGACTGACCTTGGTTAAGCCGCCACTGATGGTTAAGCCATAAACGAGTATACGGTAAATCTTGTTTAGTTGGCCTTAAGAAGGTTGTAATTTATTTTTATAGTGAGTAAAAATGATTTTTAAATGGTGTAATTTAAAATTTGAGAATAAATAACGTTCTGGAAATAGATTTGTCTGTCTAGAAACGTTCTATCTTTTTATAATTAGTGTTAATCTTGACAAATCTTGTTTCATATCATTTTTTAGTAAATGATACCTAGAGATCGATCTCGTCAAAATTATCATTCATTGTCATTCCCCAGCCGTCTTTGACGCCGATTTTTTTCGATTACACGGATTATCATGTTATATTTTTATATCCATTTGCATTATTAATTAAAAAATGTAAGATTTTTTTTCAAATTTAATCAAGTTCATTTATTATGTGATGTGATTATGTGATGTGATTATGTGTATGTTATGTGATTCATTTATTTATTTAATATAGACCATTCAACAGCAAGAGCCAATTACTGAATGGATCGTACTCATAGACATAAAATAAAATATTTTATTTTAAGTCTATGGTCGCACTGCATCAATTACAAATTAGAAATGAACAAATTCAGAGATCACAAAATAATTAATTATAATAAAAACTACAAAACAAAACATATTATACTATTATACAAAAGTAAATACAAACTGATAGACCAGATCAACATAACAAAATTGACAAAAAAATATTGATAAGAAATTAATAAAAAAAGATAAAAAATCGTTAAAAAATGATAAAAAAATGTGATGAATTAATGTGAACTTTAAGTTACCTGTTTTTTTCTTCGCTTGCGTTTGTGTTTGTGTTCGTGTTAAATTAAAATGTGTTACGTGTTCGTAATAAAACACATTTTTTATCTTATTAGTCTTAGATTTTAGTCTTAAAAACCATGCCTTGCTTGCTAATTCACGAACTGTACCATCATTGAATAAAAATGAGGTAGTACCGAAAGTACCGAAAAAAAAACACCGGAAATCCCAGTTCCTTAAAGGGCGTCCGTCGTACCGAAAACCCTAGTTCCGAAAAACAGTTCCGGTTCCGGGAACCCTAATCAGTGACCATTATTGATCCTTTTTTTGGATTACGTTAATAAATAATAATTTCAATTATACACTCGAACCTCGACTCGAACATTCATAAAAATTAAATGTTCTTTTTAATTGAATTGTTCTAAATTTACTGAATATATTGGAGACATTTCCATCCTAATTTGATTTTTCAATTTATTCATATACGAATTACTTATGGAAATGGGAAAATCGTGTAATAGCTTCATTTAAATTTTCAAACGTGTGAAGAGACGCCGATTTAAGGGATAAACGACAGCGTCCTAAATTTGCATAAATCACAACGTTGACATACAAGAGAGAGTTTTGTAACAGTGACAAATTTATTACATAACAGTAAAAGACCCATTTACTGTTGAGATGTATATACGGAAGACTGCATATATAAAATATATAAAAAGTGCAGTATAGGCTAAACAAATAGCTAATAATAAAGTGATACAAAAAATTTAATACTAAATGTTTAAAAAAAATTAAATTAAAAAAGCTCAATTATTGATTTTAAAAATACCTTTTAGCGATGTTTATTTTAATAATAAAGTAAATTAGTCTATCAAATTTCATTTTAAACTTAATGTGCATATAACCTTTACAAGTTATAAAAAAATTAATATATAAAAATATATCTAGCCAAAGCAATTGGATTTTTAAAAGATGCAATAAAAATAGACTAGGATTATTTCATATCAAAATGGAATAAGATAATTATCTTATACCTATGTGGAGTACCACACATGTGCCAAAAATCTTAAATTTAAGTGTAAAACCACTTGACATATTCATAACTTTTTATATTTATAACATTTTCTCAAACATCAGAGGTTACCATTTCTGTTATGTTTGGAAAAATGTTATAAATATAAAAAGTTATGAATACACCAAGTGGTCTTACACTTAAATTGATTTTTGGTAGAAAAAAAGTGGAGTTAATCGAATTCTGCAGTAAACGGTTCATATGATTATCTTTATTTTATTATAATATATATTTTTTAAATGTATTCACCCAGTAAGAATAAATACGCATCGTATTTTAACAAGGTTTGTCAAACTCAATATTTTTGTTATAACAATATAGTTAAGGAAGTAAAAATCAAGTCAGTATCAAAATCAAAGTAGAAAAGTATGAAAATCAATGCTCTTGCATTTTCTGTATCTTAAGAGTATAATGTGTACAGGGTGGGTCAATTTCGACGCTTTTAAATGGAAACACCCTTTTCTATAGGAGATAGGCGAAAACTAATATCGGTGTCTGGAGCTCAATTTCTGTCAAAAACATGATGGTGAAAACCGCATATCGATATCTGTTACCGTTTCGGAGTTACGGGGTGTTTTTCAAAAATATGCACTTTTAACAAATCGCTGTAACTTTTTTGCTATGGAAAATTTTGTATTTTTATGAAAACATTTCCAAAACACCTTTTTACGTAGAATTTAATGGTTTAAGTATAATTTTTTAAGATTAATAATTTACGAATTATCAACAGAAAATTTGATTTTTTATATGGGACACCCTGTATAGTTTTAATTTATTGCAAAGAATTTAAAATTACCTTTCCAAAAATATAACACACTTGATATTTTGCTCGATTCCTCTTCGAGATATAAGGTATATAAAAATTCGCCCGCTTTAAATGAGTAGGCTTTGAACGGCACCGGCTGTAATGCAAAAAAATCTAGCTGTGAGCATCAATTAAAACAAAAATAATAGTTGCTATGAGAGATGCAGAATTTTATAACTATTTAAAATATATTTAACCAACATCAACACATTTAAACTATATCCAATAACAATAAAAATAAATAGCAAACCAAGACATGAGATTTTGCTACAGGTGTTCGACATATCGACTGTCTTCTGTTATGGACAGACGGGACAGTTTTTGAACATTTCTCGCGGAATTCATTAACTCAGTGAGGGTGAAAGATACCCTCTCATAACTGCTAAGTATTTCTAATTCTTGTCTAGATTATACGGAAGAATAAGGAACCTTTTTATTTTTCCGCAAATATATTCACAGGATTAGATCCATGCGCACTAAGACAGGTGGCCTCGACGGCCAACGGCTGGAATCTTAGTTAGCTATTCAATTAATCTTGAAATTGGATTCAAAAATTTGCTGATAACTTCAGCGTTCAGAGGCGGTGCGTCGTCTTGCTGGAAAAGTATGTTTTCGAGTTCCATTAAGGGCATATCATCAAGGGTCTATCTAGGCCTACTAGTTAAAAGTGGCGAACTTTTAAAAATTCTGTATTTCGAAGGGGATTATAACAAAATATCAAGTGTGCTATATTTTTGGAAAGGTAATTTTAAATTCTTTTCAGTTAATTAAAAATATAGAGAATGTCCCAAATAAAAAATCAATTTTTTTGTTGATAACTCTTAAATTATTAATTTTAAAAAAATTATACTTAAACCATTAAATTCTACGTAAAAAGGTGCTTTGGAAATGTTTTCATAGAAATACAAAATTTTCCATAGCAAAAAAGTTACAGCGATTTGTTAAAAATTCACATTTTTGAAAATCATCCCGTAACTCCGAAACGGTAACAGATATTGATGTGCGCTTTTCACCATCATGTTTTTGATCAAAATTGAGCTCCAGACACCGATATTAGTTTTCGTCTATCTCCTATAGAAAAGGGTGTTTCCATTTAAAAGCGTCGAATTTGACCCACCCTGTACAGGGTAGCTCGAATTCGACGCTCATCATTGGGACTTCGGAAACAGTAAGTGATACAGGATCGGCTAAATGGAGGCAAAGTTGCGCAATTTGGTTCTCAGTAAAATGCCGTATTGCATTTTTATTTTTTTTGCATAAAATATTCTGGTGATGGAATTTTCTGTACGAAACAAGCAAATATCAAAGTGACTATATATAGTGTTTTAAGAGTGATGAAAGGATTTCATTAAATTGAAAAAAAATCAGGTCCGTATTTAAAAAAATTAAGTTGGCGACCATCATCGCCAGAAGCCGAAACGTCAGAGTCAACATTTAATCACACAGAGTTAAAGAGCAAAAAAAGTGATCATAAAAATGTGTTTTTCATTTTAAGCTATCTTAACAAATAAAGCCAGGAAACAATAGAAAACAAAATTGAAAATTCCGGTTTTTTTTCGAATATATTCGGAAGTATTCGGAATTTTTCAAAATGCAATACGGCATTTTATTGAGCATCAAATTGCGCAACTTTCCCTCCATTTAACCGATCCTGTATATCTCTTACGGTTTCCGAAATCCCAATGATGAGCGTCGAATTCGAGCCACCCTGTACATACCGTTCATAAAAATTGAACTTCGATAGTGAAAAGCTATCTTTTCTGTAAATATTTTTGGTAGCTTGGAGTAAGTATAGCATATTATATTTCTTTATTGCTACTTTTTACTCATATCTTAATATGAAAAATACCAATAATTAAATTTCGAATATTTCAGTTAAGCATTAATACAATTTAATTTAATTTGCTTCCTTCAAATGCTTTAAGTCTATAAGTGGTCCCTTCCACACGTTCATATCCCTCAGTCATTAAGACAAACGTTTTCGCACTTTCTCATAAAATACTTAATTAAAAGCGACCCATAAGTATTAAAAAAAGTCATTAAAACTTTCGAGGCGATAAAATTGAAAAAATATGCAGGCTCATTTCAATTACGGCCTATTTCTTCCGAATTAAAAATGTGTGTTAACGGCACCCTACCACATGCTATCCCAGAGGGCGAGAAAGGGTCGTGTCGTGTGCAAAACACCCTTTATTTTTTATTTTGCGTTAGAGTATAATAAAACGCACGTATATTTTTAGAGAAAGCTATTAAGCCCGGACATTTGTAGAAAAAAATGTGTGCAGCGTTTTATAAATAAATCATAACAAGTACAAATTGATGTTCAGAAATTAAAATAACGCTAGATGTTTACTACATTACTAGCTTACTTTATTTTAAAATTAGTAATGGACAATTTTTCTTTTTTTAAATGAAGACCCTCTCTTTATTATAGGTATTACCCTTCTTTAGAAGCAGAGTTAAAAAATGGACATTTTTTTATATTAAAGTAAAAGAGATTTTCAAGTATTAATAAGTAAAAGTATTAAAGAGATTTTCAAGTAAAAAATATATAATTTTTTGTACCTACTCGATGAAACGTTCGATCTAAATATATTACCAAAAAATGCCTTATCAAGAAATTTAATGAGAACAAAACAGCACATGATCAATATGGCTTATGCTAACAATATAATGTGTTTTATTTGGATGCTGCTGCGAATTCTAGATACATGTGGTATTCATAATCTAATTTGATATCTCTATACCTAATTGTATTTAAAATATGTACCCTAGATATTACTGGGCACCCCCAGAGAAATCCTGAATTAAATTGCTTGTGATGTAGTAAAAATGACGTTTTCTACTTTTGTTTAGTTAATATTATTTTGTTTTATTCAAAAAATGTATTGGTATATAATTCCGCGGGAACAGGGTTTGATTGACACCAAGTCTATGAAATTTATTAATAAATTGATGTAAACGGTTTTATTTAAAAAAATATATTATTTTTTAAAAAATAGCAGGTTAGTCGTGACTAACTAAGTTAAGAAAAAACTCAAAATTTAAGTGAGGATGCAGTCAATAATCACCAAACAGGCTAATAAAACTACTTTTTCAAATTTGTCAAGCTTTCGAGAATTTTATTCCCATCATCAGGACAGTTTCTAAAATGTATAAATAAAAAAGGCATTAACATTTTAAAATTGTATAACAGAAAAAACAACTTACGACTGAGTCAATTAGCAAAAAAAAAACATCCTCTGCACAAAAAGGCCTTAAAACTAGCATCATATGAAATTGGAATACAAGGACATTTCCTTTATAAAATATTACATACATACATACTGCCATTACTCGCTGACGAGTATTTGACACGCATCAGAAGATGGTCACGCAAGGCGTTTTCTTTCATGAGCCTTTCTGTGACTGAAAAGCCCAATACGTGATGTTATTTGTCTACCGCACTCCGGACATTCAAAAATCTCATTGCTTTGTTGCCTCTTAACTTTTTGGTTCTCGCTGTTAAGGAGTTTACAATTCTTCTCCATTGAGTTCTATTGTGAGCTGCTACTTCCCACTCATTCTGCACATTAATCCCCTTTAAGTTTTCATGGAAAATGTCCTTGTACCTTTTGAGTTGTCCACCTGGCCTCCTCTTACCGTCTACAAGCTCACCGTAAAGCAGTGATTTTGGTATGCGGTTTTCTTGCATTCTGCATACGTGACCAGCCCATCTTAGTCGGGATTTTGTAACAATGAATACTCTCGCAGTTAGCTTTTTCAAGAACCGATACGTTTGAGACGTGATGGAACCATTTGATTCTTAAGAGTTGTCTAAGGTGTCTCTGTTGCAAATTGTTTAATGCGTTCATGTGTCGGCGGTACGGCACCCAGGTTTCGCTCCCATATAACATGGTGGGGATTATTATTGCTCGATACACTGCAAGTTTCGTTTTTGTGCTCAGGTCATGGTTGTAAAAAACCTGGCTTTTAATTTCCAGAATGCTCTTGAAGCACTGCTAATCCTGTGCTGAATTTCAGAGTCGATATTGGCATTTTCCGAAATCAAACTGCCGAGATAATTGAATTCCGCTACATATTCCAGTAGTTCTTCTCCGATTTTTATAGCATTGTTGTGATCTTCCGGGGAAGTGCACATGATTTTAGTTTTGTCGATGTTTAGCTTAAGGCCCAAAGCCTCGTATGCCCAGGTATATGTGTTCAACATTTCTTGTAATTGCTGTACAGTTTTTGCAACTAGAGCGAATCGTCAGCGTATTGAAGTTCTATGATGAATTTTGTACGTGTTTTTTGCCCTGAGTCTTTTTATGTTGAACAGACCGCCATCATATCTGTATCTAATGCCCAGTCCTCTCTCCTGCAGTTTGCTGTCCACTATAATGGAGAGCGCTGCCATGAATATGTTGAATAGGAGAGGCGCTAAGACACATCCCTGCCTAACTCCTGTATTTGTCAGAAAGGGATCGCTTAGTGATCCATGATGTGACACTCTTGACTGGTTGTTGTTATGGAGGCTTTTACACACTGTAAGAAATTTGTTGGGTACTCTGAACTTTTTCATAATTGCCCAAAGTGCATCTCTGTTCACAGAGTCGAAGGCTTTTGTTAGGTCGATGAAGGCAACATAAAGTTTAGACTGCTGTTCTTTTACTTTTTCCTGTAGTTGGCGGATGGAAAATATGGAATCGACGGTGCCGCGGTTAGTGCGAAAACCCGTTTGCGATTCTGGAAGGATTTTTTCTATATGTGGGTGCAGGCGGTTTGACATAATTTTTGCAAGAATTTTTCCGCCGATAACCAAGAGTGAAATTCCCCGGTAGTTTCCGCAGTCTGATGCACTTCCTTTGTTCTTAAATATATTCACTATATTTGCGTTGCAAAAGTCCTGAGGTACCTCTCCGCTTTCCCATATGACATCGAAGAGAGCCTTAAGATGACCAATAAGTTCTTTACTTGCACACTTATAGATTTCTGCCGGAATCGCGTCACAGCCAGTTGATTTGTTGTTTTTAAGCTGTTTTATGGAGGCCTTTATTTCCTGTTCTGTTATTGGGATATCTAATACATCGAGGCTGTTATACTGAGGTATTGTGTGTTTAGCGCTTCCATATTGGGGTTATTTTCTTGGTTAAGGATATGGCTGTAATGCTTTACCAGCGGTCTTTTAGAAGTTCGCCATTTTGTGCCATGATTGGGCAGCTTGCCTTCTTGGTTGGGCCGTACTCTTCTTTTACAGCCTCGAAGAATTTACGGTAATCGTGATGCGTGGCGTATTCTTGAATCTGATTAGCTTTCTGTGACCACCAGTTATCTTTTAGTTGACGTAGTTTTCTCGAAGCGTGTTGTTGGCTGCTTTAAAGTTGTCTACCAGCCTTGGGTTGTGTGGATTTGCAGTAACTGCTTGATGTGCTCTATACTTTTGTTCCAACAAAGCTTGTATATTAGGTTGATTTTCGTTAAACCAGTCTGGTTGTTTCTTTTTGTTGGACTTTCCCAGAACAGCTTCGCTGGTTTTATGAATCGCATCCCTTAATTGTGTCCAGCCTTGTTCAGCTTCCAATATTGAGATTGAAGTTATCTTTGATGGCTTCCCGGAGGACGTCGGCGGTATTGTTGTTCTCTAGACCCCGTACGTTCAATCTGGTCATGTTGTTTTGCTTTTACAGTGTGGATGTTTGGGTTTTTAACTGGATTTTCATTTTTGAAATTAAAAGTCGGTGGTCAGTGCCGCATTCGGCATCTATTCTGGCTTTTGTGAGTCTAACATCTTTTAGATGCGTCCTTCGAACGATTACGTGGTCCAATTGATGCCAGTGGCCTGATCTGGGATGTTTCCAGGTACCTTTAAACTTGTCCTTCAACATGAACCATGTATTGGTGATGCAAAGATTATACTCTGTGCATGTTGTTAATAAGGGTTCACCATTGCTATTTACGTTTCCCATACCATGTTTTCCCAATACGTCAGGCCATATTTCCTGTTGTTTACCGACACGGGCGTTAAAGTCACCTAGCAAGATAATTCGTTCGTTCTTCGGAATTCGTTGGAGAGCATTTTGTAGAGTTTGGTAAAATTTGTCCTTATCCTCAATTTTAGCGTCTAGGGTGGGAGCGTAGGCACTAATGATGTTGACGTAAGTTTTGTCTGATATGGGATACCTTAGGGTCATAACGCGTTCGGAGACACCAATAGGTACTTCTGTTAATTTGGTTGCAATTTCGTTCTTGATTGCAATGCCTACGCCATGAATTCTCCTGTGTATTGCGGGGTGGCCCTTTCAAAAGAAGGTGTAATGCTCCTCAGTGAGACTACCCTCATCCGCAAAGCGGGTTTCGCTAAGAGCGGCAACATCTATATTTAGCCGGTGGAGTTCCTGTGAGACCAGTGCTGTTCTTCTCTCTGGTCGATTGGAGTTTGTCCTGTCCAGTAGAGTGCGGACGTTCCACGCCGCAAACGTGAAACATTGATGTTTTTTGTTTCTCCGATGATACGCTCGAGTAGACACCCCCTCCCGGAGATCCGATTGAGGGGGTATTTTACCTCCGGATGATGATTTTGTCCCACTCGAATGTTCCATCATTGATGTGTGTAAGCTGCGTGAAAAGGTGATATAGGTTATACCGCCTATACTCGGACGTCAGAGCCTCGTTTGTGTAAACAGGGTGCATCATCACGTGAAGGCGAGGTTGACTTTTGGGTAAGCTAGGCTATATATATATATATATATATATATATATATATATATATATATATATATATATATATATATATATATATATATATATATATATATATATATATATATATATATATATATATATATATATATACAAAAATATTAAAATACATATCGAACGACATTACGTTTCTTTAAACCAGTAGTTCCCAAACTTATTTTTCTCGTGGACCACTTTCAAAATTTTACTGGTTTCGGTGGACCCCCTGCTGCTACATTTCTACCACATTCTTAAAGTCGCCAAAAAATAAAAATTGTGTCACTTCTGAGTTCTGTCCCTATATTCCGATATGTAAAATAAAAACGAAAAATGGTACATTTTATATCACTTTATTTATTAAAAGAATAGAATTACAAGAAAAATATTAAGGTAATATAGGTTCAGGTCATAATTTTAATTAATGGGAAGGATGTATCTGATGGAGTGTCAGCAAACGATCAATGTTTGGCTTTATTTTTGTGAGCGATAACCGCAAATCCCCCGCTCTGTGATGTTTAATTTGCTCCTTTTTTTTGTTAAGAGGTTTGTAACGGCACTAAAACTCCTTTCGACAAGGTATGACGAGGGAAAAGCTATTAAAAATTTCCTTGCGATTTCCCACAGTCCAGGATATTTTTCGGGTATTTCTGCTTGCAGCCAAAATGTTGGGTAGCCTTTTCTAAATTTCACCTTCAGCTCCTCATTAGTGCTTAGCTCGAGCAGCTCCTCTTGTAATACAACATTGGCCACTTCCGTTTCATCAAATGGATTTATGATCCATGGTGGTATATCCATCGTCAGTATATCTTCAAACCTGGTTTTGAAGTCATCATGCAGAGCACTTAAATGTTGACTGTAGGTATGGATATCCTCATCAATACATTCTACCTGCGACAAGTTTGGAAATTGAGAGAATTCGCGCCGACTAATGTTTTGCTTCATAAATTTCAATTTCCCAAGAAAAGCCGAAATTATCCCCTTTGTTTTTATTAAATTCAGGCTGTCCCCTTGTAACTGCAAGTTAATATCATTAAATTTTTTAAACAAATCTGTCAAATACGCAATGTCTGCTTTGAATTTGATCAAGTTTTCTTTTAAATCTGGATCTCTACTTTCTAAGAACTCTAATATGGAATCGAAAACAGAGTAAAATCTCGTTAAGCATGCACCTTTCGACAACCAGCGTACTTCAGTATGTAAGAGCAGTCGTTGGAAGTCTTCATCATTTTCGTCGCACAATTGAGCAAATAAACGCGTATTCAATGCATTGCTTCTGATTTTGTTGACAGCTTTTATTACAAAATGAAGAGATTGGTTCAACCTGTCACTTAAATGTTTTGCCACAAGATGTTGTCGGTGGATTACGCAATGAATAGCTGTAAGTCCTGGTATAATTCTTTTGAGATGACTTATAAACCCACGATATCGCCCGACCATTGCAGGAGCTCCGTCTGTTGCCACTGAAATAATGTTTGTAAATGGGATCGATTTTTCCGTAAAAAAATTACTCAGGACATTAAATATTGATTCGCCTTTAGTGTCAGTCTCCAAAGTTCTGGCAAATAGCAATTCTTCGTGAATTTCTTCCTCAACAATAAATCGGACATATGCCAATAGTAATGCTTCATTACTGGGTAACGTTGACTCGTCCAGTTGTATAGAAAAATGAGTTTTTTGCAGATGATTGCACAAAAAGCTTTCGATATCAGAGCTCATTTCATCAATGCGTCTTTGTACAGTATTGTTACTTAATGGAATTCTTTTTAGTACGTCAAATGGAGATTTGTGCAAAACAGTTTTTAAAACCTCTTCAACAGCGGGTAAAATTAATTGTTCTCCGATAGTGTGCGGTTTTCCAGATTTTGCTATAAGTAATGAGATATTGTAAGATGCCCGCAAGCCATCATCGTTACTTTGAGATGTTGAAGCGAACATACTGTGCATGGTGGGTCTCTTTCCATATTTTTCTTTCAATGTTTGAAAATATTTTAAATCTTTACCTATTTTATCAGTATGACACCTTTTTAGATGATCTTCGAGCTTTGATGGTTTCATAGAGTCATTGCTCAAAACTTTGTTGCATAATAGGCACATGGGCAATTGTTTGTCTGCCTCTGATGGAACAAAACCATATTTCAAATAATCGATACTATATTGTCGACATTTTTTCTTTGCTGTAGCCATGTTTCGTGTCAGTTACCTTACCTGTAAAAAAAATGTTTTAGTAACCAAGTTTTTTTCTGAATATAGGTATCACACCGCAGCCTTTATCAGCACGCGGAAATAGAATTACGGCTTGTAAAGGGACCAACTAATAAACCGCTGAGACAAATACAGACGTTTTCACAAAACGGTATCAATTTTAAAGTACATAATTTACCACTAATTTTAATAGTATAAATAAAAATTGGTGTACTCAGTATCGAATACTGATCATATTTGTGTAGGAAAAAATAAAAGTCGAAATCCCAAAATTGTCCATAAAAACGATAACTAACATTTTATTAAATCAATGAGTTCACGCGCTCCGTGTATTTGCGTATTTTTGTCTGCGGCTTCATTGTTAAAACGTGACAAACTGGCATCGAAGTCCAAGCCCCGCCCTTTTCCCGTCGCCCGCGCACCGCTCGCTCTTTCCGAAAAGGAATAGTTTTGATAAAATAGTTACTTCAAAACCAATTTAAAATGATTATGAAATTACTGTTTTATAAAATTAGTAGTTATTTGCAAGAAAAATTACAAAATTAATTGCTCTGCAATATTGCTTATTCGGCCTTTTTAGAGGCAGTGTTTCTCTCGTGAAAAACAATTGAATAAAACGTGCTGTGTTTGTCTTCAAATCGAAAGAGGACAATTAAAATATCTGTAAGTTACTAAGTTACCTATCTATACAGGCCGTTGTGATCAACCGACTAGTACACGTAAACAAAATACTTAAGTACTATAACAAAAAAAAGGTAGGTTACTTACTTTTCTCCGGCACTAGCAAACACAGATATAAATTTTCTCACAACTTTTTTTCCAAATTCCGCCTTTTTTCGAAATTCCGGAAACAAATGAATGCGTTTGCCTTTGGCATCAAGTATTTATAGTGGTGATCAAGTTCATGTCTGAACAAGCATTAAGCATTGTCGGGCGGATAGCGCTTTGCAAGTCTGTACACGAAATTGTACGTAATATCGAATACGCAAGTTTGGACAAGTAACAGTCGCTTGCCTTATTAAAATATTATCTGCTTAGATAGGTACTTAAAACAATGTAGGTAGGCCCTTATAAAAACTATGCTTACATTTTTGCTCTTTACTATCAAAAGCAGATAAATTTTCGTGGACCCCCATTAACATCTTATGGACCCCCATTTTTTGTTCACGCCTACGTAGACCTCCAGCAAGTCTCCCGTGGACCCCTGGGGGTCCACCTGGACCACTTTGGGAATCACTGCTTTAAACAATTTTTTTTTAAATTTACTTAACTAATTTCTACATTATTGTTTGGAGCTCGATCAAACAGTGACTGTTTAATAAAGTACCAATGAACTGAACATTCCAGAACTCTCCTTATCAAAAGATCTTTTTTATATACAGGGTGTCCCAGAAATAAGTGCAAATATTTTAAGGGGTGGTAGTTCTCGATAAAAGAAACATATTTTCTCTTTATCGTTTTTCAAATAAGTCCAAAATAACGGAGTTATTTTACTTTGAAAATTTCCAAAAAAATATTTTTTGCTAAAATTTTGAGAACCACTGGATCTTTTCTGGATTTTCTTTCTTGTAAATTTAATCTAATACATATGTTGCCATATTATCAAGAAATTAGGTTTTTTAATTAAAAACTAAAAAAAATTCCAAAAAAATTTCGAAATTTCAAAATTTTTTTTTTGCGAAAAAAACCTCATAGGCGTGTTTCTGGTGTGGAACTATACTACCAGTTAAAATATTTGCACTTATTTCTGGGACACCCTGTATAATGGTATGTATTGTCGTTGTATTTTAATATTTTATAAAGGAAATGTCCTTGTATTCCAATGTCATATGATGCTAGTTTTAAGGCCTTTTGTGCAGAGTATGTTTTTTTGCTAATTGACTCAGTCGTAAGTTGTTTTTTCTGTTATACAATTTTAAAATGTTAATTCCTTTTTTATTTATACATTTTAGAAACTGTCCTGATGATGGGAATAAAATTGTCGAAAGCTTGACAAATTTGAAAGAGTAGTTTGTTTAGCCTGTGTGGTGATTATTGACTGCATCCTCACTTAAATTTTGAGTTTTTTATTTTTTAATGTTATTCTTCATCTTTTTGCAACAAATGCCTTAGGCCGCCCCTGGGCTCAATCCTACCCGCACCACTCCATGATGAATTGCTAGTTACGATAATAGCTAACATCCAAGTAAGTTAGCAGCCAGGGGTGAAACTCTGTAACTAAATAGAGATCGGTAGCGATGAAGAATACTGTCGCTTGCCATTTAGTTTCTGTACACTCTGTACAGCCAAGTTCCACCCCAGCCTACTTACTTGGATGGCACGATGCTTTCTAACTCTACTTGGATAAAACATTGAAACAGTTGATACATAGATGCAAGCTCACAGAAAACTTAAGTCTTTTATTGATTTAAATCATTTTAATGACTTAAGTCATTTGATTTTAAGTCATTTTTCGAAAGCTGACTTAAGACTTCTTAAATCTTTTTGAAAATTATTTGTGATTGAAATCTTTATTCCGAAATAGAAAAAGATTTAAATCTTTTTTGAGAAGATTTAAGTCATTAAAAAGATTTAAGACTTTTTATAAAAGGCTTAAGTCAGATTTTTGTATATTTTTATGATAAATTTTTAACAGTACCTAGTCTTTCTTTTTACACTGCTAGGCGGCAGCCAAGCAGCAGAATTAAAAAACGATGCTCAATGCCACTAGTAAATAAAATGTTAGTTTTTATGTAGCCCGAAAGAGGAACGAAAGAAATTTATCTGGAATTATATTGAAGAGTACCTTAAAATCCTCCAGCCCTTAGCTTATGCCATCGATATATTATATAGTGATCAAAACACATCACCATTTTAGTATTGAAAATACTTCTGGCCGCGTTTATATGGGACCCATCTTTGAAAAAACGACATGCTCGATGCCACACGAGTTCAATAACCTGCCTAATCAACTTTTCAACACGTAGGTCGATAGTTTAGCCGGCGTTGATTATCGAAGGACGTTTGAGGGCCGAAATGAGGTCTTATGTGTGTGGGCCAACTATTTTATGGATATGGATGTTTGTCTGGGCCGGCGGATAAAGAAAGCCCATATTATTATAAAAAAGAATATGCGTCAAGGCATATGGGTTATTAGGTACAGTTTGGCTATTTTAATCTAACTCTTTCCGTATGAGAAGCAAGGGACAAATTATACGTGAAAGAGTGGAATCACATAAATAATAAATTTAGATTAATGCAATATTTTTTCTTGGCGCGTAGGATAGGTAAATGCATTAAAGGGTATTCAATCAACTTCGCACCACACACACTTTAACCATTGTTGAATAATAAATAAAGCACAAAATGTTGATAAACAATAATTATTTTATATTCAAAAACTCTGTCTGAAAAATAAAAACAAAATTTTTTTGGGTAATGTTTGGTTATATTTATTTTTATTCTCTTATCTATGTTATCTATGGTTACTTTTCATTTTTTAGAATCATGCGTTTTTAGCGCCACTGTGGTTATTTGGCGAACCCTTATTCTTCCCATTTTGTGACCACTTTTTCAATAAAAGTCCCGTAAGAGGTATTTCTCCTTACCTCTACACTCCATATTTCCAACGAACAAGGTTTATATTTCTATTGAGCTCTTACAAATGACGTCACAAATTAATATAAAATGTAAAAAAACAGATGATTGTCGACAACCGCCGACTTGTGTCTGGTATTTTCAGTACGCCTATGATGGTTGCGCATGTTGCAAAATCTGTGAATTTTTTAATAGACATGTACTCGATGACATATATTTGTAATGCTCTAATATTTAAGTACTAGAAAATCGATTAAATTTTATAAAAAAGCAACATAACTTTGTGTTTGTAGCTGTTCTGAAAATTAACCGTTTTATTTTATGTGGTTTTAGTCTCATCCGTATCCTGTATCTACTATAAATTATAATATATGATACTTAGTAAAAAAATCAAGAAAGATGGTAATACAAGATAATTAATAATAGCATTTAAAAAAGGGCACTTAAATTGGATTCTGGTTGTCTTGACTTGAGGGTAATTAGGTATACGGGTGCATCTCAAAAGTGGCTCAACCCTATAACTTTTTTAATTTGTCAGATAAAAAAACGAGATTTGGTATGTTAATATATAACATAAATTAGGATTGATTGACGTATTCAATCGTTTTCTGTCACTTCCTGTATCGCCGGAAATGACTACAACTTTTGATTTTTAAATGGCACCCTCGGATTTTTTTTTACTTTATTCGATAGAAAAGGACATTCTAAATAGAATGACATATCATATATCAACTTTTGACATTTTTGCTTAAAACAAAATTGAATTTTAAATTTCAATCTGCCATGGCTGTGTTAAAAACACTAATTTTTGATCAAGGAGCCGTGGAAAAATAGATTTGATCGTCTAATGTTATTCGTGTCTTGTCCTGGCCGGTTTAAAGATGCCCAAATCGTATTTTTAATCATATCTCAATTTTGGAACGAGGGTGGCTCATCAGCATATTTGAAAAAAGCATTTTTAAGAATAATTTGGTACCACACACTTGATATTTCGAATCAAATTGTCGTTATGAATCGCATGTTGCAATTTCAAATAAACGATATTCGAAAATGTCAAAATAAGTTGACGTCATTCTATTTAGAGTGTCATTTTCTATTGAGTAAAGCAACAAAACACCGAGGGTGCCGTGCCATTTACAAATCAAAAGTTGTAGTCATTTCCGAGGAAACAGGAAGTGACAGTTGGTGTATGAAGTAGGTGGTTTTATACAAAAATACAAATTTTTAAAATAATCGTGTCACCGGTTCTCTATAAACGTCTAACCTACCATGGCCGTGAATCACCCTATATGAAAGGTTTTTATAGTGGCAATTTTGTAAAATTTCTTTTAAGTTTATTATTTAATTAAATAAAAAATTAAACAATAAAATATTATTCAATATTAAAATTAAAAATATTAGAAATATAAGCCGTAATGCGGCATTCCACCACACCCAGTGGCATAAAGATTGAGACTGGGAGGGGTAGCAATATTTAAATAAAGTACAAAATTTAAATTAACTTTTCTCTGAAATGTACCTCTATTGTAGCTGTGGAAAAAGTAAACTCGGATTGGTCTGGATTTTCTATTTTGATTGGTATTATTAATTTCTTTTGTAAGAATTTTTGTTTTATACATTTTAACACTTAAAACTTCTTCCTGGGAGGGGTAATTCCCTTATTACCCCTCCCGTATATGCGCCCCTGCCCACACCAACCGTATTTTTTCAAAAATGAGTAAAATTCTTGTATTTTCTACTGTATCAAACATTTTAATATTAAGAAATTTGTAATGTCATAAATATTTAATGGAATATTGGGATATTTTAAGAACTATATAAAAAAAAATGTAGGAAAACAACAGTCAAGTCAATTTAACGAAGATAACTAAATCACTATCACTAATTCTCTAAAAGAGATTTTCTATTCCTATTTCATCTCAATTCGTCTGTATGTGACTCTGCTGATAATCCACTAAAAGATCCGCTAATTCGGCTATTTTGTCCACTACGTGATTCCTTTTCCTAAATCCCTCTTCATAACTGCCGAGGATCAAAAAATCACATAACGAATCTTAATTAATATTCAGAATTGTCTCGAATTTAAATCGCCAGTTTTATGTGCTGATGGGATTTTTTATTAAGGTATTATTAATTTTTCCATTGACTCAAAATATATACCAGAAATTTTTATTTATTTTTCTTTGCTTAACATTTTTTGTTATTTTTGAACATAAAAATATACAAAAGAATATTTAAGAAACATACCCACTGTTAGTTTACATCTGCATCTGTAGCTCTTATAATAAGCAACAACGAAATTTTGTATACGTACAAACCTAAAGTATGTATGTATTAGGATGTGAGTGGATCAAGGATGATTTTTTTTAAATGTAATACACTGTATATTATTGCATTTTTGGTTTCCTTTCTAATCACTTTACATAATCCTAAGATATTATCACAGATTAGGTATCCTATAAGTATACAGATAAAAATCTTGTCCCTAATTCGTGGTACGAAAATTGTTTTTTATGACGATGTGCAAACGAGTCAAATTTCCTGTGCGCAAAAATAAACTCGCGTAAAATAACAATAAACAGCGTAATAGAGAGATATCGCTAAACCGAATAGCGTGCATGGACGTTAATAAGGCCAGGTGTTATTTCCTTTACGTGAGGTTGTATTAACTCTCTTCATTGATAGTTATCGGATCGGAAAGAATTTTGATCGCGTCACGTCCGCTATTTAAACTTAACCTAACTTTGAATTTAAAACTTTGAAATTGTTTTGTTTACTAGGTATTTTAATACTAAAGGGCTAAAGTGCTTATTTCCAGTGCTTTATTATTCAACGTCTGCCAATGGGTTTAGGGCAACAAGCAACAAATTCTCTTAGAAGGGCCAAGTCGTCATCTGCTGTAAACCTAAGACTCTTTATAGGTTTGGTTTTATAGGTTCTTTAGTATTGGAAGAGGTGGAATCCATATTTTGGGCCATATTTATTTAATTGAAACTAATCCCAGCTACTTGAATATCAAATTACCTAATAAAACTAAAGCAATAATTCAAAACAATTCAAACATAACCTAAAATAAAAGATCTCGCCGGCCGGCTCCGGTTGTTAAATACCCGCACATGCCCATTTAAGCAATTTTTAAACGTTATCAGAGGTTATTTAGAAAGAGCGCTTGGTATAATTGATCCGCGAATTACGTCAGGCGGTAACGTTATTAGCGGGTGTTGCGTTGACTCGCGCATATCGTAACTATGATAAGGTACGCGTAAATACTGGATGACGCTATTCAGTTTTCCGATATCTCTCTAATAACTGTGCCGGTCAGGCGCTGTGCACAATTTTAGAGGCCATAAGTGGGCGTGCTATGTGCGCAAACTAGTCACCTAACTAGTGCCCGATTCCGAAAATTGGAACCACGAAAAACAATAAAGAAAAAACAAAGATTATAATCTGTATAATCTGTGATATTATTAAGTATAGGTATTTTGATACTTTTAAAAATATTAATAAATAAATAAAAAAATATATCTATTTCGGCCTTTTTTAAAAAATTATTAGGAAATTAGGTTCTTTTATAGAAAATCCAATATATTTTTGCGGATCGGTGTAGACTCGACCTAACCTAACTATATGGCCTGCCCTCGGATGACCTTAACATCGCATTAAAGAATAGACACCGTAATGATTCATTCGAAGATTCGAGAAGAATCGAGTTCCACTGGAATGGAGTAGTACATACGAGAACAATCGAAACCTTCTCTATGCACCTAACGATCTATAGACTATTCTAGAAATCTTTAGCTGTCGGTATAAAAGCCGGCGGCTGGGGCCTAGAGAGGGCAGTTATAAATAGACGAGTATAGTTGACGCGCTAAAATTCAAAATAAATTCTTAGTTATAAATCGTTTGTAAATAGTTCTTTAAGTCTTTTATCGTTATTGTTTTTGTTAATTAGTGTTAAATAAATAGTGTTTAAATAAATTGTGACTTTCTATCCACACGGAACCGACGAAAAACGTAACAATATCTACAGGACATTGTAATATAAATCAAAGAACCACTTCTATATTTTTCTTGATAAAATAATAAATACTTACTTATTAAATTATCGTGGATAAATTAAATAAAAGTAAACTGTTATAAATTGAAATAACGTCCATAAACTAATGTCGATTTTGAATCCATCTTGATTGCCAATTTATTGAAGAATCGCTTTTTATTCAAAATCGGAGCCAGATAGGTATAGGAAACCCTAATATAGTTTGAAAGAGCATTTAAATCTACTTCCACAAATTTTAAAAAATACAGAGTGTTGTATTTGAAATAACAAAGTTTTTATGTAAAATAAATATGTAAAATAGACCAGCAATTTTTGATACCCCTGCATACATTTAAGGAAGCAATAATTTTTTTTAGTAAAGTTTATTTCTCTGGCTTCAAAGTCAGCACAAGAATTAACTCTGAAAAGTAATGTACAGGGTGTTGACAAACTTTTTTATTATAGCATGCATATTTAAATATCTTTAAATATCTCAAAAACCAAAGCTTTAAAACATATTAAACTCTTATAATAAATGCCTTATTTTATTCCCAAGAATCCAAAAATTAAATAAAATACCGGATGTTCCATAAGAAAAAATATAACTTTGGTATGGATCTTAGTTCTGACACACCCTGTACATTTATAAATAATTTTAAATTATGCCCATTGCCTTCTAACATATACCCATAAAATTTTTTGTTTCTATATCTTTCCCTTTTCGTATAATATCATCTATAATCAAGGGTATAATCAACCGAGGCGAATGAAGTGCGCCACCCTATTTACTGTATATCTCAAAGGTATATCTATACAGGGTGAGTCTTAAATAAGTACAAATATTTTCAGGGCTGGTAGATCTCGATAAAAGAAACATATTTTCTCTTTACCGGTTTTCAAATAAATCTAAAATAACCGACATATTTACTTTGAAAATTTCAAAAAAAAATTTTTTTGATAAGATTTGATTTGATAAGAGAACCACTGGATCTTTTCTGGATTTTCTTTCTTGTAAATTTAATCTACTACCTATGTTGCCATATTATTAACAAATTATATTTTTTAACTAAAAACTAAAAAATATTTCAAAAAATTTTCAAAATGTTTTTTTCGCGAAAAAAACATCATTATCGTGTTTCTGGTCGAAATATACTACCCCTAAAAATATTTGCACTTATTTAAGACTCACCCTGTAATGGTATTATCTAAACGTTAAATATCTAATATTTTTGATACTCTATAAAATTTCAAATTAAATGAATGTGCGATATCTCGAACTGAACAGTGAAATAATAATTAATCTGTTGCGTATAATGCCAAGTAAATTTAATTTAAACGAACCCCTTTTGACAAAAACAGAAAAAGTATTAAAAAAATGTATTTATCTCCATCATTAAGTGAGTATCATTTATCACTCTCTCCATAACAGACTAAAAAAGCAGACAACTTATTAAAAATTTAATATATTTGCCACTGTTATACACATACTCTTTTTTGACAAACGACTTTATCTTACTTTTTCTTTCCTGCCGAGCGTTGAATCATTAAAAAATCATTATTTTACATATATGAATTTACTGAGATTGTCTTGTCGGGGGGTTCATAAATCAAACAGTTGTAACATTTGGTATTGCAGGGAGTGATTGACAGCCTGCTCTTGTTAGGTGAAAGAGCTACTAAAGAGGGAATCATTTTTGACAACTCACTTGCATCCTATTATTTCCATCACGTTTTAACGGAAAGTTGCGATATTTAATTAATGAATATAAAATTTCAAGAAAATTTATTTAGCAACAATATACTTCTAAAACTATAATAATCTATCTTTCAATGATAACATATACAGCATGTCCCTGGATTGTCTTTACAAGAGGAAACACTTTTTTATTATTGACATTTTGAGAAAAATGCAGTCTTCATATAAATTTTTGCTTGTTTTAAAATTGTTAATCAAGTTTATACTTTTCCAAATTGCCATACCGTTTTAGAGGAAATAAAAAAAAACATGGAAATATAGGTTTGATAGTTGAATTTTTTTTTCTAGTACATAGAAATTATGTTACCATAGAAACGCATTTTGATTTTTAAGACTTCAACTCTATTTTCATGTTTTTTTTTTAATTTTCTCTAAAAATCTACCGGGTGCGTCTCGAAAGTGGCTCACCCCTATAACTTTTTTATTTGTTCAAATAAAAAACGAAATTTGGTATGTTAGTATATGACTATCTGACATAAATTAGGATTGATTGACGTATTCAGTTGTTTTTGGTCACTTCCTGTTTCACCGAAAATGACTACAACTTTTGATTTTTAAATGGCACCCTCGGTATGTTTCTACAATATTCAATAGAAAATAACACTCTGAACAGAATGACATATCATATGTCAACTTTTGACATTTTCGCTTAAAAACAAATCGTATTTTAAATGTCAATTAGAGTGGCTGTGTTAAAAACACTAATTTTTAATCAAGGAGCCTTGGAAAAATAGTTTTGATAATCTAATGTTTTTCGTCTTTTGTCCTGGCCGGTTAAAAGATGCCCAAGTTGTATTTTTAATCATATCTCAATTTTTTCAAATGAAACAAGGGTGGCTCATTAGCATACTTGGAAAAAGCATTTTTTACGAATAATTTGGTACCACACATTTGGTATTTCATTTCTAGTCAAATTGTGTCTTCCGCATGTTACAATTTCAAATAAACCATATGCGAAAATGTCAAAAGTCTCTGAATAGAATGACATATGACATGTCATTCTATTCAGAGTGTCATTTTCTATCGAATAAACTAGAAATATATCGAGAGTGCCATTTAAAAATCAAAAGTTGTAGTGATTTCCGGTGAAACAGGAAGTGGCCACAAACAATTGAATACGTCAATCAAACCTAATTTATGTCATATACTAACATACCAAATTTCGTTTTTTTATCTAAAAAAATAAAAAAGTAATAAGGGTGGGCCACTTTTGCGACGCACCCGGTATATTAAAATCAACTGAAATGCACCAAACCTATAACATCACTAGAACGTATCGTTTTTATTAGAAACGGACTAACGATACTTCTTTTATCGAGATCTAAATGCTCTGAATAAATTTGCACTTATTTAAGAACCAGTTTGTATAATATATAATGTAACATACAAACTACTATAATAAGCTACCTATACTACTATAATAAGCTATATTATAATAAGCTACCTATATTACGCTAAACTAGTAAGAAATTACTCCTATTATTTTTCAATCGAAAATAACTGACGATGTTAACCTACTCCAACCCAACTAAGGTACCTATACTGAAACCCGTTGAAAGGAAACCCGAGAACGATAATAACAAAGTGCACATCCGGAACTAAGAAAACTTTCCTAGTGCCTTATGATTTCCTTAACTAATCTATTATTTATCAAAGCTTTGCAAGTCGCGATAAACGCAAAATTACGCACACTCGCTTAATTTTAGTGTGAATAATTCATCTGGAAGCTCTCCTACTGGTTTTGATCCTCTTATAAGGAGATTGAAGTTGGAAAGGTGGTTTGTTTTTGTGGCAGAGCGAGATATGGAAATAGGATTATTTCTGGCACGCATATATTATTATAAATAAATAATTATTTACGATAATACCTTTATTTTCTTAGCCTTTTATTCGTAATTTTTTATATGATTATTGAGTCGAATCTGTAAACTAAAATAGTTTTTCTATTTCATCACGTTACAACAAATTTTATTTTTGAGTTTTCCACTGTGTAATGTAATAAAATTTAAATACTTATTTTTATAAGATTAAAAATAATAATAATAGCAGGTTATTAAAGTAATTTCCCTGAAAACCCACGAAAATGGGACAACCTGTACAGACATACTGCTAAATCAAAAATTCAAATCCGAATGAGATCCAAGACCGATTATTATATATTTTATATATTTTTATATTTTTTTGTGTTCGTGATAATTCCTTTGCTACTTCGCCCAAAAACCGACAGTACGGCAAAGGAACATTTTGACGAAGTAAAGTGGCAAAATGTGAGTACTTGTGTAGTGGGGCTTTACTTTTTAAGTAGTTTTTATAATGTTAAAATATAAAAACTATATATACTTTTTTATATTTACGTACACCTTCCCTATGGCAAACTAAGTTTCCTTTCAATCAAACAGACTTTAAAAAACTTTCCAAAGGGTCTTGATTATTACATTACTTTGAATTCGACGAATCTTAAAATACACATCGGATGGTTCGACTGGAAAAGGCAATATCTTTACTTTATTTGCTTTACATAACTTGGTTTTACCTTGCGAAACTTGTAAGTTTGTATTAAAGTTACTGTGAAAAGTTTGCCTGTTTTAACAACAACATAAAAACTCGTATTTTTTATAGTCTGACTAGGGCATGAGTAAGGGAAACGCAGTTGTAATGCATGGATGATTATATTCAAAAAATACTCAGTGGTGTGCGGTATTTTAAAAAACTGGTATGGTCATTAACGTAACTAGCAATTTACCCTGGTGGGCCTATGGTTGAATCCACGGGGGGCCGAGGGATTTTGTTTTTAAAAAAATGAAGAATAATATCATTGAAAATAAATACATTTTTTGAATAAATAGTTTACATGAATTTTTCTATCAATAAATTTGATAGACTTGGTTATCAACCCGTTGTTCCCATGGATTACGTAAATATCTACAAATTTTGTAAAAAAAATAAAAACTAACACATATTTTTTGAACAAAGCAAAATAATATTAACTAAACAAAAATGGAAAAAGTTATTTTTACAACGAGTTACGTTTCAGTCCCAGAAAAATGTATTTTTAAAAAACACAAATTTTGGAATAAACTTAAATTTATTTTACGGAACAGCAATCGAATGTTACAAGTACAATAGCTAGACAAGAACTAAAACTAAAATCTACATTGATTTGTGAAGAAACCTCTTCTTATGGCAAACTGCTGAATTACAGGTTCCCAAGCAAAAGTGCAGGTGCATCCTGCCGATGTCGTCCGTGAGAAGTGTATCTTGTGTATTTCGACTGTCATAACTCCTCCCTCCTTAAGATAAAAAGATATTTCCAATATCTTTTCAGAGTCATCGTTCAGTCAAAAATTCAAGATTTCTGAGGGGGTGCCCAGTAGTACCCGGAGAGGCCTGGCACCCCCTAGCTACGCCAATGGGTGTGGTACTTCAGGAATAATTTTAAAGTTGCCAATGTTTCCAATAAACTTGATAATACTGAATACTGTTTTGGTTTAAATTACGCACAATTTAATTAGTGATTTGCTAAATATAGTAAAGATTTATTAAAAAGCACTTCATAATCAATATTTACACAAAAATAAAGTAATATTTTATATAGGGTGGGCCACTGAAAACTTACAATGGCTATAATTTTTAAACCAAAAAAGATATGAAAAAAATAAAAAATACTGTTTCTATAATATCGAGGGGGAATACATATAACGTATTTTTTGAACCACCCCGACCTACCCCTTTGGTGACACCCCTACTCACTTGAAAATCTTAAATAGCAACACCCTATTTGTGGCGCCTTTTTGGAAAGCCCATGAAAAATACTAAACGATGATCATAAAGTTTTTAGGGTGAAATTGAAAAACTACCCTTACACGAAAAAATAGGTGGACATTAATGAAAAAAGTGATTTTTTCAGCATAAGTTACAAATTGGGACCCAGCTAAATGAAGCAAATGAGGCATTTTTCAAACCACCCCGACCCACCCCTAGGTGCCACCCCCTCACTTCTAATCTCAAGATAGCAATACCCCACTTGTGACACTTCTTTGGAAAGCTAATTAAAATTGCGAAACAATGGTTATACAGACTTCAACCTAATTACTGGTAAGTAGTGATAAGAAATGTGGGTGTGACATTTTGAAAGAAATTTAAAATGATAATTTATTTTAACAATTGCTCAAAATAACAGCCGTTTTGTTCCATACATGAAAAATACAAACGATTTTCAAATTCTTCTCTCACTTTTTGGAAAGTGTCATTCGGAATATTTCGACATTGCTTCAGTTATCCTCTGCCGCAGTTCTTGCAACGAACCTGGTTTTGTCTTGTAGACTATGGATTTAGTATAACCCCACGAGAAAAAGTCTAAAGGAGTGAGATCAGGTGACCTTCGCGGCTACTCGATTGGACCCCTTCTGCCAATCCATTGCCTTGGATAATATCTATCCAACCACCGCCTTGTGACAATAGAATAATGCGGAGGGGCACCATCTTGAAAGTGTACGGGGTCTTCATTAAGAGTTAAATTTCCTTCCAAATCTCTTTGATTTTCAACCTCATTTACAATGGCTGGCTCTATCAAATTGTTCAGCATTTCCACATAAGCATCACTAGTCAAATTTCCGTCGATGAAAAATGGACCTATAGTTTTATCGCCTAGTATTCCGCACCAAACATTGAGCTTTTGGGGATTTTGGGTGTGTCCTTCAACAAGTATCTGCAGTTCCGCTTATTCACATTTCCGTTAAAAAAAATTACCACTCATCACTAAAACAAATATTTTTAGTGAGTAAAGGTTCCCTTCGAATTTCCTCCGTCATTAGTTCACAGAACTGAATCCTTCTATCTGGATCGTCGTCGCCAAGTTCCCGCAGAATCTTCATTTTGTAGGGATGGAATTTGTGCATTTTCAATACTCTTCTGACAGATGTTCGAGGTATACCTGTGATTGATGCCAACTGGCGTGTTGTTGCTTCTGGATTGACCGATACCTGACCAATAACTTCCATCTGCATTTCTTCATTCAGTACCCTGGGCCCTCAGTACCCTGGGCCCTGATCTTTTTTTATTTTTGACCGATCCGGTTTCTTGAAACTTTAGAATCAAATCTCTAACATAAACGTGACTTACGTTTTTGTCCGGATTTCTCTCAAATAGCACATACCTTCGGCACCATAAAGAAAAACTATTTGAATTCTTTCTTCCACAGTATAAACCATTTTTCTTTCAAATAAGCGAATCAAATAAAGGTTTAAAATACCACCAAATTTGCAAACGATTGAAAATCGACAGAAGACAAAAACGCAAAGATATGCCGTTTTAAGATTCCTGTTTGTTGAAAGTAAAAAAATAGATGATATGGAAGAATTTGTGCAAAATTAGGCTGAACGATTAGTAGAACATCTTTGTGTTGCCTTTTTTATTATCTACATTTTTTATTTTTAGCTTCAAAATGGCAATGGTTTCAAAATGGTTTACCATTGATGAGATTAGAAGTGAGGGGGTGGCACCTAGGGGTGGGTCGGGGTGGTTTGAAAAATACTTCATTTGCTTCATTTAGCTTGGTCCCAATTTGTAACTTATGCTGAAAAAATCACTTTTTTCATTAATGTCCACCTAATTTTTCATATAAGGGATAGTTTTTCAATTTCACCCTAAAAACTTTATAATCATCGTTTAGCATTTTTCATGGGCTTTCCAAAAAGGCGCCACAAGTAGGGTGCTGCCATTTAAGATTTTCAAGTGAATAGGGGTGCCACCTAAGGGGTAGGTCGGGGTAGTTCAAAAAATACGTCACATGTTTTCCCCCTCGATATTATAGAAACGGTATTTTTTATTTTTTTGATATCTTTTTTGGTTTAAAAATTATAGCCATTGTAAGTTTTCAGTGGCCCACCCTGTATATACATATCGGTTTAAAACGTGCGACGACGTTATCCGATGTCTAAATTCCTGTTTTCTTGTCCCCCTTGTAGATTTCTCACTCGTAGCTTTAAGGAATCTAGCCAGTTCTTTTTCAGTCTCCCTCTAAAATTCGGAATCCACACCATTGTTTGTTTTTACAGTCGTAATTTTAAACCAAACCAAATCATTCATTAGACATGGCCGTACCAGTTTAACTGCTGTCTTGTCAATATATTGCATAATAGTGCAACCTGTTCCCATTTGATGTCGAATCTCCTCATTTCTTTTTTTTGTAGTCTGGATATTTTCGCAGATCTTCTCAACACATCTTATCTACACATCGTTCTAACCATTTCTTCTTTTTCTCTGACAAAGTTACGTATTAGTGTAACATTAAGTTTAACTTTTGTATTATGATTTACATCTTGCACAAGCTATATACAGGGTGGCCCATTAGTGCAAGGTGGGGGTGGGGCCCAGTAGTGCAAGGTAAAGATATGAAAAAAAGTTTTATATAAATGTTGCATAGTCTATAAAGAGGCATATCCCAAAAATATTGTTGTATATGCAATATACTGGGTGCATCTCAAAAGTGGCTCACTCCTATAACTTTTTTATTTTTTTCACATAATAAAACGAGATTTGGTATGTTAGTATATATGAAACTAATTAGGATTGATTGACGTTTTCAATTGTTTTCAGTCACTTCCTGTTTCACCAGAAATTACTACAACTTTTGATTTTTAAATAGCACCCTCCATATTTTGTTTACTTTATTCGATAGAAAATGACACTCTGAATACAATGACATATCATATGTCAACTTATGACATTCTCGCTTAAAAAATCATATTTTAAATTTCAAGAGTGCCATGGCTGTGTTAAAATCACTAATTTTTAATCAAGGAGTCTTGGAAAAATAGATTTGATCATCTAATATTTTTCGTGTCTTGTCCTGGCCAGGTAAAATATACGCAAATCGTATTTTTAATCACATCTCAATTTTTCAAATGGAACGGGGGTAGCTCATTAGCATATTTGGAAACATATTTTTTACGAATAATTTGCTGCCACACACTTGACACTTGGTATTTCGAGTCAAATCGTCGTTACATTTATGGCCATGGCACTCTAAATTAAAATTCAAAATGCTATTTTTTTTTTAATTGAGAAAGTCAAAAGTTGACATAATATGCTATATCATTCTATTCATCATGTCATTTTCTATGAAATGAAGTATAAAAATACCAAGATGTCCTAAAAATCAAATGATGTTTCTATAGCATTCCTATTTCATTCTTTGATAGATTGTTATAGAAAGAATTTTAATTAACGTCATATTTTTGGCTGTTTTAAAATGTTAAAGAAGCAGAAAATTTATTTAGTTCAATGCCATGAAACAAATGATAATAGTTTTCGGAAAATGTCATAGTTTAACATCAACAAAAATATGACGTTAATAAAAATTAATAAGAACCATCTATCAGAGAATGAAATGAAAATAATATTACTGTAGAAACGCCTTTTGATTTTTAGGACTTCTTTTTTTAGAAAAATTCAACCATATTTTCATGTTTTTTTAAATTTTCTCTTAAACGGTATGGAAATTTGGAAAAGTATAAATCCCGTTTATTTTATATTACAACCTAACCATTTTAGAACAAGCAAATTTTTTTATGAAGAATGGATTTTCCATTAAATGTCAATAATAGAGAGTTTTTCCTCTTGTAAAGACAATCCGGGGACGTACTGTATATTAAGTATAGCCTACTTAAAAATAAATACAGCAAGAGTTTTAAAATTCTTTAATATTTTTTCCATTAATACAAATTTAGCTATATTTAATATGTAATAAAATGTGCAAATATTTTTTAAAATACTTAAATAAATTTTCAGTAATATATTTCACATTGCAATATTTACTTTAGTACATTTATTTTTGTGCAAATATTACCTATATAATATTAACTCCGAAACTCTCACTCTGTTCTATAATGTAAGGTTCCCCCTTTTCTCAAACACGCATATAACATGCCACTAAAGCTTAACTTAGAAAACCATCAAGTTCACTAATAGTATGGAAATTGGAAATCACACATACAGAATAGTAAGGGATGTTTCGAAGATACATAATAAACCAAAGCTAATCCTATAAAGCATAAAGTCAGTGGTTTGTTCCTATTAATATACTCGTAACGCTAATTAACGGTCTCTGTCAAACCATTCATTATTAACAGCGAAATATTAACTTATATAAAGATTAATTTAATAAAAAGTCTTACTTAATACGTATGATCATAAAATATAATGACCTAGCGAGTTTAGAATTAAACAAAAAAATTCTAATGTAATTTATAATAACAAGCGTGTTTTTTTTCCTGTCATCGTCCAAAGCATGTTTGATTGCAAAAAAGTAGACGCCGAAATAAATTTCTGTTGGATTTTTACCATGGTACAAAGAAAACAAGGTATGAGCATGGTACAAAGAATACAAGGTATGATCGATAGCGGCTCCAATTTCGTTCAGTTCGCGCATACCACCTGTGACGTCACTAGGAAAATAAGAATAAATAAAAAATAAAGAAAGTTGACAGGAGATCTGCATTTTTTGGGGTTATGGTTAAGAATTGTTTATTTTTAAGACTTTTTAGTTCGTTTAATTTAATAATTACTAAAACCAGCAGTTTCAAAAATATATTTAAAAATAATAATTATCTATTAACATGGATTTGGACCATAATAGGTAAGAATACTAAATTTATTTCTATATTCGGTATAAAATTGTTTATTAGGTTTTTAGTTTGCGATGTTTATTGTAAATAATTTTTATGTTCATTGCCTCTGAATTCACATGAGGACAGAGATGAGGATATCTATTGAAAAGTAACCACAAGAGGAATTGTTACATCATTTAAAAAATGTTGGGAATTATATTGTTTCCCATCGAAAAGTAGAAAATGCCAATGCAGATGAATGTATTGTAATTGTGATAGAAGTAGAATATTATTTTATATTAAATGAGGTATTGTACCAACAATCAATTTATATTAATACCGCAGATTAAAAAATAACAGAATAAATAGTTCTTTCTTTTATACTACAAAAATAAACTATAGAATACAACAGTATTAAAAAAAAAAGTTATGTCTCGCCGAGATTCGAACTCCGGTCTCTCGCTTCCTAGCCCAACTCCTTACGCACTGCTCCACAGTAACTTGCTTAGCGATAATTCAATTACGGTATATAAACAAAAAAACAGGTTTATAACAATACCTTGACGATTTGAACTGGCGCGCGGAGCGTGCTGACCAATAGCGCCTGTTATCACCTGTGACGTAGCGACCAACCTGCGCAATATCATACCTTGTATTCTTTGTACCATGAGGTATGAGAGTATGAGGTATGATCGATAGCGGCTCCAATTTCGTTCAGTTCGCGCATACCACCTGTGACGTCACTAGGAAAATAAGGAATAAATAAAAAAATAAAGAAAGTTAACAAGAGATCTGCGTTTTTTGTATTTTTTAGAGTTATGGTTAAGAATTGTTATTTTTCTGACTTTTTAGTTCGTTTAATTTAATAATTACTAAAACCAGCAGTTCCAAAAATATATTTAAAAATAAAAGGCAAAAATCCAAAATATTAATTATCAATTAACATGGATTTGGACGATAATAGGTAAGAATACTAAATTTATTTCTGTATTCGGTATAAAATTGTTTATTAGGTTTTTAGTTTGCGATGTTTATGGTAAATAATTTTCATGTTCATCGTCTCTGAATTGACATGAGGACAGAGATGAGGATAAAAATATGACTATGGAAAATAATCAAATAAATAAATTGTTATATCATTTAAAAATGTTGGGAAGTTGATTGTTTCCCATCGAAAAGTAGAAAATGCCAATGCAGATGAATGTATTGTAATTGTAATAGAAGTAATTCCAAGGGTGAAGTTTATTATAATTAGTGACCTGTGCTTCTTTTTATATGTAGATGTTTCAGGTTTTGAGAATAAATCGGTTGAACGAAACCCAAAATTTAGAGAAGTATTTGCATACCCAGAATATGCCCATCAAGGATTATAGCTCAAATTTCCTCACTTTTATTCAATACAAATTAACTTTTTAAGTGACTGAAATATTAAATAGTTTACAATATGGTATATCACTGTAAAAATATATTACTTTTAGGTACAATTAAGGCCCGATACATTTCAAAAAGTAGAATATTATTTTATATTAAATGAGATATTGTACCAATACAATCAAATTATATTAATACCTTAGATTAAAAAATAACAGAATAAATAGTTCTTTTTTTATACTACAAAAATAAACTACTTATAGAATACAACAGTATTTAAAAAATTAAATAAAAAAGTTATGCCCCGGCCGAGAATCGAACTACGGTCTCTCGCTTCATAGCCTGACTCTCCACGCACTGCTCCACAGTAATTTGCTTAGCGATAGTTCAATGACGGTATATAAACAAAAAAACAGGTTCATTACAATATCTTGACGATTTGAACTGAGCGTGCTGACCAATAGCGCCTGTTATCACCTGTGACGTAGCGACCAACCTGCGCAATATCATACCTTATTTTCTTTGTACCATGGGTTTTTACTATACCTTTCAGTTTCTTCGGCAATGTCAAGTTTATAAATAAAAAACCAACAGAAAGTTAAGAAAAATGGGTGTAGCTTCACTTTTTTTAATGGAACATAAAATAGTTGTGTGTTTATATTTGCATGAACCATTTTTGGATTATTTTGGTTTAATAATGCAACCGCTATCACACAAAATGAATAGTGTTCCTTAAAGGTGCGTCCAGATCGGCCGCGCCGCTCCGCACCAACTAAAGCTATACATTTGTCAATACGCTGCAACAACTGCAAAGTTAGTTTGGTCATTGCACGAAATACGTCCAAATAGGCTGATTCATTCTGCAACAAACATCGTCAGTGTTCCGTTCAGTTTGGTTATTTAAGTATTATCCTAACTGACTGCTCCAAAACGTGCAAAATATTTAAATAAATTATAGCCAATGGCCGCATTAATAATCAATAATTAGTGAGCACTAGCAAATTTCACAACAAAATATCAATTCCCACACCGACCCACCCCAAAACTCGAATGGTTTGTGTTGTCGAAGGGATGGGGACTTATCAGAGGATAGTTAATAGTAAAAATGTGCATTAATATGCAATCAAATGCTTGAAACAAATATAGGGCAATAAATCTGAATAAAATCCAAATATTTTTATTAAAGTGGTTTTATTTTTGCATCAGTTTTTTACAATTTTTATTACAACTAAAATCCATCTAATTTCCATATGATTTTTGGACACTTTTCCACTTTTCTACAAGTTCCGAAACACCTTTCTTCTTCATAGTTAATCCTTGCGCCAATTTGACCTATAATATTTGAATAATTAATTTTCATTTATTATAAAATAATACTTTTCTATTTTAAATCTCACCTTTTTCTTCTTTTTTCTCATTTGTTCCCCAATTAATTGCATATCTAAATCCTGAGACTTCATAACATCCTTAACTGAGGCAGATTGCTGATTAACAGAAATTAATTCAGATTTATCTCTTTCAGAAACTTCGGCAATTTCTGAATAAAAAGAATCTAATACTGAATTTAGTGATTCTTTATGTACTGTTTTAGTTTCCTAAAATTATTAATAATGATAATAGTAATTTAAAAGTAAATAGAAAAACTTAGTTCAGTTTTGTACTCCAGCAAGGAAGTCATGCACATACATATATTGTGATTTTATTGTGTTGACTTATAAGTACGCCGTTTTGTATACATATTACATATTCTTATTTTAAATCCAAATTTTCAAAAAATAAATACTCGCACCTCTCCATAAACGTCTAACGTTCCATCACCCTATACATATACAGGGTGTCCCAGACTGAACGTACATTAGAAGTTTCTAGAGAACCACAATATCTATATCGGAGATTTTTTGCACATCATTGTTTTACAACGAGATCTATCAATTAAAAATATTTTCAATATGGCGGCACTTCCGGAAATACCGGAAGTTGACAGCATCAATATGGCGGCACTTCCAGAAATACCGGAAGTTGACAGCAACTTTTTTATTTTAAATGGGTGCCCCTATTTTTTATTACATACTTAAATTCTTTGTAAAATTCTATGAATATTGATGTTAAACACTCTATATCTAACATAAACCGTTTCTGAGAAAAAAATATTTAAAATTTTTGGACGAAAAAACCTACCTGTCAAAAAAATGCCAGCCACTGTGACATAAAGAGAAGACATGTGGCTATCTATTTCGAAAATTAAATTGTTCAAACGTCATATAATAATGGCGGTAGCTGTCATGGAATTGAGCGGTTAAAAAATTATGATAAATCATTTTTTCAAATGGAAACCCACTTTTTTTATTTCACCAATCAAAAAGTTTTTTAATTCGCTATTTTTTAACTATACATGTTCCTATACCTAAAATAAATCGTTTTTAAGTTATTTAAGGTTTAATTTGAAAACGTGTAAATTGATTTTATCTATCTTCCTTTGACATTAAGTGTCAAACGGCCAAACAATTTATTTCCATCTGTCAGAAAACAAATTATCTGAATTTCCTATATTATAAATACCGCCTGCCTTAAGAGTTTAAAAAGTATATTTATAAAAATATATATCCTGTATTACCGCTCTGTAGTGTTATCTAATAGTTGATATTATTAATAATATTCCGTATGACCGAAAAAAAAACAGGGCAAAGTTGGCTCGGAAATGATGCTACTTTTTGAACAAAGCATCGCAATATGACATGGCCCGATCTATTGTTTTACATCACTTGACGTTTAAATTTAAATCATAGGCTACTGGTTAAAATCAAGAAAAATATACACTCTAAAACTAAATCTTAAATAACTTAAAAACGATTGATTTTAGATATAGGAACATGTATAGTCAAAAAGTAACAAATTGAAAAGCCTTTTCCCTAGTGAAATAAAAAAAGTGGGTTTCCATTTGAAAAAAATGATTTATGATAATTCTTTAATCGCTCAATTCTATGACAGCTACGGCCATTATTATATAGCATTCGAACAATTTTTGAAATAGATAGCAACATGTTTTTTTGTTTATGGCACAGTGGCTGTGGTAATCACTAAATTTGAAGTTTAGACTATACACATATCTTTGACAGGCAGTTTTTTTCGTTCAAAAATTTTAAATATTTTTTTTTCTCAAAAACGGTTTTTTTCTCAAAAACAACGTTAGATATAGAGTGTTTAACATCAAAATTCATAAAATGTTAGAGAGAATATAAGTATGTGATAAAAAATGGGGCCACCCATTTAAAATAAGAAAGTTGCTGTCAACTTCCGGTATTTCCGGAAGTGCCGCCATATTGAAAATATTTTTAATCGATAGATCTCGTGGTGAAACTATGATGTGCAAAAAATATCAGAGCTAGATGTTGTAGTTCTCTAGAAAATTTTAATTAACGCTGGGAAAACAAATGGGACACCCTGTATATGGATAGTGAAGGTAAAAACGGTTTTATATCAGTTTAGTTAAAATACATAGATTATTCCTTTGAAATTATTTATTGTTTTCTAATTAAATAATTATTAGGTATAAGGAATCGACCGCAGTAAATATAGAGGCTTAACTTTATTTGATACCTTCTCTCATAGCTTCGATTAATGCATCTCGATTTTTATGCGATGAATGATATATTTTACAGTTAAACTGACATAATTCCCAAGCAAAATAAAAATTTGAAATTGAGAAGTTGAGAAGTAGCTCGTTAGGAAAATCCGCAACCCTTTATATTCAACAAAAACGGAGATATTGCGCATGAACGAAAATGGAATACCTATATATTTTACTTAGAGATAAAAGTTAATGGACTGCAATTTGTTAAATAAACTTAAATTGTTAATTTGTTTCTTCGACTTTCAAGCTGACTTCATCCTAACTTTATGATGAGCAATACTAAAAAAGCATACATACGGAAGAATTCTTATATGAAGCCGCAACATCTGAAGAATCAACCCCTGGTGGCAGCGGTTCATAATTTTCCAGAGGCATAGGAATGGAAGGCAAAGCTTGCTCTGACGGCAATGATACATCTAAAAACAATAATAAAAAAAATGTATGCAAGACAAAACCGATCGATCATAACAATTAAATACCGGGACCAGAGAAATAGGAACTGAGAAACAGAACATAAAGTTGGACCGTTATATCTGTTTAGCGGAAAAAAGGTTTTAGATTTTTATAAAGAAGGTTTGCCCCATAAGAACTATTTATTGAGCATTGAACATTTCAACTTGACTTGTCAAAAGAAATTTATTGATATTTTATCGAGTATTTTATATAATATTTTTAGAATATATTGTTACGTTTTTCATCGGTTCCGTGTGGATAGAAAATCACAATTTATTTAAACACAATTTATTTAACACTAATTAACAAAAACAATAACGATAAAAGACTTAAAGAACTATTTATAACTATATTTACAAATTTATTTATCTACCGTATTTATTTAGAGCAAAAACAAGAAGCCTCGACCGTAGCACACTGTAGTTTATTATCGTCTGTCCCTTGCGCACCGGCGTCGGTATATATATAGGCGTGCGACGGAGTCTAGAAAGCACTGGGCGGTGCTGGAGAATTCTTAGCCGCTGTGCTCTGGAATTTCTAGGCTCTTCTAGGTCATATTAAAGCGGGACTGGTTTCGCAACACTGCCCCCTCCTTAGATACATGCTCGTCCCGAGATGTACACGGTGAATGAAGGTACTTGCAAAGCTAGCCCCTGGTACATTGAGAAGTCTGGTAGAAATAGCAGTCTACAGTTTTCTCGCCTGATCTCAGCTTTGGGTTGTAGCAGCAAACGAGGATCTCGATTCCCGTAAATCTAAACAAGACTTCAATCATTTTCCGGATTGTACGCCAACTCAAACCATCGAGTCGACACGCCAGCTTCGGAATGGCTAATCGTGTAATGTTGTTTAGCAGGGCTTCTCTCAGTTCAATCAGGGTCTTCCATAGATTGAGATAAGTCGGCTTACTCGGCGACCATTCCTTAGTGACCAGGTAGAAGATGTGTCTTGCTTGACCATGCGCATTGACGATTAGCCTCAAGGGGCTTCCAACCTCTGGATCCTGTCGACGTAGTTCTCCGATACGCCCAAACTTCTCATTGAACGTCGCAGCAATTCCTCTGGACATTTGCAAATCTCGGGCCACACAGTGAGCGAGCGAATAATCAGGAGGCACGGAAAAGAGGTTCCGTTGTTCTTCTTTGGTCACACCATAGCGAGCCTTCTCACTGCTGTTGTATCGGGCCATGAAGTCGTCAAAGGATATCTCCGAATCAGGGGGATCAAAGCTGCAGGTTCTCACGGTCCAAGCACGATCTTCTATTTCGCCTTGGTAGGGGCTCAAACGGTTGAAATGGACTACCCCCGGTTTTCCTTTTGGCAATTTTCTGATACGGTATACGACGTCATTAATCCTAGCCATTACTTCGTATGGCCCTTCCCACGAGGATTGTAGCTTCGGAGATAATCCACGACGTCTCTGCGGGTTGTACAGCCACATCAAATTCCCTGGTTTATATCCCCCGTGCTCAGCTTGAATGTCGTAGTGCTCCTTCATTCGGTCACTAGCGCTTTGAATATTTAGGCGGACTCGCTGATGGATGTCGTCCATCCTTTGACGTAGTCTGTGGACATAATCTTCTCCAGCGACATCTTCCCCGGTCGGCAACCAAACTTCAGATCACAAGGTAGAGGCACTTCCCGTCCCATAACGATGCTGGCTGGAGTTTGCCCTGTGGATTCTTGGACGGATGAGCGGTAGGCCAACAGGAACAGGTGAAGGAATTTGTCCCAGTCTCTTTGGTGGTCAGAGACTACTTTGGCCAAATAACGGTTGATGGTTCTGTTCATGCGTTCAACCATCCCATCGGATTGTGGATGTAGAGCCGTCGTCCTGGTCTTGCGGATGTTAAGGACTTCACAGACGCCTTGGAACAAATTGGACTCGAAGTTTCTTCCCTGATCGGAATGAAGCTCCACGGGAACACCAAACCTGCAGATTCATTCTTTAACAAGGGCATCAGCAATGGTGGACGCTTCTTGATTTGGCAACGCGTAGGCCTCGACCCATTTGCTGAAGTAATCCATTACTACCACAATGTATTTGTTGCCGTCGTTCGTCTCTGGGAAAGGACCAGCCACGTCGATCGCTATTCGTTCGAAGGGACTGCCTACATTGTACTGGCGCATAGGAGCTTTACCACGCTTTTGTGGCCCATTGATGACGGCACACACGTCACATTTCTTGCACCAGGCCCTCACATATTCTTTGCAGTTCATCCAATAGAACCGTTCACGCAGCTTGACAAGTGTCTTGGTAGCACCAAGATGTCCACCGCTGGTTCCATTGTGAACTTCCTCCAAGACTTCCGGGACCCTCTTCTTTGGAATGACGATCTGCCTTCTCTCTTCTTGTCTCCCTGGTCTCTCAATCACACGGCGGAGTAACCCGTCATCTATTACCAAGGAATTCCACTGGGCCCAGTACGACTTCACGTTCGGCGAATATCTGCAAACTTCCTCCCACGTTGGTCTTTGGTCCGCGTTCTTCCAGTTAATCACTAAGCCTAATTCTGGGTCACTGATTTAGTCGTTTGCAAGATCTTCGGGTTGCCAAGTATCGTTAACCACAGTTGTTCTTAGAACTTTCGCTTCTTTCTCTTCTGCTCGGGAACAATATTTACAGTCCTTAGCGCAAGGTCTTCTGGAAAGTGCGTCGGCATTTCGATGGATTGCTCCAGCTCCACGTTCTGTGTCGAAGTCAAATTGTTGTAATCGTTCGATCCATCTAGCTACCTGCCCTTCAGGATTCTTAAACTGCAACAGCCATTTTAAAGCAGCATGGTCTGTTCTTAACAAGAACTTTCTTCCATAGAGATACTTGTAGAAGTGTTCCACTGCTTTAACTACGGCTAGTAATTCTCGTCTGGTCACGCAGTAGTTCCTTTCCGGTTTTGACAAGGTCTTACTAAAATAACCAATTACTTTTTCTTGACCATCCTGGATTTGAGACAGAACAGCGCCTAATCCAACATTGCTAGCGTCAGTATCCAATATAAAGTTTCCGTTGCCAAGGGGGTAGCTAAGTATGGGCGCACTAGTCAGGGCCTTCTTCAGTGTTCGGAATGCCTCGTCAGAATCTGAGTCCCAAGAGAAACGCCTCTCGCCTTCGGTAAGTCTGGTTAATGGTTTAGCGATGGTGGCGAAACCCTGTACATAACGGCGATAGTATGTGCATAGCCCCAAAAAGCTTCTGAGTTCATGTTTGTCTTTGGGTATCGGCCACTCTTCCACTGTCTTGGTCTTCTGTGGATCTACCGCAACTCCCTGGGAGGAGACCACATGGCCCAAGTAGTGTACTTTTTCTTGACACAGATGACATTTCTTGGGGCTAAGTTTCAAATCAGAGCTCGCAAGTCGCTTGAAAACTTCTTCCAAATTCTTCAGGTGATCGTCGAAGGATTTCCCCACCACTATAATGTCATCCAGATACACTAAACAGGTGGTCCAGGATAGTCCCTTTAACACGGACTCCATTAGTCTCCCAAAGGTAGCTGGCGCGTTGTACAATCCAAAAGGCATGACAGTAAATTGCCACAGTCCGGAGCCCACCGAGAACGCTCTCTGTCTTTCGGCGCCATGTCGACTTGCCAATATCCACTCTTCAGATCCAAGGTAGAGAATATCGTCGTCCCCGCCAGCGTGTCCAGAGTATCGTCTATCCTCGGCAGGGGATAGCTATCCTTCTTGGTAACATTATTGAGCTGCCGATAATCAACACAGAACCTGGTGGTACCATCTTTCTTTTTTACTAGTACTGCCGGCGATGTCCACGGGCTGTTAGATGGTTCGATGACACCCTCTTCTTTCATTTCTCGAAGGATTTTGTCAGCTTCTTCTCGTTTGGCGAGCGGAAGTCTTCTCGGATTTTGTTTGATTGGTCGTGCATCTCCAGTGTCAATTTTATGTTGTACTAAATTGGTACGACCTCTCTGTCCTGCTTCTCCTTTATCAAACACATGCTGATACTTGATTATTAGGTTTCTCAATTTTCTACTATCCTGGGAAGATAATCCGTTAACATTTACTAGCGCCTTCACCATTTTGTCCGGCATTTTCGAAGCCGAAACTTTAGAGGTTTCCATGCTTCGAATAACTGAGGAGACCGAGCAACAGTACCCTAACAGGGTTCCCTTCTTCAAGGACACAGAATCATAATTAGTGTTCATTACTCTCACCGGTACAGTCTTCTTCGCTCGTAGCAGGGCTTTTCCTACAGCGACCCCTCGTCCTATTTCGCTGTCATGGTTCCTTGGCTCCAACAGAATAATACTCCCATTATTAATTTTACCTTCCAGGCAACCATCCACAAATATCTCACAGAGCTCAGGGATCGAAACATCTTGCTACTACCACACGAAGCGTCTCCTCACATTTTCGATGTAGAACTACTTCTTCTTCATTTATTTTCAAAATTCCCTGTTTGAGGTTTAGTTCAAAACCTCTAGTGGTCATGATGTCCATTCCGAGAATAAGTTCATCTTCGATATCTGCTACTAATACTGGATGTTCGAAACTGGTGCTCCCAATAACAAAATTAAGGTTTACTTCTCCATGGACAGCAGCGGAGCCCCCTGTAGCAGTACGTAGTCGCCATTGTGTTGTTTTAACCTTCTGCGATGTTTTAAGAATGTCCGGTCTGATGATAGTTTTCGTCGCACCTGTATCCCACAGCATGGTTCGGAACTCTCCATCAACAAAAACATCCACAAAAATGCTTTTGAATTTGTGTTGTAGCGAGGCGACTTGAGCAGTTTTCGTTGAGGCATGTTGGGTACAGGTCGACGTGTGCTCCTTCATTTCGACCCTTAGTAGTTTTCCAACCTCGACGAAGCCGGTTCTTCGTTCTTCTCCTTACAACGGCTTCGCACGTGTCCTACCTGTCCGCAGTTCCAGCAACGAATCGGTCCCTTCTTGCCCATGTACTGGTGCATTACTTTCCGAACAATCCCTTCCACGGATTCGTCGATGGCCCGTACTCTTCCTAAAGACCGAGAACTTTGTTTCGCGGCCTCAAATTCTAGGGCACGTGCTAAAGCATCCACGTGCGTTGGGTGGGCTAGGAGAAGCGCTTGTCTTGTCTCGTTGTCACGTAAGCCGTCGGAGCATGCCTGTACTGCTAACCGCTCCATAACATTCTCGGGCGTAGCAGGGTACGCAAGGCGAACGAGACGGGCTACATCGGCTTCAAACTCCTGCAGAGACTCATTTGCCTTTTGAATGCGATTTTTTAGCTGGGAATGATAGACATGTTCCAAATGAGCTTGGCCGTACCTCATTTCTAAATGTCGTACCAATTGCTGATAATCTCCCTGTTCCGATGGATGTCGACAGTGTCTGCAGGATATCAGTCGCATCTCCTCGCAGTGCGATAGTCAAAGCGGTAGCTTTTTCAGCGATTTTCCAGCCGTTCGCTCTCGCAGCGGCTTCAAATTGGCAAAAATAATTGGCCCAAGCAGTTTTTCCGTCAAACTGTGGAGGTTTCATAACTGATTTTGATGTATATCTATTTTCGACTAGTTTCAGTCCCTCCGAAGTTTCTTGACATTTTGGTGAATTTGCCTTTGCTCCCCGTAAAAATTTCATCCCGTAAAATTTCGATTTTTCTGTTTACATCGTCCTCAATTTGTGTTATTTTGTCTTGTAGTTCTGTAGAATTTTCTATAACCTTTTCTTCTAATTCCCTGGAAGATTCCTGGATTTCTGTTATCTTTTCTTCTAAATTAAGTATTTTATTATTAAAGCTGGCCTGTATATCTTTAGAATTTTCTATGATTTTATCTTCTAATTTTTGGGAATTTTCCATCATTTTATCATTCAAACTGTCTTCTAATTTTTGTAGGCACGAGGTCGTTCACCTCGTCGACGTCAAGGTCACCTTCGAACTCAAAGCGAAATGTGTCCGGATCCTCGCCTTCCTCCCTCAAAACGTCTCTCAGTCTGGTTTGCAAAATGCTTTTCTTTCCATCTGTCTCGCACTCTCTCTCTTCCAATATGAATTTCAGTTCGGACACTTTCAAGTCTTTCAACAATTTCTTCGGAGCCATTGTTAGTCTTTTTATTTTTCTAGTGTATCACACACGCCACACTTGACACCAATTGTTACGTTTTTCATCGGTTCCGTGTGGATAGAAAATCACAATTTATTTAAACACAATTTATTTAACACTAATTAACAAAAACAATAACGATAAAAGACTTAAAGAACTATTTATAACTATATTTACAAACTTATCTATCTACTGTATTTATTTAGAGCAAAAACAAGAAGCCTCTACCGTAGCACACTGTAGTTTATTATCGTCTGTCCCTTGCGCACCGGCGCCGGCGTCGGTATATATATATATATACAGTGTGACCCACTCAAGACCGGGCACCCTCCATAAAATCTGTGTTTATAGTCCGATTTTGATGATTTTTTTTTCAAATATAAAGTTTCAAAAAATGTACTTTAGAGCTCAATGTCATGTTATTTCACAAAAAACAAGGCCTACTTAATAAGTTTTTGTGGTGAAAAATTTGCAAAATCATATTAGCGATTTTTTTTCAAAAAATTTGAGTACACCCCTACATTCGGCATCCCTCAAAACAGTTCTGTACCAAATTTCGTTTAAAAATATTAATTATTAATAATTCTGCAGTTAAATTAAATAATTCCCTATTTTTGCCAATTTAACGATGAGTTATAACGTAACCCTTGAAAAAAACAATCCACAACAATGGGTTTTATTAGCTGTCAATTCTTGCAGCGTAGAATTGAATATTAATTTAATAGCACGCAGAAAAGTGTTGTATCAAGAAATATTATTTGCATTATGGAACAATTAAATATTAGGGATAAAATTGAAATGATTCGTTTAGTGGGTGATAACTATCTTCAAGCAGGAGAAGCTGCCAGAGAATTTAACAACAGACATCCCGACAGACCTGCAGTAAGTAGAAGCACGGTTCAACGAATAAATAGAGTTTTTAATGAAACTGGTTGTGTGTCAAAATACTTACTAAAAAACAGAAGGCCGGAACATTGAATAAATAGGCGGAATGAGGAAATATTAGAATATTTTCGTAACAATCCTCGTGCAAGCATTAGAGGCGCCAGTGTTGATTTGGATATACCAAGGGAAAATATTAGGAGATGTTTGCGAACTAATAAAGTTAAACCCTTTAAACCAAAGATTTTACACACTTTGGAAAACGGAGATGATGTTAGACGATTGAATTCTGCTTATGGGCTCAAGCAGAGTATTTAAATAATAGAAATTTCTTAAAAGAAATTTTATTTAGTGATGAGGCAACATTTAGTACAAACGGAGTAGTATCCTCTCAAAATTCGCGATTCTGGGCAGTCGAAAACCCTGAATGGGTGATCAATACAAGAAGACAGTATTCTCAGAAATTAAATGTGTGGTGTGGCATACTTGATGATAGAATCATTGGTCCATATTTTTTTGAGAGAAATTTGAATAGTCCAACGTTTTTGAATTTTCTGATTAATGACTTTTGGGATGCAATACATAATTTACCATGCCAAACCCGTTTGAATTTAAAATTTCAATTGGACGGATCACCTGTGCATAACGCGGCAGTTGTCAGGGAATGGTTAAATGAAAATTTTGAAAATAAGTGGATAGGTCGAAATAGCCCGCTAATTGGTGGCCACCGAGATCCCCGGACCTAACACCCCTTGATTTCTTTCTTTGGGGTTTCTTAAAGCAACAAGTTTACAAGTCTAGACCTCAATCTGTAGATGAATTACGTATTAGAATTACAGAGGCTTCTGCAAATATTACACCACAGCAGCTTAGGAATGTAACTGTTAATCTAAGAAAAAGATGCGACAAATGTATTGAACTGAATGGAGGGCTGGTAGAAGCAACTAGAATTATTTGAATATGTTTAACTTATTATTCGGTTATTGTGTTGCTTGTAGTATTTTTATCATTGTTTGTAATAAAACTCGTTGTCGTGGATTGTTTTTTTCAAGGGTTACTTGATAACTCATCGTTAAATTGGCAAAAATAGGGAATTATTTAATTTAACTGCAGAATTATTAATAATTAATATTTTTAAACGAAATTTGGTACAGAACTGTTTTGGGGGATGCCGAATATAGGGGTGTACTCAAATTTTTTGAAAAAAAATCGCTAATATGATTTTGCAAATTTTTCACCACAAAAACTTTATTAAGTAGGCCGTTTTTTGTGAAATAACATGACATTGAGCCCTAAAGTACATTTTTTGAAACTTTATATTTGAAAAAAAAATCATCAAAATCGGACTATAAACACAGATTTTATGGAGGGTGCCCGGTCTTGAGTGGGTCACATTGTATATAGGCGTGCGACGGAGTCTAGAACGCACTGGGCGGTGCTGGAGAATTCTTAGCCGCTGTGTTCTGGAATTTCTAGGCTCTTCTAGGTCATATTAAAGCGGGACTGGTTTCGCAACAATATTTTAGTTGTATATTCTGTTAGTTTTGGCCTATATTGGAAATATAATAATATAACCCAACCAACCTAACCAACTCATACCTACGTAACCTATATGCATTCTAACTGTTTCAGTTCTTTGTAATTTTTTTGAAACAAAGTTATAGATAGTTAAAAAATAATATAATAGAATAGAAATGGAAAACCACCATGAGTACATTTCCTAATACAATCCCTCAAATAGCCTCAAGTATTCGGCGATAAAATCTAGGTATTGTGCACTTATGAAAAATTAATGAAACACATCACAAGTACATGATGTAGTACATGTAGAAGATCCCTCGGCCTACGCTCTATACAGAGCATTACAAAAATAATATAGCTACGGTAATTACAAAACATTTTCCGATGCACCTCATCAATCATATCGAAATTGACACTAAAGCCTATAAACCTGACTAAAAGAAATTTTGGCAAAAATGTTTAAATTTGTTGTATAATTTAAGATACTGAGCACTCTAAGCAGCTCTTCATTTTACTTTATAGAGCAAATGATTGTAACAAATATTTTATTTAGATTAAAGCAAAAATTAGTTTAAAGCGATTTTCGTTATCGCTATGTTGGCCACATTGTGCCGCGATCAGCAACGTTGTCTTTTATTATTTGACAATTATCATAATGTCAGTCATTATTTTGTATAATACCATGTTGTTGAATCTTGATGAGCAATTCTGTTTTTTTGGCGATTTTCAGTCTTTTTTTAAAAATTGTACTTTTAAGCACAAACAGTTCTTTTAAGAACTAAATTTTCGACTTTTGTTTTGCATTTCTTGAAATTGTGTGTTGAAAATATGCCAAAGCATTTAAACAGTCGAAGCAAAGAGTTTGTAGTTTTCCTGATAAACTCTTTGAACGAGAACGTGACCATAAATGTCTTTTATTGCCCTTGACTGCAGTCAGAGAAGTAAGTTTGATTGGTAAGTACATTATACCACTTTCAAAATTATTTCTACTGATTTCGATTTGTTGCGAATAGTTTCTGCCTTAAATTTAAATAGTTCTACTGTGAGTGTTAGTGACTACTGTTAATAAATACATTAATTACTAAAATTTTATTTATTAAATTAAAAATAAAATGTAAAAATCTTTAAAAAATTATATAATAAATATATTGTTTCCCAATTTTACATTAGCATTCATTTCATAAGTCCATCGCAATCTGGCAGCGCTGTCGCCATCGCTTGTCACTCACAGTTGATCACGTACATCAGAAATTGTTTTGCGATTACTTTATAAATAATCACATTTGACAAATTACATTTCTTTATGTAAATAAAATTCTTGAGCTTCGTATCTAAATGTAGATTAAATTTTGTTTATCTTACCTGATAAATGAACTTTCTTTAATTCCTTGCTAATCATAGGAGCAGGTGGAGGAGTAGGACTACTAATTTTTGGAGGAGATGGTGGCAAAGGCGGTTCAACTGGCAACTGAGGTCCAAAATTCGCTTGCAATTCGAATGCACTTAACGATGGTGATTCTTCCAACTGAGGAGGAGGCGGAGTAGTCGATATATCCATTGCGTCATCGCAACGAGTAATGTCCGGTTGGGGATACTCCCACTGACTCTCGCCTGTAGTCTGGTTTAAATAAAAGTACCGCTTGTTTGATCTAAAACATTATTATAAGAAACTTCATAACAACTAGAAAAAACAATCCATTTAAACTAAAAAAATTACAAGACTATTTTATTTAATGAAATAAACGCCAAAAAATTAACATATCAAAAAAATAATTCTGGATAAAGGGAAAGAATATAACAATTAACATCATTACTAAATATTTCTTTAATAATTTCTTACTAAACGTTTTCACATATTGTGAATAAAAAACATCTTTATATATTGTAAATAAATACTTATAATCGTTGACTGAAATAGTTCTAGATAGCTCACGGCACCCTATATTTTGTTTCCCTTTGAAAATAACCTCAATCATATTAATTTTTATAATATCTATGTGTCACGTATATTAACATCAAAATTTCTGCTTTATCGACATTCAAATATTGATTAAAAAAGGCATTAAAGAAAATCTTGGAAATGACCTGAAGTTATTTATTTGCTATTTGCTGACTTAAAATTTATATGTAAATGAAGGATGCAGGGGAAAACATGATAAGCGCCATTTTAGTAATTTTACAGGAGAGCACCGGACGGCTGGTGGTTATCAGGTTCTTTCCGTGTATTATATATTTTTACTAGGCATACTAAGGGTCGGCATTTCTGGTCTTGGGTGCCGATTTTCGTGTGCACGAAGAGTACGGTCAACACGCTTAGTAAAATAAGATGTACTGAATAAAGACAGAAGGCAAGTATTTTTCCAAGCGCATGGAATCTAGCGTCAAATTAAGTGATTATGTAATAAATACTTCGTTTTTAGCTCATTTTTGCTCTCTCCGACTTACTAGATTGCCGTAGCGATTCACTCTTATACATGTAAACGCCGACCCAAGGTTTCGCTTGCCAGCAGGGTATGTCATAGGATTTAACAACTTATTGCCCTGCAGAGTATATACATTTTGAAGGGACCAGGTAGACCTACTATAATATTGTAAAATCCTAAAATTCAGGCATTGGCGCTCATCAATTATCAAATTGGCACTTATCAAGAGGATCCTTCAAATGTAATATGTATCTCGCTTTTTAGGCAAATAGTAAAATATATAGTATGTTCAGCCATCGGTTAACATCACGTCATATATTGTCAAACTCTTTCAATCACTTGCCAACCACATGAAAGAGATTGGTGACGTCATTAATTAAAGCTACATTAGTTTCAGTTCGTAACTGTAACAGATAATTATTTGTTATCTCTTTGTTGGTAATATATGACAGTTAATTAATTCTATCTTAACAGACAGATAAAGTCAGATTGGAATTAAAGGGATCGTAACTGATGAAGAGTTCAAGAAAAAATTAATAAATGCCGCGGAACTCGCTCAATCAATAATATAGGAACGCACTTAAAATTTTCTAAACAATATGAACTGATCTCAGACACACCCTAAAACCTTACCCTAAAACTTATATTTGTCTAATAATGATGACGTAACGGTGAACGATGGCTGAACAGTTAATAAATTTGAAATATGGTCCGTTAGCTAATTAACTAAATCTTTATACAAGGAAACTTTACTCTGAGGTTTGTATACTATTTTATCTACACCATTACTTAGGGTTTTATAGGGCCCTGTTCATTTTATTCCGTGGTCTGTATTTTCATGCAAACGGCTGTTTGAAATTTCGATCCAAAATCCGGCAATACCGCATAGAAGAAAATTATCAACCCAACTTTTTTCTGTTTTTAGTACATTTGATTTTTCAATAGGCTGCCTCCATCATTGTCTTACATGTTAAAATCTCGACCACGCTTCTACGGTGACTGAACCTGTATACCAAATTCGCATTTATATCTTCCATAGAAATCTCATAAACAAAAGGAAGATAAGAAACCCGATGACGCGGTGACGACAAATATACAAAAGTAAGATAAGAAACCCAACGATAACTTTTCTCTCATAAGAGGTACCATAAAGTCTCGCGGTACTCCCCTTATCTTACCTCTTAGCTACCGCCCCACTATGATCCCAGGACTTAGGTTCTCAAGAATATAGATGTTAAACATGTATTTCAGATACTTAGTGGCGGATAATTATTCCCAAACTACGTGAGCTTACTGTAGATATATTACAATCAACGATATAATAAATGTATTTTCTCTTAGACTAATTGTGCTAATTGAGTATAATTTTCTACACAGAATAATTTTTTTCTGGTTTTTTAACAGTAAATTAATAATTATTGATATATTACATTTACGAAAATAGTATTGACAAATATATTAAGCTAAAAATGTTAAAAATACTTGAATATATAAAAACTGTCATATATGCCAAAGTTACGAATTAACTTTATATAAATCAAATCTATTGCGGTTTACTAAAATACTAAATATCAATAAGAATTATAGGACCCAATTTGTCCTATTGATACAAGCTTCTGTCTTTTACTATACAATATACACTTTTACTATACAATATTGAATAGAATAAAGACAAATAAAAATTCATTAAGAACAGTTTTTTGTTATAAAAATGCATATCAGAAATTTTAGATGTAGAAATGTGTCGTTTTATTTAAGATCAAGATTTTAATTAAAACGACGATTATTAATCATTTAAATTAATATACTATAATGATAGAAATAACTGGATAATAAAAAACATGATTACAAGTTTGCTTTACCATACTCTACCTGTAAAAACACCTGTTTTAAAACCATAAGAAAATGTATATGCATCATTTTCTTATGTGTAATAAAGGTGTTATGAAACTTATTATATTCATATGTAAGTTTTCTTCTTTATTCCATTTGCCGCCACTTGGTGTGTTTAATCCTAGACATAAAATACTGTTAATATCATAGAATTTATTAACTTTCATAAAGTATAACAATAGTTACAAACCTTCATAAGTGACTTAAAAAATAAATAGGAATGTTAATAAAAACGTTGTGTAACCTGTATGCTTTAAAGAGTTACTCGTGTGTGTAAGAAAATAATTAAAAAAAAAATAACTAGGCTCTTGTTCTACTATAGTAAAAAAGCTTCTTAAATATCAATTCTCATATTCAAAATTAATTAAAAAATATGGAAAAATTCTTTATATGGTACAATAACTTTGAATGTGACCAACAATAACTACTATATTAGTGGCGATAGTATTTTTCTAAATGCTTAATAATGCATTTGATATCAAGAATAACTAGTTTTATTGTTTTACAATTCTAAAACAGCTTCTTGAATATAAATTCTCATATTCCAATCAATATTCAAAATGAATTAAAAAATATACAAAAAAAAATCTTTATATGGTACAATAATTTAAAATGTATACAAGAATCATTGGCGATAGTATTTTGCTAAATACTCAATAATGCATTACACAATAGTTGAAAAACTTTTTTATATATTCTTCATAGTGTGCGTTTCCTTCATATTTAACTTAACGGCACATACCATTAGTCTAAACCAGAGATTCTCAAACTGTTTGTATCACAGAGGACACTAATTACAATACAAAATTAGTGGGCGGAATTCAAAAGCGACTGGTTAAGGTATATTTTCTTAAAAAAAATTCGAACGTATAATCAACCTAACTATTTTTCCGAATCATACAACTTTTTGACATAGTTTAATAAAACAAGTATAAGAAGAGTACAATGGGTGTACTAAACAAAGAGAGGAGAGCAAAAATGTTGCCAAGTATATGAAATAAACTAAGAAACGGCGAACATTGTTTAAAGCGGGATCTGGAATCTTCGTCACGGAGGACGACCCGGCAGATGATAAACAAAATTAACAAATCCATGTGCAGTCCAGAAGTTAGAATTAATGTTAAAGGTGCATATCATGCATTCAATTTCACGCTTTAATTGCGTTAATTCTCCGATAAACGCAGTGACGTGACAATAGCACTGTCGCATTTTCTCTCGATTTAATAAGATTCCCTAGCCATTCTCTTATAGGCATGTAAATACCAACCAAAGATTCTCTTGCCAACCATGTATATTATGAAACAGTAGCGGATACAGAGGGGGGCCAAGGGGCCAAAGCCCCCTCCCCCTAATCTATAAATTGGGTTAAATATTAGGCTTTTGGGTTAAAAAAGGCGCTCGAAAAAGCATATTCTACATTATTTTTTATTTGGGCCCCCTAAAATAAATTACTGTATCGCCCCTGCTATGCAATATAATGTTTTAGTATACTATAGTGTCTATACTTTTAATATACAGCGTCATTTTTGGAAAGCTTCAAATGCGAAGGAAATATAATCTATAAATGGTCATATTTCAAAACCCACTCAATATAAATTATAATATGGTATTTTTAGACCAGAAATTATTTGACAAATTCACTGAGCGGAAAAATATACAGATTTTTATTTAAATGTGAAAATTAGTAGATATACTATGTAGATGTAGTTCATACAGATATTTTACAAGTAATAACTATTAAGTATAATACTATCTATACTAAAATAAGTATTAAGTATAATACTATCAGAATTTTTCAAATATTAAGAACGAAATTTTGAAACTTGCAGCAAAGAATAGTACACAAAAACATATTAATTTAAAAAAGTTTATATTTTAATTCGTTTAATGTGTAATATATTAGAAGAGATAAAGTCTATCCAACGAGTCAAGGACGATTTCGACAGACGACATCCAAAAAATTACAGAAAATACAATTTACCTGCGAATTAAAATTACAGACAACTGTCAGTAGCATCCTTGGCAGATCATTGGACAGACTTTACTAACCTAGGTTATAGGCTTGGTGCATATCAGTTGATTTTAAAAAATTCCGACCGCAGCGCTCTATACGGCAGAAATCAGAAGTTTTCGCTCTGTATGTAACGCCCGCCATTCCGGTTACAGTTCATGTTGATTGCATTAAAATAATATTAAAATCGTGGCTTCGTCATAATATTTAAGTATTTTAGTTTTTTGCTGGTGCAGTTATTGAAACAATAAAACACTCAAGTACGGGGTTTTTGTGATGTAACGATGTGTTTCGGGTAGTAAAAATTTAGTCAAAAAGAACTGGGCATCGCGTTATGTTCTGACAATTTCAAATGTAAGTAAAATTGCAAATGTTAAAAAATGTTAGCGTAAAGGAGGGCGTAATTAAGTGGTTGTTGGGTGCAATAACATTCAATAACTCAACTTTCCCAGATATTCAACTCTCTCGAATCAACATTTTATAGCTTCATAGTTTATCACACCGATTTGAACAAAAGCAAAAATGCATTCAAGCAGCTCGACAAAACAAGTGAGTAAACAAAGTGGCCATTAGATAATCAAAAAATTAAATAGACATATGTATACTATGAGAGAATAAAATATAATTTGCAATAATAATGGTAAATAATTAATCAACTAGTAGTTAGATTTTTTATGAATATCTTCTAAAATTATCATTATGTACCTTCCAAAAATGTCGTTATAGCCGAAATAGCCCAAGTTATGTCCCCACTGGCAAAACCGGTGCGCCAACTAATCTAAAAAGTTTTATTAGCTTCAATAATAAATTATAATACAAACTAGACCATCTGAAAATATCAAAATATTTATTTATTTTTTTTAGAATTTTACAAATTATACTTCCTAACACTTTTAGAATACTTAGTAGTCCTAACACTTTTAGAATACTAACACTTTTAGAACTTACTTTTAGAATAATTATATAAGTTTTTTTTGCAAATACTCGCTATTTAAACTCATGTGTTTGTATATACCGATTGTTTAAGATATTGTCTTATAGTGGCAGGACCGGCGGAGAATGCACCAAGCCTATAAACATACCTAATTGGTTGTAATTCAATTTTAATAAATTATTAAGTAAATAATAAAAAATCTTACCTTAGCAGCCGCTTGGTCCCGTAAAAAATCTGAATTACAAATGGTACCAAAATTTGCATTATGACCAAAAAGAAAAATACTTCGAACTTCGTCGAACTGCCACTCTTTTGGTAAATTAATTTTACAGATTAAAAATTGAATTGAATGCCATACCTATCCCACTGCAAAAGCCAACCATCTGGTGCGGCATCTTTTTCTAACTTTGTGAGTTCAGAACAGTTCTGTTCTAACCAATTATATAAATATGACATTTTGAGACATTTTTCTTCCATTGCCATAAACAGAGTCTGAAAATATGTTATAAATGAATAAGATATATGTAAAAAAAGACTATTTTTATTTATATTTAAAATACTAAACTCATCACAACTTTATTAGAATATTTTGAACGGGAAAGCGGTAGTAATGGCCCTTTCTGCGCCTGAAGAAGGTGAGTTTTGTTGATGTAAATAATAACTGTGGTGACAATTTCGATGCTCAATATTGGCATCTCAGAAACTACGAGAGATACTAAAGCTTGATTTTCATGCATCCGTTGTCCGACGATACGTTGATACGATATTAATTTCATTGGTTGTATTTAAAGGCTTCGATTGGTTAACCGTTTCTAACCAACAGAAGTCTTTAAATTCAACCAATAAATAAAATTAATATCGTATCATCGTATCGTCGGACAACGGATGCATGAAAATCAAGCTTAAGTCGGTTAAATGGGACAAAAGTTGCGTAATTAGAAGTTGGACACACACCTATGAAGAAAACCCCGGTATCTTGATTAGTTTCGGATTTATGTCAAAAAATGAAAATAATAAGTTTATTTTAAATGACAATATCTTCAAATCTATTGTATCTATTGCAACGTAAGTTGGTAGTTTTATATTTTTAACCTCGGCCAATTAAATGCCGTTTTCAGAAAATTTCTAAGCCTTCTAGATTTCGCACAACAACCAAGTTTTTGATTTCTTATGGCCGCCATTTTGAATTTTTACACTATTAGATAGAGCGAAAAAAAGTCTATACGGTGGTATCTAATTTTTATTCATTATTATGTAAATTCACTAAAAAAATAGATTTTTTAAAAGTTCGCCTAAGATCAGGTCTGCCTTGGAAATCCAATTGACACTTTAAGCCGCGTACACACTTAGCGAACTGTGTTAGCCGCGTACACAATTAGCGAATACGACCGCATGGCTTAGAACGAAGGAATTCGAGGAATGTGTACGTAGCAACGAACGCATACGTTCGCGTGCGGTTGTGTTCGGTGACTTGGCGGTACTTCAAAGGATATACTACCGCACGCAAACAGATGTATGATGCGTTCACTAAGTGTGTACGTAACAGCGAACAGCAAAAAAGTATTCAAACAAAATCATATTTGGTTGAACGTATGCGTTCACTAAATGTGTACGCGGCTTTATATGTCAGCCAGTTATTTTTTGTTTATTCTATGAAGTGTCAAATCTGGACGAACAAAAATTGTATAGTAGAGTCCAATACAGGTCAATACAAGGAATTGTATTAAAATTACTGTCTCATATCCTTTGAACTCTGTTCAAGGGATATCAGTATATCACCAAATCAGAATATTTGTGGTCTAGTTTCTCTAATTAAATGACGATTTTCTTTTGCATAACAATGTCAATTTTTTTTCTCTTAAATGTACCAGAATTTGTAAATAAAGATTCATCCGTCCATAATATTTTTCTATAAAAAAGGGGGCTTTCTTGAACACTTTTCCGAAACCATTTGTAAAATTGTAATCTTCTCTTGTAATCACCAGCATGTAATAAAATGTAAATTTGATACACATTTAAATTTTGATATTTATGTTTTTTGATAATTTTCCCTACATAAGAATCGCTTATACAACACTCGCGACTTATTTTACGGCTAGCTAAGTTTCCGGACTTACTTTAATCTGAGCTATCATATTAATATCATTAAGCCTTTTAAAATATTAGCCTCTTGTTTTTTAAAGCTACCAGCAACTGCAAAATTTCCTTGCGAAAATAGTTCGATGAGGCTGTGTCCTTTCAGGATACAGTGTTCTATAAATTGCGCATGCTAGATCGGAATTTCTATTATTTTTTAAGTAAACATCATACATATCTCGTGTTCCTCACTTGGAAACATATTGTTGACTGTTAATACACTTTACACTATCTATTATAAATTTTTGTGTCCAGATTTGACACTTAATAGTGTAAACAAAAATTAACTTGCTGTCATATAAAGTGTCAATGGAATTTCCAAGGCAGACTTGATCTTTTGAGCGAGTTTTTAAAAAATCTCATTTTTTTAGTGAATTTACATAATCTATACTAATACCTATATAAAATTCTTAAGTGACTAACATACTAATTAATCACGATCCTGCTCAAACCACTCAACGTAAGAAGCTCAATTTTGGCATACAGGTTGATTCTAGGGTGTAGAGGTTCGATAAGAAGGGATTTTTCGAAATTCCAGTTCCAAGAACAGTTCAAATATTACAATATTTTTTATTTAAAAAACGGTCAAGTTTCCGAAAAAACGCTTAAACACGTATATTTTATTTTGTTTTTTTACATATTTTAAGATTTTTTAAAAATGTATACAGGGTGTTTCGAAAAATCTGGTCATTGATTAATCACGATGCTGCTTAAAGCGCTTGATGTAAAAAGCTGATTTTTGGAAAACAGATTGACTTTAGAGTGTAGAGGTTCGATAGGATTTTTCGAAACTCGAATTCTAAGAGGGTGAAACTATCCCTCAAATATTAAAATATTTTTTATTTAAAAACCGGTGAGTTTTTCGGAAAAACTCTTAAACACGTAAATTTTATTTTGTTGTTTTACATATTTTAAGATTTTTTATAAACTTATACAGGGTGTTTCATAAAATATCACCATTGAGTAATCACGATTCTGCTTAAACTGCTTGACGTTTAAAGCTGATTTTTGGCAAACGGATTGACTGTGGGGTGTAGAGGTTCGATAAGGAGGGGTTTCTCGAATCTCAAATTCCAAGAGGGTGAAAACGCCCCTCAAATATTACGATATTTGTTATTTAAAAAACGGTTAGTCTTTCGGGAAAACGCTTGGACAAGCATAATTTATTTGTTTTTTTTACATATTTTGAAATGTTTTAAAAAATCATACAGGGTGATCCAAAGAGTTGGGTAATTTTTTAACCACGATTCTACTTAAACTGCTTGACGTAAAAAGCTTAACTTTGGCAAACGGATTTTTTGAAAGTCAAATTCCAACGAGATGAAACTACCCCTCAAATATTACCAAGTTATATAATAATATCGCCATATTGTTTTTTCTCATGCTAACATAAATGTGAGAAAATTTTATCCAGTTTTTATGTTAATGGAAATTCTTGCTTTGCTTTATCATCACCATTACAAATGATTAATTCGACGCGAACGAAGTCGCTGGTACACGCTAGTAATGAATGAAAATTAGATATCACCGTATAGATTATTTTTTGCTCTATCTAATAGTATAACAATTCAAAATGGCGGCCATAAGAAAACAAAAACTTGACTGTTGTTGTGCGAAATCTAGAAGGCTTAGAAATTTTCTGAAAACGGCATTTAATTGGCCGAAGTCAAAAATTAAAACTACCAACTTACGTTGCAATAGATACAATAGTTCTGAAGATATTGTCATTTAAAATAAACGTATTATTTTCATTTTTTTGACATAAATCCGAAACATATCAAGATACCGGGTTTTTTTTCATAGGTGTTTGTCAAACTTCTAGTTACGCAACTTTTGTCCCGTTTAACCGAATTCCTATCTCTTGTAGTTTCTGAGATGCCAATGTTGAGCATCGAAATTGTCACCATCCTATATATTTATAATTATTTTTTTTTGTTTCCTAAAATATTTTTATTAAAAGAAAATATATAAAAGTGGGCAACGCTGTGCCGGTCAACCTTAATCACGCGACTAAAAGTTTATTTGATATGAACTATATGTCAGTTGATAATTAAGTACTTACTTCCGCTTGTATTAGCATTGCTTGTACTGGTAAAATTGGCGACCTTCCTTCACACAAAAATTTTAGTTTTTCTTTGAGTATATTGTAATTACTCACTGTTTTATCTCTATCCAAATTATTATCATCCTCTTTTAGTTGATTATCTGTGTTTACTTTTTCCTCAATTGGATTTACTGTGTCCCCTTTTAAAAACATTACACCACCTTTTTGAAAACCCGGGTATTTCACTGTATCCAGATTATTTTCACAACTTGTACTTTTTAGCCCTTGAGGCTCAATCTTATTATGCTCGATACATGGTACTTCTGTGTCAGTTTTCACTTTTTTAGAATTATTCACCAATGATACACCAATTCGTCGCTTTCTTTGAAACGCTTTACTATCAAAGGTATTTGTATCAACTCCTAAAACATCTGTCTCTTTTTCTGGTTCAATGTTTGTACTAATAAAATCGTTAACATTAATAGGTTCAGTTATTGGAAATAATGTACTGTGAGATTTTTCAACGTTTGGTGCTGAATGAGATAGAATGTTGAATTTACTGGAACTAGCATGTTGTTCATCCTCTGCTTCACTATCTGAACTATGATAACCTTATAATAAAAAAAAATTGGTCAAGTGCGAGTCGGACTCGCGCACGAAGGGTTCCGTACCATTCATTATCTATACAACATTAGACACTATATTATTATAAACTTTTTTTCCGATTTGGCTGAAATTTTGACTGCGCGTATAAGTAATTTAAAAAAAAATGAAGAAACACATTACTAAAAATTGTATTAATTAATAATAAATATGTAAAAAGTAAAAATAAATATGTAAAAATTAAAAAAAAACGATTAAAAAAAGTCGCCGTGACTAGGATTCGAACCTGCCTTACTACGGCTCCAACGTCATAGCAGCGTAAAGTCCTAACGCTTTAACCATGCGGCCACCGAGGACTTGAAAGATTCTATGTAAAATTCTTACTTAAGAGATAATATTTAGTGAAAGTACTTTTTAATTTATAAACATTTATTTAATTCTGTTTTTAGTATTTGTTTTTATAGCGGCAACATAGATACATTATCTGTAAAAATTTCAACTGTCTAGCTATCTAGCTATAACGGTTCATAAGATAGACCTTTGTGACAGGCGGACGGACGGAAGGACAGCGAAGTCTTAGTAACATGGTTCCCGTTTTTACCCTTTGGGTACGGAACCCTAAAAATATATATTCATACAAAATCTTTTGATACCACTAACCTGCTACTAAAGAAATGGCTGGAACATGTGTCGGAAGCTTGTTTTCATGTAGAGGCGGATTTCCCTGGATTATAGTTTTAACTTCTGCAGGTACTTTACCTCCCAAATGTTGTAATTCTTGGGCTTTCTGCTGTATTTTTACTAACAAATCAACATCATCATCGTCATCATCATCATCATCCGAATGATTACTACAGTCTAATTCCTATAATTGATATTATTTTAATTATATAATTACTTATAACCACAGCTTATAACTACAAATAAAAAATAGAGAATATAATAACAATCAGACCCTGTGAGTCTTCAACAATTCAAGCTATATGAATTGGAAACTCTAACAGTAATTCATCATTCTCAACTGTATTTTATATCTTCAGATTGAAAACTTATCTTAAATCACGATTGACTCAGTAAATTTTCTCATCATTAGATTATTATTAGAAATTAGAAAGTGCATTGATTAGCAAGTTACCGACACCAATATGATTTTACAAAAACAACTTTCAACGTTTATTTATTCATTTTATAAATTTTTGTTACAATTTTAGGATAAAAAAATTATCATTTCAAAAAATGAATCAAGAACTGCTTGGAAGATAATAAAAATAATGCGATAAACAAAAACCGTCAACAAATAAATGTACTTCTATTTTATATGAGAATAAAGAATGCACTGACAATAAAAAATGCACCCTAAATAGTTCAGTCATTGGGGATCAAAAATGGGGTCTGCTGGGAAAAAAGTCCGGAAGTTTTGAAACTTTGCAGGTTTATAGGTTTTGGGGTCCCTAACTAAAATCCATAAAATGCACATCTCCAGACTTGCCGCCGGCGCCGCCATCTTGCCAAGATGGCACCCAAAATCGGTATTTTGTAAATATCTCGAAAACTATGCGTTTTTCGTAAAAACTTGAAGAGAGAAAAACGATGAAGAGAATAAAATTTCCTATAAAAAAGGTTTTATGGAAATTTTCGAGAAAGTCAACCGTTTAGGCACAAAATCCCTGGAAATTTTACAATTTTGCTTAAAGTATGATATATTATGTATAGTCGATTTTCCGAAATCAAATGTCGATTAGGGTTCACTAAAACTATAGTCTGTCCAACGAGAAGATCCTTGACAGTGATAGATGTGTCTGTCATTTTAATTTCAAAGTAGTTTATTTTATTTTACAAAGAAATAAGTTGGTACAACTGGAACGCATTGCAGGATATATTTAAAATTTGATTGACAAGATGACAAGTGATTACTTCAAAATATTGTGAAAAAAACTGTATAAAACTGAAAAAATGTAATCGAGTTATTTTATTTAATAAAAACGGTATGTGTTAATACAAAACAAACAAGAACAAGACACTACATACCAAAAAAAATATAAAAAAGAACTATTATTTACTTTCAAGCTTTATGAAACTACCCGCATTTATGATTATATTTATCAATATAACTTATGTACAAATACAAATTTGTAATATTCCACAGGAATAAATAAAACAACATATGTAAATAAAACAAACTATTTTATTATTAATAACACCTACCAAATTTTATACCTTAAAGGTTGATTAATTAACTTTAATCTTAATTTTTTTAAACCAGTACCTTTTGACATTATTTTTCTGCAGTACTAAAATCCATTATTTACCTATCGTGTGATGTCGATATTTTACAGCTACTCCAGTTTTAGTATGTGTTTAGTTTGATCCTTCTACCATATACGAGATACACTTATCTACGACGAAATGGTATACAAACTTTATCGATGGCAACTTCATTGGTGTATAAAACTTTCTGCCTGGGCAGCGAGTATAAACCATAAACTGTGCTCTGGGTCTACAGTTAATTTTCACTCGATTTTTCCTCCACTTGACTTCAAAAGACACAAAACACACGTAATAATACGAATCAACATGCATCATCTTCCAAAACGCAGGGTATTTAACAAAAGTTGACACAAAATTCTAACCTATAATTGGGCAAGACTTTGACAAGCGTCAAAAATGACAAAAATCTAAAGGCGAGTTCATACGCGTCCGCTTGTCATCGGCGTCCGTTTGTTGTTCATCGTTCCGTCAAACCAATAAAATTGAAATACGATCTGTCATTTTTTAAATAAACCAATAAAACTGGTTAAAAACAACAAGACACGACGCATGACGGATTTATATTTAAACCCATCCATATGAGATGAGTTTAAATACAAATTCATCATGCGTCGTCACTTGTTGTTTTTAACCAGTTTTATTGGTTTATTTCAAAAATGACAGATCGTCTTTCAATTTTATTGGTTTGACGGAACGATGAACGACAAACGGACGCCGATGCGTATGAACTCGCCTTTAGATTTTTGACGTTTGTCAAAGTCTTGCCAAATTATAGGTTATAATTTTGTGACAACTTTTGTCAAATGCCCTGCGTTTTAGAAGATGATGCATTTTGATTCGTGTTATTACGTGTGTTTTGTGTTTTTTGAAGTCAAGTGGAGGAAAAAATCGAGTGAAAATTAACTGTAGAACCCAGAGCACAGTTTATGGTTAATACTCGCTGCCCAGGCAGAAAGTCTTATACAGATGCACCAATAAAGTTACTATCAATAAAATTCGTATACCATCTCGGCGTAGATAAGAGCATCTCGAATATGGTAGAAGGACCATACTAAACACATACTAAAACCTGGAGTAGGTGTAAAATATCGACATCACACGATAGGTAAATAATGGATTTTAGTACTGCAGAAAAATAATGTCAAAAGGTACTGGTTTAAAAAAATTAAGATTAAAGTTAATTAATCAACCTATGAGGTATAAAATTTGGTAAGTGTTATTTTTTGCTGCTTTTTTGGTATGTGGTGTCTTGTTTTTGTTTGTTTTATATTAACACATACCGTTTTGTATTAAATAAAATAACTTGATTACATTTTTTCAGTTGTATACAGTTTTTTTCACAATATTTTGAAGTTACTTGTCAGTCAAATTTTAAATACATATATTAATTTCCTGCTATGCGGTTCAGTTGTACCAACTTATTCCTTTGTAAAGTAAAACAAACTACTTTGAAATTAAAATGACAGACACATCTATCACTGTCAAGGATCTTCTCGTTGGACAGACTATAGTTTTAGTTTAGTTTCTTCAATTTTGTCATAAAACAGTGGCATATCATTAATTTGTTTAATATAATAATAATTAATTTATGAATAACTAATTGTCGTGCTGGACAGCATTTATTGCGAACTTACTACCAAGTTCAGCATTGGTCTGGTTGTACCAAAGATGCCGAAGAATGGGGTTGGAAGAAAACAAAAACAGGCATTACTCCAGTCACAACGTTGACAGATCCAGCTCCAAAATCCCTATTGGTATTTTTATCCTGTAAATGCAAAACCAACAACTGTGGTAATCAATGATTTGTGCATACTGCAATGGGAAATCCTGTGACAACGTCACTGAAGTGTCACTTGACGAATCCGATGAAGAGGAGTTGGAATTGCCTGTAGTTATCCCTCTGACGGCTGAAGATGAAGAGTTGGACGAATTGAGAGACCACCCTGATGAGCCCAGCACAGCAGACACGATCGACTTTACATCAAAGAGCCAGGTCCGTCGGGCTTGTGCAGATAAGTTAAAGTTTTTAATTTACCTAGTAGAATAGGCCTCCGGGGAAACCACGTTAAAATAAACGCCCCATGACTTTACCTCTTGGGTGGTGTGGAAACAAGTACACATTTTTAATAATTAAAATTAATTATTCATAAATTAATGATCGAATTAATGATACGCCACTGTTTCATGACAAAATTAAAGAAACTAAACTAAAACTAGTTTTAGTAAACCCTAATCGACATTTGATTTCGGAAAATCGACTGTACATAATATATCATATTTTACCCAAAATTGTAAAATTTCCAGGAATTTTGTGCCTAAACGGTTGACTTTAGCGAAATTTTTCATAGAACCTTTTTTATAGGAAATTTTATTCTCTTAATTTTGCTCTCCTCAAATTTTTGCGAAAAACGTATAGTTTTCGAGATATTTACAAAATACCGATTTTGGACGCCATCTTGGCAAGATGGCGGCAAGTCTGGAAATGTGCATTTTATGGATTTTAGTTAGGGACCCCAAAACCTATAAACCTGCAGAGTTGCAAAACTTCCGGACTTTTTTTCCAAGCAAAAATCCCCAATGACTGAACTAAAATTGTACCAAATATATTTAATAATTATTTTATAAATATTTGAAAAACTAAAAAAAACTAATAGTTGCTCAAACATTGCTAACTCTAAATTTTCCATACGTCGAATAACATTCTTTATATTTATATCTAGCCAGTAAAAATCACGTTCTACATGTTATGGACGAAATCAAAACAATCAGATTCAGCGGACATGACAATTTTTCGTCCAGTTATAAAATTATATATTCTTTTAAATATTAATTTATTATATTACTTAAATGCTCTTTACAATTAAGTAACGCAACTAACGCACTTCATAAATATCATTTTTGCTACAGGAATTTTTCCCAATATTCAAAAAATATATCAAACTATCAGCCTATTCCATTGCTTTCTGTATTGTCAAAAATATTAAAGAAAATACTGTATGAGCTTACATATTCATTTCTAGAATCAAATAAATTGATTAATTTGTTCCACTAATTTCGACGTTCTGAATGAAGCTTAAGAACAGTGAAATAGATATGCAATTTTGATAATCTACTTTGTAGCCTTTTTTAACAAAAGTCAAAGAGGTCCCATCCTAATGTGCTCATGGCCTCCAATAGGTTAGACATATTTCTTTTTTTTTCAAAGATAATAAAAGGTAATGGCTCCGGTAATCGGCATTCGAAGTATTAATATTAATAACTTACTCTATTATCTCCATTAACATTTCTAGAAGATTTTGATTCCGACTCTGAATCGTTGTCATTGCTAAATTCGGTGATCAATTCGATTTTCCTAAAACATATAAATCCTAAATAGCATTACAATAAAAATTAGCAATTGTATAATAGTTATTTACAGTACAAGTGTGTTTATGAACATGATTACAACAACGAGCGTGAACGATTAGAACGACGAGGTCGTAGACCGAGTCGTTTTAATCACACGGGTCATGTTTAAAAGAGAATCATGTTTAAACGCACGTGTCATGTACAACGTTTTATTTACAACCGAAAAATAAGAAAATACTGTTTTAATTTTCGTTTATTAGTCGCCCACATTTAACACCTTAATTTTTTTAATTATAATTGTGACAGACAGACCTTAGACCTTTCAGTTAGACCGATAGGTTAGACCTTCACTATTATCATCATCATCATCAGTAGCAGGAATTGTTTTGAAGAAGTGTAAAAAATGTGTTATTAATATTTATAATAATTAGTAGTAGGAATTTGTATCAAAAATTAATATATTTAGATGTTCGTAGTTGTTTTTCGTTATTATAAAAACTAGTTGTATTATAGATTCATAACACCACTAGTTGTGTTATGAATCTCATAACGTAACTGAAATACTAAAAAAATAGTGATGTAAAAACGTTATAACTAAACGGTTGTAGATAAAGTAATATAAAATATTCAGTTCCATGAATATCACGGCAAGTAATATACCGGGCGGTGCATCGTCGTTGGAAACAGGATATCTCATGCAAACTTTAAACTGTCCAAATACTGGCTCCCCTATCGATTTTACAGCGAAGTTGTAAATAGGTTTTTCAAAGTTCTGCATATGCTGAATACGCATGCCAAATGTAAACAATTTTCGACAAGCTGATTTTAAATAACTTAAAGAAAACTGCATGTATTCTTAAATTAAAAATGAACAGGTAGCAAATTAAACGTTGTAATTTACTAAAATTTGTTCTATTATATTAATATATTTTTGATATTTGCTCAAATAATAGAGTTCTTCTCGCCTAACTATTCCAAATATGGTGAAACATAATCAGTTGATGCAATAAAATTATATTTTTTTTTTAAGAAAAATCAGTTGGAATACTTGGCATTAAGAGATTAACTTTTAACTGATTTAAGAGATTCACTTTCCTCTATTATCCATAATTTAAAAAAATATATTTATTTTACTACAAAAAGTATATTTCAAAAATAAAGCAAAAGAAGTTTTTTTCTTTTTATTTAGTTACAATATAACTTTAATTTTTCAATAACACACTTGAACCTGAAAGGCATTTTTCTTTAATACAGCAGCAATTTTATATGATTCTTTTATTTCATTCATATAACAATTATTATGTATAACTAGTTGAAGCCTGGCGCATCCGCCACGACATCAGGAAAAAAATACTCTTTTATTAAATGAAAAACAAAAAATCCGACGACGACAGTTTTTAGAAGAGCCAATTAGCTATTTTTTAGTAAAAAATGCAACTTTCTAGAGCAAGTCGTTACTTCAGTAGAGACGACACAGATGAACATTTGCATTTTATATATGTAGATATGTTAAAACATATTTTATTATTGCACCTAGATCACCTACGATCTGTATGTGCAAAATCTAATATCTAAATGTATTTGTGTATAAACTTAACAAAATTGAAAATTAATTATTTTAATTATACATATATTCAGTACAACATCCTACACCATCCCATAAGAATAAATACACAAAATCCAAAAATTGCTCAAAAAGTAATTGAAGATAATATTTATAGTTATGAAACACAACTGATCTACACATATTAGCAAATTTTTAAAATAGAAATATTTTTTAAGTTGACTGGTTGTGAGTTATAGAGTTTCGGTGCTATGGTTTTAGCAAACCTTCGATTACCATCAAGTTTATAAATAGGAACAATTAAATTCTGATTAGTAATACGTCTCGTGTGGTATGAATGTTTAATTCTTGATTGTAAATATTTGTTTTTCTGTAGAAAGAGGCAATTATTGAAAAAGTATAGCATTCTAAGTAGTTTAAGTTAATAGCATTTCTAAGTTAATAGCAATCAAGTAAGTTTTCATCATACACCAAATTTGTGGAAGAATATTTTGGTTTTTGTAAGATCACTTTAAGTATATAATTCTGTACGTTCAGTCAAAGTTTACAGAATAAAATATAAGTTCCGTCACTTGTGCCGGCGCGGCGGCAGGTATCAAAAGCCGCTTCACGCACGTGTTTCCCAGTGTATTACTGGTGTGTGGACTTTGGATCCAGCATACACAGCATAGTTCGGCGTATTACTCTGATTTTGGCGTTATTACAGGGTGGTCTCGCATGCATATGCAATTTTTTTTTCAAGTGATTATTTAATTTTCATTGCAAAATATTACTAATCACATTAGCCTTAGTTAATTATTTATTAGTTTATTATAAAAAAAACATAATTATTTTTATTATTTCTTAAAAACAATATTGAGTTTTTCGCCACTGGAAAAAAACTATTTGAAATATCTAATTAGAATTATTCAAAAACACTTTATTTTTTTACACGAAAAATCATATACCGAATGTGTCTCAAAAGTGGCTCATCCCTATAACTTTTTTATTTTTTCAGATAAAAAAAACGACACTTTGACACTTGAATAGAATGACATATCATATCATATTATGTCAACTTTTGGCATTCTAGCTTAAAAAAATCTTTTAAAATTTCAATATTGAGTGTCATGGCTGTCTTAAAACAATAATTTTTAATCAAGGAGTCCTGAAAAAAATGGATTTGATCGTCTAATGTTTTTCATGTCTTGTCTTGGCTGGTTAAAAGATTGCCAAATGGTATTTTTAATCATATCTTAATTTTTTCAACTGGAAAGAGGGTGGCTCATTAGTATATTTGGAAAAAGTATTTTTTTACAAATAATTTCATGCCACACACTTGGTATTTCGAGTCAAATTGTCGTTATAAACCGCGTGTTACACTTTCAAATAAATCATATGCGAAACTGTTAAAAGTTGACATATGATATGTCTTTCTACTCAGAGTATCATTTTCTATCGAATAACGTAAAAAAATACCGAGGATGCCATTTAAACATCAAAAGTTGTTGACATTTAATAGTTTCAGCTTTGAATTTTATAGTGTACGTAATTTGTGTTGGAAAACCATGTTACGTACTCATGGAATACTGCACTCGTGCATAATATTATTTTTTCCAAAACACTCGTTACGTAATATACTATTACATTATTTACTGTTGGTTTTGTGTAGCTTTATTTTTTGTGTTTGTTTTTAAAATTTATTTTATTTTTGCTATATCTTTTTTATCTTGCCTTGTCTAAATATTTGTATGTAATACACCAATAAACTGATAGTATATTTTTTCTTTTGTAGATTTACTATTAGGTATTTTTGAAATGCCCCACGTTCCCCTGCGCCTTGTCGCACATTGCAATCGGTAAAATGGTAAAAATGCGGCTTCTATTTACCCCGGCTTCCACTCCCGTTTTCATCGAAGTCCGGCGAATCAGACGAGGCGGCTTCTGGCTTTTGATACACGATTTTCAAAGTACCGATGCTAAGAGACCGAACTTTTGGTTCAGTGGTTCCCAAGCATTATTATACAGACCACCGCATACAACTATAGCATACTGCAAAACCGACTCAACAAGCGCTTTATAAATTGTAATGAGTAATTTTTTGCTCAAAAATTTTCAAAAGTTCATAGAATTTATAAACTAGTCACCTTGTTTTAATACACAAGTCATTAACATGGTTGGACCATTTTAATTTTTCATCAACTGTTATGCCTAGGTATTTTATACTGTCTACTTCATTAATTTTTAAACTTAGCTGTAACTGCAAAATTAGGTGTATTTATGTCGGTAAGAGAAAACGCAATATATTTTGTTTTTTGCAGATTTAGGGTTAATTTGTGATAGTCCAGCCAATCTTTTATCATACCAATACCATACACTGCCCTGTCTCTGACCCCCTCCCAAGTATCATCGCTGAAGATTAACACAGTATCGTCTGCATATGAAATTGAATTGAAATTTGTCCGTTGATATTCTCCTGATTTGTATGTGAGTTTTGTTATAAGAAGGAAATAACTGCGTTATAATGAGAATTATATAATATAATAAAATTGCAAAATTGCATACAATTGAAAACTTTTATCTGAAATAGCTCTAAAACTACTAATTTTTAAAACATACTTTAAATAGTTCAATTGTAAGGCTCACTAGCTGCATCTATAAAAGTATAAACTATCATTTAAAATATGTACATGAAAAAAACATGAAGGAAATGCATGGACAATGTATTTCCTTCATGTTTTTTTTTCATAAAAAGCTAGCAATTATTACCTTAGTATTTTTTAAAAAAAATAATTAGTTGTCACTGAGCCTAATTGTTTTTAAATTATTTAATTAAAACATGTTTTAAAATGCTTTAAATTACTAATAAATACTAATACAAGATATATACTCTAAATACTAATACAAGATATATATGTCAATAATCACCACACAAGCTAATAAAACTAGTTTTTCACTTTGTCAAGCTTTCGAGAATTTATTTTTATTTATTTATTATTTATTTATTACATATTATCCAGGGGATTTCTGTCAGGAGAGTTTGAATGAGTCAATTAACAAAACATCCTCTGCACAATAAGGCCTTAAATACTAACATCATAGAACATTGCATTCACAAGGAAATTTCCTTCATTACATATACATCTAACGACGTTCTTCTTTACAGAAGAAAATTAATCAAAAATTAATTTGCTACATATGTAGTTGTTTCGAGCTTGATCAGAGTTACTGTTTAATCGAGCTTGAAACAACAATGTAGCAATTTATTTTTGATTATTATTTTTTTTTTGTAAAGAAAAATGTCGTTAGATGTATATGTATTTTAATATTTAAAGGAGATTTCCTTGTGAATCCAATGTCCTATGATGTTAGTATTTACTCATTAGTATTCTTATTGTGCAGAGGATGTTGTTTTGTTCATTGAGTCATTCAAACAGTCCTGATGATGGGAATAAAATTCTCGAAAGCTTGACAAATTGAAAAAGTAGTTTTATTAGCCTATGTGGTGATTGTTGACATCCTCACTTGCATTTGATTTTTTTTATATACAATTATCAAACAGCAATACATATTTAAAAAAAGTTCTTACTCATCATCAGAACTGTCACGTTTCTTTTTACAACAAAAATTAACATTTTTGTTTTGGCTTTTATTTTCTAGAGTTTCTTGTAAAGAATAAATCTTTACTTTAGCTTCTGGATTCACAACAGCATTTGAAAATAAAGCTGCACTACGTGGCATATCAGGTTTTCTATTAGTTACTGGTCTCCCAGAAAGATTCTTTTCATGCTTTTTATTTATGGCATTTTCTTTTTTAAATAGCTTGGGTTCTACCCAGGTAACTTTATCTGTTTTTATATTCCAATAGTAGGAATATCCGGTTAATTCATCAAAACATTCCTGCCAATCTATAAAACAATAAAAATATATTACATTTGATATACTCTGATTTCTAAAATTTACCTTTAGCCTCCTCTGAATTATGGTTCTCTGGGGCTATCTCATTAATTTCATTTAAAAAATTATTAACGGTTGCATCCATCGATTATCCAAAATTAGAAACATATAAACTAGAACCAATACTACAATTATATCCCTATCCAATATGATTATATGAATCTTATAAACAATGATAGATTTTACAACCTATTCAAAAAATTCTTAAAACAAAGACAAATAAGAAATCTCTGAAAGGTAACTTTGCAATCAGTTCCAACTACTTAGAACACAAATGACTGAAGCCATAAAATAAAATAATAAATATAAATAACGGATATAAATTTAGGGATTACAGAATCAAGTCTAAGCAGTCTGGAGCAAGTCTGGAGCACAAGTCTGGAGTCTTCACGGAGTCTTGTCTTTTGCCTTGTCTAATCAAAGCATAAAATAATAAATACAAGAAATCAAAGCACAGAATTCAAAAATCCATGTCAAATTGTCAAAGATCAAAGGTTGCAGAGTTTTAGGTTACCTTCTATTTCTTCTTCTTTTCTAAAATTCTAGAAAGACCTACGCACAACCCTTGACGCACAACAAGCGCAAGGACTGTATGTAACTGGAACTGGCTGCTGGCCGGACCAGAGTTCGAATCAAGATCCGGATACTAACTAGAAGTTAAATTACCACAGATGCATATTTTCAACCGAATATGCACAATTTTGAGGTTGCCTGATCCAATGCCCTCTATAAAAGATCATTGCCTGATCCTGATACACAATCGAAAATTTTCAAGAAATTCGCAACCCTGGTCAGCTGATGACTGCCAAAAAGTGACAAGTGAAGTGACAACCAAGAAAAATTGAAAAATATTTACAAATGTTTTGTGGCCCTACCAAACTACTAAAGATTTTGAAAACAAAACACCAAATACCTAGTTGTTTAATGGATTAAAAGTTATGCTACATTGATAAGAATATGGAGATAGATATACCTATTTTAGTCGCTATAGTTTCATCTCTCCTTATAGTAGTAATAAGTTTAATTTATTTTTTAAAGTTTGGCAACAAACCTAAAGGTAAGTAAAGTTTTGTTTCCATATGTTTTAAAACATGTTAAAAAAACATTCTTAGGGCTCTGCTTAGGGTGAACCTGGGGTAACTGTTCACCTAGCCGGACTGTTAGCCGGAGAACTGGCGACATATTTAGAGAACATATTTTAGGCAAGTTAAAATAACAAAAAAATTAAAGTTTATTAACTGGCGAACCCAGAATCCTAAGTCGGGCTGGGGGTTTGAGGGGTATTTTGCTACTGCGCAACCCCTTATATGTGCAAAAAAATAAATTCCAAAAATATCCTTTAGGCAACTTGAAATCTGTTTATTCTTAAATTTTAGCATCTATTTAATCCAGAAATAAGTATGCCATACTTTTTTTTCGGGTTTAAAGTGACGACCATCCCAAATATGTTTAATTATTATACCTCGAAAATATACTTTAGGCATTCTAAATTTTTTACAGCGTGTTTATTAGATAATATTAAAACATATGTGTTAATTGGCAGACGAATTCAACAGGTTTTAATACTTGCCTGACGCGAATAAAGATTTTAAATGAGCGCGACAAAAAAGTCTTATGAGTATATGGAAAGATAGTTTATTGAGACTCGTTGGTAGCACACGCGGCTGACGTAACAGTATTTTACCCTGTTTATTTTTTACTTTTACACTGTTTATATGCTATCATCTGTTTCATCAAAGTCGAGTTTAAAAAAAACAATATTTTCGTCATACTTACAATATTAACATTCATAATCAATTATCTGATAATTGAAGCATTCCCTCGAATAAGGGTTTATGTTGCATTTTTCAGATATTGGGATTTTTGCACAAAAAGGGTCTGTGTAGACAAGTTCATCCTTTTACAGTAATAAATACCCTTTGAATAAGAAGACTAAAGAAGGAGCATATCAAAAATCTTAGGTACACCGCGATGGGCCTCAAATATGGCCGACTTAAATTCCGGTTTATCAGTGTCGTTCTAATTTTATTTAAAAAATGTAAAACTATGATGTAGGGTAGACGTGGGGTAGACTCAATAATTTGTTGTTTTATTTTAAGTTGTGAATAAATGTTGGTAGTTATTAAAATTGTTATAAAAATATATAATTCTAATAAAAATAGATAAGTTATAATAAGTATTTATTAACACAAACATCCGATACGCTACTGAAGCAGGTAAGTCAAATTAACGTATCTAAATTCTTTGACATCTAATCTTTGACAAGTAATAAATAAAAGCTAAAATGCAAGAAAAATATATAATTTAGTTAATTTAAGTGAATTTCATAAATGATCGGTTTACTACACGTATGTATATTATATAGTCACTTACTAGCGAAAAGTTGTTCCATTATTTCACTCAATTTTTGCCGAGATCTACCGCACGCTACACAACCAACTATTTTAGAGTCTTTTTCGATAAATCGCGATAGTGTCACTGTTAATTTAAGTTCTGCCACAATTTCCATCTAGATTTACTACCTTTATACAAGTGTCAGTAGTAGAATAAATAATAAATAACATAAAATAAGCTCCGTAAAGACTGACAAATCCACAAAATTTCAAATCAAATTCAAATGTGTCAAATGAATCGTCAAACAGAACTGTCAAGGATCCCCACCCTAGAGAGCTTTTATGGTGGCTTTTCCGCCCACCATGCATGAATACATGGATAGCATTATGCTCCTTCCTTAGTCTTCTTATTCAAAGTAAATACCCGATAATGTGCCGTCATCTATGAACAACATGCAGCACCATCTTTTCTAGCATGGAATAAGGGTATATGTTGTCACATTTTATTCAATATCGTAAATATGTCGAACGTTCAAGTCACGCCGTCGCTTTCCAAAATATTAAATAAAGGTCGAAAACGAAAAATAAATGTAACTGAATGGAGGTGTATTAAAAACAAACGGTTAAGAAATTTACAACTTGTACACAAAAAAAATGCAATCTAAATTGATTGCCTGCAATAAGGGTTTATGTTACATTTCACATAAACCCTATTCCCGGGACTCAAGAGTTTATTACATACCTATATCTCTAATACTGGTTTATTATTATTTGTGTTGTACAACTTTCTATATCTGGGGATTAATAAAGTTGATGTTGAACCACTTGAATATAATTATTAATACGCAAACCGTAGAAAATCGTTTTTCTTCATTTACTTAAAATTTACTTTTGTAACATAGCCCCTTATTTGAGGGAAGCCTTCAATTTTAATTGTTACTTTAGAAATTATAGTCAAATTATTGATTCACAAAAAAAATCAAATTTAAATCAATAGTAAACTAAAATTTAAACAAATATTTTTTTTTGTTACAGTTAACTTTTTTAATATGTTAAAAAAGTATTACAGAAAATGTGTCAATTGTGGCAATAATGTATAATAAAAGACTGACAAAACAGAAAACACAGAAGTCAGATAAGTAAAAAAAGGATCGCCTAAAATACAGATCGTTGTTTTCCACACTTCCAGTTTTTTTTTTCTAAAAACTTATAAAATAAACTCTTATAAAATAAGCATTTTCTATATTATTTTTGAAGATAAATGAAAATGTTGATGGTTTAGGAAGTGTATTTGAGGATTTCAATGTCTGTTTCTTCATAACAACTGAAAAATTCCTGTAGCACTGTGTATGGTACCCTTTTGCCGGGGATACATTTTCTGGTAAAACCACTTCCTTGAATTTTAGACCATATTGTTGGCACACTTTTAAAAATTGTTTGCATTTTTCTAGTCTGCCTTCAGAAATAATCACTTTATCACTAGTGTATTTTTTACAAACTACACAACTTAAATGTTTTTCATCCATTGTGATTTATTAGTAGGTACATATCCTTGAAATTAATAGTTACTAAAATATTTATTTGCGGTAATATTTTTCTAAACTATTCTAAACTATTTACACTAGGCACATCAATATTTAGTTTATAAATAATAAAAAATCATAATAAACAATCTCTGAATTAAAAGCCTGCAAATAATTGAAATGAAAACGGAAAAAAAATTGTGTTTATAAAAATTTTAAGTACTTCAAAATACTGTTACGTCAGCCGCGTCTCGCCGACGAGTCTCAATAAACTATCGTTCTCGCGCTTATAGATACTCATGAGACTTTCTTATCGCGCTCATTTAAAATCTTTATTCGCGTCAGGCAAGTATTAAAACCCGTTGAATTCATCTGGCAATTAACACATATTTTTTGTCTAAAGTATGTCTAAAGTATATTTTCTCTTTCTTCTAAATGTCTAAAGTATATTTTCTAGGTATAATTATTAAACATATTTGCGATGATCGGGTTATACCGTATGATCGAAAAAAAATGGCGTCCAGTTGGCTTGGAAATGACGATCGATGACATTTACCATATAATTTTACATATAAAATGACAGCGATCTTCATTTCATAGCCATCGCTGACGCCGTTTTTATTCGATCATACGGTACTTTAAATCCGAAAAAAAAGTCTGGCATACTTATTTCTGAATTAAATAGAAAATAGATGCTAAAATTTGAGAATAAACAAATTTCAAGTTGCCAAGGATGTTTTATGGATTTATTTTTTTGCAAATGTCATGGGTTGCGCAGTAGCGAAATACCCGCAACCCCTCTGCCCAACTTAGGATTCTCGGTTCACCAGTTAATAAACTATACATTTTTAGTTATTCTAGCTTGCCTAAAATAGTATGTTCTCTAAATATGTCGTCAGCTCTTAGGCTAAGTGGATCGGCTATATGGCGACACTGTGATGTTTTAGAACATTTATACTTATATTTACATTCATAGCAATAAAAAAATTTATACTAGGAAATACCGTATGATCGAATAAAAACGGCGTCAGCGATGGCTATGAAATGAAGATCGCTGTCATTTTATATGTAAAATTATATTGGAAATGTCATCGATCGTCATATCCAAGCCAACTAGACGCCATTTTTTTTCGATCGTACGGTATAATAATTTATATATTTATTTATTTCTGTTTACATAATTCATTTTTCTAAACAAATTTCAATTCTCCATGTTAATGAATTTTTCATCAGGTTCACTTAAAATAAATATAAATAAAACATGTACCTACTTGAATTTGCTTTTCGCAAATTAAACATCTAAATTATTGATGCACCTCTTCTATGCATAAAAATTATAATTTTTAAATACAAAAAAGTTTATTGTATTTCTCAATTTCCATCCAGTCGAAGCAGAAACGAGTTCAATACAACCGCATCAGATTTTTAGCGATTTGACCCTAAAGTACTTTTTAATTTTTAATATGCTTCCAAATTGTGCAAAATTATTTAAAATATATTATTAATCATTATTTTTTTATATTGTATGTTTAACTTGTCATGAATTTTATTTATATTTTTTATATGTTTTGGCATAAACACTGGACTAGGGTTTCCGTACAGTTTTTGGAAATTCTGGATATGTGAGTTCTGAAATCCGGACAACATCTAGACTTTGTTGAAACATAAATTATTGATTTATTTAGCTATGTAAAGTATATTTAACAAGAGAATACCTGACAATGAGCGGTGTTGTTTTTTATTTTAATTCACAGATAAATTGTATTTTTTGTCATTGTTGTTGACGATATTGTTTCCCGAGTCGTTGGACAGACGGAGAGACTTTAAAAGGGAAATTAAAGACAGTTTTTGACAAAAAAAAGTGTTAAGTATACTCTTTTGCCTTTGTTAGCACGACTAAGATTTGTACTGCATACATTACAAATGACGTTAGACTTGGATTATCCCTTTTTAATAGAAAAGAAAACTTTGAGCATTTATTTAGTTTCGCACATGATAAATTTTACACATTTTGGCATTACTAAAAATTTAATTTATTTTTTCAGTTATTTTATTTTATTTTTTATTTTAAACTACTCCTTACAAACACCAAAAGAATAGTTGTTACAGGTAAGGGACTTAAATCTAAATAAATTAACTTAACAAAACTAAAACTACTGTACATAAAATGAATGCAATAAATAAAAAAAAAATAGTTGAATTGAAACTAAAATATACAAAGTAAAAAAACAAAAATGTGCAGGTATAATATCACTTCACTGTGGTGAAGGAGGTATGATTTAGGATCTTATTTATTTCTTTTACATTTGTATGGAAAATATCTATATTAAACTGACTTAACACTGCATTACATTCGTCCAGGATGTGGCACATATAAGAACTGACCGTATATATATTAAATGTTTTATTTGAATTTGTTGTGCGACGTAGGCTGATTTTTGGGACATGAAATTTGATATTATTTATTAGATCTGAATTATTGAGTTTATAATTATTTATTATGTTATATAATATTATTAAACATTGTACGATTCTTCGGGCGTGTAGATCCTGGAAGTTGAATGAGCTTAACATGTTTTTATATGATACCAGCAGAGGGAAAACTGGATAAACACCATTTTGTTTAAAATATAGATATCTTAGAAATTTTTTTTGGATTTTCTCAATCAGATCGCGATTGCATTCCGCTGTAGGAGTCCATATAATTGATGCATATTCTAAGTGAGGCCTGACTAAGCAATTGTACAGTTTAGACAACGTACTAATTTGTTTGAAATGCTTAGAGTTTCTAATGAGAAAACCCAGCATTTGATATGCTTTATTAACCATGTTTCGATAGTGTAGATTAAACCTTAAGTTAGATTCAAACGTTATACCCAGATCTTTGATAGCCCTACTTTCAGTCAGAGTTTCACTATGTATACGATATTCAAAATTTATCCTGGTTGATTTACGTGTAAAGCTCACAAATGAACATTTTTCGATGTTAAGAAACATTTTATTGTTTGTAAACCAAGTCATAACATTTGTCAAATCACTCTGAAGATCAATACAGTCACTCTCGGAGGCAACATTTTTGTAAATCTTGAAATCGTCCGCAAACAAAAGACACTCGGAGTGCATTATGCATTCCGGAAGATCATTCACAAAAAGAATAAACAGCAATGGCGAAATGTTGCTCCCTTGTGGAACTCCTGAAGTGACAGTAAATGCGTCAGATGTTTCGTTGCCTATTCTAACAGTACAGGTTCGATCTGTCAGATAGCTTTTGAGCAGCTCGAAAGCTTTTTTGGAAAGACCAAAATGTATAAGTTTGTTAAGTAGTAGTTTGTGGCTTACTTTGTCGAATGCTTTTTCAGCATCGGTATAGATGACATCTAATTGCTGCTTATTATCAATCGCAAGGGATGCTGAATTTGTGAAAACGCTTAAATTAGAAATAGTTGATCTATCTTTAAGGAATCCATGCTGTTCTTTCACAATGTGTTCATTGATTAAAAGTTGCAAATTCTCATGCAGTATGATTTCAAAAACTTTAGCAAGTGGACTAAGTAGATTAATAGGTCTGTAATTTTGAATTTTATCAATTCCGCCTTTTTTGTAAATTGGAACCACTATTGATTTTTTTAATGTATCGGGAAATACTCCCGTATTAAGAGCGCAATTGAATAAATGAGTCAAAGGCTTTGCTAGTATTTCGGCACATCCTTTAAAAATATAAGAAGGGATATTGTCAGTGCTAACGGACTTTTTCGATTTTAATTTCTTTATAGCTGCTAGAGTCATGTCATTTGTTATTTCAACGAAGTCAAAATTGCCCCAGAAATCACCGAAATCCGAATAGACATCGATTTCAGACGGTTCATAAACTCCTTTAAAGTAGTTTGCAAAAGCGTTAGCAATATCCAGACTTCCCTCGTAGGATGTATCGTTGTGAATAATATGTTCAGGTACCCCGTTGCCCTGCGATTTAGACTTTATAAACTTCCAAAACCCACTCGGATCGAGTGACGCATTGTGTTCAATGTTTTTATGATATTCCCGAAATTCAACCTTTGTTTGAGCTTTAATACTGGTCCTGAGATCTCGGAATTCAATAGAAAATTTATTTCTTCTGTGCATTTTGTTTTTAATATTTATCTTTTTTATAAGATCTTTAGAAAACCAATGCGGAAATTTTCGTTTGTGGAAGCTTTTAGAGGATATTTTCTTTGGAATTGTTTTATCGAGAACATTATAAAGTTTACAATATAATTCAGACATACAATCATTAGGATTAGATATGTTTAAGAGGGAGTCCCAATTAACATCCCTCATCATACTATGCAATAGCAAGTAGTTGCCTTTACTATAGTCATATGTATAGACAGAATTTATCTTTTTAACATCAGTTGTTTTGACACTAAAATCATGCGTAATGATGGATGATAATTGTCTTCCACAATCAATGAAGATACACATTTTTGTACGGCTAAATTATTTATATTACTTATCACTAGATCTAACCTACGACCGAGAAAGTTATAAACACTATTCACTTGAACTAAATTATTAAAACATAAGAAATGCATCAGGGACGAACTTATGTCACACATAACAGCAGGAAAAAAAGGTAGATTGAAATCGCCCGCTAATAATATAGGATCACCATCTTTCAATATGGAATCCAGATAATCAAAAATAGAAGTGTAAGTTGCGATATCGGAATTTGGCGGGGCATATAGACAGCACACGTAAAATACATAGTTATTGAACTTACATAGTATTAAAAGAAAATCACTGGCACCAAAACTTTGTGAACTAATCAGTTGAGTGCGGATATTTTTATTGGTAGCAATTAAAACCCCTCCACCTCTTCTATCTGAATTGCCGTTCTCTCGATCTCTGCGCATTACTATATACCGGTCATCAAAGAGTTCTGAGTCACGAAAACCATCAGTCAACCACGTTTCAGTTAACAGGACAACATCATAATCATCGGCGATTATACTAGTGTAGAGTACATCGGTTTTAGTTCGTAAGCCACGTACATTTTGGTAGTAAATGTGTAGGTTCAGGTTACTTAATTGGTTTGTTGTTCTATACTGGGGTAGCGTTTCCGAAAATTTTGTTGTATGTCGGTTGGTAGTGGGCTATCTAAATGAACTGCAGGCAGAGTTGGTCCCCTTAAGGCATCAGACGGCAGCGGAAATGTCTCCGAAAAGTTGTAATTTTAGGACGCCAATTATCCTGTTTACCTCCCAGAAGCTTCTTCAGTCGTTCTTCGAAGGATAATTTGGCCTGTGGCATTTCCTCAGTATGCTCTAGATAATTTTTATATATAAAATTTGCCAAATTCTTTTTAATCATGTAGTCTGCTTGCTGCCTCCGTAAAGAAAACATGTCATCTGGTGTAAACTGATCAAGCGATACAAAAATTCCACCACGTTCCACAGCATGTATGCTCTTTTTCATAAGGAGGTTATACTCATAGACAGCCTGTTTTTGTTTATATGATGTCATACTTTGACATGCCCCTATTATAGCGGATGCGGATTATAGCGGATGCGTCTCAAAAGTGGCTCACCCCTATAGCTTTTTTATTTTTTCAGTTAAAAAAACGAAGTTTGGTATGTTATTACATACGTATATGACAAATTAGGATTTATTGACGTATTTAATTGTTTAAGTCACTTCCTGTTTCACCGGAAATGACTACAACCTACAACTTTTAATTTTTAAATAACATGAATAGAATGACATATAACATGACTATTTTTGACATTTTCGCATATGTTTATTTGAAATCGTAGCATGCGGTTTTTCAAAATTTGACTGGAAATACCAAGTGTATGGTTCCAAATGATTCGTAAAAAATGCATTTTCCAAATGTGCTAATAAACCACCCTCGTTCCATATGAAAAAATTGAGATATGATTATTTTTGCAAGGCTCCTTGATTAAAAATTAGTGTTTTTAACACAGCCATGGCACTCTAGATTGAAATTTAAAATACGATGTTTTTTAAGCGAATATATCAGAAGTTGACATATGATATGTCATTCTATTCAGAGTGTCATTTTCTATCGAATAGTGTAACAAAATGCCGAGGGTATCATTTAAAAATCAAAAGTTACAGTTATTTCCATTGACACAGGAAGTGACCGAGAAGAATTGACATTAATCAATCCTAATTTATGTCATATACTAACATACCAAATCTCGTTTTTTTTTCTGAAAAAATAAAAAGTTATAGGGGTGAGCCACTTTTGAGACGCACCTGCTATACCGATATTTCTCGAAACCAGTTTACCTGAATTAACTAAAGTCTATCCAACGAGTCTGGAATGATTTCGACAGATGACATTCAAAAAACGACAGAAAATACAATTTTACTAGGGAATTAAAATTACTTGCATAACAGTCACTGTAATGGATCGTTGGACTTATATTCAGAAAACGTACGTAATCATAATAAAATTAAGACAAACAAATTCACATCCACGAGTACACTATAAACGAAAAAAAAAATACCAGATATATATGGATTGAGACCATGGTTGTTTATCCTCAATCTGTCGAAAATCCTTTTGGCCTCAAGGCGTTTTCCATCTTCGTCTGGTATGTAGACGAAACAATCGTTGGGTCTGGGTATGTCTTTCTCCTCCCAGCCCCAGAGACGGAATAACATTCTTTAACTACCACGCACTTATGTCATCTACACAGGTTAGTTCCAGTAAACTCAGTTTGTACGGGCACTTCAGGAAGCGGACCCTAGGTTCTCCTTCCGGAACCACCTCGTACGCAGTCACCATGGATTTCTGGACTGCCCTAAGCTTGTCCAGTTCCATCCTAACTTCCGGAAATCCCTTATGTACCACCGCAATCTTAACGGGCCCGACATCTTCGCTGAATGACACACTTTCAATTTTTAGTCTTTCCCTTTTGTGTTGGTTTTCATCGTTTGATGTGCTTTTGTCCGAAATTGGTCTTTTTGGGCCTTTGTTGGGTAATTTTGAGAGGTTTGTCATGACCTTTGTAAGCTTTGACGGCCCCTCTATTGCCCTTGTAATGTTTAGGAGGGGAGTTAATCACCGCGACCTTACATATCTATTATGTGTTCCCCTTTCTTGAGTTATAACGAGTTTAATAGACTCATCATACAGTCTCAGGGCTTTAACAAAAGCCAGTATCTGAGACGGCTCCACAGAGGCCAGCCCACCATCCTCGACTTCAGCCGTACCAAAGTTCATGGCACGAACGGTCGTCGTCTCGGTGCACTCAGTGATAAGGTGTTCTGGTGTTTCCCCATTTTCCCCACAGAATCTGCATTCATCGTTGTTTCTCAGCTTCAGCCTGCTGAGGTGTTCGTTGAGGAGACAGTGTCTTGTTAGAAACCCCGTGACAATCCGAAGATTGTTTTTAGTTAAATCAAGGAAAATCTTTGGACACCCATTCCAGGTTACGGATGGAGTCTTCAATTCTCAATAGATTGCGGATAAACAACCATGGTCTCAATCCATATCTATCTGGTCATTTTTTTTTCGTTTTTGGTGCCACTGTGGATGTGAATTTGTTTGTCATTATTTTGTTATGATTACGTGCTCTTTTATTTAGCTTTGGCAAAATTAGTTTTAATTACGGCCTTTTGGCCTGTATGTAGTCTTGGCATTCCTTTACCATTCTTCTATTTACCATCGATTTTAGCTTTAGAGATTCCAGATAGCTTTGCAGCCTTAAAATCTTGATCTGTTATAAGCAGGGCCGGCGGGAGGGCCGGACGACCCGGGCGGTCGCCCTTGGCGGCGCGCTCTTCAAGGGGCGCCATATAAAATATTAAAAAATAGTAGGCCTAATCTAAATAAGTAATAACCAAAAACTACATCAATAATCAATAAAGAAAATTAGTAGATGCTACTAATTTCCACACAGAGAAAATATCCGAATAAACATTAAAACGTCTTATAAACATTACTATCCAAGAGTGATGGATCCTATTATAGTTTAGTAAAGTAGTTAGTAGTTAAATTCGTGACAGGGCATTTTTAAAAGTATAAAAATATTTTAGGGGATTTTTGCTAATAACTTAAAAAATAACTAGAATTGGTAGTCGAAGTGTGAAATTTTATTATTGAAACCAGGCAAAGGAAATATGAAATACGATATCTAAAGCACTGTATGATCCTCATCTTAGAGCCGACAAGACTGAGTTATTACACATATATTGTTCACGCAAGCAATAATGGGTGGTGACAGAACCTCCGCATTATTTAATCAAGGAAAACAAAATTATTTTCTTAGTTTTGTTACCTACAACTCTCTTGATTTGTTATGAATAATAAGTGGTCTTCAATCCATTTGGTTTTATTTTCTCATTTACTTTCGAATTTTCATTACCCAACTGTTCAGTATATGCACAATTATTATTTGATCTTCATATGAATTTGTTAAACAAAATTGTCATATGAATTCTTACCCAATCTAACTGAGTCTCAAAATCTGTTTGATAATTACATATACAGAGTTGTTCACCACATACGACACGAAGTATTGTAGCTAAACGAATAGATTTTTGCAAATTGTAAGTTTTGGGTTCGTTGAAGGACTATTAGAGCTACAATTTAAAAATATTTTTACATGATACAGAGTGTCCCATATAAATAAAAAGTATCAAAGTTGTATTTTTTTCAATGGAACACCCTGTATATTATTACATTTTTAGTTTCTTGATTAAAATAAAGGTAAATTTGATTAAGGTTTATCACCCTTGAACTTTACCGTTTTTTAAATATTTTCAATTTTGTGAAATTGCAGTAAAAATTTTAAGGCTTCATTTCTCCAAGGGTATCAAATTTTTTAATACTAAATATTTACTGAAGTTTAATTATTGATCAGTTATTGTGTTGCAATAATAAAAATAATACTACCTCATACAGAGTGTCTAAAAATTTATTTTAAATAATTTACAGGTTTAAATGGCAATAACTTGTTTAATTTAAATACAACACCCTGTATGTTTTAGGAGAACCAGATACACAATTTAATTGTTCATCAAATTGTATTATACCATTTTTACCTATCCCTTCAAGTTTTCGTAGAAAATGCATTTTCTTATAATTTAGACCTCATTTGTCAAAATACCCATGGAATATTGACATTTTAGATTTTTTTTAAAGCAACAAATGTATAGGTGCTAAAAACGATAGTATTATAGTGCCTATTGGTATACAAAAATAAAATTATTTATATCTTTATAAAAGAGAAACATTAATTAAATATACCGCCATTATTTCCGCCAAAATATTAATTAATTACATATTTAATTGTATTAGTTAATAAATTATTCTAAATAAATGTGGATTTGGAATCAGAAATCAATATAATAATAAGTTATGAAAATGAACGTCTCTGTTGTTATAAATAAGCATCCGTCAAAAAATGAAATAACATTTTTAAGGTGTTACTTTTTACCACGCTGTCTAATACACATACAAAATTAAGGTTTTTAGTATTTGGAGCAATTATTATTAATCAACGCAAACAGTCAATTAATGTAGTTTGAATACTGGAATCATATTATTTTGTTCTCTTTTACAAATATTTAAACATTTTTTTTATTTTTTATTGACATAAACGAACTATATCGAAAATATTAGTATCTGTACCATTTAAAAATTTGTTACATGTTTAAAAATAATCAAAAATGTCAATATTCCATGGGTATATTGATTTATGAGGTCTAAATTATAAGAAAATGCATTTTCTACGAAAACCTGAAGACATAGGTAAAATATGGTATAATACAATTTGATAGACAATTAAATTGTGCATCTGATTCTTGTAAAATATACAGGGTGTTCCATTTAAATTAAACAAGTTATTGCCGTTTATAGCTAATTATTATTTAAAATAAAATTTTAGACACTCTGTATAAGGTAGTATAATTTTTATTAATGAAACACAAAATTTAGTAAATAGAAATATTTCAGTACAATATTTGGTTTTAAAAACTTAAATACGCTTGGAGAAATAAAGCATTAAAATTATTACTGTATTTTGACAAAATCCTAAATATTTCAAAAACGGTAAGATTAAAATGCGGTATACCTTAATCAAATTTACCTTTATTTTAATCGTAGAAACTAAAAATGTAATAATATACAAGGTGTTCCATTTAAAAAAATACAACTTTGATATTTTTTATTTATTTGGGCCACTTTGTATCTTGTAAAAATATTTTTAAATTGTAGCTCTAATAGTCCTTCAATGAACCCAAAACGTACAATTTGCAAAAATCTAAGAGTTTAGCTACAATACTCCGCGTCGTATATGGTGAACAACCCTGTATGTAATTATCTTTTCTTAAGATATCAAGTCGCGACCTTAATGGCAGAACAACCCAAACCATACCTATATTTGTAATATTATAATAATATAACATATAACTTTTTCGAAATTTTCTCGTTTGATTTTCGTAGATTTTTTTAAATATATCTTAAAAAGAAAATGCAGCTAATAATGAACGATATTATTTAAAACTTCCAGGCCATAAAACTTGTATTTTAATTTCAGACAATGTGGAAAATCCGAGAGCTGTACCTAACAGGATAAGAGAGGGAATACCAAGGCGAGCTCAGTTGGCAAGGAATAGAGGAGCCCGATTACACGCTGCTGGTATTGAAATCAATTTATAAGTGTTACATATGTTTAATTAATATTATTTAATATATTTAGTTCAGAATAATGAAGACCCCGAAGAAAATTTGGATCATACTGAGAGACAAACTGATATATCCGATGCTAAAATTGGTGCGAAGAAAAAGGCCAAATTAGAGGCAAAAGCGGAAAAGAAAGCCGCTAGAGTAGCCGAAGAACAGCTTAGAAATGAAAGGTTTGTCAATAATTATTATTATTATTACAAAATCTCGAAACTGCATATTTATTTAAATTAAAAAGGTACATCTCATTGATCTCACATCAGGTAAACGTGTTTTTATAATAGAGATATTTATATCTCCTTTTTTTATTTATTTTTGACACATTATACAGGGTGTCCCAATATTCCGTAGACACAGACCTACTGCGTATTTGTAATCAAGATTAGTTCATTGAACACAATTTACCTTTGTATAAAAGTGCTTCGTTGGTCCGTTAGAGGGCATCAAACTTTAAAAAAATAAACACATTTTTTAAGATATTTTAAGAACCGATATTCCTATTTGAATGAGATTTGGAGTGCCATTTTGCACTTTATTTTTGAGTTGGAAACACATTTTTTAGGATATTTTGCTAAGTGCTATAACATTTCACGTTCACAAAAATCAAGAGAAAATACCCTCACCCTTACATAAATTTTAGTAGAAATATTTTCTATCTGCACCGACGACCGATTTTTTTTTTCTTAAAATGGCCCTTCTTCCTTTTAATGGGAGATGCTTTAACTTTAACACTTTGATTGTATGCCTAAATAAACTATATTACTATACAGAGTTCTTCAGGGTACGAAAATTGGTATCTGGGAAACCATAATAACTACAAACAACAAATACGGTTTAATTGTTTTTTTTTCAAAGTCCAAAATAACCGAGTTATTCAAGTTTGAAATTGAAAAAAAAAATATTTTAAAAAATTTGGAAAGCCACCGGATTTTTTCTGTATTTGAACCCCTTTTAGTGTCGTAACCATAGAGTAAAGTCGTAACCATTATAATATCAGAGATTAAGAAATTATACCGTGGGAAAATTTGCGGTGAACAGGCAATTCTAAAAAATTTTCTAAAAGATACAGGAAAATTTAAATGAAAATGGTACAATTTTCAACATCTTTTATTTTTGCGAAAAAAAACTCACAGGCGTGTTCTCGGCATTGAAATATAATAATAATAATAGCTCCCGTATATAGCGTTTAACGCCTTGGGAGTAGCAAGGTACAGCTTGCTATACTAGAGCCGTTCGGTATACAAGGAAGGTAGTGTGGCTAGCACTACGCTTCAACCGCCTATTATTACCTCAGGATTGTGAATCCCAAGTACTCATTTAAGGCTGAGTCGACCTAGGTACCCAAACTATTTTTATCTTAATAAAAAGAGTCGGCTGATGAAATGCCGGGTGTGGGAATCGAACCCACACCTTGAGATTGGTAGACGAGAGCCTGTACCTCTACGCCACCGGGCACCACTTTACAGTAAGATGCTCCTTAGACCCAGCCAAAGTGCCTGGGGCACCCGGCCAGGAGCTCCCCCACCAACGTCAAGGTCTCGCATCTCCTGGGGAGATTGAAATATACCACCTCTAAAAATATTTGCACTTATTTAAGGCCCACCCTGTATAATCATTTTTAAAATTCTTTTCCAAAAGTATTTTAGGAGCGACATTTTATACAGGGTGTATTTTAAATAAGTGCAAGTATTTTAATTAGTAGTATATGCCGAAGAAATGTATATGCCCAAAGAAACACATCTATGAGGCTTTTTTGGGAAAAAAAGTCTTGAAAATTTTATATTTTTCTTGACATATTCGGGGAAATGTTTAAAAAAAATAGTGCCATTTGTTTATTCTCCAGCAGTGCGATTCTGTAATTAAATTATGTGTTTTTTTTTCTAGAATTATTAGTAATCGACACTGATAAGAATAAATTATTAATACTCGTACAGTAAATTACAAATATTGTTACGGATTCAGTGTGTCCACTAATTTAAACTCACGATAAAATATTTAACGAATTTATTTTTCTCACTATATACACAATTTAAACAACTAATTAACTATGCAACTGTTATTACTCAATTTTCTAGCACCTTCGACAAATAGTTCACAATTTTTCTATTACAGAGCACTATCCCATAACTGACTAACTGCCGACCGCGGGTTGCACTTAAATATCGCTGCGGATCTTCCGGAAAGTTCTATTCTAGAATACTGTAGTATTTCTTTTTCTTTCTAGTAAATTCTTTTTAGTTCATCGATATTTTCCACGTGAGTCTCAGAGATGGCGCGCTACTCAATTCGCCAGGTTTCTTGACAATGTAGGCATAGTGGTTCTATGCTCTGTCAACAGATGTCGCCACACACCTTAACAATATGTTGAAGATATTTTGGTAATGTAGAAGGTGACAACACTGCAAGGTTTAAATACACCGTAAAGAAATCTCAGCAATGCGATCTAACCTAACCTAACCTAACCTCCTAGCCTCTACATTGGTCACGTGATCTGTTCATGATATTCTCAGCATACTACGGTAGGCCCACATCTCAAAGGCTTTGATTCTTCGCTCGCAGTATGCGTTGAGGGTCCAAGCTTCTACACCATACAAAAGGACGGGAATACATAGCACTTGAGCATCTGTGTTCTCAGCTCCAAGCTCAGGTCGGTGCTACAAAAAAGCTTCTTGATCTTCATAAACGATGTCCGGGCGTTCTTGATTCGAATCCTTATTTCTAAACAATAATCTGCGGAGCAGTCAACACTTGTATCCATATAGTCATACCTCTCGACTCTTTCCAGCCTTTCGCCTTCCACATACAGTTGTTCATTAGGCGCATCAGTTTTGGTTTGGTTTGGTTTGGTCGTGACAATCAGATAATTGGTCTTCTTAACGTTAAGTGTCTGTGATGACATTATTCAACACGTTTTGTAGACCTTGCATGTTTTCACCGAAAAGTACTGTGTCGTCCGCATAGCGCAGATTGTTCGGTGGAGTGCAGTTAACTCTTATTCCGCCGGCATCATTTTCAAGGGCTTTGGTGAAGATTTCCTCTGAGTAGACGTTGAAAAAGAGTGCAGAAAGAACACACCCCTGTCTGACTCCTCGCTTGATTTCTACTGCATTCGTCAGTTTGGATTGAATGCGAACAGACGCAGTTTATAAACAGTAAATACGTATAAATGTATATATGTAATAATATAAATTTTAATACCAAATTTTCAAATTTCAATAGGTATATTCAAACAAAGAATGAAATAGGTATTTAAAATATTCACAGCAAGATATGGAAATTTTTATGATATTGATATTTTTTGGACACACATGGAGTTGGATTCATCCTTAATTCTGAATTTCGCTTCTTTCGAGGTCTCTATTTGTTGTTCTTTGTATTCTATATATTATTTACTATGGTATATTTACATTATCTTATACTCTTAAAAAAAATATACTCTTTAAATTCTCTTATACCCTTGTACTCTTCAAATTTGGTTTATTTATATTTCTATTGCTGCTATAGATTATCTAAAATTGTATAAAACCTTCTCAAAATGTTGCAATTTTTATTTTATTTTCAAAGTTAAATAACTCGGTTATTTTCAATTTGTTTTAAAAATGGCAATGAGAAAAGTTGTTTCTTTTGGTTAGGTTGTATTATTATCTACCACCCCTTAGAATACTTGCACTTGTTTCTGAGACACCTTGTATATGGTAATTAATTAATTACGATTAATATTACGATAGATCTAGATCTGTCGTTTATGCAAAAACTAACAAAACTTAAAAGCTAGATATGTAATTTTATTTCTACACCTACTGTAATCTCGTGATCATTCGATCATAAAGCAAAATTCAGTTGAAGAATTCTCTGTCACTATTTTATTTTTTTAATATTATATACTGGTTTCTAAATTGACGCCAGAGTCGTAAATTGGTCTAGACATCTATTTTTCATACATTTAAAAATATATTTTAAGAAAGAAAAAGACCGAATTAGAGGAAATTGAAAGGAAGAAACAAGAAGCCAAGGACAAAGCCGAAGAGCAACAAAGAGAAGAAGACGAAAGAAAAGCTAAGGAACAAAAAGAAAAAGAAGAATATGAGGAATATTTAAAAATGAAAGAAGCATTTTCTGTCGAGGAAGAAGGGTTTGATGAAGGCAAGTAGTTTAATTTAAATACAAACGAATTATTCCGAGTGTGCCAAAATGTTTGCAACAAATGATTTTTTTTTCAAACGTCACAAAAGTATTAGTTTTTTCGACGTGATTGACAATATAAAATAGCTATTTATGTAACAAGTTGCGAAATGAATGTGTTTTAAGCACGGGACGCAACAATGCCCAACGAGGACTTGAAATAGTATTAATTAGGGTTTCCGGAACCGGGAATTTCGGTACGATGCCTCTAAGGAACCGGTTTTATCGGTTATTTTGATACTAGCAAATTTTTGTTCAGTGAATGTGTACTTCGTCAGTCAGCAAGCAAGGAATGGTTTTCAAAAGTAAAACCAATAAAAAATTGAGTTTTAAATAAAAATAATATCAAATTATTAAGTAATCAGTCATGAAAAAATTAACACGAACATAAATGAACACAAGGGAAAAAAACAAAAAAAAGTAACTAAAAGACTAAAATTTACATCAAACAACATAAACCAGCTTAACTAAACTGAAAAACTTAAATTTGAAAAAAAACTTACATTTAAGTAAGCTAATACATTTAGCAACATTATACTAAATAATAAAATATAACATATTTAAAGTTCAGTAATTGCTAATAAACATAATAGGAACATCAAAAGAACTTCAGAAGTAAGAACTAACAGATAGCAATTACTACTTATTTAGACAAGTTTGATTTCAACTGCTAGAAAGTATCAATGGATATTCGCATATAACAAAAAACTATTTTTTACTTATTGTTACCGAGTCCCAAAAGTGTACCGAAAGAACCGGGAATTAATCATTTCAAGTCCCGAGTCTTGTCATGTCTCAAAGAACCGGGAATTCCCAGTTTTAAACCCTAGTGCCTATGAATAGACTACCAAAATGGCAATGTATTTTAAATTTAAATTGCTACTTCGAAAATAGAAGAGTTCTCTAAAAAATATTACAATTTCTCATAACTAAATCAATTTTAAATTAAGATTAAAATAATTCCATTTAGTTTTTTGTTAATCATTTATATTTTGTCTAGGCGAACAGGCTGATGAACAAAATCTTCTCCAGGAATTTGTAAATTACATAAAACAAAATAAAGTAGTGATTATTGAAGACCTAGCTGCCCATTTTAAGTTGAAGACGCAATCGTGCATAGATAGAATAAAAGATTTACAACAGGACGACATTTTAACAGGAGTAATTGACGACCGCGGAAAGTTTATTTACGTGTCCGAAAAGGAAATGGAAGCAGTTGCCAAATTTATAAGACAGAGAGGCAGAGTTTCAATAGCAGATTTGGCAGAGAATAGTAATCAATTAATAAATTTGGTTGCATCTGTTAACTAATGCATGTTTTTTTGTTTATAATAAATGCAGGATAAAGTAAAGAATGTTTAAAATGCCACTATCCTTGATACTCCAACAGCTCAGGTGGTACTCCCGCCTTCTCTAGGCATAGTTGTACTGTCACTATACTCTACACATTAGCATCTAAGGTAGTACTGCCACCTTCTCTAGGTAAAGTGGTACCGCCACTATCCTCTACATCTACATTTCAGGAACTACAGTGGTACTGCTATGCTTAAGAAGGGTCTTCTAACTTGAGAAGACACCTTAAAATTACTTTTTAATTAGATTGCCATTATTATTTTCTTGTTTTGTATTCTGTTTACAATGGGATTGTCATTATAGCTTTAATCTGCTCAGAAATTAAAGCAAGAAGCTACTATTTTTAATTTATTGTGGAACTGATTTTTAGGCACGTTCATAGCAGTTAATGACTTATACTTTGAAAAAAAGAAAATTAGACCTACATACTGGTTTCGTCTCAAAAGTGGGTCACCCCTATAATTTTTTTTATTTTTTCAGATAAAAAACGAGATTTGGTATGTTAATATATGACATAAATTAGGATTGATTGACGTATTCAATTGTTTTCGGTCACTTCCTGTTTCACCGGAAATGACTACAACTTTTGATTTTGAAATGACACCCTCGGTATTTTTTTACTTTATTCGATAGAAAATAACACTCTGAATAGAATTACATATCATATGTCAACTTTTAACATTTTCGCCTATGGTTTATTTGGAATTATAACGGTTCGGAACGAAAATTTGACTGGAAATGCCAAGTGTGTGGTATCAAATTATTCGTAAAAAATGCTTTTCCTAAATATGGTAATGAGCCACCCTCGTTCCATTTGAAAAAATTGAGATTTGATTAAAAATACGATTTGAGCATTTTCTAACTGGCCAGGACCAGGCACTAAAAACATTAGACGGTTAAATCTATTTTTCCAAGGCTCCTTGATTAAGAATTAGTGTTTTTAACATAGCCATGGCACTCTAGATTGAATTTTAAAATACGATTTTTTATTAAGCGAGAATGTCAAAAGATGACTGTAATGCGACTCATGTAGAACCGATATTCCCATCACTATTGATTAAGGATTAGCGTTTTTAACATAGCCATGGCAATCTAGATGGAATTTTAAAATACAATTTTTTATTAAGCGAGAATGTCAAAAGTTGACATGTAATATGTCATTCTATTCAGAATGCCATTTTCTATTGAATAAAGTAAGAAAATACCGAGGGTGCCATTTTAAAATCAGAAGTTCTAGTCATGTCCAGTGAAACAGGAAGTGACCAAAAACAATTGAATACGTCATTCAATCCGAATTTATGTCATATACTAACCTACCAAATTTCGTTTTTTTATCTGAAAAGATTTTGAGATTTTGACTTTTCGAGACGCACCCGGTATTTTATGGTAACTATACTAAACATTGAAGAAACTATGACATTATTGTCATCATTACTTTACATTTTTACATTGTTTTCTTCCAGTTTTCTCCAGCAAATGTTAGTATATATTTTTTAGTTACAGATAAAAACTTTATTTTATTGTGACTAGGCACATTATTTAAAATTCCTTGAGTCAGCAGGGGCGTGCGGTGAAATTTTTGGAAGGGGGAACGATTCGATAAAGATAATAAAAAAAATAATGGGGTTAGCTGAACTCGTACTGGAATATGCAGAAGAAACCATTATTGAAAAAAACTAAAATTCAAAATACCATTCTTCTGTTGATATGTTGACGACTGTATGCTGTCAATGGGTCGGAGACGGAATTTATCTTAAGTGAATTCAACAACTTTCACAATAAAATACATTTCACTATGGAATTAGAAAACAATAACAAGATAAATTTTCTAGACTTAAGCTTGATTTTCATGCATCCGTTATACATTGATACGATGGTCCGATGGTGCTCTGATTGGTCATAGCGTTTTCGCGCCACTTTTCATCCGTAAATCTTTGCCGTAAATATTTTACTTCAGCCCGTCAACAGACCCGTTCATACCATAACGGACGTTTTGACACTTTTTTGACAAATTTAATCTAACCTTAATAAAAATATAAGTAAAATAGCAAAATCGTTATGGAAACGAAAATATAAAATGACACCAACGTATATCCGATAAACGGAGGCATGAAAATGCAATAAATTTAAAAACTGCGTTATTTTCTAACCAATCAAAGTCTTTAAATTCTACTAATAAAATTAATATCGTATCAACGTATCGTCGGACAACGGATGCATGAAAATCCAGCTTTATGCACTGTATTAGTGCATAAGACAAATAACAAATTAAAAACCGAATGGTCTGCAAAACCAACATGATCGGCAAGGTACTTACACTTTAATTCACAACAGACAATTAGTCATAAGAAATCCGTTATAATTGGCCTTGTTGACCAAATAATATATGCATAAATTTTACGATACCACCAAAATGACGTATAGAGATTCTTCTTTACGTGCCATCTCTTTCGTAGAGGTTGGTGATCACATTGGCAAAACCTTCACGATTCTCGACTTTTCTTATGAGTTCTTCAAAAGTAAGGTGAGTCCAATTTCTGATGTTTATCAACCAATATAGTTTCTTCCTGCCGAGATCCCAATTTTTCCCTTAACTATTAGTTGTAAGACGTGATATTTTTCATTTCTCAATATATGCCCCAAATACGATGTTTTCCTTTTTTTAATTATATTGAACAGTTCTTTTTCTCTACCTATTCTGTTGTAAACTTCGACATTTTTTGTTGGCATTCGTGGTTTTGTTGTAATGATTGTATATTTTTTCATATTGGCACCGTTGTAACCCCTTTAAACGAAACCAAACACTCTGATATCGCCAATATAAGATATATATATATATATATATATATATATATATATATATATATATATATATATATATATATATATATATATATATATATATATATATATATATAATGTTACGTTTTTCGTCGGTTCCGTGTGGATAGAAAGTCACAATTTATTTAAATTTATTTAAACACTATTTATTTAACACTAATTAACAAAAACAATAACGATAAAAGACTTATAGAACTATTTACAAACGATTTATAACTAAGAATTTATTTTGAATTTTAGCGCGTCAACTGCACTGGTATATTTATAACTGCCCCCTGTAGGCCACCGCCGCCGGCTTTTATACCGACAGGTAAAGAACTCTAGAATAGTCCATAGATCGTTAGGTGCGTAGAAAGGTTTTCGAATGTTCTCGTATGTACTAGTCCATTCCAGTGGAACTCGATTCTTCTCGAACGAATGAATCATTGCGGTGTCTATGCGATGTTAAGGTCATCCGAGGGCGGGCCATATTGTGAGGTTAGGTCGAGTCCACACCGCCCGCAACACTGCCCCCTTCTTAGGCACATGCTCGTCCCGAGATTATACGGTGAATGAAGGTATTTGCAAAGCTGGCCCCTGGTACATTGCGAAGTCTGGTAGAAATAGCAGTCTACAGTTTTCTCTCCCGATCTCAGCTTTGGGTTGTAGCAGCAAACGAGGATCTCGATTCCCGTAAATCTGAACAAGACTTCAATCATGTTCCGGATTGTACGCCAACTCAAACCATCGAGTCCACACGCCAGCTTCGGAATGGCTAATCGTGCAATGTTGTTGTTTAGCAGGGCTTCTCTCAGTTCAATCAGGGTCTTCCATAGATTGAGATAAGTCGGCTTACTCGGGGACCATTCCTTGGTGACCAGGTAGAAGATGTGCCTTGCTTGACCATGTGCATTGTCGGTTAGCCTCAAGACGCTTCCAACCTCTGGATCCTGTCGGCGTAGTTCTCCGACACGCCCAAACTTCTCATTGAACGTCGCAGCGATTCCTCTGGACATCCGCAAATCTCGAGCCACACAATGAGCGAGCGAATAATCAGGAGGCACGGAAAAGAGGTCTCGTTGATCTTCTTTGGTTACACCATAGCGAGCCTTCTCACTGCTGTTGTATCGGGCCATGAAATCGTCAAAGGACATCTCCGAATCAGGGGGATCAAAGCTGCAGGTTCTCACGGTCCCAGCACGATCTTCTATTTCGCCTTGGTAGGGGCTCAAACGGTTGAAATGGACTACCCTCGGTTTTCCTTTTGGCAATTTTCTGATACGGTATACGACGTCATTAATTCTATCCATGACTTCGTATGGCCCTTCCCACGAGGATTGTAGCTTCGGAGATAACCCACGACGTCTCTGCGGGTTATATAGCCACACCAACTTCCCTGGTTGGTATCCTCCATGCTCAGCTTGAATGTCGTAGTGTTCCTTCATTCGGTCACTAGCACTTTGAATATTTAGGCGGACTCTCTGATGAATGTCGTCCATCCTTTGACGTAGTGTGTGGACATAATCTTCTCCGGCGACTTCTTCTCCCGGTCGGCAACCAAATTTCAGATCACAGGGTAGGCGCACTTCCCGTCCCATAACGATGCTGGCTGGAGTTTGCCCTGTAGATTCTTGGACGGATGAACGGTAGGCCAACAGGAACAGGTGAAGAAATTTGTCCCAGTCTCTTTGGTGGTCAGAGACTACTTTGGCCAGATAACGGTTGATAGTTCTGTTCATGCGTTCAACCATCCCATCGGATTGTGGATGTAGAGCAGTCGTCCTGGTCTTGCGGATGTTCAGGACTTCACAGACGCCTTGGAACAGATTGGACTCAAAGTTTCTTCCCTGATCTGAATGAAGCTCCATGGGAACACCAAACCTGCAGATCCATTCTTTAACAAGGGCATCAGCAATCGTGGACGCTTCTTGATTTGGCAACGCGTAGGCCTCGACCCATTTGCTGAAGTAATCCATTACTACCACAATGTATTTGTTGCCATCGTTCGTCTCCGGGAAAGGACCAGCCACGTCGATCGCTATTCGTTCGAAGGGACTACCAACATTGTACTGGCGCATAGGGGCTTTACCACGCTTTTGTGGCCCATTAATGGCTGCGCAAATGTCACATTTCTTACACCAGGCCCTCACATCTTCTTTGCAGTTCACCCAGTAGAACCGTTCACGCAGCTTGCCAAGTGTCTTGGTAACACCAAGATGTCGTCCGCTGGTTCCATTGTGAACTTCCTCCAAGACTTCTGGGACCCTCTTCTTTGGAATGACGATCTGCCTTCTCTTCTTGTCCCTCCGGTCTCTCGATCACACGGCGAAGTAGTCCGTTATCTATTACCAAGGAATTCCACGGGCCCAGTACGACTTTACGTTCGGCGAATATCTGCAAACTTCTTCCCACGTTGGTCTTTGGCCTGTGTTTTTCCAGTTAATTACTAAACCTAATTCTGGGTCACTGGTTTGGTCATTTGCAAGATCTTCGGGTTGCCAACTATCATTAACCACAGTTGTTCTTAGGAGTTTCACTTCTTTCTCTTCAGCTCGGGAACAATGCTTACAGTCCTTAGCGCAAGGTCTTCTGGAAAGTGCGTCGGCATTCCGATGGATTGCCCCAGCTCGATGTTCTGTGTCGAAGTCAAATTCTTGTAATCGTTCAATCCATCTAGCTACCTGCCCTTCAGGATTCTTAAATTGCAACACCCATTTCAAAGCAGCATGGTCTGTTCTTAACAAGAACTTTCTTCCATAGAGATACTTGTTCATATTTATTTCTAAATTCATATAAATTTGTTTTAAATCACTCTTGGTTTTTAGAGTTTTAATCTTAGAGTTTTACCTCATAGAGAGTCTGAGATAAGTTTAATAATAAACATTAAATTTAATAGATAGATTAAACGATAATGGCCAGTTGACTTAAAAATTTAAAAAATACAGATTTTATGCTATAAATTATGTTTCATTTCTACTTTGCTTTTTTGGAACTGTCAGATATATTGTGTATTTTATAATTTTTCTTAATTAATAACGTAAAATATTGTTTATCTACAGTCAACCCTGTGTTTAGATAAAGCTTCATATCAGATTTCCTATTTTATATTTTCACTCAAATCATATTTTTGTAAAATAGGTATGCTTGCATGCAAAAGTAGCGTAAATTTGACAGGGAGGTATTTTTATAGATATACAGGATGATTCGTAGATTTAAATACATATTTACTTTAGAGTTGTATAGTTTGTCAAAAGAAAAGCTATATTTTTTATTTTTTCTTGGTGAATTTGTCAAAAAATTGTCATTCCAGAAAATACTATAATGTCGTAATCGTATAGAGTTCATTTTGACCATTTTTGGATTAAATTTTTTTGTTTATATAATAAAATATATATTTAAAGCCCTTTCTAAGTTAAAAATAAGTAATATGGAAGTTTTTTACTGGAACTAATTTAAGGTAATGTTCTCTTCATATAATTATATAAAAATATGCTAAATTCCTAAATTATTTATATGATTAAATTTTCTTTATATTATTTTTTTTGTATTATATACAGGATGAGTCAAAACTATATATTATATTTTTCTTTGCTATTTCAAATGGAACACTGTATTTTATATCATAAATCAACAAATCTTTTATCCAACTTTTGTTTTGTTAAGATCTATATCCCAGATTAATAGTTATTGGATTGTTCTCAATAATTGTCTCTTTGAGAATAAACATGATTTGTTTTTCGCAATTTTTATTAGTAGGTTTGTCGTTAAAAGTGATGTATCTACATATTTATCAGCGACAAAAATTAAGAATTAGATGTCTAAAATAATTTCCTAATTATTTTTTTACTTAGCGTATCAGTAAATATTATTTATTTTATCGCTGCAGCTGAAAATAATTATGTATTCCAAAAGAGGACATTACTGTATAAATATCGATTATTGGATTTAAAAATTATTTTTCAAAACAAAGTTGGAGAAAACTACGTTTATGTCATAAAATGTGGAGTTCTCTTTGAAATAATCGAGAAAAACCCAACATCTAGTTTTGACGCCACCAGTATATATCATGCATTATAGTTGATTACATACGTAGTTTTGTTTGGTGAAAATGAAACTTTCTAAAAGTATTCCCAATTAAAACATATTAAGAATTTCCTACATTATAATTTTGAAAGACGTTTGAGTGGGCAGACAATTTGGTTTAAAATAATCATATGTCTAAAAAATTTAGTCTAAAATAATCAAAAACCACTTAACACATATAACTCGCTTTTAAAAAATCTAAAAGAAATAAGTTTGTTTATTATATGTATATTTTATTAAATTATTATAGGTGTGACTGATAAGTGGTCGTACTCGCCACTTTAACCAACCATTGTTGGGACCATGGTAGGACCTTCAGAGATTATAATGCGAATTTTTCATACCATGTAAATCTATATACATATATTAATAAATGCGTTTGTTTTATTAAATTTGTTTTCTTATATGGTATGAGCGAAAAAAAACGGCGTCTATTTGTTTATGTACAAATATATGACATCGATATTCATTTCCAAGCCACCTCTGACGCCGTTTTTTTATCGTATGGTATACACTTACATATCTCTTATCCTTTAAATCCGATTTATTTCTAATAATTATAAAAATAAGATACCTGATTGATTCTTCCGAAATATTATAAAATGAGATATCAGGAAATAAATAAAGTTAATTATCTCGTTTGTTTTGGGAATTCAAAAAAAAAGGGTATAGAGAATCTTAAGAGACACAGTTCAAATATTATTTTTGAGTATAATGGGTGCTTCAAAAAATGTGGCGGATATAATGTAACATGTTTTTTAATGCAAAACTCTTATTTATAACTTTTATTTTATTTTCGATTCTGCCTAAAATTTATAACTTTTTTTATAAATAACGTTAGTATTTGCAAAAAAATATTCCTATGTTACATAATTGTCAGTTGTTTCCGAAGTTGGGCTACCCAAATTTGGTAGGAGTGTTTTACAGAGTGAAGAAAAAGATATATGTAAAAATACTTGGAGTTAGATGCTACACTGTGTTCAAACAGATTTTTTTGGCTGATCCTATATATTATTATTTTTTCTAGTGCTTTTACAAAACCTTTCAACATTTGTTAAGAAAGTATATTAAGTACATCTATACTCTATACAGCTTGCAATCTGTTCTGAATTTTTCAACTTTTATCCTTCTTTTACTTCATTTACACTATAACAAGTTTTGCCATGACAAAACAAAAATTATTTATTATTAAGCATTAAAGTAATTTATATAGTTATATGACATTATTAATAGAAATTGAAGAATTTTGTAAAATCTATCAGAAGAAATTATAATATACCGGGTGTTTTTCAAACGTGGCTTGATTGACGTATTCAATTAGTTTCGGTTATTTCTTGTTTCACCTGAAATGACTACAACTTGGTTTTTAAATGGTACCGTCGGTATTTTTTTACTTTATTTGACAGAATATGGCATTGTGAATAGAATGATTTAATGTCAACTTTTGACATATTTACTCAAAAAAATTGTATTTTAAATTACAATCTAGAGTGCCATGATAAAAAACAACATGTAACCGGTTGTAAAGGTAACGACAGTTTGACTCGATATACGAAGTGTGTGGTACCAAATTACCTATTTACCAGGTACCAAAAAGGAAAAGACAAAAAATATTAGACGATCAAATCAATTTTTCCGAAGCTCCTTGATTAAAAATTAATGGTTTTAACACAGCCATGACACTAGATTGAATTTTAAAATGCTATTTTTTTTAATTGAAAATGTCAAAAGTTGACATATGATATATGTCATTCTATTCAGAATGTCATTTTCTATCAAATAAAGTATAAAAATACCGAGGGTACCATTTAAAAATCAAATGTTGTACTCGTATACATTTCCGGTGAAACAGGAAGTGACCGAAACTAACGGAATACGAATCAATCTCGATTTATGTCATATACCTACTAACATTCCGAATTTGGTAAACCCCGAATTAATTTTTTTATCTGAAAAAATAAAAAAGTTATAGAGGTGAACCGCTTTTGAAAAAACACTCAGTATAGGCTGCGTCATTGAAAGAATCTGCAGATATTTTTCTATTTTAAATACGTAGTCGAATTTCAAAAATATATATTGAACACCCTGTAGCTCTACCTTAAATATCTACATATAAATATCTAATATTTTTTCTTCATCAACAAATTGAAATATTATAAAACTAGTTTTAGGTTACACCATTATACAAGAAATATACGTAAAAAAAGTAATAGAATTTTACGCAGAATCTAAAATAAAATAGGATGTTACATTTAAAAAAAACATTATGTTAAATCCGCCACACTTTTTACAAAGTTACAGACGTAGGTAGGTATAGTTTCATATTATATTCTTTAATTATCCATCTAAAAATAAAATATTTATATACCTAATATAATACTTTAGTATCCAACAAGTGGCTATGAAAATCAAAATAAATATAAATCCATGTCCAAAAATAAAAAATGTAAATAACGCTTTGAGGTATAAATTCGGTTCGAATCAGATAAGATATTTTTATTCTTTACCGAGAATTAAATTCGAAGAATTCCTAGTCCCTACTTCTTTGCCAAATTCAATAGTCTCCGCCCCTTTTTACGTTTTAATTTCTGCCACCAGTTGGCAGCATCGACTTATACAGGCTCATTGACTAACTATTAATATATAAACAAGGGTCTTACTAAAATAACCAATGACTTTTTCTTGACCATCCTGGATCTGAGACAGAACAGCGCCTAACGCAACATTGCTAGCGTCGGTATCCAATATAAAGTTTCCGTTGCCAAGAGGGTAGCTAAGTATGGGCGCACTAGTCAGGGCCTTCTTCAATTTTCGGAATGCCTCGTCAGAATCTGAGTCCCAAGAGAAACGCCTTTCGTCTTCGGTAAGTCTGGTCAATGGTTTTGCGATGGTGGCGTAACCTTGTACATAGCGGCGATAGTATGTGCATAGTCCCAAAAAGCTTCGTAGTTCATGTTTGTCTTTGGGTATCGGCCACTCTTCCACTGTCTTGGTCTTCTGTGGATCTACCGCAACTCCCTGGGAGGAGACTACATGGCCCAAGTAGTGTGTACCTTTTCTTGACACAGATGACATTTCTTGGGGCTAAGTTTCAAACCAGAGCTCCCTAGTCGCTTGAAAACTTCTTCCAAATTCTTCAGATGATCGTCAAAGGATTTCCCAACCACTATGATGTCATCCAGGTACACGAAACAGGTAGTCCAGGATAGTCCCTTTAACACAGACTCCATTAGTCTCTTAAAGGTAGCTGGCGCGTTGCACAATCCAAAAGGCATGACAGTAAATTGCCACAGTCCGGAGCCCACCGAGAACGCTGTTTCCTCTCTGTCTTGGCGCCATGTCGACTTGCCAATATCTTCAGATCCAAAGTAGAGAATATCGTCGACCCCGCCAGCGTGTCTAGAGTATCGTCTATCCTCGGCAGGGGATAGCTATCCTTCTTTGTAACATTATTGAGCTGCCGATAATCAACACAGAACGTGGTGGTACCGTCTTTCTTCTTTACTAGTACTACCGGCGATGTCCACGGGCTGTTAGATGGTTCGATGACACCCTCTTCTTTCATTTCTCGAAGGATTTTGTCAGCTTCTTCACGTTTGGCGAGCGGCAGTCTACTCGGATTTTGTTTGATTGGTCGTGCATCTCCGGTGTCAATTTTATGTTGTACTAAATTGGTACGACCTCTATGTCCTGCTTCTCCTTTATCAAACACATCTTGATACTTGATTATCAGGTTTCTCAATTTTCTACTATCTTCGGGAAATAATCCCTTAACGTTTACTAACTCCTTAACCATTTTGTCCGGAATTTTTGAAATCGAAACTTTGGAGGCTTCCACGCTTCGAATGACTGAGGAGGCCGAACAACAGTACCCTAACAGGGTTCCCTTCTTCAAGGATACAGAATGATAATTCGTGTTCATTACTCTTACCGGTACAGACTTCTTCGCTCGTAGCAGGGGTTTTCCAACAGCGACCCCTCGTCCTATTTCGCTGTCATGGTTCCTTGGCTCCAACAGAATAATACTCCCATTATTCGTTTTACCTTCCAGGCGACCATCCAAAAATATCTCACAGCGCTCAGGGATCGAAACATCTTCTGCTACTACCACGCGAAGCGTCTCCTCACATTTTCGATGTAGAACCACTTCTTCTTCATTTATTTTCAAAATTTCTTGTTTGAGGTTTAGTTCAAAACCTCTAGTGGTCACGATGTCCATTCCGAGAATAAGTTCATCTTCGATGTCTGCTACTAACACTCGATGATTAAAACAGGTGCTTCCGATAACAAAATTAAGATCTACCTCTCCATGGATGAGAGCGCAGCTTCCTGTAGCTGTACGTAGTCGCCATTGTGTTGTTTTAATCCTTTTTGATGTTTTAAGGATATCCGGCCTGATGATCGTTTTGGTCGCACCCGTATCCAACAGCATGGTCCGTAACTCTCCATCCACGAAACTAGCCACAAAAATGCTGTTGAACTTGTGTTGTAGCGATGCGACTTGAACAGTTTTCGTTGGAACCTGTTGGGTACTGCTCCATATGTGTCCCTTTGATTCGACACTTGGCGAAACCGAGTCCACGTCTTTTTCTTGACAGTGACTTCTTACGTGTCCTGCCTGGCCGCAATTCCAGCAACAAGTCGGTCCTTTCTTGCCCATGTACTCCTCCATGACTTTCCGTACAATGCTTTCCACGGATTTGTCGGAACATTGGTTGACCGCCCGTACTCTCACTAGAGACCGAGAACTGTTTCGCGGCCTCAAATTCTAGGGCACGTGCTAAAGCATCCACCAAGCGCGTTGGGTGGGCTAGAAGAAGCGCTTGCCTTGTCTCCTGTCACGTAAGCCGTCGGAGAATGCCTGTACTGCCAACCGCTCCATAACATTCTCGGGCGTAGCAGGGTACGCAAGGCGAACGAGGCGGGCCACGTCGGCTTCAAACTCCTGCAGAGACTCATTTGCCTTTTGAATGCGATTTTTTAGTTGGGAATGATAGACATGTTCCAAATGAGCTTGGCCGTACCTCATTTCTAAATGTCGTACCAATTGCTGATAATCTCTCTGTTCCGATGGTGACAGTGTCTGCAGGATATCAGTCGCATCTCCCCGCAGTGCGATAGTCAAAGCGGTAGCTTTTTCAGCGATTGTCCAGCCGTTTGCTCTCGCAGCGGCTTCAAACTGGCAAAAATAATTGGCCCAAGCGGTTTTTTCGTCAAACTGTGGAGGCTTAATAACTGACTTTGAGGTATACCTATTTTCGACTAGTTTCGGTCCCTCCGATGTTTCTTGACATTTTGGTGAATTTGACTTCGCTATTTTTTCTTTTAAAATTTCGATTTTTCGGTTTACATCATCCTCAATATGTGTTATTTTGTCTTGTAGTTCCGTAGAATTCTCTATAATTTCTGTTATCTTTTCTTCTAAATTAATTATTTTATTATTAAAGCTGGCCTGTATGTCTTTAGAATTTTCTGCGATGTTATCTTCCAAAATATTAATTTTATCACTGATTTTCTCTTCTAAATTAACTTCCAAGTCAATTGTTTTACTATTTAAACTATTCAAATTGTCGTTTAAATTGTCTTGTAAATTTTTCAATGACGAGTCAAGGTCACCTTCCAGCTCGAAGTAAAATGTGTCAGGATCCTCACCTTCCTCCACCAAAACGTCTCTCAGTCTAGCTTGCAAAATGCTTTTCTTTCCATTTGTCTCGCACTCTCTCTCTTCCAATATGCATTTCAGTTCGGACACTTTCAAGTCTTTCAACAATTTTTTCGAAGTCATTGTCAGTCTTATTTATTTTTTTTTCTAGTCTATCACTCACACACGCCACACTTGACACCAATTGTTACGTTTTTCGTCGGTTCCGTGTGGATAGAAAGTCACAATTTATTTAAACACTATTTATTTAACACTAATTAACAAAAACAATAACGATAAAAGACTTATAGAACTGTTTACAAACGATTTATAACTAAGAATTTATTTTGAATTTTAGCGCGTCAACTGCACTGGTATATTTATAACTGCCCCCTGTAGGCCACCGCCGCCGGCTTTTATACCGACAGGTAAAGAACTCTAGAATAGTCCATAGATCGTTAGGTGTGTAGAAAAGGTTTTCGAATGTTCTCGTATGTACTAGTCCATTCCAGTGGAACTCGATTCTTCTCGAACGAATGAATCATTGCGGTGTCTATGCGATGTTAAGGTCATCCGAGGGCGGGCCATATTGTGAGGTTAGGTCGAGTCCACACCGGCCCGCAACAATAAGATATAGATTCTTTTATCATTCTACAGTTAATACTACATTCTACAATTGGACATAATCCTCAATGATGTTTCCAAATGTCTATAATTTTTGAACTGCTATTGACATAATTGAATCTAACAATAATTGAAAATTGTTCTCGATGACTATATCGAAGAAAGGGCGTCCAGTTGACTTACAAATTATGATCAAAGACATTTGCATTTGCCATATAATTTTACACATAAAACGGCGATCTTAATTTCAAAGCCATCTCTAACGCGATCGATAACGCTGTTTTCCGAACGTATAGTTTCCGGTATGGTATTTTAAACATTGCTATTAATCATCAATGGGAAATTTGTATTTTTTTAGTCGAGCATATTTGGCTCATATAATACAGTGGCAGGGAAAGTGAAAAACATGTGATGTATGCCATTTCATGTTTTGTAAGTGCTGTTGCCTTTTTAACATATTTTGGTTTTCGATTCTTTTCTCCAGATATTGGCTAGTTTGTCCAATATACAGGGTGTCCCAGGCAGAGCGTGCAATTAGATGTAAAGTAAAGTAAAGATTTCAGTTAACGTCTCCTTTTTGCTGCCAGGGCTAATCTGGACGGGGCCTACTTTGTTTACGCGGAATACGAACCGCGGTCCTCGTCCATATCATGGTCAATGGCCTACCGACTTGGCAAGTGTCTAAATCGACTCTTACGAGATATCCGATCTCATCCGGCCTCGAACCGGCGCTTTATGATATAGGGACTAGGGGACAAAAATAATTTATTTTGCTATACAGCCGGTATAATAATACTATTACTCTATATTTGTCAATCATATTCAAGGGTATCTATACACATAATTCATATTTAAAAAATACAATATTATTAGCAAACATTTAACTCATAATTAATGAAGTTTTCTATGAGTCAATTAATAAAAGAATTCTGCCCGCGCCATAATTGATTGTATTAATGTTTTATAAATAGTGGTTTCTTACTTTTTATTCACTGAACTGAAATCAACTTAATATATTACATCTATGTACACTTAACACTAAATAGGTTCATAACAGAGATCAATATAAAAAATGTAGAAATAACAAATTAGTCGAAGGATTCTGCTCCTGCTAATTGATTATATTAATGTTTAATAAATAGTGTTTTCTTACTTTTTTCTTTACTGAACTGAAATCGACTTAATATCTATCTATATTTATGTATACTTAACACTGAATAGGTTTATAACAGAGATCAATATAACAAAAATATAGAAATAACCAATTAGTCGGAATCTTCACTTTCTGATTCATTTTCCACTGAATTAGACAAATCAAGAGGCAGGGATAAATCTGTTCCCTAACCAGTATCAATCACATGAATAATATCATTAATAATCACAATAATCAATATTAATTATTAGGTATCACATATTAATATCATTTCGGCTAACATTAGGTAACATTATCCTGGTGTTCAGCCAAGTTTTTTTTTGCTTTCCTTCCACTTTGCGGCCATTTTTAAACAAAAATATTTACTTGTCTGTTGAATGAGTTTGTTTAAATTCGTGTCTTAACCATTGGGTATTAAAAGGCTTCACAATTTTTTGGCAACACAAACCATTCCTCAAATAAGACCGATTTTTTTACATGAATCTCCCTTCCTAAAAAAATTAAGAAAAAAGGTTTGGGGCAAATTTGTATTGCGGTTTCGAAAACTACATAGTTTAAAGATTATCAGCCAAATATCCTGAGGGGGTTTTTGGGGGTATTTTTGAAAAGTCGTAATGAAATGTAAAAATATATATTGTTTTCGCATTGTAACAAGCAAAATTCTAGATACATAAATATATATGTACCTATAGAACATAATTTTCATATGAAAATATTAAAACCATAAAGTACATACCTTGGATAATATTATCCATTATTTACACGATTATATTCGCAAATTTGCCTGTCACAAAACAACGTCAAAATATAGAAAAGACAGAGCTGATATGGCGATCTGAATCCGATCCGAATATCACTTGTTTTTACAGCCTACTTATAACTAAAATATTCTGTTACTGAAGTTTTACGTTTGCATTTCCTTCTGATGACTCAATATGTTATCAAAATAAATAAGAATATTGTTACGGATTCCGTGGGTCCACTATTTAAACTCACGATAAAATACTTAACGAATTTATTTGTCTCACTCTGTACACACAACTTATACTATTTACAACACAATTTATGCAACTACTATTACTCTAACGGTATTTCACTATTTAAAGCGCGGTATATTCAAACCAGACTATCTTCAGACTGGTCCAACTGTCAAAGCGCGGGCCTTATATACCCCCTGGCGATGGTTTCTGGAATTTTCTAAAGAATTCTGTAATTTTCTTTTACTTTCTGGCGAATTCGCACGTTGCTGTTATGTAGCAGTAATGCAGTTATGCAACCAGTAATACACATTGACCTTAACATTGCCCCCTTCTCAAATTTGATCGTCCCGATCAAGGTTTCCTGTCTGGTATCTCTTCAATCGATCCAGATGAACTACTTTCATCTTACTTCTAGTGCTGTGTTGAATCCGGTACACAACATCATTTATCCTCTTGATGACTGTATAAGGACCTTCCCATGCTGGAGTTAACTTTGGGGACCTTCCTTTCTTGCGCTGTGGGTTATACAACCATACCCTATCGTCCTATTGAAATCCCGTAGAATTAGCTCTGAGGTCGTAACGAGCTTCCTTCCGGTCACTGGCTAGCGCCATCTTACTTCTAACGGTCTTATGTATTTCCAATAACCTTTCCTTCAGTTCATCCGCGTAGTCCTCCACGTTTGTGGTGCCGTCGTCTGGTGATCCGAACACCAAGTCACAAGGCAACCGTAATTCTCGACCAAACAAAATCTTCGATGGTGAAAGTCCGGTGGTGTTGTGAACTGCACTTCTATACGCCATTAGGAATAGCGGTATGTGCTGATCCCAATCTCTTTGATATTCGTACACCATTTTCGGGAGGTGTTCTTCAATGGTCTTATTGAATCTTTCGACCATCCCATCAGATTGCGGATGTAAAGCCGTTGTCCTAGTCTTGTGAATACCAAGCAGATCACACATCTTCTGGAACAGTCTTGACTTGAAGTTCCTTCCTTGGTCAGTGTGAAGCTCTAAGGGAATTCCAAACCTACTGAAGACATTATTGACTAATACTTCAGCTACAGTCGATGCTTCTTGGTTTGGAATGGTAAAAACTTCTGGCCATTTACTGATATAATCCATCACCACTAAAAGGTACTTGTTGCCCTTGTGCGTTTCAGGGAATGGGCCTGCAATGTCAACAGCGATTCTTTCGAATGGCAGTCCAACGTTATATTGTTTCATTTTTCCCCTAGATCGAGTGCTTGGTCCTTGGCTGGCTGCACAAGTCTGCACAAGTTTTACATTGTCGACACCATTTCTTGATATCTTCGCAATAATCTACACAGTAAAAACGATCTCTCAGCTTTTTCAAGGTCTTGTTTACTCCAAGATGGGCTCCAGTTTTACCACCATGAATTTCTTCCAATACCTGGGTAACTTTCTTCCTTGGTACCAGTAACTGAGTTGTTACTGTCCTACCATCCGCACTTTCCCACGTGCGCTTTAATAATCCATTCACCAGTGAATTCCACTGAGCCCAGGGAGCTTTGAAAACCAGCCCTCTGTCCGCAATATCCTGCCACGGTAGTCTCTCGCTGTTACCTTCCTTGAGCCGTAGTATTTCTCCGATATCTGGATCTTCCATTTGGTCTTTCCTCAACTGTGTCGTCGTCCACTGTTCATCAGCTTCAAGTTTAAAACTCCTTATCATGACAGTTCCTTACCGTTGTTCCGTTTTACAACAGTGCTTACAATCGGTTTGACAGGGTCTTCTGGATAAACCGTCTGCGTTACCATGCATTTTTCCAGCATGATGTTGGATGATAAAGTGATACTGCTGGAGCTTCTCGAGCCATCGTGCTATTTGGCCTTCAGGTTGTTTCATCTCCATAAGCCACTTGAGAGCCGCATTATCTGTCCTAATTAAAAATTCTTGGCCATACAGGTATTTATGAAAATGATCAACTGCCTTCACAATTGCTAGCAGCTCCTTCCAGGTAACGCAGTAATTCCTTTCCGGTTTGGATAGAACTCGACTGTAATATTCTATCACTCGTTCTTCGCCATCTTGCACTTGTGATAGCACTGCACCTATGCCGATGTTGCTGGCGTCTGTGTCCAGGATATACCTCCCTTGTTGTTGTGGGTAGGCTAAAATATGACTTGAACATAAAGCCGCCTTGAGTCTTTCAAAGGCTACATCACAATCGGTGTTCCATTCGTAGCCGACTTCATCACCTGTAAGTCTATGTAAGGGTGCAGCTATATTGGCAAATCCCTTGACAAATCTTCTGTAATAGGTGCATAAACCCGGAAAACTTCTAAGTTCATGTTTGTCGCGAGGCTTATGCCAATCCTTGATTGCAGCGATTTTCTTCTGGTCGGTGTAAATTCCGTCTGCTGAGACTACATGGCCCAAAAATTCCACTTGTCGCTGGAATAAGCTACACTTCTTCGGGTTCAAGTACAGGTGAGCATTCCGTATGCGGCCGAAAACTTCTTCTAAATTTCGCAAATGCTCCTCAAAAGTTCTTCCCATAACCAATACATCGTCGAGGTAAACCAAGCACGTTTTCCAAGTTAATCCTCTTAACACCACCTCCATGAGACGTTCGAAAGTGGCTGGAGCATTGCATAATCCAAACGGCATGACCTTGAATTGGTATAGTCCGTTTCCTGTAGAAAAAGCCGTCTTTTCTTTGCCTTCCCCGTCCAGACCAACTTGCCAGTATCCACTCTTTAAGTCGAGAGTGGAAAACCAGCACGAACCTGCCAGTGTGGTTAACGTGTCGTCTATACGTGGCAGTGGGTAGCTGTCCTTCTTAGTGACGTCATTGAGCTTCCGATAGTCCACGCAGAATCGTGTACTACCATCTTTCTTCGTCACCAAAACAACAGGAGATGACCATGGACTCGATGATTCTTCGATAACTCCATCTTCTAGCATCTTATCTACCATTGTCTCCATTTCTTGTTGGTTGGAAAGGGGCACCCTTCTAGAACGTTGTCGATTCGGCTGGACATGACCAGTATTAATCCGGTGCTTCACAAAATCCGTTCTTCCACTGTTGTTCTTTTCAAAAATACTGCCATGCTTTAACAGGAACTCCTTAGCCTTCTGTTTCTCATCAGATGTTATGTGATCCCATGGCTGCTCTAGATGTTTTAGTGTTTCTTTGGATGCCATTTGTGTAACAGCTGATGACACTTCAACACATCGGGTGACACTTCTTACAGGTTCGCAGATGGCTATCTTGTCACCTTTTTGGATCTTGACACAATTCGGGAAAACATTCGCAATTCTGATCGGTATATTCTTGTCGGTGTTCACCAATGACTTTCCTACTAAGTACCTATCTTGTTTGTCGTCGCTACTTTGTACCAGTCCAACACAGCACCCAGCGATTTTCTCCACTTTACCGAATATGATCTTCTCGGTATTACCAGGTATCACCACAGTTTCCGCTGATCTTACATCCATTCTTCCTGGTCCCTCTTCTGGAGATAACATAAACTCTTCATTTCCGATATTCAGGATATTTCTCTGGTGATCGAACGAAAATCCATGTTGACGAATCACATCCATGCCCAAGATGAAGTCATCTTCAATATCTGCCACTATGACGCTATGCTGAAACTTCAAATTTCCTAACTTCAGTTCGACGATAGCCTCTCCCCGTACAACAGCCATTTCCCCCGTAACTGTACGTAAACACACTCTTCTTCCTAGAGGCATCAGCTTCAATCCTTGCACTGAGTTAGCCCGCACCAAAGATACCATAGCGCCAGTGTCCACTGTCATTCGGATTCTCCTACCATTGACCTTCCCGTCGATCACTAAACTGTCAGCGGTTCTTCCCAGACTCCTAATGGAAAAAATCCTGGGGGCTCTGTTCTCCCCAGTCAATACTCGCCCCTTAGTATTGACTGATTTTAGTTTTCCTGGTGCCTATGTTCTCTGGAAGGTGAACGGGATCGCATTTGGACACGGCAATCCCGTTTGATGTGGCCATTCCTGCCGCATCTATAGCACCTTATTTCCTGGGATCTTCTATGGTTCTCTGTCTGGGTGCTGTTGCTACTCTTGTTCACTAGTAACTCACATAGTTTACTAAACATCTCCTCCAAACGTATGTGAGAACTTCCGGGCTGTTCCTCAACCGTTACAGATCTTATCTTCGGTCTAGGGATGGCGTTAAAAGCAGCTTCGATTTCCAGCGCCCTGACCAGTGCTTCGCTGCTTGTAGAAAATCGGGATATTTGCAGCAATTCGATGTCCTTCAGCCCGCTGATAAAGCACTGAGCAGCAAGTTCCTCCCTAAACCCTTCAGGTGCTTCTGGATATGCTAGGTGTACCAGCCGACGACGTAAGTCTGCTTCAAATTCCTGAAGACTCTCTCAGGACCTCTGCAGGCGTGTCTTGATCTGGGCCTGGGAAAGTTGGCGTCGATGTTGGTCGCCATATCTTCTGTCCAGTGCAGCGACCAAAGTTTGGTATTCTTGCTGTTGGGCTGCAGGAATAGTTTGCAACAGTTCCAGGGCAGGGCCACGCAGCGCGATGACAAGTGCCGCTGCTTTCTCCTGGTCGGACCATCCGTTGGCAGCGGCTGCTGCTTCAAACTGGCGGTGGTACATCGTCCAGGTGGTCTGTCCATCGTAGGTCGGGGCCTTGAGGTTCGCAGTTCCATGAACGCCAGGTGTTGTACCTTGGTCTTCTGTAGGTCGATCTCTAATTTTTCTATCTTCTGCTGAAGGCGCTCCTCCAGATCTTCTACAGCTTCTTGGAAGTGGTTCTGTTGTTCCTGGCAACGTACTTCCAACATTGATTGTTGCTTTTTTTCCATTTTTTCGAAACTTATCTTGATACGGTCCTGCTCTTCAAGTTTTTCTTCTTGTCGACGCACTTCAAAACCTTATAAAATTTTTTCGATCCGGTCCTGTTCCTCATATCTTTCTTTTTGATGACGCGCCTCTAAGCCTTCCAGAATTTTCTCAAGCCGGTCCTGTTCTTCTTGGTTTTCTTTCTTTTGACGCGCTTCTAAACCTTCTAAGATTTTTTCTTGATTTTCCATAAGTATTTTCTGTAGGTGGCCTTGTTCCTCTTCTTTCTCTCTTTCTAATCGGGCTCGCTCTTCTTCTCGTTCTTTACCTAGTCTTTCTTGTTCTTCTGCCTTCTCTCTTCTCATATTTTCCATAAAATCGCCCAATAATTTGCTTACTTCCTCCATTTAGAGGAAGCCGGTTGCTTCCTTGGACCAACCATAAAAATACTCTAATTCGGTCTAAAAATCTTCCAATCCGCTTAATTTCTTCTTAAAATCCTCTTGAATCGCACTTCCGACACCAATTGTTACGGATTCCGTGGGTCCACTATTTAAACTCACGATAAAATACTTAACGAATTTATTTGTCTCACTCTGTACACACAACTTATACTATTTACAACACAATTTATGCAATTACTATTACTCTAACGGTATTTCACTATTTAAAGCGCGGTATATTCAAACTTCAAACTACAGACTATCTTCAGACTGGTCCAACTGTCAAAGCGCGGGCCTTATATACCCCCTGGCGATGGTTTCTGGAAATTTCTAAAGAATTCTGTAATTTTCTTTTACTTTCTGGCGAATTCGCCAGGTTCCTCAATGCACGTTGCGGTTATGTACCAGTAATGCAGTTATGCAACCAGTAATACACCTTGACCTTAACAATATTATCAACATTGATACGTAATTTTTTTTATTTTTGTCCATTAGACAAAACACTGTGCGGCGTGAATGAGCAGTGTGTATCAATAGATTTTACACTTTGCCTTTTTTGGATACAGAGTTTCGATACAGAGTTTCGAACCGGTCACCCGTCCATCCACCAGTATCGCCTTACGTCGCTTAATTTCGGTGTTCTAATGGGAACCAATTTCAATTTCAAACAGTCTTTATTAATTACCAGTTTTAGTTACATTGCAGCGCTTTTCCAATAATATTGGCGCATGGTGGCAAGCAACTCTATGGCCGCATGGCCGTTAGTTGTCACTCTGGTTGTCACAGTAAACAATTATTTCTAGCTAACATGTTTACAAAAGGATAGGCCCCTATCTAGGGTGACGCTTAGGTATTTGATATGGTTTACTAATTTAATTGGCTCTTCGTTAATTTTGAGGGATATGTTTATATTGACATCCTTACGTTTTTTGGTTATTACCGCACATTCGCATTTATCCCTGTTTAATTTAAGCTTCCAGGATTCGTACCATGGTACTAATTTGTTTAAATTGTACGTTAGAAGTTGGCCTTGCGGCGTTTACATGATGAGAATGGACGCAAAGTAATACATCGTCGGCAAACATGGCAGTTTGTGACCTAGGGAAAGTTGGTATATCGGAGGTGTAATAATTAAACAGGGTAGGCGAAAGTACGGTACCCTGAGGAACACCCGCTTTGATGTTGCGTTGTATAGAGTAGGACCCGTCTACTCTCGTTTTTATGACGCGATCTTGTAGGTACGATTTTATTATATTGACTAGGAATGGGGGAAAGTCGTGGATAAACGCCAATTTGTAGAGCAACCCGTTGTGCCAGACTGTATCGAAGGCACGGCTGATGTCGAGGGTAAGTAGCACAGATGATTGTTTGTGATTAAAGGCGTTTTTACAGCATAGTTGTGCTGTGCTGGGGCCGGAAGCCGAATTGAAAGTCGGGTATGGACTTTTCCAATTCCAGCGGACGTATAAGTTCTAATAAAAAAATTTCGGCTACTTTGGCCATGCTGCTGAGTAAAGCTAGTGGTCTGTATGAGGCTACATCATTTGATGGCTTTCCCGGTTTAAGAAGAGGGATAATTACAGCGCTTTTCCATTGGCGGGGAAAGTGTTGCAACTGTATCACTGGGTTTATTATGTACGTTAATTGTACTCAGGGGCGCATATACGGGAGGGGTAATGGGGGTAATTACCCCTCCCAGAAAGAAATTAATTTATTTTAATTATTACCCCTATAACATAGGATACAACATTTTAATGAACAGTGCTTTCCATAAAATCAATAAAATGAATAATATACGAAATAATATACATGTACTGATTTCTTTCGAAAATCGACAACCATGAAACTACGATCCCTTCCCCGACACAAACGGTACATTGTGAAACAGGAAATTGTAGAGAGAAACAAGCCCTATAACGTAGGATACAACATTTTAATGAACAGTTCTTTCCATAAAATCAATAAAATGAAAAATATACGAAATAATATACATGTACTGATTTCTTTCGAAAATCGACAACGATGAAACTATGATCCCTTCCCGGACACAAACGGTACATTGTGAGACAGGAAATTGTAGAGAGAAACGAGCCCTATAACATAGTATACAACATTTTAATGAACAATGCTTTCCATAAAATCAATAAAATGAAAAATATACGAAATAATACACATGTACTGATTTCTTTCGAAAATCGACAACAATGAAACTATGATCCCTTCCCCGACACAAACGGTACATTGTGAAACAGGAAATTGTAGAGAGAAACAAGCCCTATAACATAGGATACAACATTTTAATGAACAATTCATTCCATAAAATCAATAAAATGAAAAATATACGAAATAATATACATGTTCTGATTTCTTTCGAAAATCGACAACGATGAAACTATGATCCCTTCCCGGACACAAACGGTACATTGTGAGACAGGAAATTGTAGAAAGAAATGAGCCCTATAACATAGGATACAACATTTTAATGAACAGTGCTTTCCATAAAATCAATAAAATGAAAAATATACGAAATAATATGCATGTACAGATTTCTTTCGAAAATCGACAACTATGAAACTATGAACCCTTCCCGGACACAAACGGTACATTGTGAAACAGGAAATTGTAGAGAGAAACAAGCCCTATACAATTACCCCTCCCAGAAAGAAATTAATAAGATAAAATTTGGTATAAAATAAAATTGTAACAAAAAAGTTAATAATACAAATTAAAACAGAATATACAAACCAATCCAAGTAGATTTTTTCCACAGTTACAATACCTTCCAGCAAAAATTTAATTGAAATTTAGTACTTTTTTGAATATTCACACTACCCCTCCCAGACTCAATCTCTAGATGCGCCACTGATTGTACTACAGCCTTTTTTGGGAGGTTTAGTTTTATATTTGCAACACCGTCCTCACCTGGTGCTTTGTTCTTAGGTAAACATTTTATTGTTTCCGCGACTCTTTTTGGTGTTGCGAGTAGGATTATCTGCACATCTGGGTGCAATGGGCAATCTACGTGTATTTGGTGTTGTGTAATACTTGGCTTCTCCCTGCATACATTTGAAAAATGCTCAACAAGCAGGTCAGCTTTTTCGTGTGACTTGTGGTTCGTTTGCTAAATTTGGGATTTTATTGTATCTGTTTTTAAGCGATTTGGCTAGTTTCCATAAGGAGTTGTTTTGAGTGGAGAGAAATTTTAATTTGTTGGACCAGATTTCGTTTTTATAAGCTGTTATTTTGTCTTTTATTGTTTCTATGAGAAGATTTAATCTGATTTTGAGGCTACGTATTTTTGTTCTTTGCCATCTTTTGCATACATTATTTTTAAATTTTATTAGATTTATAATTTCTTCTGGCAGACAGCTTTCTGCGGGTTTTATATGTGTTTGTTTGACAATTTTGTTTCGTGCTTTTTGAATGAGCTTGGTGAGGTTTTCCACCTCTGTTTCCAGCTCTTCGGGTGTAATGGTTTGGGAACCGGTGTTTCGACGTAGCTGGGCCGTTGCCTCTGCAATTAGATGTTTCTAGAGAACTACAATATCTAGATCGGAGATTTTTTACCTATCTCACAATGAGATCTATCGATTAAAAAATATTTTCAATATGCCGGCACTTCCGGGAATACCGGAAGTTAGTACCATACCAGTTAACAGCAACTTTCTTATTTTAAATGGGTACCCCCATTTTTTATTACATATTTGAGTTCTCTATAAAATTAAAGTAAATAAAAGTTTTATATGAATTCTATAATGTCTTCTGTATATATTTAATATGATTTCTATATCTAACATTAACCGTTTGTGAGAAAAAACATTTAAAATTTTTGGAGAAAAAAACTGCCTATCAAAAATATTGTATATATAGGCCAATAGAGGTCATTAATATAGTCTAAACATCCAATTTAGTGATTAGTGCCACTGTGACATAAAGAGAAGATATATGACTATCTATTTCAAAAATTAAATTGTTCAAAAGTCATATAATATTGACCGTAGCTAACAAAAAAAAATAATTTTTTTTTCAAATGGAAACCTTTTTTTTATTTCACTAGTGAAAAAGTTTTTTAATTCGTTACTTTTTGATTATACATGTTATCCTATACCTAAAATAAATAGTTTTTAAGTTAAGATTAAGTTTTAAAGCATATATTTTTTCTGGTTTTTCACCAGTAGCCTATAATTTGTAAAAGCTATGTAAAACAGCATATCTGGCCATATCATATTGCGACACTTTGTTAAAAAATCAGTCTGTCATCGATCGATTTCCAAGGTAACTTTGAGCCGTTTTTTTAGCAGCAGTATTTATAATATACGCATACGATATTCAAATAATTCTCTGATTGTTTGACACTTAATGTCAAAGAAAGCTAGATACGTTTTCGCTTTAAAACTAAATCTTAAATAATAACTCATAAACGATTTATTTTAGGTATAGAAACATTTATAATCACAAAGTAACGAATTGAAAATTTTTTTCACTGGTGAAATAAAAAAGTGGGTTCCTATTTGAAAAAAAAAATATTATAATTTTTTAATAGCTCAACCAGACAGCTACGTCCAATATTACGACATTCAAAAATTTAATGTCTGAAATGATAATCACTAAATTTGACGTTTAGACACTATACAAATTTTTTTGACAGGCAGTTTTTTACCTCCAAAATTTTTTTTTCTCAAAAACGGTTAATGTCAGGTATAGTGTTTGACACCAGATGTCAGGTATAGTGTTTGATGATAGGGTGCCCACTGGCGTAGAGATACAGGCTCTCGTCTACCAATCTCAAGGTAGTGGGTTCGAATCCCACACCCAGCATTGCATCAGCCGACTATTTTTATTAAAATAAAAATAGTTTGGGTTTGGTTTGGTTTGACTCAGCCTTAAATGAGTACTTGGGATTCACAATCCTGAGGTAATAATAGGCGGTTGCAGCGTAATGCTAGCCACATGACCTTCCTTGTATACCGAACGGCTCTAGTATGGCAGGCTGTACCTTGCTACTCCCAAGGCGTTAAACGCTATATACGGGAGCTATTATTATTATTATAGTGTTTGATATCAGAATTGCCTACCCAGAATTCATAAAATTTTACAGAGAATTTAAGTATGTAATAAAAAATTTGGGTACTCATTTAAAATAAGAAAGTTGATATTGAAAATATTTTAATCGATAGATATCATTATGAAACAATGACTATGTGTACATCAGCTAGTTTCAATGCGATTGAGCAGATCGGACTCACTTCAATCCATCAGAAATAATTATATGCCCAGCGGCGATTGATATCTCAATGCAGATCCAAATTCTTAACTCAATCCCGTTTTTCGGAAGGATTGAACTTATTCAAGCAGATGCAAACATAATGTAATTTGATATACATATACAGCCGTTACTCGCTGACGAGTATTCGACACACATAAACAAGATGTTCACGCAAGGCGTTTTCTTTCATGAGCTTTTATTCATGAGCTTTTCTCATTTGATATACACAGGATAGGATCGACTTAGAATGACATTTAGCAACCATTCTAACCTTAATTTCGTTGTAGTTTGTTTTGATTTATATGTTGACCCAAAATCCAGTTTTGTTTTGTCATTTTCTTATTTAAAATGGACAACAGTCAAGAGGTATCACTCATATCAAAAAATACTAAAAATCTCACTTAATCTGTTTCATCCACGTTTTCATCTTATACATTTATCTTTGTTTTTATACATTCTATACTTATCTGATATTTAGATATTGAAAGAAAAAACCTTAAGATGTATTAGAAAAATGGCGATAGACACGGAACTTAAAAAAAGGGTTTCAAGCAGATACGATCGACTGAATCGGATTACAAGTTGCCGATAGTCACGTAGTAATGATGTGCAAAAAAAAATCCGATCTAAATATTGTAGTTCTCTAGATACTTCTACTGCGCGTACAGGCCTGGGACACCCTGTATATCCTGTTACAATTTCTACACGGAATCTCACACTGCATTACTTTTTTTATTAGTTGGTGTTACAATTTTAAATTTTGACATACTTTGATATTATGTTCTACTTAACTTTTGTAATGGTTAACAGGCTCTAATTTATAGAAAGATTTTATTTTATTTACATACATGTATAATTATTAATAACATGATTAATTGTATAGCATGTATGTATGTTATTCGCTATCACATTCTGACATTTCTTCATCACTTGTAATATCTGGATCATCAATTTGTGAAATACACTTTGGACATTCACAGGCAAAAAGGTAATTTTCTTGTAACAACTTTCTTCTTGAATGTCTCGATCTTTCTAAGGCACACTCGTCAAGATAGCTAATACATATTTCCTCATTTGGTTCAATATCTTCCAGGGCTACTAATGATAGGCTAAAAATCAAATTCCAAAAACGTAAAAAATTTATATTATATAAATTACTGACTTCGATACTACAATACGGACTTCGATACTACATGGTTATATATTACAGATAAAATATATCGTCGGTATATAAGAGAAAGTAACCAAGGCCGAATTTCATTTTTTAACAATATAATATTTAAAACGTCATATATTTTTACAAAAAAAAATGTCAAATCAACTCCATTTTTTGTGTATAAACTCAACAATGTGCTATTACACAATTGTTCAAGTCCATATGTAAAAAAATACGCGTAAATAAAACATTTGTTACTAATGGACTTGGTCACCTTCTCTAGTATACCAACGATATATGTACGAAAAAAACGATCATTAAAACTATTCTTAAAAATGCATTTACCGGGAGTTATTATGAAGGAACCTTATTTCTGCATTCGGCATACAACTGTGGTTTGCACAGCTCTGTAAAACATATAATGCAACCCCTTCACTATTTAGAAAATCACCTGTATGTGAATACATGTCTTCATAAATTTTATCAATAAAGTCATCGACTTTTTGTAGTTCTTCTGAAGATAAATTTTTCTTATGGACATTTTCACGCCATGCGCTAAAAGGGCTTGTTCCAACACCTTGGCCATTAGTACCTATAAAAACGATGTTTTTAGATTGTATTTTACCATATGGCTCGTTATTTCTATATATTTAATGGTTGTAGTAGAGGCTTTTTTATTCGACCATATGGTATTAAAACAACTGATTCAATAGGAAAAAATATCAAACAGTTGTAATGATTCATTGTTAAATGAGAATATTGGGGAAGGCAAAATGCGAAGATATTAGAACGCTTAATACGATGGAGATGGGGTCTGGAATCCATTGTCCGGCACTGGAATAACGACGCTTTTAAACTTTAGGGCAAAGTTTTTTGGGGGGACTAGAGGAAGCAGCAGAAGCCAACATCAGCGACATCGGGAACTTTGCAAAGAGCTGGAAGTGCTTTAACGCAAGAAAATATGAGAAGAAGGTTTGGTACAACAATAACAGGGGTATCGCAATGGGCCCAAGGCCTCCGAATGAGGGATAAAACATGATCCCAAACCCCAGCAACCTAACCGAAATAATATAACCTCACCCTATGCAATGTATTTATGTATTCTTTGCATTTATATCGCGCCCAAGGAACACTACTACATAAATAATACTCCTTAAATTCAAATTACATTTTCTGTAATTGTCAAAAGCCGTCAAAATCATAGTGTCGAGCGCGGTCGCTAGCATACGATAGCGTTTGGCCACGCCCCTTCTGGCGCAATAGATGTTGATAGGTGTTTTTGAGGTACCAAACTTAGGAATAAAATTCTATTTTTTTGAAGATCTATTATTTTTTAGCTGTAGTTTCAATTGGTTAAATAAAGAAAATTGTGAAACAGGCCCATTAAAACTTTTTGGTCCTATCAAACGAGCTTTTGGAAATGTTGCTATCAGAAGCAACATTCGTAATTCTAAATTATTTTGTGAAACAATTTATTTAATTTTAAACTGAAAATTGATATCTATTATTGCATTGATTCCACATTAAATTTAGAAAAGTAATATCGAAAAATGAAGAAAATTATAAATGGAAATTATTTTATTACAGAAAGTCTAGTCCTTACAACATAAAATGCTCTTAGTAATAAAAAATATTGGAAAACAGACTTATTTATTAGATTCCATCTTTTAGAATCCTCATATGGATTTTGGCTAAGAACTAGCATTTAATTAAATAGATTCCAAAATGAGTTTATTATGATGCTTAATATTTTCATACTAATTTATTGTAATAAAATAGGCCCAGTTCTGTTACACTGGCCCCAAAATTTATGAAATAACTTAATTACTAGCCAGTTGTGGAAACGAGTTGTTTGTGAATTTGTACGTTCGGCATCATTCGGATGAAAATCGAAACTCCTTCGGCTCGATACGTTTGCGTTTTGTACGTACGTGAAGATACGTATCACGTATCCGTAAACGCAAGTGAATTTCTCACTGCGCACGCGTACATGTCAAACGATACGTTTACGTCTACGTGTTTGGCCGTGTTTTAACTGTCTAATTTTAAATCAAGTTAAACATGTTGCTTTACCGACAGACATCTAGGCGTCGGACAAAGCCTATTATTATACAGGGTGTCCCAGGCTGAGCGTGCATTAGAAGTTTCTAGAGAACAACAATATCTAGCTCGGAGATTTTTTGTACATCACAGTTTCATAACGAGATCTATCGATTAAAAATATTTTCAATATGGCGGCACTTCCGGAAATATCGGAAGTCGGCAGCAACTTTCTTATTTTAAATGGGTGCCCCCATTTTTTATTGCATACTTAAATTCTCTGTAAAATTTTATGAATTTTGATATTAAACACTCTATATCTAACATTGACCGTTTTTAAGAAAAAAAAAATTAAATTTTGAAATAGATAGCTACATGTCTTCTCTTTATATCCCAGTGGCTGTGGTAATCACTAAATTTGACTTTTAGGCTATACAAATTTATTAAATTATACAAGTTTTTGTCGTCCAAAAATTTTAAATATTTGTTTTTCTCAAAAACGGTTAATGTTAGGTATACAGTGTTTAACATCAATATTCATAGAAGTTTACAGATAATTTAAGTATGTAATAATAAATGGGGGCACCCATTTAAAATAAGAAAGTTGCTGTCAACATCCGTTATTTCCGGAAGTGCCGCCATATTGAAAATATTTTAAAATCGATAGATCTCGTTATGAAACTATGATGTGCAAAAAATCTCCGATGTAGATATTGTGGGTCTCTAGAAACTTCTAATGCGCGCTCAGCCTGGTACACCCTGTATATCACTTGTCATTTTATTTATGAAAATAAATGTGAAGCGAAAGTAAGGAAATGATTAGATCACACAATGCCGAGTATATTGTCATGGAATTAAACGAAATTTCAACTGTGACTTGTTCATTTCAACTAGTTGGCTACTGGCTTGCTTTTGGATCCTAGATTTAAAAAATATGGCTTTGTCTTAGAACACGCAGACATGGTTTATCAATTTTATTGGTGATAGAGGAAGTTACACAACTGATATCATCAGGTATGATAATATCAATATGTAACATCAAAGGAGACAGAAAATAATGAAAAGGAAAGAGAAACAGAAGGTCCTATCAAAGAGAAAGAAGAGCACCGGCACTATGAGCAGAAAGTATCTGGTCTAATTTTAGTGTCAAAAGAGACCTCTCATTTATATCATTTTAGATAGAAATAATATAGGGTTTGTAGAGTGTATGTGAGGGGGGTTAATCACCGCGACCTTATAGATCTATCGTGTCCCCCTCCCTTGAATTATAAGAAATTCTGTTGTAACATCAAGTATGTATTGGATTTCATATAAAAATATATATATATATATATATATATGTTTAAGCAATATTTTTACCTAATAATGCTAAAAGACTTTGAAATCCTTCTGGAGATAAAAACTCCTGAATATTTTCATTTGGAATTGCATTGCCTAATAATTCTCGTAGTAAATTTATTTCACCAGCATATTTTTCTCCTAAAAGTTTATGAGCTAAATTTTTCTCTTCATTTTTACTTCTATGACAAAAATTTAATATCTGGGAAATAAATTCTTCCTTATTTGGTGCTTGTATAACTCTAGCTAGTAAACGAACGATAAGAAATATTGAAGACGTTTCTGGAGGATAATGCACTTGTCTGTAAATAAAAAAATAGATATACCGGGTGCGTCTCAAAAGTGGCTCACCCCTATAACTTTTTATTTTTTCAGATAAAAAAAAAACAGATTTGGTATGTTAGTATATGACATAAATTAGGATTGATTGACGTATTCAAATGTCTTCGATCGCTTCCTGTTTCACCGGAAATGACTACAACTTTTGATTTTTAAATAGCACCCTCGGTATTTTTTTACTTTATTCGATAGAAAATTACATTCTGAATAAAATGAATTCTGAATCGAATGACATATCATATGTCAACTTTTGACATTCTCGCTTAATAAAAAATCGTATTTTAAAATTCAATTTAGAGTGCCTGCTGTGAGGCAGTGAAGCTATCTTAAAAACACTAATTCTTAATCAAGGAGCCTTGGAAAAATAGATTTGATCGTCTAATGTTTTTAGTGTCTTATCCTAGCCAGGTAGAAAATGCTCAAATCGTATTTTTATTATTTTTCCAAGGTTCCTTGATTAATAGTGATGTGTCGGTATTTGAGTAACGCGATTTTGGAGCGGTATTTTTTGTAACGTCGTGTCGCGCTCCACAACGAATCAGGAACCTGCTACTGAAGAACGACGATTATAATGACGACAAAATTATAAATTATTTATAATTTGCAAATAAATTATTTATAGTCGCTCTTGAAGTTCTGCTGAAGCTCGAACCATAGTAACCGTATAGCGAGGTGTTTAGCTCCAGCCGTCGCGATTTCGTCGGTCGCCAACAGTAGTATCTGAAACTGGTATGTCCGTAGCGCCGCGCGATCTCGATCGGGACGTGTTCGCCCCAGCCGAGCCGTCGCACTCCTAGAGGTGTAGTTCCCTGTCGCGAACAGAAGTAACTGCTATAACTGGGCATCGACGCTCGACCTCGGCGGCGACCTACTTCGCTCCAGCCGTCGCGTTCCTAGAGTTTTAGTTCCCTGTCGCGAACAGAAGTAACTGCTGATTGATTATCGACGCTCGACCTCGGCGGCGACGTACTTCGTTCCAGCAGTCGCTGGAGCGCTTCTAGGGTTCCGTGTTCGCCTGTCGCGATTTGGTCGGTTACTATTGGCGTGGGTGCTCCCGTCGCTACGTTACTTTCGAAATAGCGATTTTTGGTATGTACTAGGCATGGTATAAAATAGCGTTGTTAGAAAGATGAAACGTAAAAGCACTTAAAATAAAATAAAAATGTTATTTTCTTTTATACATTTATATAAGTTTTATTGTTTATATCCATTTTCAGGTCTAATGATGATTGGAATTGCCGAAACCGGTCACCAATAAAGAATTTTTTGACAGTGGTTTGGACTTTGTCTAAATGTCAAATATGAGTCGTTAAAGACAATACGTCATTCCTTGATATTTCTTTAAAAATTAAAAATATAATGCTACTTCCCGCAATATAATGAACAAAAGCATTATCGCGACAGGTAATTTCGCAAGCAACTAACTATAGTATTATTAGACACTGTAGAAGTCGCAACCTCGATTTCAAAATAGCGGTATTTTGTCGCGGTATTTTTCTGGAACGGTCGCTACTGTAATGCGACTCATGTAGAACCGATATTCCCATCACTATTGATTAAGGATTAGCGTTTTTAACATAGCCATGGCAATCTAGATGGAATTTTAAAATACAATTTTTTATTAAGCGAGAATGTCAAAAGTTGACATGTGATATGTCATTCTATTCAGAATGCCATTTTCTATCGAATAAAGTAAATAAATACCGAGCGTGCCATTTAAAAATCAAAAGTTGTAGTCATTTCCGGTGAAACAGGAAGTGACCAAACACAATTGAATACGTCAGTCAATCCTAATTTATGTCATATACTGACATACGAAATCTCGTTTTTTTATCTCAAAAAATAAAAAAGTTATAAGGGTGAGCCACTTTTGAGACGCACCCGGTATATATGTCACTGTAAATGTCCGACGTCCTTACATTTCGAGTTGATTAGCGTGGTTATTTGGGGGGTGTTAATTCATTGGTAAATCCTAGGTTTAGAGCGCTTATCCTAGGTTTTACCGCGCTTATCCTAGGTTTTACCGCATTTCGGACATTTACGGTAACATATATATTGTAATATTAATATTCTACAAATCGCATTTTATAACTTTTTACGATAGGTACCTATGCAGGGTATATCAAAAAGTTCGCAGCTAAGACTAGATTTGAACTGATTGATTTTATTTCCAAAAGTTATGCTTATTTGCCATTGGGAAGCCAACCACCCTCTCTTTACCGGTTTGTGGGGCCTATACCCCATCATCAGACGAGCTAACCGGGCTGAATTTCCCAGAACGGCAAACAAATAAAATTACTATATCAACTGGCCTACTTTAGTGTCGGTTGCTTTAGTTATATTATATATCTATACTGCAAGAACCCTTCACTTTTTATTTTATATACATACCTACATATAACTATAATTGGTGTAACAGTTTATGGCTTACTCAGTGTTTTTTGCAAAAAATATATATATTACAGCTTATAATAATAAGAAGAAAATTTATTGTATTTTGTGTACATAGATTAGATACAAACAACAGAATTATAAAACACAATAAACAAAAATATAAAGAAAAAAAAATATACAAATTGCAAAAAGACTGGAAATACAGCATAACTGATCAAGTTCCAGCCTTGTTTAATGCATTACATGTAAATAGCAATAATATAAAGAAAAAAAAATTGTGTGTTGTGTGATTGTGTTCATCAATTCTACAATAATTACACACTTATACAACTTCACCATAACATAAAAATGCACTTTTAATTTATCTATTTTTCATTAAACTGTGGTTCATCCACAATTTTTTTTTTGCTTAAAATTCTTATTTAAGTGTATGCTTTTGACTGATACATAAATTAATGCCAATTGTTATATCTGACAAGCACCAACTAATGATACATACTTCCAAGTTTCTTCCAACTGTTCTAGTGGGTGTCCATTATTTCTTTCCAGTGTATTAAAACATAATACTTTGTGATATTGATTGAGGGACTCAACTTGGCATTGTTGAGAACAATACTTCGTTCCACAAGAGACACATTGCACGATACCACTTTTACTAATTGTAGAACATTCAGGATAAGGTAAGACTAAGTTTGTATTACCTGTGAGACGCCTTACATTTTCTTCGGCAGTTTCTAAAGGCCTAACAATAACAAATACTTATAAGATTTATTCAACAATAAAGACATTCGTTATACTTTAAGCAATGATTGCAAGCTTCATATTTGCATGCAGCATTCCAGGAAAACTGACAAGCTACAATTGGATCTTCCTCAAAAATTAACGATCCCTTCCGAAAGTTTTCCAAAGCAACAATACCTTTTCCCTGGAATACATTAAATTCGTTGAAATATATGATAGGTTGATTAATTTTACCACATTTCTACCTTCAATTCATCTATTAATTGAATATTAACTTTCATTATAGATGATAATGAACAAACCTAATTAACCACAAAACCATATAGATAAAGACAGGGAATATCGGGAATATAGAATAATTAACTTATAGAATAATAGAATAGAGCTGCTAGAGTTTAGAGGCAGGTAGAGGTAAATAGAGCAGAATCAGAATCTGTCAGAATCTGGTCTTTGATCAGAGTCAGGGTGCAGCCACCAGCGTTGCCAATGGTCCAAACTTATATTCCACGGCGAACATACCCAAATTCCACAAAATTCCACAATCACTAGCCAGGGGCGCTATTCTGTACAATCGTCGGTATCGGCAAGTTACCGACAGCTATCGGTACGTACGGCCAATGAGCGTCGTGTTGATTGTTGTTGTCATAGTTACCGGTAGAGATACCGATTTTCGTCGGTAAAATTTACGATATCTGCCATAGGACCGATCGGTAACTATGAGAACAACAATTAACACATTTTTAGGTATACCCATTTTTATTATATACAAATACGTATCGAGAGCTGTCGTAACTTACCGATACCGACAATTTTACAGAATAGCGCCCCAGGTTCGGTCTTTAGGTCTGCGACCAATCCGACATTTTTTTTATATAAACCACGTGATCTTAAAGGGATTTTACATAATATAGTGACGTGTGATATGTGATATGTCGAAAATTTCGTTGGATTGCTTGCAGATCTAAATACCCAAATACGTTTAAACTACCTATACCGCGGCCTCCCCATAAGAGCAATGAGAGATATTATGTCCCAGTATTGAAGGGGACAGAAAATCGAGTCGAATGGTTTCAAGACATAGGTTCATCCTTGTTTAGTCAAACCTCCTACCACACAAGGATAGACTTATGTAGGAAATGCATTGAAATTCTATAGCCATCCTTTAACATCGGGACAGGAATTTAAGCGGTACCCTCCGTATAGGTAATTTAAACGTATTTGTAAATACCGAACCTAGCTGCTGACCTCCACGGCGACGCTCTTTTTACAGAAATCTGTAAAATTATGATGAGTCTTCTAATTTTTTTTTACTATTAGCTAAATAAGGGGAAAAAAAGGAAAAAAAGAATAATTCCGAAAATTCCACAAAATTCCACATTTATTCTATTCCACAAACGTTCCACAACATTATTACGAATTCCACACATTTTGTGGAATTCCACAAAGATTGGCAACGCTGGCAGCCACACTATCCTAAAAACGGCGTATCGGCGTAACGGCGTAATGACCTTGAATCGATTTCCAGTAATTCTATTGGCTGAAATTTTTGACAGATGAATTTGACAGATAAAATTTCTGACAGATGAATGTTTCAGCCAATAGAATTACTGGAAATCGATTCAAGGTCGTTACGCTGTTACGCCGATACGCCGTTTTTAGGATAGTGTGGCTGCACCCTCAGAATCAGAATCACGTTGTTGAATGTTGAATCACGCAAATCACGTTTTGTGGAAAAAAAAATAATACCGTGTTTAAAAGGTTGTCTAACTTCAAGGTCTAACTTTACCTCTTTCTTTACCAAAAAGAATAAAAACTTGACCCAGAGCAGAGGCCCAGAAACAGCTAGAGACTTGATCATTTCACCATGTGTTCAGTTAGGGCTCCAGAGCATCGCCCTGTTCGATATATTTTTCGTAATATCGGTATATTTTTTGTTAATCGCACCGCAATATATTATTCATGCTAAATCGATATTTATCATATATATATCGATATATCGTTGCCATCCCTACTTCAACCCCTTGTTGAATTCAAATTTTCGGTATCTCCTCTGGGTATCTCTGTTCAATTTTTATATTTTTTTATTTTTATTTATTTCATTTCATTTCATTATCTTAGGTCAAGAACGGTAAACTATCTTAGGTTATGTGTTTATATCTAAATTTGTCTAAATGATAAAATTGATTGAAACCTATTTCAAACCTTATTCAATTAAACTAGCAGTCTGAGTCTATTGGCATCATAATTGGCATTATCTGAGGTAAATTCAGTATATGGATTCAGTATTCAGTTGAAAAATATTTGAATATGGACCCAGTACGAAATAAAAATAGAGTATCCTTAAAAATAAAATGTCCAAACCCATTATTTGAGAAGTGGTTAACAGAATGGAGAGATAAAGCAGTTGCCAATGGTATACAACTTATATTACATACTTAGTAGTTGCTTAAACAAATAGATTTTATACAGATTCAAAAATGCAATATACTTTTAACAATGCATTACATTGTTTACGGAGGTACCCATTACCACTTAATAGCGGAAGGGACTGCAAGATATTAAAAGGTTTTGGTGGTAAAATATGTAAAATGCTTGATGATAAATTATTAAAATACAGTAATGAGGAAAATTACAAAACTAAAAATATTAATATGTCTAATGCTGTAATAGGTATAAATAAATTATTAATTTTTCCCTATAAATAGGTGAAATATGTTTTAAAATTTTTTAGATCAACCTTTTAAAGAATATATACCACAGTTCAGAAGTGAAGGAGAAAAGAAAAACACTAAGAATATTAGTCCACAGATGTCAAAATCTATAGGTATGATCAGAGCTGCAACAAGTGGGTTTTAAAAAGGCTTAAGTGTTAAGTCAATTTTAACATAAAGTTCAAATGATTTAAGTCTTAAGTCTTTGAAATTAAATCATTTTATTTCAACTCAAGTCATTTTTGTATAGACTTAAATCAATACGAGCCCTAACAACTAAATATTTGGACAAACAAAGATTTATTGCAAACTTAAATTTACACAAACTTCCAATTTGATTAAAAAAACGAAACACTCTGTAATGAACCCGTCTGGATAATGTGCACCACATAAAATAATAGCAATCTTTGTTTGTCTTTCATTTGATAAATACAAACCCAATGCGCGCTCGCGTAACACGACAATTCCAACTGTTACGAAAACTAACTTTTTATTCGCTAGCAGTACTGGGTGTCGGTGTATTTGATCTGCTGCCGACGTCGCTTGAGAGCTCAAAAGAAAATGCCGCTGTTAAAAATTTATCATAAAAATATATGAAAAAAGACAAACCTTTTCTAAAAAAAATTAGATCTATTAAGCCCTTAATAGACGCACTGACGACCAGGTCGCTGCTACCTGTAATACTATAAAATTGAATGATACAACGTGCACTAACGACCTGGCTGTTGGCTGGTCGCTGCGACCAGTAGACTGCACTAAAATATTATTTTCTGCAGCTTGTTGCCGCTTTTCTTCCAAATTAATAATTTTTCAGATGAAATCCCTCAAATTCAACGCAAACTTTTCTATAAGATATAGTGTTCTAGTGTAGTTTTTGAACACGTGCAGAAAAACCAAATAATTAGTATTATTTGGAAGAATAGATGAAAGGGAAACTTAAATCTAGTCATTTTTTTATCAAGGGTCGATTCTAGTAAAAATTCAAAATATTTTTATATGATATACTCTATTTATAGTTGATATGATAATACCTTGGAGTTTCAGTGGTACAAAATAAAAAAAGCATATTTAAAGTTCCTTTTTGATCTTGTATAATCTTTTTTTTTTGTTCCTCTACAATGTATGAAAACTATACTAATTACACTACTGTAATTAGCATTAATATTTTAAATGTATTATTTAATATTAGAACATTTAATAAGCTCATGAATAGGAACTCCGCTTTTTAGTTAACTCGGATATTTTAACATTTCTGAAAACAGTATTTTCTAATTGGTTAAAACATAAAAAATCGTTAGATCTGACAGCCCTGCTGAAACTGGTCGTTCATCTGGACGCACCTACATATGTACGCAATATATCCGACCAGCCAACGGCCAGGTAAAATCAAATGACTTAATTATTAAAATGATATAAATAAAAAAAGATTTAGGTTTTCTGTGAGCTTGCAGCTCTGGGTATTAGTACATAAATAGTTTAAATATCAAGTGATATATTTTTTCTTCATTTTAGATCAGTCTTTTAGGGAATATATTCCTCAACAAGGAACCGGAGGATATGCTATTCTGCTAGCTATTTACAAAGAAAGTTTAAAGTCTGATTATCCAGGTTTTTTACGAAAAGCAGATATTATTTTACATGGACAACAGTTTGTTAATAGTTCATTTACCAAAGCAAATCCTGGATCTCATTATACTGCATGGTCATCCATGAAAACTTTAATTTCAAAAAAATTAATATTAAAAATTAGCCACCCTCCAAAATATTCATTAAGTGAGGAAGGTACATTATTAGCTAAAAGACTGTATGAAAAAGGCTATTTTAAGTGTTCCAAACCCAAATATTTAGATGATAATTTAAAAGAAATTGAAGTAGATAATGCTGTGCAGGATAATACATCTGAAGTAATTCAATTGTCAAAATTATGTGATAGTAGGAATCCACTGAAAAAAGATGCTTCCAAATATAAGATTAATAAAAAAAATACCAATTCATATTCTGGTATGCAAGAGTTTGTTTTGACATCTGAAAGATTTAATATTATTTTGTACGTTGATAATAATGAAACTTCAGGGTAAGTCAATTTTTCATCTTCTAAACTTATATTAACAGGTTTTGAAAATGAAATATTTCTCAGAAAAATTAATGATGAAGCAATTATATTTCTTAAAAAATATAATATTAAGTATGAGATAAAAAATCTGAAAGTTGGTGATTTTTTATGGGTATGTCGCGATTATGAGACAGAAAATGAACTAGTGCTACCATTTATAATTGAGAGAAAGAGAATGGACGATTTTGCATCTAGCATAAAAGATAAAAGGTATTGTATTTTTCATATCTTTAAAGATGCATATACAGGGTGTTTCAAAAAACATGTACCATTTCTAGTGGAGAGATTCCTCACGTAAAAATAAGATTTATTTTTCATATCAAGATAGGTCCGATTCTGCTTTGTTTCGTAGTTCCAAGGTGCTAAAGCCTTGATAATCTTTCAATTTAGTATAATTTTCTTCCAAGTACTTTTAGTGATTCGAAAGAAATTTTGAAGGTAAAAGTTACTATAAGCAGAGTAAGTGGATCGACGAGTAGCGACAGAAACAGTCGGCTCTTTTGATGTGGTGGGACCAAATTTTCTTTCTCTCTCTTTTGACGTGTTTGACAGATAGACTACCTATTTAACTGCTGAACTTATGAAGTGGTCCTATAAACATGGTATACACTGCTCATAATTTGAAGTGGAATTAATTATAAAGTTTTAAACATATTTTTTTTTGTTTTGTATAATCTTTATTTCTAAATTTGAATTTATAAAATATCTTACAGCTAATAAATAATTAAAAAAATGATTTGTTACCTGAGGCATACTTGAAATAGAGTATACCGGGTGCGTCTCAAAAGTGGCTCACCCCCTATAACTTTTTTATTTTTTCAGATAAAACAACGAGATTTGGTATATTAGTGTATGACATAAATTGGGATTGATTGACGTATTCAATTGTTTTCTGTCACTTCCGGTTTCACCGGAAATGACTAACTTTTGATTATTAAATGGCACCCTCGGTATTTTTAGCCGACCATACCAGTAGGTATGGTACGCTATTAAGGTCGGCAAAAAAAGTTTTTTTAATTTCACTCAAAATAAGTTATTTGGGTCATAAATAGGGAATGCAATCCCGCACCAAAATCTAAATCCCGCAAACCCGCGGGATTAAAGCAATCAATCCCGCTGATCCGCAAAATTGCAGGATTGTAAACAATAAATGCTCTTCTTTTCTCTCTCCGATTTTGGGATGCGGCTTGGATCAGGTTTTAGACGCATCTATTGTGATTAAGATGCTATGTGGTATTCGAAAATATATTTAGCGAATTCTCGTATACAGAGTGTTTTATAATAGTGTACAAATTTGGTCAAGAATTTTTTTTACCGAAAATTTACAATTTTTGAAAAATCGAGATTTTAACTATGTACGACTAATCTGTATTGAAAGTAGAAAAAACAATGTGGTGTTTTTTTTTAATTTTTTGTTGTAAAGAAAATACGAGTTTTTTTCGAAAAATATGCATTTATAGTCATAAATTTGGTCCTAAATGGTACAAAAGGCATTGTACATTTTGCATAGGCCCACAATATCCTGATATAGCGTGTATCTTAAACTAGCTGAACAGAAATTGGGACCGATGTATACAGGGTGTTCAAAAAATGTATTTAATATTGAATAAACTTAAATTTTATTATAGTTTATCTACTTATTTTATAAATAAAAATAGTATTCTGATGTTGAAGGTTTTTTTTTTCAATTTGTGTTAGTTATCTGCTTTTAGATACACTCTGTATCAATAATTTTTTGGCATATGCAGAATGTACAAAGCTTTTTGTACCATTTAGGACCATCATATGACTAAAAATGCATATTTTTCGAAAAAACGTCGTATTTTCCTTAAAACAAAAAAAAAAATAAAAAACCGATCAAATTGTTTTTTCTAATTTCAACACAGATTAGTCGTACTTGGTAAAAATTTCGATTTTTTAAAAATTGTAAATTTGCGGTAAAAAAGATTCTTGACCAAATTTTCACACTCTTGTAAAACACCCTGTATACGAGGATTCGCTAAATATATTTTCGAAAAAATCACATAGTATCTTAATCACAATAGATGCATCTAAAACCTGGTCCAAACCGCATCCCAAAATCTTTTTAAGTTCAAGAGATATTCAACTTTAAATTTACCCTAAAATTTTGCTTGTCCCGATAATTATGTCCGGCAGTTTATTTCACGAAATTGTCCACAAGTACTAGTTAAACCACGTTACACGCTTTTCTTTACTTACGCACGCCAGAAAGAAATCTAACAACTAACCTGTTTGTTTCACTTATTTTTAATGGCCAAGCCGTAAGGGGAATCCCCTGGTGTCGATCCCGCAGATCCCGCACGGTAAATCTCGCAAATTTGATCCCGCGGAATCACAGAGGGATCCCGCATATGCGGGATTCAGCATTTGCGGGATTGCATTCCTTAGTCATAAATGACCTAAATACAAAATATTTTCTCATGGTGTCTGTTTGTCTGTCTGTCTGTCCGTCTCTCCGTCTGCCGTGTGTAACACGATAACTCAAAAACCGCTGAACCGATTTTAACCAAATTTGGCACAAAAATACTGTGGCACCCGAGAATCTGGCCATTAGTTTTTGGTGGTGGTGAGGGGTTGGTGAGGGGGTATGGGAGGGGGTTAAAAATTTAAAAAAATCGTAACTCCAAAATTACAGTAGCTAGCGAAACGCGGTTTTCAAATTAAGATTAGGAATAATATTTGCAACAAAATTTGTAATAACATCAAAATCAGTCAAAGTCGCAGTTTTCGAGATATTAACATATTTTAGTATGGGCGGCTATACGTGCCTCCCGGCGCTAATTTTTTTACTTTATTCGATAGAAAATGGCACTCTGAAATTCTATTTTAGATTTCAATCTAGAGTGCAATGGCTGTGTTAAAAACATTAATTTTAATCTTGGCCGGTTATAAGATGCCCAAATCGTATTTTTAATCATATCTCATTTTTTTTCAAATGGAACGAGGGTGGCTCATTACCATATTTGGAAAAAGCATTTTTTTACGAATAATTTGATACCATACACTTGGTATTTTGAAGCAAATTGTCGTTATGAACCGCATGTTACAATTTCAAATAAACCATATGCCAAAATTTCAAAAGTTGACATATGATATGTCATTCGATTCAGAGTGTCATTTTCTATCGAATAAAGTAAAAAATACCGAGGGTGCCATTTAAAATCAAAGTTGTAGTCATTTCCGTGAAACCGGAAGTGACCGAAAAACAATTGAATACGTCAATCAATCCCAAATTATGTCATATGCTAACATACCAAATATCGTTGTTTTATCTGAAAAAATAAAAAGTTATAGGTGTGAACCGACTCTGTTTTTTCCCTTCCTCGAGACTTTATTAACACCTATTATTCCAAATTCCTTAAGCCATCTTCCTAAACACATAGGGTGTAGGTTGCCCAAGTTTTGTGTAACCTCCTCATCTTCTTTTCTGGTTTCCACTATTACCAAGTATGGTCCAGAATCTTTATATGTGTATTTAAAAAACTTCTTAGGGGGGCCAATTGACCCCCCTGAAGAAGCTGCCATGCTTGTTAGTTCAAGAAACTTAGGTTATGGAAAGCAATGCAGGAAAAAAAGGGAATAAAAGCTAATTATATCAGAGGATTATTGCTCCCACTTACCCACTAATTATTTCTATCAAAATTGCACTTATTTATACTACTCCACTCGCTAAAAAACACTTTTTAAAGAAAGACTGCGAAAAGAACGTACGTCACTTTCTGGCGCCAATCTCAAAGTCATCTTCTTAGAATAATGTTACATATAAAATGACAGTGATCTTCTTTTCATAGGATGACCTGACGCCGTTTTTTTTTCGATCATATTGTATTTTATCAATTAATTAAATTATAATTTTAATTTTTTTATAAATTATGTATTTTACCTAATTTATTATTAATTATTATTACTATTAGTTATTGTTACTATTAGTCCAACGTACAGCGATTTCAGATAAAAAAATAATGGTATTTAAGATAATTACAAAAAACCTTAATTTCAAAAAATGTTCATATCCCGTAACTCTAAAACTATGCATTTTCATACCCATGTTTATAAGAACTTTTTTTTCATATTTTCTGATGAGGGATAATGAGTACTTATTTAAAACTTTTGCAAGTTAATGATATTATTTTTTTTTAAGGTTGCTATTAGACTTGGATCATGGCGATGGCGGTCCATGGTGAATATGTCGACTTTTTTCGCTTTAAAATATGTCGCATTCATAGAGTTAAAAATTAAGTCGCATTTATAGTAACTTTTATCCTCAAAATTTCAACGCTAGAAGTACTTGGAAGAAAATTATAATAAATCGAAAAAATATTAAGATTTTAACACCCTGTAGCTACAAAACAAAGCAGAATCGGATCCTTGTTGATATGAAAAATAAATCTTATTTTTACGTGAGGAGTCTCCCCACGAGAGATGGCACATGTTTTGTGAAACACCCTGTATAATATTTAATATTCTTATATATTTTTCTTTCTTAAATGTATAGTCCATATTTATTTTTTATAAGGTGTTCTTCATCTGTAGTCCAAATTTTAAGATTATTATCTACATTCTTGATAAGTAAACAAAATGTTATTGTAATTTTAATGTTTTTAAACGTTGTGTAATGTAATTTAGACTCTAATGAAGTCCAAAAAAAATGGTCGAAACGTTAGACATTAACTAAAATATAATATAGATGTAGTTGATAAAATAAAGAAAATTATTTATTGACCTAAATCCAAGAAAGAAAAATATATAAATATAATATTAGAGGCCAAAGAACATATAAAACAAAAATATTTAATATTCTAGATATCATGAGCAAAAGTTTAGGTTGAAACGATCAGGTATTGAAAATTTAATATATCTTGTGGAAAGCTATGGTAAAAATCAGCATTTGGGGTTACCACTACAAACTTTGTATCAAGCTGCAAGTTACACTGCTTTACAAGAACATTTTTTTATTAAGTTTACTGGTAGTTTAAACGAAAGTATAGAATATTTAGCATATTTTACAAGAACATTGATACAGATTTACAAGGTAACTATAAAGAGAATAATTTTACAGAATATTTTGTGTTAACAATGAGAGTGATCAGTTATCCTCGTGCTAGATGTCATATAGCCTTAATGCATTCTCCGCTGGTGCTGCCATTATCGGATAATATCGTAAACAACCGGTATACAATGTGGTGACAATTTCGATGCTCAACATTCTCGCATCTCAGAAACTTCGAAAGATACGAATTCGGTTAAATGGGACAAAAGTTGCGTAATTAGAAGTTTGACAAATACCTATAAAGAAAACCCCGGTATCTTAATTAGTTTCGGATTTATGCTAAAAAAAAAATAAAATAATACGTTTGTTTTAAATGACAATATCTTCAGAACTATTGTATCTGTTGCAACGTAAGTTGGTAGGTTTATATTTTTGACCTCGGCCAATTAAATGCCATTTTCAGAAAATTTCTAAGCCTTCTAGATTTCGCACAACAGTCAAGTTTTGTTTTCTTATGGCCGCCATTTTGAATTTTTATACTACTTTGTTTGTAACTGGAGCTATTTCGGCTATAACGAAATGTTTTAAAGGTACCTACATAGGTAATCATAATTATAATTTTAGAAAATGTCCATAGAGCATTTAAGCATTAGTTGATTAAAAAAAGTATACCATTAATATTGAAAATTATATTTTATCCCCTCATAGTATATGCCTATTTAATTTTTTTATTATGAGCACTGTGTTTACACACTTGTTTCGTCGAACTGCTTGAATCCATTTTTGCTTTTGATGAAATCAAAAGTGTGGGAAGCTGTGAAGCTATAAAATGGTGTTTTGAGCAGTGTCGGCTCGTGGGTAAAAAATTAGGTGAAGGGTTAATTTCCTTCAAATTGCGCCGCAGGCGAAAATTTTTTTGGCGCACTCACCGTTTTGTCAAAATTTTTTAAAATAATATTTGAAAAAATTTTGCTGCATTCACCAAAATGGCGAATGCAGCAAAATTGGTTAAATTATTATTATTGTTTTAAAAAAAGTGACTAACAAAATTATGTTTCAACTTTGACTTAGTGCATTTTAATGTTGTTTTTAAAGCAGAATTGATAGCCACAAAAAGTTTTTTTTAAACTCTTAATACCAAAAAAACCGTCCATATGGATCCAACTTTATGGGGAACGCTGTAATTATTGAATGGCTTCCCCGAAAAACGTTGTAACCGACATTTTTTTTTCAAAATAGAGATTTCAGTGAAATAAGATTGTAATTTTCATAGGTAGGTATAGCGTTTTATCCTTGGTTTTTTCACTGAAATTTCGATATTGAAAAAATTGTTGGTTACAACCGAGGAGCCATTCAATTATTATACATTAACTATTATTACATTAATGTTTACTAAGCAATATTAACCACAATAAATTTGACTTATTTGTATTACTACCTTACTAATTTTTGTAAATCATCTCATTTTTTCTGTTCTTTATTGATGCAAAGTTATCAGTAATATCGGCATTTAATTAATTAATTATATTCGCGTTAAAGCCTATTTAAACGAACATTTTCATTAAAATTAAGCTTATAGTCTAACGTTTTTTTTTTCTAAAGCATCAGCTGTTGTATTTTGATTTTTTTTAATTTCTTAGCATTAACTGACATTTTAAATGTTCTGCAGAATCCCCGTGTTTATGCAAAGAGCTTGTTATATTTACGAAATCAGTGAACCCTTCTTTATTCCAAATGCCATGTTTATTAGAAAATAAATACGACCAACAAAATAATTTTTGTAAAACAATACTACTACATAGCCAATTAAAATCAGAAAATCAGGAAGACTTAAATTTAATATTATAAGATTTACCACTTTTTCTTATTTCTTTTTTGCAATTTATGGTTAAAGTTTCAGTTGGTCGCCCTTGAGATAAAACATCCCTCTTATCTTCATCTGTCCGCCGCCGCCGTCTGAAGGGAGTTTCCAATAAATTGCACACCAAGTCATTAATTGAGTTCATTTTTTAACACGTACATTCATTTTTTAACATAACAACAACAACTTTACAATTTTTACACGGTTAATTACTCGCCGAAGTAGCCGAATATTAGCATAAATGCATAAATTATGCGTCAACGCCACACGCCGTTACCCGTTACGCATTTCCTGAACAACTAAGTTGAAGGAAGACGAAAAGAACTGGCCGAAAAACTATATACGTATTACTTTTTACAAATATACTCAGGGTTCCCTATTTAACCCCGTGTGCAATTTCTGTGCCGTAAGAAAAAGACAATATAACCCAGCTCCATATTAAAACTGCATAAGTCTATTTCACCCGGATATGAATTGAACTGCGATTACGCCAAACTCCGATTGATTGTTGTTTTAGTTCTGTTTGGATTACTTTTTATTTGTGCGCGTAAAAGAGTGATTTTGTTTAGTTTATTGTTTCCAACTATTTTTTGATATTTTTCCAACTCCATGATAATGTGTTATAAATAATAAAAATATAAATAAAATTGAAGGTTAGGGGAAATGTCAGTCAACCACTTCCCTCTAAAAACATCGACCAATGAAAACTTCTTCAGGTGAGGCATGCTCAGTTAAATGAATATCCGGGTGAAATAGACTTATGCAGAATTCCATATTGTTCTTTCACTGTTTGGGCTTCACTTTTTGGAGATTAGGCTGAGTATATTTGTAAAAAGTAATACGTATATGCGAAAAACTCATTCCCATCGGTCGTTCACAATCAAATTTTGGGGCGGGGGATTTACATGCTGCCGCTAGGCTGACGTCACGTTACCATGCAAACCGTGCAGCCGCTTTGCACACACATACAATAGGTATTTTCACTTCACTTGTGGCTTATGGACGTGGTAACATAACATATAATGCTACTTTTTCGATCGGAATTAACGGTGCGGTGGACCTATTATGCAGAGGTCCACCCGGAAAAAAAATAATTTATAAAAAATTACCATTTTATTATTTAGATACATGTAAATATATTAAACTAAATTAATATTTTAAGCAGTAAAGTTTTTTCTTTAATTTGAGTATTTTTTTCGGTGAAGTGCCCCTTCACCTACTGCACCTGACGAGGCGCCACTGGTTTCGGGAGAGTTGAATATCCGGGAATGTTGAGTTATTGAATGTTATTGTGCCTAACAACGCCCTAAGTACATAATATTTTTTCGGCAATTTTATTAACATTTGAAACTTTCACATCACAACACAACGCCTAGTTCGGGCACTTTTTACCACTTAATTTTTGCTACCCGAAACAGCGGTACATCACACAAACCTCGTACCTGAGTGTTTTATAATTTCAATAACTGCACTAGTAAAAAATAAAATACTTAAATATTATGACAAAGCCACAATTTTAATATTATTTCAATGCGATCGACATAAACGGTAACGAGACTGCGTAAAATACTTTATACCCGGCACTTCTAATTTCTGCCGTATCGAGCGCTGCGGTCGGAATTATTAAAATGAACTGAAATGCACCAGGCCTATAGTAGTTCTATAGCTACTTTATTTATTGCTGCTTTTATTATTATGGCTACTTCATACTTCTGATCTTTGCACTAGCTTTAGTCTCCTAATTTCAATAATAAATATCAAAATAATGTTAAAAGAATGACATTGTTCATGCTATATGAATACAGCAGTCTATGTGTTATACCCCATGCTATGTGAAATACCCCAATCTTATGCCGGGTTTATACAGCACAGTCGTAATCATAATCACAATTTTAGTCATAGTAAAAGCACAATCACAATTGTCCAGGGGAAAAACTTGATAAACGCCAATTTCTTAATTTTAGTATTTTTCAATATTATAGGAGGTCTAACTGGTTCCTACAAAATGTATAAACTCTGTATGGCAATACATTGTTAAATCCTATGATATATGCCTAGTAAAAATATAGATTACACGAAAAGAACCTGATAACCGCCAACCGTCAGTGCTCTCCTGTAAAATTAGTAAAATGGAGCTTATAATTGATTTCCCCTGAACCCTTTAATTTTAATATGCGTTTGTACAACGTTTGTACAACCGCAGGATTACGGGAGGTCGTTGCAGCCACCCTTAGAGGTGTATTTTTGTTTAAATTTTTTAGTTGGGTATGTGCGTATGTCATAAACCTCTGTTTCCGCGAAAAAAAGTATGTGAGGGGAATATTCGTGAAACTATGTACCTAGCAACGTTTTAGTCAATTAAATGCCAAATGACATACCCGGACGCATATTTGTAAACAACGTCCATGATCGCAATTCGGTTCTAGGCCGAACGATGCCGCGTAAACAGCATACGATATCGCAAATCCGTCTAGTAAATAGCATCCGTGATTCCCAATTTTAACTGCCTTAACTCCTTTTACAAACAGCAGACGATATCGCAAAATTTGTTGATTGGTTGCTCGTAATCAGCATTCAAGATCGCAAAATTTGCAAGTACAAGATGTCTACCAAATAATATAGTACTAAATATTACTTTGCAAAAAAATTAATTTGCCCCCAAACCACGAGTATATAAGTTAATAGATAAAGAAATTATTAGAACATGATTCGCTAAAAAGGAAGAAATTGAGGTAAGTTACAGAAATTAAAAAGAGTAATTACTCAAAACAAATTAACTTTAAAAAAAACAGATTATAAATCGAAACCAAAAAATGAATGCTGAAATGAATAAAGTTACAGAATCTTTTAAATTTCCATCCAAAATTTTACCCAGTGTTTTCAGAATGACCAGCTTTATTTCAAAAATTTAAAACAAAAACTACAATTTGTGTAGTTTCTTTGCAGGAAAAATTTGACTTTTTCTAGTACAAGAAGATTGCAACTTAGTTTCTTCTTGAATATTTTTTATAGTTAAGGACATATCTTTTTTTTTAAGAAAAGTGAGGTATTAGAAATTTATATTGAGTTCTATGGAAAATATATTTTATCTCTATTTTGTTTTCAGTAATTTGCATACGTATGTAAGTTGGATGAACATTAAATAGTGTCATCGGGATTCTATGTTCTGTTGATTTGTTGACACGATTTTAGGTTTTACTTTATAATCCTCTATAATAATCGAAATGTTTACGAATCAACAGCACGTTGACGTGTATTTTTTCGTACGAACACCAAAGTCAACCAGTAATATGCGTTGTTATTAGAAGTGGCCGCTTGAAAACACCCCCTTTTGATTTTTGGCTCGTTTAATTTGCATTGACAAACAAAATTTGCGATCCTGAATGCTGAGCAACCCGTTAACAAATTTCGCGATATCGTCTGCTGTTTATGAGAGGTGTTAAGTCAGTTAAAATTTGGAATCACAGATGCTATTTATCAGAAGGGTTTGCGATATCGAATGCTGTTTACGCGGTATCGTTCGGCCTAGAACCGAATCGCGCCCATGGACGTCGCGTCGTTTACAATTATGCTACCCGGACATAGCTCTTAACACAACGCAAGGAACTCCACAAGGTGGATAGGTAGGGGCGGGGGTTACCCGCCCCTACTGTGGAGCTTGGTAGTGGATGAACTACTAAACAAATTAACTCTAACGGGAATACACTGCATAGGATATGTTGATGACATAATATCTGACAAACGAATCTAAAACAGCGGAAGGAATTCGGGCAAAAAAAGTCGATGTTATCACGTTTAATTATAGAAAAGCAAAGTTGCTCGATATTACCTATAAATTGAATATATTTTAGTTCATTTCAGCATACATAATTATATATATATGCTAATATGTTGACGTAGCTCTTATTGTAATAATGTATATTTATCGTAGCTCTTATTTTAATATGTATAATGTATAATTAACTGATTTCGTTCATTCTGCCTATTATAAAAGGTAAAGTATTTCCTTAAGATAACGTCCGCTTAGGGTAAGCTGGCAACGCTGACAAAATTCATCATGGCATCCCGGATTTAACCAGTCTGATTGGTCGAGATTCTCGCACGTCTTGTCGCCATTACCCCCAACTTTATGCCCCTCTCTAGGAATAGTAGAAACAGTCACTACCATTGAAAAATCCAGTGGCGGTGTTATTGTATTGTGTTTTATATCTTTAACTTGAATTGTGTTTATTGTAATTAGTACACGCGTTTTAACAAATATTACTATATTTGGCAAATGACTAAACAAAATGTAGGTACATTTAAAGTAAAATAATATTATAAACTTTACTGGAAAATATTATAAAAATTCCTGATATATTTTTATGAAACCCCGCACGCTCGTGGATATTTTATGAATGAAATCGGTCATGATTTTAGAAAATTGAGATCCCCTTGCCGTTGCCCCGTTGTTTCAGATCCGTTTGTCAGACTGTAGTCATGATCGCGGGGGGAAACATAAATGCTCCTGTGTGATATTTAGTGATGGAATAACTCAAGCGAAAATTCACTCGAGTACTCGATTATTCAAATAACCGACATCGCTCAATTATGAACGAGCGATGCAACTGGCGAGTTGCGAGCGACGAACGCAAGCGATCCTAGAATGAAATAAATTGAAATCCGATTTTAATGTAACATACTCGATAAAAAGCCGAGCGAATTTTCTACATACATTGCAGGTAGCAAATTTATACGACGTTATCCGTTGCGTATCTGTGGGACAACATTTTACGACCTACATCGACAAAGCTTTGAAATAAACTAATCAAGCGATCAAGCGAATCGCTTGCTACTTGCCATTCATCACCCAAAGAATATATGCCCTGCACACGCAACTTACTGCTTGGCGCTTGGTGTTAACGAGTACTTACAACAAGCGACGGACGGTCGAAAAACCGTATTTTTAAATACAAGCGATATTTCGCTCGGGCGATCGCTTGATTATTGCAATCGCTTGAAACTTGAGTACTCGATTATTGAAGTTAATCGGTTTTTCCCATCACTAGTGATATTATCCAAAGAGGACTCCGAATCACTGAGAGATGGTGCAGGACTGTCGGATGAGCATCAACTGAAACAAAACCGCGGTAGTACCATTCACCAGAAAGCGAAGTCTGAAAAACTTGAAAAGAATCCATCTAGATGGAAAAGAAATACTGCCATCACAGGAAGTCAAATATCCGGGAATTTTTGAATTTTTGCCAACTTCTATGGAACAGGCATATCTCAATATATAAGGTTCACTGTTATTATACAGTATTCAGTTATTCTCACTGAGTTGGAAACAAAGACATTTTATTATTATTATTATTATATTAAAAACATTACCCACAAAGGCTCTCATGGTACGCAGAAAGCTGGCGAGAAATAAATGGGGCTGCGCACCTAACATTCAGCCCTGGATGTATACCGTAATAGTAAGACTGCCCATGGATCAGTATAACTACCCATGGATCAGTTGCTTTGTACACAAAACTAGAGCAACGCATAGCGAGGCAAAATCTGTGCAAAATACAGGGATTGGCAAGCATCTGCATGACAGCTGCCAACAGCCCAACAGCAGCAATGGAGACGACAACCGTTCGTGCCATAAACTTTGGTATGGCTGATGTCGAAGATGGAGACCTTGCCTCTGTGGAGCCGTCTCAGATACTGGCTTTTGTCAAAGTCCCGAGACTGTATGATGAGTTATAACCTGTTATAACTCAAGAAAGGGGGACACACAATAGATCTGTAAAGTCGCGGTGATTTACCACCCTCCCAAACATTTTACATTCTACCCGGACAACTATCTCGGCAATAGAGTATGTTTATGTGTGTTAGTAATGATGTATAATCTGGTTTTAGTAAACATAATACTCTCTTTTTTTTCTACTATGATTGAGGGTTGAATGAAATATGTAAAGAAAGCTTACCCCATAAGGGAAAAACATCCCATTTTAAGGACTGAAATACCTAGTTCACATATTCCCAGAGACCTTAACGTACACAACACATCCCCGTTTAGAACTTTTTCTTGACTGGCAATAAGCGGGAATAAAATACAAACGGCGCGTACTACGCCAGAAACGCTACCAGTCATCAAGTGGTGTAAAAATTGTAAAAAATTAAATGTCTAATTGCGGCACATGAATTTGCGTTTAGCTTTTTAATTTTTTACCTATATTATTAGAAATTGTTATATTTTGTGATATATATGTTACCTTTATTTCTTTATGCACTATATTGCTTACGAATGTGTTAAACTTATACAATATTTGAATATATAACGTACAGGTTGAATTTTTGTTTAAGTTTATCAAAATGTTTGTAGGTATATATATATCTGCAATCAACATGCAATTATTAATAATGCAGATAAATATTATATTTTAGTGATTATATTAATTTTGATATTTTTTTTAGAGAAAAACATTGAAAAGCTGCGGTAAAGATAGTCTTATAGATGTTGATATTAATCAGGATGTTTTATATCTAATGCCGTTTAAGCAGTTTAATGAAAACGCTGTAAAAAATAAAGTAAGTATAACCAGAGACTAACTCATCCAGATACAACACCTTATAGGAATTTTTGTATTCAAAAAGAGCTATGTTCGTTTACTGTCTTCCATGCACGCAGTTATGCAGCTCTGAACTGTTCAAGAACGCGATACTCTCACTCCATTCAATTGAGTCATAAAGTTCAGAACTATTCCGCGCAATATGGAGGCACCAGGTTATCGCGCTCAGCTTCTTTCAGAACCGTTCTCGAGTAACCCAGGGCGTAAAGCTCTGGAACTTGAAATTCGCGAATGGTGGACAGCAATTGGGGTGATATAGACGGCCATACCGTCGATCTGAGGTACGCTACGATAGACCAAACTATTAGACAAAAATACTGTTAGAACAAACAAATAGTGGACGATGACGAAAAATCGTCCCCGCGATCCCCTCACTCCTCGCTGATCTTCAATATTGCTTCTATGTCTTTGATACGCCGCGCCGCAGATGTTAAGGTTATTGATGCCGATTCGTAGGAAATTTTGAGATTCAGAGGGAAAATGGAAATTTTAACTCAAAATACCATATTCGTGGGAAATTCTACAGTTCATGAATTATTCGTAAAAAATAGTTATCTTATAGGCATTAAATTGTATTTTATGTAATTTTTTGGATGTCGTTTGTCGAAATCTTCCCTGGCTGGTTCAATTCATTCGTTTCGTCGGATCAGCCGCAGATGTGTAGTTGTTTTGAGTGAGTTAAGCCTCGGTTTCCAACAAAGCGCTACCACCAAAGAGCGGCAGTAATTTAGCGGCCATTTTTGCCAACGAGTAGTACTTCCGTTTTGACGGTGGATGTTATTGTAAAGTAACATTAAATATGGTACGTTAAAATACTGCCGCTTTTCGGTTTGAGTTAGTTCAATTCAAATATTGTCCACCGTCAAAAACGTGCTTGCAATTAGTAGTGGGAACTATCGAATGAATACTATCGAAACATTCGATAGTTGCAATTCATTCGAATAATTCGATAGCTAGTAAGAAAACATTCGTTGAAAACTATTCGAATAAAAATTATCGAATAGATGCGTCATCTGCCTTGAAATATTGTGTTCTAGTAATTCGGCAGCAAAAACCATTCATTTATTCGTCAGGATCAGGATCGATTATAATAAAATATTAACTGGATTCTAGTTGTCGCCCGGCGACGTAGGTTTCTTTCCGAGAAACCCGACAGCGAGCGGTCGGTGGCAATGCTATGAAAGAAGCCGGCGCGCGGTGTCTTTGATTTTTTGCGGAGTCAGATAAGGACACATTATTTTTTTTTATTGAGGTGCTAGTATTTACACAGAAAATACATTATGAAGGGCGCTGTTGCCATATATTGGTATTAGTTGATATTAGCAAAGAATATTATTGTTTGGCTTTAGAACGTTAGGGATAGTATGTCTATATATTTTGCATTTTTTATTAATATTCTGTTGTTACACTGCAATAATACTTGTTATTTTGGATGTAGGAAAAGTATTTTTAATGTTTTTAAGCAAAGACTGGTTTAATAAATAATAATAACATATAATAATTTATTACACCTATTAACAACAAAATTTAAAGTCATTTAATATAAACATTTTTTTAAGTAGTAGCAAATTAGATGTCAAAATTATTTATATTAGATCCTATTTAAAAGTAATATAGTCTCTAAATTTTTTGGCAACGATGGTTTATTAAATAATAATAATTACAGAACTAATTTGTTATATTAACAACAAATTTTAAAATCATGAAATATAAACATTTATTAATTTTCTAAGCATGCAGTGTAATGGAAGGAAAATATAAATAAAAAATTAGAAATCAAAATTATTTATATTAGGTACTTTATATTACTATTTAAAAATAATATTTACTTTTACTGGCATTTACTTTAAAAAATAAATGAAATATTTTTTCGCAAAAAACTACATGTAAGAGAATTAGCATAAACAAAATATAAACATCGTTAGGGAACGTTAGGGATAGTATGTCTATATATTTTGCATTTTTTATTAATATTCTGTTGTTACACTGCAATAATACTTGTTATTTTGGATGTAGGAAAAGTATTTTTAATGTTTTTAAGCAAAGACTGGTTTAATAAATAATAATAACATATAATAATTTATTACTCCTATTAACAACAAAATTTAAAGTCATTTAATATAAACATTTTTTTAAGTAGTAGCAAATTAGATGTCAAAATTATTTATATTAGATCCTATTTAAAAGTAATATAGTCTCTAAATTTTTTGGCAACGATGGTTTATTAAATAATAATAATTACAGAACTAATTTGTTATATTAACAACAAATTTTAAAATCATGAAATATAAACATTTATTAATTTTCTAAGCATGCAGTGTAATGGAAGGAAAATATAAATAAAAAATTAGAAATCAAAATTATTTATATTAGGTACTTTATATTACTATTTAAAAATAATATTTACTTTTACTAGCATTTACTTTAAAAAATAAATGAAATATTTTTTCGCAAAAAACTACATGTAAGAGAATTAGCATAAACAAAATACAAACATCGTTAACTTTTTTTTTAAATTGGCACCTGTAAAACTTTCAATTTAATTTTCTCACCCCATAGTTTGAGTTCGATAACCAGTTAGTTAACCACATTACTTAAATATGATTATTAAATTCAATTAATTCATATTATTAAAACATCTAAAATACAAATATGTATTTTTAAAATTGTGAGTTCATCTCATCTCTCTTAAAAATTGCTACTTCTCAAAATTTCCCATTAAAAAATAGACCATATACCATATAAAATTAAATAATTGAAAGATGGGGTTACGGAAAATCACACAAATTTTCGGAAAAATTTTGACCACCTGCACACTCACACAATCGTCAATTTTAAAAAAAACTACTATTTTAGTATTTTAAATATTTTACTAAACGCAAAAATAGCACAGTATTTATAAGGCGAAGTTATAAAAATTTGGAAGTACTAATAATGCACTGACGCACATAAAAATCAAACGAATACTAAATTTCATTTATCAAAAGCATTCAATAGTCGTGGCTCAACGATAACCATTTAGCCGCACGGCGAGGTTATGCTCTAGTATACAAATGAATGAATGATTTTATTTGAATAAAACCATTCGATAGTTGAAATCATTCATTCAGTAACCATTCGATAATTCCCATCGCTACTTGCAATATCCTATTGTAAAGAGCGGCCGCTTCAGAAAATACAGTGCCGTATTTTTCGAGCCGAACGCTTTGGAGGAATACACTGATTTGCTTACATAGACTCTTTTATGGGGTGTAGCTAGCCATCAATTACAGCCAAATTTGGAGGAAACCAAAGCTTTGGGTACGTAGGGGCGTTTTTGTGGTGTGCAAATTAAGTTCATATCTCAATTAATTAGTTTTATTTCATTTTTCAGTTTATTAGTCTTTTAATTCTATATTAGAATTTGTTGAGCTGTAAGAGTCAAAAAGCCTGCTTTATAAAAAAAAATATTGTAGAGTATCTGCACTTGGAAGTTAAATTTTATAATTTATTTTAGAATATGAAAGTGTCTGAATATTTTATAAAAAGCCTTATTCAAATTAAAGGAATGTCAGTAGAGCGAGCTTTAGCCATTACTGAAAAATATTCATCGCCAGCATTATTAAGGAAGGCATATAAAAGTATGACAACTATGGAAGGAGAGAAATTATTGTCAAGTATAAAGTATGATAGAGGTGGAAAGACTATTGGTATTGCTCTTAGTAAAACTGTATATCAGATATTTAATTTAAGAAATTATTAATTTAATACTGTTTCATATTGAAGAATAAAGATTAAAAATATATGCTTTTTATTTTTTAATCCTAGAATTTACATTTATTTTATAATTAGTTTATTACAACAAATCTTCTTCTGAGCGAATATATTCACCAATATCTGCTTGATGAAAACATATTGCTGCTAATGGATCTGCCAATTTACATTCGGCTGTTGATTTCGCTGCTACCCCGAATCCAAGAGGTAAATCCGACATACTGTAAACTAAAACTCCTTGATATTTTTCACAGTTTTCACTTATCCTTCCTAAGCCTGCTTTTGAAACATTATTACCATATAGAAACTGTTGTTCTGCAGCAGGTTTTAACCATAGTTTACACTGAAAAAATTCATCAGTAATACTAGTTTTTAAAGTATAAAGTTTACTGTATACTTGTGCGTATGGTGCCAAATAGTTTAAAGCTGTAATGTGTAATCTAAATTTTCCTGTTTTTGTAAATTTTCCAAAACATGTACCTGCCGACACTAAGTTTTCTGATTGGATTGTGTTTGCCAATTTCAAAATATTTTCAGAAATATAATAGACTCTGTCTTTCTGTTCTCTAAAGCAATATAAACCATCCGGCCTCTCTATTAATAATTTAATATTTGGCCCAATGCTAAAATGTAAGATGTTAAACAAACTTTATAGGAAATGAGTATTGTAACTTACTATTTTGCAAGTTTCTCAAATAGAACTTTAATACGTTCCTCCGAAAGTCGCTTCATAATGGAATTATTGTTTTTTAATGCTAAAATAGATATAAAAAATATTTTTAAACTTAGTTTAATTCCTGGTCCACTGCCTAGGCCTTGTCAGGTTATATTGGGTTATGTTTTATTTGCATAGATGGTTGCAAAGATGGTTGCATACAGATTGAGTAGTTTTGTAGGGACGGTACGGTATATCGATATATTGTCTGAAATATATCGATATCGATAGATTCTTTATTTTTTGTTCAAAATATTGCAAATAATTGCAAATACAATGTAGAACACAACGTGTCATACGATTTGTTTTGGTATATCAACAGAGATATCAATAAATATATCGAAAGAAATTGCCGATGTATCAAAATAGTTCTATTAGACTTTATGGTTGAAAAAAACGGCGCCCAGTTGGATTGGAAATGACGATCGATGACATTCCCTATATAATTTTACATATAAAATAGAAAACAAATTTCTTGCAGTATAGGTATATAATAAAATTATATAAGTATTCTTGCACTTTACTGCTGACACAGAAATTTAATTCTACGCTGTGTTTGTCATAATGTGGATCAATCTGCTCTCACTACCGGTTTCGGAGCCCTACTCCATCATCAGGTGAGCTTGGGCAGATCCACAAAATGACAACCACAGCGCAGAGATAGTTAATTCCGGTTTGTCGGAAAGTGTCGGTTAGATATTAAGTCCCGAACGGGAGATAGCGGCCTGCGTGCAATGGTAGTACTTTCGTACCACCGCGGCACACTATCAATAGTAAAAGGATGGTAAAAGGCTTTTTTTCAGGCAAGCCAAATTATAAAATAGAAAACAAATTTCTTGCAGTATAGCTATATAATAAAATTATATAAGTATTCTTGCCACTTAACTGCAGATACAGAAATTTAATTTTAAAAAAAATTAAAAAAAATAAATTTGAAATGAATAATAACAATAAATGAGAGCTATTGAGGGCGTTCAGGGACGGTCAGCGGGGCGGAGTAAGCGACTTTCCTGAACGGTCTATTTTACCTGTTAATCTAAGTATTTTACACACAACAGTCAGCCGCTGAGCAAAATTCTCAGCGGTCGGTCAGCGACTGTGTTCCCTGAACGCGTATAATCATTGGCGTACAATATTTTTTTTTTTCTACTACATTCAAACTTTTTATTCTGTATCTAAGATTCAAACGACTACTTTGCCTTCTGGGAAATTAATATTTAATTTAATTTTTTTTTATCTTTATACTTATCGATTTCACTGCCTCAACAGCCTTCTCTTTTACTCCTTTTCAATTCTTGGACCCAGTAAACACTTTGTAATAAGGACTTTACAGCCATCTAAATTTTATTTTCAACACAACATTGTCGCCTTCTGTTTCACTTAGGTAGTCATTTGTCTCCTTTGTTTGTGCCTACTACGAACTACCGAATTACAAATTACCGAACTACGAACTAACAAACTATGGAAATACCGAACTACCCGTAATTTATAGCCTATATGTTATTCTGATGTATAAGCTATATTATTGTAAAGTTTCATTAAAATCCATTCAGTAGTTTTTGCGTAAAAGAGTAACAAAGATCTATACATCCAGAAATACGTTATAACCTTTGTTATAACCTTGTTATAACGTGTTTATGGAGGGCTTAAAAAAGGAGATTTATCGGCAATGGGCAAATTTGAAATTTCTGTCCCCACTTTTAAGCAGCTTCCTCGGTTTGACAGCAGAGGCACTGCGATCGACTGGGATACTACATTTTCATTGTTAGTATACGATTTAATTGTGTTTTTAATAAAATTTATAGTTAATTTACTGGAGAAAATTGACAATTGACAAGAGAATTGTTTATTATTTTGACTTTTTAGTTCGTTTAATTTAATAATTACTAAACCAGTAGTTCGAAAGATATATTTAAAAATAAAAGATAAAAATCCAAAAAATTAATTATCTATTAACGGGATTTGGACGACAATAGGTAAGAACACTCTAAATTTATTTCTATATTCGATATAAACTTGTTTATTAGGGTTTTAGTTTGTGATTTTTCATGTGATGATCATTTCATGTTCATCGTCTTTGAATTGACATGAGGATATCTATGGAAAAGTAACTAATCTGAAAGTAAGCCAACATATCGTTTGTCCTTTGTGTGCTAAAGAAAAGATTTTCTTTTCGCATCATGAGGAAGTATTACATCAATTAAAAAATGTTAGGAAGTTGATTACTTGTCATGGAAAAGTATACCAATGGAAATTATTTGTTAAAGAAGTATAATTCTAAGGGTAAATTTTATTATAATTAGTAACCTGTCTATTTTTTATACGTAGATGTTTCAGGTTTTAAGAATAAATTGGTTGAACCCAAAATCTGGAGGAAGTACCTATATCCATACACAGAATATGCCCATTAAAAATACTAGTCCAAATTTGCTTTAATGGTAGACAATTATTCAATACAAATTAACTTTTTAAGTGACTGAAATATTAAATAGTTTAGAATATGGTATAACAATGTAAAAAAATATTATTTTCAGGAACGATTAGGGCCCGATATATTTGAAACTCATGTTGGACATAGTATTGAGTTGGGTAGAATATTATTCTACGTTAAGTGAGGGTATCAGATACCTATTATTGTACTGTATTTTAATATATACATTAGAATTGTTGGTTTTTTCATATTTGTTTTATTTATTATTTTACTTACAAGTTATATAAAGTTAACACTAAAATCTACTTTTTGACTTATATAAGTTAGTCTGTGGTTTAATGCGTGATTACATCCACATGATTTCAAGTTTTTAAAATATAAATATTATAACTGGCTTTAAAAACTCCATTAAACTGTTAAAAGTGTAATTTATTTCAAAATAAATATACATATATAGGTATATATTAATATCGAAAACATTTTTATTTCCTTAACACCAATTTAATCATCACATACATATGTATAAACATTTATTTACGTTATTTCAAATGAAGACCACAGGAAAAACCAGCTTTGTTCATTTTAACTGGAGCCGAGAAAATGCAATTACGAGTGAACTACTCTGGTTTTTCTCCTGTAGGGCAAAATAACTAAGCTGTAATATCTCTGGGACTAAGCATATTATTATTGCTTTCTTTGATGGTGCCTCGAATAATGCTAACACTTGCCTATAAAATTGTCTCGCTATCAATTTCTATGAAAATGTAACATATTATCTGGTTTTTTCCATGTAGTCTTCAAATGATCTAAAAATTCAGCAGGAATGATCCATTATGCAGCAAACACACTGATGTTGAATCATGGGAAGCTTTTTTGTGGGCATTTCACAAATAAAATGAAATGTCTGATCAAAAACTGAAAATGCAAAACAGATAGTAAGCTTTATAAATACATACATATATATAAATAATCATACCTACATCTATTTATGTCGTACAATCCAACCGATATTTTAATATCCTAGCCCAAGTAAATAATCAAAAATGCACTTTTTATATCAAAAGCAGAATGTTATCAAGGGTTCCAATTAATATCCAGGATTTAAAAAAAAACACGATCCTAATTCTTATTATTTTTCTAAATACGTATTGTCTGATAGGCAATTACAAAATATAAATCTGATGTAAATAGAAAAATAAAGTAAAAACTGTAAAAACAGGTAAAAACAACAACAAAAATTCTAACCAAAGATTTAACCGTCATACGACATGAGCATCACGTGATTGCACAATACCCAACGATAGGGTACGTACCTCTTTCATCTGATTGGACGGTTGGTTGCGTATTTTAATGTATCCTTGTATTTGGCTGTATGTAAGGAAACATGCATAACACATGACACAGTTATTAATAAAGACATTATAAAGAGTTATTAATTTGAATACTTTTGAACTATCCTTGTTGATTAGCATGATGTTCCTATCACACTTTCTTGGCCGATGACTGGATTATTCACTAGCCCCGAACAACACGACCAGTCTTTTACAGAGTACCTATTTAATTTACGTCTCTATTACAGAGACATAAAAAAATCTATTGGAGATATATAGATGTTATGATTAATGTAGATACCTATACTAATGTTACTAATTCAAAATAATTGTTTTACTTCTAAAAATTTTTACATTTTTATGTCACGGAAAAATAAAATTTTCTGTATAGTAGCGTAAAAATTAAATCAAAATACGGATTTAATTCTCTAGAACCCTCTGGATCCTTTATTGTTCATCATATTTCTAAGTTTCTTTTATAAAATGTAAATATAATTATTGGTTAAGACACAATTTCTCTGATTTTTCATCTAAAGTACGACATTTTTCAAACAGTTTTTCATTTTCTTCGATAAGTCTTTTGTTCGTTAGTTTTTCTTCTTCTAGTAACTTATTTGCTGTGGTCAAAAGTTCATTTCTATTTTTTATAGCTTCTGTATAAAAACTACTCATCTTTTTACACTAAAATAAAAAATCAAATATGTATATGTCGATATTTTTATTAAAATATACAGACTCTAAATAACTAGCATGATTGAAAAAAAAACCGGAGGCTTGGAAATAAGGTTGAAACCTGTCCTTTTTAGAACAAATTGTCCTTTTCACGTTTTTGCCCTAAAATGTCCTTTTTATTTACTTATTTTCCCTGAGAAAATTATCTACAGCAACCAGTAGGTACTATTTTTATCGTCCAAATTTAATTAGATGTTATAAAACTTTATTAGTAATAGCCTTAAGTATTACTTTTTGAGATGTGATTGCAATATAAAAAAGTCCATTTAACGCCTAGGCATAAAAGTAAAGCATTTTTACGCCTAAGTACAAAAGTACGAAAGTATATCATTAAACTGACACAAAGTGTATTACTTTTAATCTTTTCATATTATTTGCAACGTTTGAGAAATTGTTTAAAAAATTATATGTAATGTTTGAAAGAGAAAATAGCATGTTCTATTATTCTGAGTAAAAATTACTTTTTGTGCTTCGCCTGTAATTTATCAAAGGTATACTGGGTGTCCCAGGCTGAGTGTGCATTAGAAATTAGAAGTTTCTAGAGAACCACAATATCTAGACCGGAGATTTTTTGCACATCATTGTTTTACAACGAGATCTATCGATTAAAAATATTTTCAATATGGCGGCACTTCCGGAAATACCGGAAGTTGACAACAACTTTCTTATTTTAAATAGGTGCCCCTATTTTTTATAACATACTTAAATTCTCTGTAAAATTTTATGAATTTTGATATCCACTCTATACCTAACATTAACCGTTTTTGAGAAAAAAAATATTTAAAATTTTTGGACGAAAAAAACTGCCTGTCAAAAATATGTGTATAGTCTAAACGTCAAATTTAGTGATTACCACAGCCACCGTGCCATAAGAGAAGACATGTGGCTATCTATTTCAAAAATTAAATAGTTTGAATGTCATATAATAATGGCTGCAGCTGTCATGGAACTGAGAGATTAAAAAAGTATCATAAATCATTTTTTTCAAATGGAAACCTACTTTTTTTATTTCACTAGTGAAAAGATTTTACACTTCGTTACTTTTTAACTATACATGTTCCTATACCTAAAATAAATCGTTTTTAAGTTATTTAAAATTTAGTTTGAAAACGTATATTTTTCTTGATTTTATCTAGCTTCCTTTGACATTAAGTGTCAAAAAGTCAGACAATTTATTTCCATCTGTCAGAAAACAAATTATTTGAATTTCCTATATTGTAAATACTGTGGTGTTAAAAGTTTAAAAAGTGTATTTATAAAAATATATCTCGTATTTTCGCTCCTTAGTGATATCTAATAGTTGATATTATTAATTATATTAATAATGTACTGTATCAACCCTGAAAAAAAAACAACGCAAAGTTAGCTTGCAAATGATGATCGATAACATACTGCTTTTTGAACAAAGTGGCACAATACGACATGGCCAGGCCAGATCTATTGTTTTACATCACTTGACGTTTAAAGTCATAGGCTAGGTACTTGTTAAAATCAAGAAAAATATACGCTTTAAAACTAAATTTTAAATAGCGATTATAAATTTTAAATAAAAAAAAACGATTCATTTTAGGTATAGGAACATGTATAGTCAAAAAGTAACGAATTGAAAAGCCTTTTCACTAGTGAAATAAAAAAAGTGGGTTGCCATTTGAAAAAAATGATTTATGATACTTTTTTAATCTCTCAATTCCACGACAGCTGCAGCTTTATATGACATTCAAACAATTTAATTTTTGAAATAGATAGCCACATGTCTTCTCTTATGGCAACTTATGGCACGGTGGCTGTGGTAATCACTAAATTTGACGTTTAGACTATACACATATATTTTATGACAGGCAGTCTTTTCGTCCAAAAAGTTTAAATATTTTTTTCCTCAAAAACGCGCGCGCGCGCTATTAATGTTAGGTATAGTGTGTTTGATATCAAAATTCATAAAATTTTACAGTAATTTTGAAGTATAATTAGTGGAAAAGTAAAATGTTTGTTAACTTTTTCCACTAATTGAAAATTACTACCACTAATTATGACGTTCTGAATGCTTAAGCTTCATTCAGAACCTCGCAATTAGTGGAAAGAATTAGTGATTTCAATTATACTTTATACTTATATTTTATACTTATATTTATAGTTTACGATCATTCACAATGTCTAAAAAAAAATTAATAGAATATCCTAGCAACAGCTTATCAGCTTACTTCGGGTTTTTCTTATTGCCGATTCTGAACCGTCCTAGAACTGTGATGCGTATGCGCAGAAGGAAATATGAGGACATTATTTCATTTGCGCATGCGCTGCAGTGTTCTGGGACGGTTCAGAATCAGTACAGTAATCAGTGTCATCCATAGAGAAAGCCTAATATTTAGCTTATAAAACAATAAACTTTTGGTTTCTAACAACATTTTCTCTTGACGGATGATAATCAAAGGCCAAAATGACATTCCTCGCAAATTTTGAAATATAATTAGTGGAAAAGTCAAAAGTTTGTTAACTTTTTCCACTAATTGAAAATTCCTACTGCTAATTTTGACGTTCTGAATGCTTACATTCAAATTAGAGGAACAAACTTCTATGCTAATTGAAGCCACTAATTTATTCTACTAATTGGCGAGGTTCTGAATGAAGCTTTACATTAAAATTAGGTGAACAAACTTTTACGGCTAATTGAAACTACTAATTTATTCCACTGATTTCGAGGTTCTGAATGAAGCTTAAGATTGACTAAATGCAAATATTTATTTACCTGAATCAAAAATATTTTTGCGGGTAAGTTAAATTCTTCTTTAAGTAAACTTTTCTGGTATATATCTTCAAATTTTTCCCATTGTGCTGCAATGAAAAGCAGACAAAAGCATTTTTAAAACGCATATATACCTATTTAAATATTAAATAATCAGCATTTTAACCTTTTAATTTAACGTTTTCTTCATTAGACTTCTCAAGCTCTTCCTTTAAAGTTTTATTTTTCAGTTTTAACTCTTTACATTTTTTAACAGCTTCTTCAGACAAATCGATCTTGCGGCTAATCTCAGTTATTTTGTATTGGTCTTTAGTGGCGTTTTCAAGCTCTCTAGTAGTAGAAACAATACATTTTTAGAATTTCATTCACCTATCTACATTAAAAAAGAACTCACGCTTTGATTGTATTAATTTGGTTTTTAATTTGGGCAAACTTCGCTGACATGTCTCCATTGTATGTTGCATCACATTTTTGTTTCTCTTCTAAATTATCTAGTTTTCTTGTTAGTTGTGATGTTTCAGAACTAATCTTTTGCAAATCTTGCTTTAACACGTCTATTTCAGTTACCTGTTATTAATTCAATAGTTTAAAGTTAATTTGTCATTGCTTTTTTATGACGCATCAAGAGGACGAGCCAAGTAAATAACATCTAGGGCTTGACCTCGCCAAAATTATCATCGATTGTCATTCCCCAGCCGTCTTTGACGTCGTTTTTTTTCTCGATCGTATTGTGCTTCTAATAATAATCTGCATGTCTTGAGAGAAATAAGTAAACCTAGAGAACGGTTATGTTTATATCTTGCAATATTGTTACGTTTTACAGAAATATCAGTTTTGAATCAACTTTTGAGCGTTATTTTTTACGGCCTAAATTTAAAAATATAATAAGTGTAATTGCACGTCAATCTGGCACCGTCATCGGTTTTCTAGGTAAAATTTTATTTTTGAATTTGTTTTTTTAGCAAAGGCTTCGCATTACTTTTTACTTACTTATACAGGGTGCGTTTCGAAAGTGGCTCACCCGTGTAACTTTTTTTTTTATTTTTTCAGATAAAAACAAACGATTTGGTATCTAAGTATATGACATAAATTAGGATTGATTGGCGTATTCAATTGATTTTGGTCGCTTCCTGTTTTACCGAAAATGACTACAACTTTGGATTTTTAAATGGCACTTTCGGTATATTTCTACCTACCATAGAAAAATAGGTTATTTCTACTGTTCGAAAGAAAATGACATTCTGAGTAGAATGACATATCATACTGTTACGTTTTTCGCCGGTTCCGTGTGGATAGAAAGTCACAATTTATTTAAACACTATTTATTTAACACTAATTAACAAAAACAATAACGATTAAAAGACTTAAAGAACTATTTATAACTTATTTACAATTTATCTAACTATTTATCTAACAGGAATTTATTTTGAATATAGCGCGGCGATTATAACTGTACGCGTCGATCGGTTGTTTTTCTCTGTCTCCTCAGGCTTCAGGCGTCTGCTTATATATGAGAGAAACAGACGATCCAGATTTGTCTCGAGAATTCTTAGCCGTGTTCTACCAACTTCTATTCGTTTTCAAACGTCGCCGGGCTTATGAGTCGGATACATGCTCGTCCCCAGATGTACATGGTGAATGAAGGTATTTCCAAAACTGGCCCCTGGTACATTGAGAAGTCTGGTAGAAAAAGCAGTCTACAGTTTTCTCGCCCGATCTCAGCTTTGGGTTGTAGCAGCAAACGAGGATCTCGATTCCCGTAAATCTAAATAAAGACTTCAATCATACTCCGGATTGTACGCCAACTCAAACCATCGAGTCCACACGCCAGATTCGGAATGGCTAATCGTGTAATGTTGTTGTTTAGCAGGGCTTCTCTCAGTTCAATCAGGGTCTTCCATAGATTGAGATAATTTGGCTTACTCGGCGACCATTCCTTGGTGACCAGGTAGAAGATGAGTCTTGCTTGACCATGTTCATTGTCGGTTAGCCTCAAGACGCTTCCAACCTCTGGATCCTGTCGGCGTAGTTCTCTGACCCGCCCAAACTTCTCATTGAACGTCGCAGCGATTCCTCTGGACACCCGCAAATCTCAGGCCACTTAGTGAGCGAGCGAATAACCAGGAGGCACGGAAAAAAGGTCTCGTTGTTCTTCTTTGGTCACACCATAGCGAGCCTTCTCACTGCTGTTGTATCGGGCCATGAAGTCGTCAAAGGACATCTCCGAATCAGGGGGATCAAAGCTGCAGGTTCTCACGGTCCCAGCACGATCTTCTATTTCACCTTGGTAGGGGCTCAAACGGTTGAAATGGACTATCCTGGGTTATCCTTTTGGCAATTTTCTAATACGGTATACGACGTCATTAATTCTATCCATGACTTCGTATGGCCCTTCCCACGAGGACTGTAGCTTCGGAGTTAACCCACGACGTCTCTGTGGGTTGTATAGCCACACCAACTTCCCTGGTTGGTACCCTCCATGCTCAGCTTGAATGTCGTAGTGTTCCTTCATTCGGTCACTAGCGCTTTGAATATTTAGGCGGACTCGCTGATGGATGTCGTCCATCCTTTGACGTAGTGTGTGGACATAATCTTCTCCGGCGACTTCTTCTCCCGGTCGGCAACCAAACTTCAGATCACAGGGTAGGCGCACTTTCCGTCCCATAACGATGCTGGCTGGAGTTTGCCCTGTAGATTCTTGGACGGATGAACGGTAGGCCAACAGGAACAGGTGAAGGAATTTGTCCCAGTCGTGGTCAGAGACTGCTTTGGCCAGATAACGGTTGATAGTTCTGTTCATGCGTTCAACCATCCCATCGGATTGTGGATGTAGAGCCGTCGTCCTGGTCTTGCGAATGTTAAGGACTTCACATACGCCTTGGAACAGATTGTACTCAAAATTTCTTCCCTGATCTGAATGAAGCTCCATGGGAACACCAAACCTGCAAATCCATTCTTTAACAAGGGCATCGGCAATGGTGGACGCTTCTTGATTTGGCAACGCGTAGGCCTCGACCCATTTGCTGAAGTAATCCATTACTACCACAATGTATTTGTTGCCATCGTTCGTCTCCGGGAAAGGACCAGCCACGTCGATCGCTATTCGTTCGAAGGGACTGCCTACATTGTACTGGCGCATTGGAGCTTTATCGCGCTTTTGTGGACCATTGATAGCAGCGCACACGTCACATTTCTTGCACCAAGCCCTCACGTCTTCTTTGCAGTTCACCCAATAGAACCGTTCTCGCAGCTTGCCAAGTGTCTTGGGAACACCAAGATGTCCACCGCTGGTTCCATTGTGAACTTCCTCCAAGACTTCCGGGGCCCTCTTCTTTGGAATGACGATCTGCCTTCTCTCTTCTTGTCCCTCTGGTCTCTCAATCACACGGCGGAGTAACCTGTCATCTATTACCAAGGAATTCCACTGGGCCCAGTACGACTTCACGTTCGGCGAATATCTGCAACTTCCTCCCACGTTGGTCTTTGGTCCGCGTTTTTCCAGTTAATCACTAAGCCTAATTCTGGGTCACTGATTTGGTCATTTGCAAGATCTTCGGTTTGCCAACTATCACCAACCACAGCCGTCCTTAAGACTTTCACTTCTTTCTCTTCTTTGCAACGACTTCCCGTCTCTCCGCAATTCCAACAGCGAATCGGTCCCCCCTTTTTGCTCATATACTGATCCGGTACTTTATCCTTTCCACTTTGGAATCGTCGGAACAATCCTCAACAGCCCGTACAAACCCTAGAGACCTAGAGCATTCTTTCGCGGCCTCAAATTCCAGGGCACGTGCTAGGGCACTCCCAAATGCGTTGGATGAGCTAAAAGAAGTGTTTGCCTTGTCTCGTTGTCACGTAAACCATCCATAAAAGCCTGTACTGTTAAGCGCTCCATAACATTTTCGGGCATAGCAGGGTACGCAAGGCGAGCAAGGCGGACTATTTCAGCTTAATATTCTCTTAGGGTCTCATTGGGCTTGTGAACACGATTTTTTAGCTGGGAATGGTAGACATGCTCTAAATGAGCCTGGCCGTACCTCATTTCTAAATGTCGTACCAATTGCTGGTAATCTCCCTGTTCCGATGGTGAGAGTGTCTGCAGAATGTCGGTCGCATTTCCTCTCAGTGCGATAGTCATGGCGGTAGCTTTCTTAGCGATTGTCCAGCCGTTCGCTCTCGCAGCGGCTTCAAATTCGCAAAAATAATTGGCCCAAGCGGTTTTTCCGTCAAACTCTGGGGGATTCATAACCGACTTTGAGGTATAGGTACTTATTTTCGACTAGTTTCGGATCATCCGGTGTTTCTTGACATTTTATTATTTATTTACGCAAACTTAAAAATTGGTAGTATTGAGAGAAATAATAATTATGTTTTAAATATTAAATTGATGAGTCAGTCTCTTAATAAAGAAAAGTTATTTATTATTATATCAGTAAAATCATCAGATTGTTGAAGATCTGTGAAAAGATCTTTTTAAATTGAAAGTAAGGCAAGTGGCGATAAACGTTTATTTTTCATGGAATCTCTAGTATAAATTTTAATGCATTTCAAACATGAAAAATGTCTTTCAAATAAAAAGTACTTGTAAATGGTGTAGTAATAAACAAAGCAAACAATTTGAAAGCCTCTGGAAATATATTTCCAGGAATATTCTTCTTAAATTATTTTATAATCAAAATTATCATATCTATTATTAGTACCTGCAATTTGTTCATTAATTTATGTTGGTCAATAACATTTTTTGTTTGTTAAATCACTATTAAATGCGTTGGAAGTTGGAAATGTTGGTTGGAAGTTTGTTAAATCAGATGTTAAATGCGTTAGAAATTTTTTATAAGATTCTTTAAATTTTGGATCCGCAAGAGATAAATAAAAATAATTGAGACATACATGAGTACCTATCTGCAAACCTTATTTCTAAATGTATAACAATGTTATCTAATATTTCATATACTAAAATTCGCAAAGATATTTGACTTAGCCGCTTTTATTAACATATCGAATTGAAATAGCACAGCGACTTTTCTATAATATCGTCTTCTTGCACCGAATAAAATAACGCGCTTTTTTATTTCAGATTCTTTTATTTCTGTGGCGTGTTCTGAAATTCAAGCGGTTATATCATTTTTAATAATCTCGGATAAGCCCGAAAAATGTTTCCAATTTGCTTTAAACGTTTTTTGAATTTTCATATAAAAGTTTTAAATGCTACGTATAATGAATCATATGAAATATCCCCTTAACGAAATGTGATATATTTGTTGTTATGAAATAAAATTGCTGTCGTTATGAAATATCGGGAATATCCCCTTAACTTCTAATCCTACCGAGCCTCCACGACTTCATGCGAAGGCGACCGGAGATTTCGCCTAAGCCCCGCCTTAATACGATACAACCCCGACTTACGTCGCGTCGCTACCGCACGATGAGTTAGACAGAGACAGAAGACTGCCGTGCGTCGTGCATCGACTCTGACAGTAGGCGATATAGAAATCGTCGAACAAAGACACTCCAACGGTCAAAATTATTTTGTTTTCTAATGCAGCGGCAAGCGGCACAGGCACAGTCAGCGGTCAGCGGTAGTGAATATGTTAATATACAAGACCACAAATATTCAAATAATATTGATTATTAAAACACACTTCCGTGTATTAACAGTATTTTTATGTATTGGCAACATTAATATAGTAAATAATGTAACGTAATAAATCGCTTAAATTTTGCCAAAATCTTAGGGTAGGCGCCGCCTACCTTGCCTACCCTGACGATCCGCCACTGCCATATGCGAAAATATCATATGTCAATATAGCCAAGTCAATCTATTCATAGTGTCATTTTCTATCGAATAAAGTAGATAAAAGAGTAGATATATACCGAGGGTTCTATTTAAAAATCAAAAGTTGTAATCATTTCCGTTGAAACAGGAAGTGACCAAAAATAATTGAATACGTCAATTAATCCTAATTTATGTCATATACTAACGTACCAAATCACGTTTTTTTATCTGAAAGAATAAAAAGTTTATAGGAGTGAGCCCCTTATGAGACGCATTCGGTATAAAAATTGGCATTACGAGACACTTTAATATAGAGGTAATTCTTTTAAAATCTACCACAAACCAAATGTTATTGTAAGTATATTCTAAATACGTTAGTATATGCTTCTATGTTTATGTATTTCTCTGAGATTATGTCAGACCCTTACAGCAATTTTGTATTGCAATTCAGATTTAATCAGGGCATCTCTTTTTTCGTAATATCTTGGTTCGAATTCTTGCATTTTTTTCATAACCAGGTCCAGTGTTATTTTATTCTCATCAAAATTCTTTTTCAACTTATCCAAAGATATTTTCAGTTTGTGCTTTTCTTCATTTACCTCTATCAATTCAGTTTTCAATTTTGATGCTTCATTCTAATAGAAAGAAAAAGTTATTTAGATTTTTGGCTGTCGCAAATAAGATGATAACATGTAAAAATATACCGGAAATATTCTCACAAAAATAAATCACTCTTTTTATAAAAAGTCACTTGGTTCAGAATAAGGCATGAATTTTTAGTTGACTAAAATTAAAATTTATTGTTACGTTTTTCGTCGGTTCCGTGTGGATAGAAAGTCACAATTTATTTAAACACTATTTATTTAACACTAATTAACAAAAACAATAACGATAAAAGACTTATAGAACTATTTACAAACGATTTATAACTAAGAATTTATTTTGAATTTTAACGCGTCAACTGCACTCGTCTATTTATAACTGCCCTCTCTAGGCCACAGCCGCCGGCTTTTATACCGACAGCTAAAGATCTCTAGAATAGTCCATAGATCGTTTGGTGCATAGAGAAGGTTTCGAATGTTCTCGTATGTACTACTCCATTCCAGTGGGACTCGATTCTTCTCGAACGAATGAATCATTACGGTGTCTATTCTTTAATGCGATGTTAAGGTCATCTGAGGGCGGGACATATAGTTAGGTTAGGTCGAGTCCACACGGGTCCGCAACACCACCCCCTTCTTAGATACATGCTCGTCCCGAGATGTACACGGTGAATGAAGGTATTTGCAAAGCTGGCCCCTGGTACATTGAGAAGTCTGGTAGAAATAGCAGTCTACAGTTTTCTCTCCCGATCTCAGCTTTGGGTTGTAGCAGCAAACGAGGATCTCGATTCCCGTAAATCTGAACAAGACTTCAATCATTGTTCCGGATTGTACGCCAACTCAAACCATCGAGTCCACACGCCAGCTTCGGAATGGCTAATCGTGTAATGTTGTTGTTTAGCAGCGCTTCTCTCAGTTCAATCAGGGTCTTCCATAGATTGAGATAAGTCGACTTACTTGGGGACCATTCCTTGGTGACTAGGTAGAAAATGTGCCTTGTTTGACCATGTTCATTGTCGGTTAGCCTCAAAACGCTTCCAACCTCTGGATCCTGTCGGCGTAGTTCTCCGACTCGCCCAAACTTCTCATTGAACGTCGCAGCGATTCCTCTGGACATCCGCAAATCTCGGGCCACACAGTGAGCGAGCGAATAATCAGGAGGCACGGAAAATAGGTCTCGTTGTTCTTCTTTGGTTACACCATAGCGAGCCTTCTCACTGCTGTTGTATCGGGCCATGAAATCATCAAAGGACATCTCCGAATCAGGGGGATCAAAGCTGCAGGTTCTCACGGTCCCAGCACGATCTTCTATTTCGCCTTGGTAGGGACTCAAACGATTGAAATGGACTATTCTCGGTTTTCCTTTTGGCAATTTTCTAATACGGTATACGACGTCATTAATTCTATCCATGACTTCGTATGGCCCTTCCCACGAGGATTGTAGCTTCGGAGATAATCCACGACGTCTCTGCGGGTTGTATAGCCACACCAACTTCCCTGGTTGGTATCCTCCATGCTCAGCTTGAATGTCGTAGTGCTCCTTCATTCGGTCACTAGCGTTTTGAATATTTAAGCGGACTCGCTGATGGATGTCGTCCATCCTTTGGCGTAGTCTATGGACATAATCTTCTCCGGCGACATCTTCTCCCGGTCGGCAACCAAACTTCAGATCACAAGATAGGCGCACTTTCCGTCCCATAACGATGCTGGCTGGAGTTTGCCCTGTGGATTCTTGGACGGATGAACGATAGGCCAACAGGAACAGGTGAAGAAATTTGTCCCAGTCTCTTTGGTGGTCAGAGACTACTTTGGCCAAATAACGGTTGATGGTTCTGTTCATGCGTTCAACTATCCCATCGGATTGTGGATGCAGAGCAGTCGTCCTGATCTTGCGGATGTTAAGGACCTCACAGACGCCTTGGAACAGATTGGACTCAAAGTTTCTTCCCTGATCTGAATGAAGCTCCATGGGAACACCAAACCTGCACATCCATTCTTTAACAAGGGCATCAGCAATGGTGGACGCTTCTTGATTTGGCAACGCGTAGGCCTCGACCCATTTGCTGAAGTAATCCATTACTACCACAATGTATTTGTTGCCATCGTTCGTCTCCGGGAAAGGACCAGCCACGTCAATCGCTATTCGTTCGAAAGGACTGCCTACATTGTACTGGCGCATTGGAGCTTTACCACGCTTTTGTGGTCCATTGATAGCAGCGCAAACGTCACATTTCTTACACCAGGCCCTCACGTCTTCTGTGCAGTTCACCCAATAGAACCGTTCACGCAGCTTGCCAAGGGTCTTGCTAACACCAAGATGTCCACCGCTGGTTCCATTGTGAACTTCCGCCAAGACTTCCGGGACCCTCTTCTTTGGAATGACGATCTGCCTTCTCTCTTCTTGTCCCTCTGGTCTCTCAATCACACGGCGAAGTAATCCGTTATCTATTACCAATGAATTCCACTGGGACCAGTACTACTTCACGTTCGGCGAATATCTGCAAACTTCCTCCCACGTTGGTCTCTGGTCCGCATTTTTCCAGTTAATCACCAAGTTCAACTCTGGATCGCTGATTTGGTCATTTGCAAGATCTTCGGTTTGCCAACTATCACCAACCACGGTCGTCCTTAAGACTTTCACTTCTTTCTCTTCTTTGCAACGATTTCCCATCTGTCCGCAATTCCAACAGCGAATCGGTCCCCCCTTCTTGCTCATATACTGATCCAGTACTTTCCGCACAATTCTTTCCACTTTGGAATCGTCGGAACACTCCTCAGCAGCCCGTACAAATCCTAGAGACCTAGAGCATTCTTTCGCGGCCTCAAATTCCAGGGCACTTGCTAGGGCATCTCCCAAATGCGTTGGATGAGCTAAAAGAAGTGTTTGCCTTGTCTCGTTGTCACGTAAACCATCAATAAAAGCCTGTACTGCTAAGCGCTCCATAACATTTTCGGGCATAGCAGGGTACGCAAGGCAAGCAAGGCGGACTATTTCAGCTTGATATTCTCTTAGGGTCTCATTAGGCTGCTGAACACGATTTTTGAGCTGAGAATGGTTGACATGTTCCAAATGAGCTTAGCCGTACCTCATTTCTAAATGTCGTACCAATTGCTGATAATCTCCCTGTTCCGATGGTGACAGTGTCTGCAGGATATCAGTCGCATCTCCTCGCAGGGCGATAGTCAAAGCAGTAGCTTTTTCAGCGATTGTCCAGCCGTTCGCTCTCGCAGCGGCTTCAAATTGGCAAAAATAATTGGCCCAAGCGGTTTTTCCGTCAAACTGCGGAGGTTTCATAAATGATTTTGAGGTATACCTATTTTCGACTAGTTTCGGTCCCTCCGATGTTTCTTGACATTTTGGTGAATTTGCCTTTGCTATTTGTTCTTTCAAAATTTCGATTTTTCTATTTACATCTTCCTCAATCTCTGTTATTTTGTCTTGTGTATCTGTTATCTTTTCTTCTAATGCCTGTATTTTATTATTAAAGCTGGCCTGTATATCTTTAGAATTTTCGATGATCTTATCTTCTAATGTGTTGATTAAATCCTGGAAACTTTCCATAATTTTATAACTGATTTTATCTTCTAAATTAACTTCCAAGTCAATTATTTTACTATTCAAATTGTTTTCCAATTTTTAAGAATTTTCCGTCATTTTATCTTCTAATTTTTGTAGGTACGAGTCAAGGTCACCTTCCAACTCAAAGCAGAAAGTGTCAGGATCCTCACCTTCCTCAATCAAAACATCTCTCAGTCTGGCTTACAGAATGCTTTTCTTTCCATCTGTCTCGCATTCCCTCTCTTCCAGTATGCATTTTAATTCGGACACTTTCAAGTCTTTCAACAATTTCTTCGGAGCCATTGTTAGTCTTTTTATTTTTCTAGTCTATCACACACGCCACACTTGACACCAATTATTACGTTTTTCGTCGGTTCCGTGTGGATAGAAAGTCACAATTTATTTAAAGGAGGAAAGTCACTATTTATTTAACACTAATTAACAAAAACAATAACGATAAAAGACTTATAGAAATATTTACAATCGATTTATAACTAAGAATTTATTTTGAATTTTAGCGCGTCAACTGCACTCGTCTATTTATAACTGCCCTCTCTAGGCCACAGCCGCCGGCTTTTATACCGACAGCTAAAGATCTTAGAAGGTTTCGAATGTTCTCGTATGTACTACTCCATTCCAGTGGGACTCGATTCTTCTCGAACGAATGAATCATTACGGTGTCTATTCTTTAATGCGATGTTAAGGTCATCTGAGGGCGGGACATATAGTTAGGTTAGGTCGAGTCCACACGGGTCCGCAACATTACGTTTAACAACAAAAACCTCTTAACGTTTTTAGCAGTTTAAACGGCGTCCTCGGCTGAACTTGCATTAGAAGTAGGGAATGCAATCCCGCAAATGCTGGATCCCGCTGAGATTCCGCGAGATCAAAGTTGCGGGATTTACCGTGCGGGATCCTTTGTTCCGGGTCGATGCGACGACGTTCGGAACCCGGGGGATTTCCCTTACGGCTTGGCCTTTAAAAATAAGTGAATCAAACAGGTTAGTTCTGGGTTAGTTGTTAGATTTCTTTCTGGCGTATGTGCGTAAATGAAGAAAAACGTTTAACTAGTACTTGTGGACAATTTCGTCAAATAAATTTATAGAGATATTATCGGAAGACATAATTATCGGGACAAGCAAAATTTTAGGGTAAATTTGAAGTTGAAATCTCTTGAACTAAAAAAGATTTTGGGATGCGTTTTGGACCAGGTTTTAGATACATCTATTGTGATTAAGATGCTATGGGGTTTTCGAAAATATATTTAGCGAATTCTCGTATACAGGGTGTTTTATAAGAGTGTGAAAATTTGGCCAAGAACATTTTTTGCCACAAATTTACAATTTTTAAAAAATCGAAATTTTTACCAAGTACGACTAATAATCTGTATTGAAATTAGAAAAAACAATTTGATCGGTTTTTTAATTTTTGTTTGTTTTAAGGAAAATACGACGTTTTTTCGAAAAATATGCATTTTTAGTCATACGTATGGCCCCTAAATGGTTAGGTTAGTTTGGTTTGTTGATGCCAAAAAATTATTGATATATAGTGTATCTAAAAGCAGATCACTAACACAAGTTAAAAAAAACTTCAACATCAGAATAATATTTTTATTCATAAAATAAGTAGATAAATTATAATAAAATTTAAGTTTATTTTTAATATATTTTTTGAACACCCTGTATATATCGGTCCAAATTTCTGTACAGCTAGTTTATGATACACGCTACATCAATATATTGTGGGCCTATGCAAAATGTATAATGCCTTTGTATCATTTAGGACCAAATGTATGACTATTGTTTACAGTCCCGCAATTTTGCGGATCCGCGGGATTGATTGCTTTAATCCCGCGGGTTTGCGGGATTGAGATTTTGGTGCGGGATTGCATTCCCTAATTAGAAGCTTATAGAAAACAGGGTTGGTAAAAATCATGATTGTATTTCAAAAAGTAAAAAATATAATTTTTTTTTTAATTTTTATAGAAAACATTATTTAAAACGGATTTCCAAATAATTCGACTTATTTCCAATTAAAGGCCTATTCTAAATGGCTAAATCTTTGTAACTCTGCCCGATATCAATAACATTAACAATTCTACGGCGCTTTGTTATTTTTCGCATCGGTCACCAATATATTCCGCAAAAAATCGCTCGCTTAGGCTAAGCGCAATTTGAGTCGCGTCTATCGCGTGTGACATGACCTGGCACGAGGCAAGTTTTTGTAAACAACAGAAATAAATGGGGCAGCGCGACGCGACCCGCGTGACCTGACACGTGCCTCGCGTTCGTGTGCAATAATTTTGATTATTGAATACAGTAAAATTTACACTTCGGCGTCATCTGATTCTGATTCAGAACTAAAGTTTAGTAACAATAATTGTTTCGATGGCGAATCAGACATTTTTATGCAGCCGTTTTTATACGATTGCAGAGGTGAGTCACTGAAAAACTACGTCCCAATTTGCGGACAACCAAACAGCGCGAGTGCGCGTCTCATCATGCCGATCTCGCCATGTCATGTCACACGCCATACACGCGACTCAATTTGCGCTTAGCCCTGTAGATCAAAAGGATTTTATTTTCAAACGTCACAGAAGTATTAATTTTTGTCATTTTAACGCCTCAGCACAAATGTGTCAAATTCAACGAGTGTATAGGGTGTCCCATTTTAGTCGAAATCATACGGTATCTCCACAAAACATCCCCCTTTAGAACTTTTTCTTTAATGGCCATAAGCGGGAGTAAAAGCCCAACCGCCCGAACAAACACTAGAGGCGCCACAGGTCATCAAATGGTGTAAAAATTGCGAAAATTTAATCATCTAATTTTGACACAAGGGGCCGCGCTTAACTTTTTCAATTTTAATTTAATATTCATTGTTTTCAAACTATATTATTAGACTTTGTTGTATTTTGTGAATGTATAAATGTTTTCTTAGTATAAAGTTGCATTATAGTAATTTAAATTATATATTACGATATTACATACATATTTTAGATTCAAATATTATGACATATATGTCATTTGCCGTCTAAAATGTCATCTTGATAACAAAAAGTTAGTTATTGTCAAAAGTAGTTAAAATCATGTTGAGATATTAAAATTTACAAGTTATAATTACATATTTTATATTATTTCAACAACAAACACATAATAGTACAGCGTAATGTTGATATGCAGTTCCAAAACAAAAAGTGCCGTTATATTTTTCAGTTTTCGTTGTCAGCCGCGGAAGTTTCAGTGCTTTTAGTGCTGTCGGATATTTTTATTTGTGAAATAGAAATATTGCGTTTGGATTGCAAAACTAAAAGTGGAAGTTTTATTGCAATGTAAGTAAACGTTTGTCCATTTTATATTTTACTTTTTTCATGCCTACGACAAATATACATATATTGAAATTTTATAATTCGTTTTATTTAAAAAATGTTAGAAAACAAGCTTGTAATCCTGTAATTGACATAATTGTTATGTAATATATTCCATTTAAATGTAATATAGTACTTTACAATTAAAAAATGTAAATTTAAAAAATATATTAAAAATATATACAGGCATTAATTGAATTTTTTTGAGTGCGAACAAACACGAGAGGCGCTTTATTATTTACTTTCATTTCTTAACATGACAGACGAAGTTCTAAAGGGGGATGTTTTGTGGGTATCTCCGTTATTGGTGAAGGTAGAAGAGTGTGGTTTGCACCAACCTGTTTCCCTTTTGTCAAACGGAAGATGCTGTAAACAAAATTCTCGTAGCCTTCTTCGTTTCTGAGCTACAAGGTCTTTTTGAAAATTTTGCAATTTGGGACACTCCCGTATCTCCGTTATTGTGAAATGTATCTAGAAGGTGAAAACTGATTCCTGTATAAAAATTTACGGAGAATACAGTAGCGTAGTATATTTTCTACGAAAAAAATATTTTTAAAAATATGAACTAAAGTTATGTTTTTTCAAATGGAACACCCTGTATATTTATAAATAATATCATCCGTCTTGCTATAAGCTTCTTAAAAATATAGAACACTCTATATTTATTTCCACTATTTACTGCAATATTTAAAAGATATTATTTTCTTATTAGTAGGCCGTGATAGATAACAACAAGAGTTAAAATGGTATTTATCTTACACATATTAAAATTTTATTTGGGACTGAAATATTTTACATACTTTCAAACTGTTACAACTGTTTCTTGACTATGTTCTTCTTCTTTTTTTATAACGTAATGGGTATGCAAATATCTAAAAGCTTACCTGATAGCATTTTCCAGGTCTTCGACATACTTAGTAGTAGTTGCCACGGTATATATTTCATATTTCAAAAATCCCTAAATACAGAAATCGATAACGGACAAATACGGGGATCAGGGAAGCTATCATACCATAATCCATTGGTCTCAAATTCGTTGAGTTGGGAAATAGTCATTTAACGAAATTCTAATATTTTCATTGTAAGTTAAGTTGTGTGGGGAGCCCCATCTTGCTGAAAGTATATTTCACGTAAATTATCTAGAGGAAATATCTAAAAGTTCTGGTACGATAACTTCCAAAATTTACAAATAGCGGTAGAGAGTTGTTTCGTTGATATATTTTTTTATTTTTTTTATCAGTGGCTCTCAAAATAAAACAAGAGACAGATAAAACAGCAGTATACTTTTAATAATTCTTTAGTTTTTTTTATTATTAATCATGGCCTACTAATAAAAATGATCTATTAATGAAAAGTTTTAAATAATGCCGTAAAAAGTGAAAATAAATATAGAGTGTTATATATTTTTAAGAAGCTCACAGCACGACCGATCATATGATTTATAAATACACAGGGTATTTCATTTGAAAAAACATAACTTTAGTTCATATTTTCAAAAATATTATTTTCGTAGAAAAACAGACTACACCACTGTATTCTACGTAAAAAGTTCTACAGGAATCAGTTTTCACCTTCTCGATACCTTTGACAATAACGAAGATACAGGGGGTGTGCCAAAGTGCAAAATTTTCAAAAGACCCTGTAGCTCAGAAACGAAAAAGGCTACCAAACTTTTGTTTACAGTAACGTTGGCCTCCCTGTAACGTCGGACTAGCTTTACCCCTATGAGCTACGCTGGTCCATCAAACGTACAGGGTCGTAACCGTATACACCAGTGTACACCAGTGCAGACACGCACACTCACACACTCACACAACCACACCTACACTAGTGCACACTGATGTAACTGCCTTCAGGCTTCATCAGTACGGTAAGGAATCAGGAAGCGAAGAAACCGATCCCAAAACACAAAAAACCAGGAAGCAAACGATGCAACGAGACACCGCGTGCAACCCAGGAGATGAAAAAAAAATGACGAAAAAACGAAAATAAAAGATTTTCCATCTCCTGGGTTGCACACGGTGCCTCGTTGCATCGTTTGCTTCTTGGTTTTTTGTGTTTTGGGATCGGTTTCTTCGCTTCCTGATTCCTTACCGTACTGATGAATCCTGAAGGCAGTTACATCGATGTGCACTGGTGTAGGTGTGGTTGTGTGAGTGTGTGAGTGTGCGTGTCTGCACTGGTGTACACTGGTGTATACGGTTACGAGTTGTTGAGGGCTGAGCCGTTTAATCTTTTTTCTTCTTTTTTATACATTTCCCTCACTATTTCTTTCTTTTTTTTATATATACTATATATATATATATATATATATATATATATATATATATATATATATATATATATATATATATATATATATATATATATATATATATATATATATATATATATATATATATATTTTTTTTTTAGCTCAGTGGATTTACTATTAAATTTTCATTCCAAATATGCCATAATCTCTTATAATATACAGAGTGGTTTTTAAAATATAACCGATTTTAAACTAAATTTACTGTTTATTTAAAGGCCTCTCAAAATTCTAAATTCGTCTATAATAATTTGTTCCTTAAAATTCAGCCTACAAATAGTTGCAATATTGTTTGATATATACAAGGTGGGTCAAAAGTAAATGTTGAATTTTTCTCCACTACTTTAAGTGGACCACCTTGTATTTTGTCGTATCATAGTCCTAGAAAGTTTTTTTTTAATATTTTTGTTTTTTTAAGCACTTCCTATGCCCAAAACATACATTTAATGAGAAAATTGTGTTTTTTTAAGTATAAGTCCTACAGCAAAGCAGAACAACCTTTTAATTAACTCATTAATTTATGGTATCAGAGCAGCTAATGATTGTTAAACAAAAGGGATTTAAGTGCAGACATCTCAATCAGCAGTTGCGAATTGAGAATTCTGTTGAAAGTTGAAACCCATGATACAAAGAAAACATCTAAATTTTTCTTTGTATCATGGTTGAAATGAGTAGAGGGAGATGGTCGATTCTGCGCCAACAGTTGGAGGTGGAGGTGGCGAAATGTAACGTAAATCAGGTAAGAACCAGTAAGAACAGTTAAAATACGCTAATAAATAAGTTTGAACCGCTGTGCTTTAGAATAGAAATAAACAGGTTTGAGCAAAAGTGAACAGGTCTGTTGTTTTAAGCTAAGAAATGGTTCAAAGCAGTTCAAAAGCGGTTCACAGCGGTGGCGATCCACCACCTGATGGCGAATCGGCCATCTCCTTCTACTGAAACCTACTATACAGGGTGGCGCACCTCAATCGCCTCGGTTGATTATTCGAAAACGGAAAGATGGAGAAACAAAATATTTTATGGGTATATGTGGGGAGGCAATGTGCACAATTTAAAATTATTTTGAAATGTACAGGGTGTTTCAGAACTAAGATCCATACCAAAGTTATATTTTTTCTTATGGAACACCCGGTATATTATTTCATTTTTGGATTCTTGGACCCAAAAAAGGCATTTATTATAAGGGTTAAATATGTGTAAAATCTTTAGTTTTTGAGATATTTAAAGATATTTAAATTTGCATGCTACAATCGAATAGACTATTAACACCCTGTACATTACTTTTCAGAATTAGTTCTTATACTGAGTTTAAAGGTAGAGAAATAAACTTTACCGAAAAATGGTATTGGTTCCTTAAATTTATACCGGGCTATCAAAAGTTGCTAGTCAATTTTAAGGATATATTTTATATAAAAACTTCGTTATTTCAAATGCAACACCTTGTATTTTTTTTAAATAAATAGCAGATTCAAATGCTCTTTCAAACTATATTAAGGTTTCCTATACCTATTTAGATCAGATTTTGAATAAAAAGCGATTTTTAAATAAAATTGCAATCAAGATGGCTGGTGTCACCATGGCAATTTTCTAGTGACAGTTAGTAACTATTTTCAAAGTCGACATTAGTTTATGGACATTATTGTTTATAATTTATAACAGTTTACTTAAATTTACCTACAATAGTTTAATAAGTAAGTATTCATTACTTTATCAAGAAAAATAAACCTGTATCTGCTGGCGGAACGAATAGATAGGTATGTTACTAGTGATATTATTTTGTGAGAAAAATTGCTTCTTGGCCTCAAGGGCTTATGCTGAAAGATATCCAAATAAGAATCTTCCTGATAAGCTTTTCTTTGAAAAACTCCTTGTCCTATTTCGCAGAGCCGGTAGTGTGGTTTATAAAAAACATATTAGGCAGAAACCTGTCGTTGGAAGTGAACAAAATGAATTTGCCGTAATTGGCTCTTTTATAAAAAATCCACATATCTACAAGTCATCGTAAAATAATTCAAAGAACTACTTTTTCGTTTTTCTTGATAGAATAATAAACACATATTTAATAAATATTATTTATTAAACTATTGTAGGTAAATTAAATAAAAGTAAACTGGTATAAATTTAAATAAGTTCATAAACTAATTTCGATTTCGAAAATAGCTACTAACTGTCACTAGAAACTTGCCATGACAAAACTAGCCGTCTTGATTACAATTTTATTGAAAAATCGCTTTTTATTCAAAATCTGAGCCAGATAGGTATAGGAAACCCTAATATAGTTTGAAAGAGCATTTAAATCTACTTCGACCTATTTAAAAAAATACATAGTGTTGCATTTGAAATAACAAAGTTTTTATGTAAAATAAATATTTAAAATAGACCAGCAATTTTTGATACCCCTGTATACATTTAAGCAAGGAATAACATTTTTCTGTAAAGTTTATTTCTCTACCTTTAAATTCAGCACAAGAATTAATTCTGAAAAGTAATGTACAGGGTGTTAATAATCTATTTTAACAGCATGCAAATTTAAATATCTTTAAATATCTCAAACACCAAAGATTTTAAACATATTTAACCCTTATAATAAATACCTTTTTTGGGCCTAAGAATCCAAAAATGAAATAAAATACCGGGTGTTCCATAAGAAAAAATATAACTTTGGTATAGATCTTAGTTCTGAAACAACCTGTACATTTAGAAATAATTTTAAATTGTGTACATTACCTTCCCACATATACCTATAAAATATTTTGTTTCTACATCTTTCCGTTTTCGTGTAATCAACCGAGGCGAATGAGGTGCGCCACCCTGTATATTATATATTTTTCAGAAAGTAAACTTACCCGTTTCAAAAACAACTCATTCTTTAGTTTCCTAAAACTAATTTCAAACTCCACAAGACTTGTTTTATTAGAACTAATATTCTCGTTATATCCTTTTTGAAAGTCCTCCATGTTTCGTTAGGGTCTGTTATAGGTTCTAAAAAGTCTTTACAGAAAAAGCTTCCTTTTTAATTTAATATACCTATTAACAAATGCGAAATACCTATTAACGATGTTTCAACTTAAGTGCAATATGGCTGCAATGTCAAATATTTGTTTTCCGTCACGGCTTGCTACTCGAAAAAATATTAAGTTGGTTTTAAAATTTGAATTACACTTTAATAAACTGTTTTTCTTCATTTATTTTTCTGTTCAATTAATTTACATATATTTATATATTTCATCAATATCTAATAATTTAATATTATGTACAGGGTGACCCTAATTGGTTGTCCTTAATGAGAATATTGAAAATCAATGATAATATATAATTCTGATACCCCACACTTGAGTCCATTTTCATCATGGCTAGTATGACCAATCACGAAGCTACGGTGATTTTCAAATTTCACCGCTTTTACATTTTACAAATCCTTGCTCGTTTTTCAGATTTTCGCCTATTTTTGTCTCTGTATATTTCGCAGCATTTTCAAATATTTGCTCTAATATTTTCTTGTTGAAAATATTGCATTTCTTTTTTTGAAAGTTTGGGTAATAACCATAGATGTTATTTATTTTTCAACTGGTTAAGCTTGATTGGCTTTTGCTTTTTTTCTTATGGAAAGAAACATATTTTCCTTAATCGACCACAGAGTTTCTGACGATGTTGAAGAAACCGGAGTATTAGCGTAATTTAACTTTGATCTTTTTGGTGTCTGAGTTAGGATTAACCTTAGATTAACAATGGATTAACGAATATGAATTCGTTATCAATATCATTAGTATTCGTGTTCGAATTTTTCATTTTTAACTTTTAAGATTTGTTGAACTAGTAGGAAAAACTATTCCGATGTCAATTGGAATAGGAAGAGTATAGTTGGAGGTTGGAACCTTTGGTGTTACAACAGCAAAATAAAACACTAAATCATCCCAAGACACCAAAACACTTTTACTTTTGCACTTTACTGCAATTAAAACGAAAATAATATTTACAATGAAAGATGCAGAATTTTATAACAATTTAAACTATATTTAATTATTTTATATTAAACTATAATTAAGAACAATAATAATAAATAGCAAACCAAGGCAACATTTTGCTCCTGTAGGTGGTCGAAATGTTGACCGCCTTCTCTTATGCACAGACGGGACCATTTCTGAACATTTCTCGCGGAATTCATTACCTCAGTGGGGGTGAAAGATATCCCCTCATAGCCGCTAAGTACTTCTAATTCTTATCTAGAATATACAGGCAATTTAAAAATAAGATACTTTAGTTTTACTCAAAGATAAAAATAAAAATCCATAGGCGCTTAGTCCGGCAGTCTCGACGGCCAACTGCTGGGACCTTGGTTAGCTATTCAATTATTCTCGAAATGTACAGGGTGTTTCAGAACTAAGATCCATACCAAAGTTATATTTTTTCTTATGGAACACCCGGTATATTATTTCATTTTTGGATTCTTGGACCCAAAAAAGGCATTTATTATAAGGGTTAAATATGTGTAAAATCTTTAGTTTTTGAGATATTTAAAGATATTTAAATTTGCATGCTACAATCGAATAGACTATTAACACCCTGTACATTACTTTTCAGAATTAGTTCTTATACTGAGTTTAAAGGTAGAGAAATAAACTTTACCGAAAAATGGTATTGGTTCCTTAAATTTATACCGGGCTATCAAAAGTTGCTAGTCAATTTTAAGGATATATTTTATATAAAAACTTCGTTATTTCAAATGCAACACCTTGTATTTTTTTAAATAAATAGCAGATTCAAATGCTCTTTCAAACTATATTAAGGTTTCCTATACCTATTTAGATCAGATTTTGAATAAAAAGCGATTTTTAAATAAAATTGCAATCAAGATGGCTGGTGTCACCATGGCAATTTTCTAGTGACAGTTAGTAACTATTTTCAAAGTCGACATTAGTTTATGGACATTATTGTTTATAATTTATAACAGTTTACTTAAATTTACCTACAATAGTTTAATAAGTAAGTATTCATTACTTTATCAAGAAAAATAAACCTGTATCTGCTGGCGGAACGAATAGATAGGTATGTTACTAGTAATATTATTTTGTGAGAAAAATTGCTTCTTGGCCTCAAGGGCTTATGCTGAAAGATATCCAAATAAGAATCTTCCTGATAAGCTTTTCTTTGAAAAACTCCTTGTCCTATTTCGCAGAGCCGGTAGTGTGGTTTATAACGGGACCATTTCTGAACATTTCTCGCGGAATTCATTACCTCAGTGGGGGTGAAAGATATCCCCTCATAGCCGCTAAGTACTTCTAATTCTTATCTAGAATATACAGGCAATTTAAAAATAAGATACTTTAGTTTTACTCAAAGATAAAAATAAAAATCCATAGGCGCTTAGTCCGGCAGTCTCGACGGCCAACTGCTGGGACCTTGGTTAGCTATTCAATTATTCTCGAAATTGGCTGCAAAAAAATGTTGATAATTTCAGCATTGTGAAGCGGTGCCTATATAAATATGTTTCCATTAGGGGCAGATCATCTATAAGGGATCCCCCCCCCAAAGCCTACTAGTTAAAAGTGGCGAATTTTTAAAAATTCTGTATTTCGAAGGGGACAAAATATTAAGTGTGCTATATTTTTGAAAAGGTAAATTTACGTTCTTTTTAGTGAATTAAAAATGCACAGGATTTCCAAAAGAAAAAATCATTTTTTTGTTGATATCTCTTAAATTATTAATTTATAATTACTTAAACCATTATATTCTACGTAAAAGATGCTTTGGAAATATTTTCATTAAAATACAAAATTTTCCATAGCAAAAAAATTACAGCGATTTGTTAAAAATGCATATTTTTGAAAAACTCCGAAACGGTAACAGATATCGATGTGCGGTTTTTACTATCATGTTTTTGATAGAAATTGAGCTCCAGACACCGATATTAGTTTTCGTCTATCTCCTATAGAAAAGGGTGCTTCCCTTTAAAAGTGTCCAATTTAGCCCACCCTGAACATCCATCCCAGGTAGATCCACATAGTCTAAGTTACTTAGTTTAGAAAAAATATAGCAATTTGACATGGGGTGTTTATTGTGTTCTCGTTAAATCCGCCACGGTAGGCCGAACTTAACTTCTCGCCTAGTATATTTTTGGTTCGCTGTGTATTTCAATACTTTGATACAATTATTTTTAAAAATTTCGCTCCCGGTGTAAAAAAAACGTGTAAAACCCTTTGACGTCTTTAAAAATAGAATCTGCCAAGAAAATCGTGTAACAGTCGAAGCCATAACAACTAATTCAATTATTCCCGCATTTATTTTTACACTCTCCTGAATCTTGATCTTGTTTATTGAACTTTCATTTCACAACAAACATTTTCAAAAATTAACAAAATGACCGAGTGGCTCAAGAATCAATACGACATAAACATCCGAAGCAATGCCATATTTGCTTCTTCAACTATCCAATTGTTTTTCAAGCAAAAAGAGCGAAAAAGAAATATTTTCTTGATAGAAGAACATCAGCCTGGTATACAAAAATCTCAGAGTTTGTATGGTATAAAAACAGAGAAAACAAAAAATAACAAAGAAGAAAAAACAACTTGGAGAAGATTGAGCTTACAAAATTTTAAAAACAAGAAAAGAGATCAAAGGTGTAATAAGCCAATGATTCCCCAAGTTTTGTACACCTATGATCACAGGGGACTACTAATTGATACAGGTCATGTAAGAACCAATGATTATATATGATGAACATATCATTGTATTATTTATTTTATATTTTTAGTACGTACTTGGTTAAATGAATCTTCATTTAAAAAAATGTTATAAGGACTTTAATTTAGAATAAAATATTCTCACTAGTAATTAGTATAGGTTTTCTTCTCTGTTTTCTTATCTGTGTTTATTTGCACACCAATGTGTGCAGCAATTTTAATAAATAAAATGTATTGTTAAGTTGAAATATTGAATATATTGGTACGTCTAATATATGTAGTGACTTAATAACAGTACTTACTAGTACCAAGACGGCAAGACAGAGTCATTTCATTAAGTGTAGTATTTAGTGTAAAAATTTTGCAGTAAATACCACTATTATTACACTATTATTTGACCACAAAAATAATCGAAAAAATCGAAATAAATAATGAAACTTCTACACCCTGTATGTCCGAAACGAAGCATTTTAGGACATAAATTAATAAGAACTTTTTTTCTTATTTTTATCTGCAGAATATGCTGTCAAAGTTTCCCGAATACAATTCGGACCAGCCTATATATAGGGTGCTTCCTAAGTAGCCTAAAAGTAGTTCCTAAGTAGCCTTAGTTACTAGTTCCTAAGCATCCTAAAAGTTTTTGTGTGTAAATCCTCGTATGGTTAGTTAGGTTCTAAGAAAAAAGATTAAATCCTTTCTGATCTACAGGGTGTTAAGAGTACATTTCACAAGTCCGAAAAAGTAGCAAAATAAGCGATCGGCATTTAACGTTTTATGTAAAACTGGCTAGGTATTTTTACACAAATAAAGAAGGAAATTAAAGATAAAGGATTATACTATATCCGTTTGTTGGACTCTTTTAGACAACTTCTTTATTTTTAAGATTTTGACGGTCAAACATCAACAAAATATTCCTTATGTTTGGACTAAAATAAAGACATAATTTAAAATTCCGTCACAATACGGAAACAGATTGAAGTTTTGTGATTACAGTGATATATAATTTATATGGTTTTGTAACAAATTGCTCGCTATTTTATGACAAATGCTGAAGCTCTGCAAACCTTAATCAAAGAACTATGTTTGGAATTTTAGGCGTGACTTAACACGACAGGATCGGGCTAACCCTTAGGCAGATTTCTCAAATATAATATATATTTCCTTCGGCAACACACCCGTTTTACCCGACCCCTGAGAGCGACCCGAACAGTACAGCGTAATAGACTTAAAGATTTAAACAAAATCGAATTTTTTGCAATATGTCGGAAACTACTTTAGACATTTTCTTCAATTTTGTTATGTGGTGTACAGGTAAAAAACGGATTTTTTCCATTATCTGTTGTTTTTCTATTTGAGTCAGTGGCGTCCGTACGCACACACCTCGGGATTATTTGATTAAAATAAATGGTACGCCACTGCTTTTTTTCGAGAAAATATTTTTCATTCTTGATTGTCCGTCTTTTTTAAATAAGATTAATCTCTTGAGGTTTTCTTGTACATCGAACGGTTTTCAAAAAAAATCAACTGAAAGAAGCTCCCCTTGATATTCATGTATGCTTGTTTTTTTATTTTTCTTTTCTCGAAAACCATTCGATGTACAGGGTGTCCCACTAAGAATAGCTCTCGGCTGTATCTCGGAAAGTATTAGCCGTAGCGGCTGCGGAAAAAAATATTTATAACTAAAGAGGCTATGAGAAATTGCTGGAAATTATTTTCATGTTTGTAGAACGACCGCTAGAGGGCTCAACTACAACAAAAAAATAAGAAAATGGAGTTTTTACACAATTTTGCCTAGATAAGGTGTACTATAAGTAACAGCTTCATAATCTTCAGTAAATTTTGAATATTTTCTGTTAGAGCCATTTTCCCCTATCTACCAAAATAAAGTGGTGGGGGAAGGTTAGATCTGTTTTTAGTTGAATATTAATAACTCTGGACTGGATGATCGGATTCCAACAAGCGAAGGCGCGTTTAAAAGAGCGTTTCTTACTCTATATTGTACCATATAAACAATAATAATAAGCTTTTGAACGTAGACGCTAGGGGGCGTTGTCTTACAATTTAACACACATTGCGCGTTTTTTCAAAAAAATTAAATGTAATAGTATATGCAATTTTAGCTGATAGTAAAGAGTAGTAAAAGCTTAAAAAGTTAGCGGAAAGCGCATCTTGATATCTTCTTTCAAACCGAAGATATTAGCAAAATTATAATAAATACCAAAAAATAAGCCATTAATTACCTTATTTTTACAATACGGTATCAGTAGCTCTCTTGATTATGCCCATTCTAACCTAAAAATAAGATAGAAACAGTTAGTTTATTTTAAAATCGACGATATACCAGAATATCATAATACCAGATGTATTAATATCTAATAATTACGATATTAATATCAGTGAACAAGAAACGATGATTCAGTGAAGTCATGGTAGGCTTTGGAAAAAAGTTGCTTTTGACGTAATAGTATAAACGTCAAATTGTTATTAGATCAACATTTTGATAGTCTTAGCAGTGTTTTTATCTTTTGATTGCTTTTTTCAAAATGCCAACAACTTCAACTACTTCAAATAATAAAGGCATTTTGAAAAAGCATTTAAAACAAAAAAAAACGCTGCTAAGACTATCAAAATGTTGATTTAATAACAATTTGACGTTTATACTATTACGCAAAAGTATGTATCCATATTATGCGAAATATATATATATATATATATATATATATATATATATATATATATATATATATATATATATATTATGCGAAAAGCAACACTTTTTTCCAAAGCCTACCATGACTTCACTGAATCATCGTTTCTTGTTCACTATTATTAATATCTTAATTATTAGATATTAATACATAGGGTATTATGGTATTCTGGTATTTCGTCGATTTTAAAATAAACTAACTGTTTCTATCTTATTTTTTTGTTAGAATGGACCTAATCAAAAGGGCTACTGATACTGTATTGTAAAAATAAGGTAATTAAGGGCTTATTTTTGGCATTTATTATAATTTTGCTAATATCTTCGGTTTGAAAGAAGATATCAAGATGCGGTTTTCGCTGACTTTTTAAGCTTTTACTACTCTTTACTATCAGCTAAAATAACACATACTATCGTATTTAATTTTTTTGAAAAAACGCGCTGTTTGTTAAATTGTAAGAAAGCGTCCCCTAGCGTATACGTTCAAGGCCTTATTATTATTATCTTTATGGTATAATATAGAGTAAGAATCGCTCTTTTAAACGAGCCCTCGTTTGTTGGATTCTGATCATCCAGTCCGGAGTTATTAACATTTAAATAAAGATAGATCTAACCTTCCCCCACCACGTTATTTTAGCATATAGGGGAAAATGGTTCTAACAAAAAAAAAATCTAAAATTTACTGAAGATTTTATGATGCTATTATTTATAGTACCCATTATGTAGGCAAAATTCTGTAAAAAATCTATTCTTATTTTCCATAGCAATTTCGCCACCTAGCGGCCGTTTTATAAACTTGGAAATAATTTCCAGCAATTTCTCATAGCCTCTATAGTTATAAATATTTTTTTTCTGTAAGCCCTACGGCTAATACTTTCCGAAATACTGCCGAGAGCTATTCTTAGTGGGACACCCGGTACAAGAAAAATTCAAGAGATCAATTTTGTTAAAAACGTATTGACAACCAAGAAAAAATGTTTTTTCGAAGCAAAATAGTGGTATCACTTAATTTAAGAAAGAAATTATGAATTTTTTTTAAAAACCTCTTATCTTAAAAACATATGAGAAATCACATCCTTAAACTTTTAGACCCACGGAGGGAACACCCTATTAGGCATTGTAGTAGTATGTATAGTAGGCAAAAACTGATTTTGCCTACGTTAAAATCAACATCAACTTCACAAAAATTGGATACAAATTGGTTTTGATTCTGCATATCGATTTTTACCCAATTTTAAAACGAAAATGATAATCTTTATGACTAATGTTATTATTGAGGCAATTGTTTTTTACGATTAAAGGTGACTTTACATGCGTCCGTAATGCATTGTCAGTCGTTCCGTCACTCCAATCCTGTTTAAGTACATCGCATATTGTATGAGCTATCATTTTTGAAATAAAACTAAAATTACGTGCTCACAATTATAGCGCACCTCTGTCCGTGCTTGAATGAAGACACAACAAAAGAGTGTATATTATATCTTTCTTTATGTTGTGTATACTTAAAAGTGTTTTTTACAAGGTCTGTACAGGGTGTCCCATTTTCGTGTGTTAAGTTTTCTCCCTTATGCGTATAAGGACAAAGATGAGATTTTCACATTACTGCGCTACTTTTTTATGAAACGATGCTGCACATAGCCCTTTGGTTCCTGAAATACAGCGCGAATTTGAAAATGTTGCTTTTTTCGAACCTCTTCGTATCTCGGTTATCTTATACTTATCGAAGAGGTCAACTGAGTCCTATAGTGTTTTTCACGTAGAATCCAGTGGCGCAACTAGTTTTCCGCTGGGAGCTGTCATTCTTGAAATATGACCCAAACTTATGTTTTTTTTTAAATGGGATACCCTGTCTATTATTGCTTTATTTTATTTGCCCCGTTATGAGCTTTCTCTAAAAATATAATATACTCTACTATAGTATACTTATAAACAAGGTAAAAAGTGCATTATTTAACTTTCGCATACGGTATATAACTATTAAACGCTGTATAACTCAATTCTATTAATGTAAATAGGTATTTTCACTTTCAAAATTTTACTGGTTTCGGTGGAATTCTGCTACATTTCTACCATATTCCCAAAAATCCTCACAAAATGTCAAGACTACTTACTTACTGTCATGACTCGCTGACGAGTATTTGACAAGCATCAAAAGATGGTTACGCAAGGCGTTTTCATTCTGAGCTTTTCTGTGACTGAAAAGCCCGGTACGTGATGTTATCTGTCTTCCGCACTCCAGACATTCAAAAATTTTATTAATATGTTGCCTCTTTACTTTTTGGTTGTCATTTTGTTAACTGAGTTTACAATTCTTCTCCATTGCGTTCTAATGTACGCTGCTACGTCAGTACTAGAACTACAATTAGATTCATTTTAGCATCTTGTTTCTCATGTCCTTGTAGAGACGTAATTTCATTTGGAAGTGCTATATGGTATGCATGTAAACTCATACTTGTAGAATGTAGAATGAGTCGACAAAATATCAAGAGATCACTTCTAATTGGCATTAAACGGCCTACTCAATTTTGATATCAAAAGAAAGAAGTCATGGGGGGGGGGTAATTACCGCGAGCTTAAAGATCTATTGTGTCCCTTTTTTTTGAGTTATAGCTCATCATACATGGGGATCTTCCTGTTATAAGGGGGACATTTCCCATCCTCACCTCAACAGATGTTTATCCTCCGAGTGAGAATCTACCTCCTACGAGTGTATACACCCTTCCACGGTTGGGGTTTAGACCTCCGTGCCCATCACAGTCCAGGGGCTTGTCTCCCGCTCAGGTACCCGTGAAGTGGAGGCTGGAGAATCTGTCTGCATTTACTCTCTTTCCTCTTTAATTTGGTCTCTCCTTAGACCTGATACCGGTGTTGTCCCGAATCTATAATAGAGGATGTGCTTATATTGCTTTCTCTATTGCCTCCTTGGATTTGAGGTCAATTACACCGCAAGGGTTAGTCGGTCCACTTCTACAGAGCCCCGCATGTAGAAGTAAGGAAGACGAGAATACAATGGGTTGTCCCCTAGTGCTCCAAGATGGCTCCAAGGTTGAGACTAGTAGAGGTTAGTCTTCTTTCTAGCCACGCATCTCTTTGACCTGGTCCTGCCATCATAGGATTTAGGTTTTTGGTGAGGTTCTCCTCTTGGCCCAAGCCGTGAAGCTGAGACCCCCCCCCACACCCTCTGCCCGTGATACATGACCACAGACAGTAGAGGGTGTCTGGTATGACGGACAGGGTAGTCCCATCTGGTATCATTATACGTCTTAGTGCAAGTGTTTTACGTTTGAAGAAATTTGGTTTTTCGGGTTTTTAGGCCATCGTCGCGTCGGTTAGAATTGCTTCCTAACGTTTCGCTAGCACGAGTGGCTAGCATCCTCAGAGGTGTGTTTGCTCCGATTGCTCACACTACACTGATTGCCCCCCCTTTTTCTGTACAGATTTGTATTCAGATATAGAACTCTCTATTGATTTCCTGTACTATGCCATTGTTGTTGCCATTCTGTTTTATATTTACTGAAACTTTGGTTAAAAACACTACAGTTTCGCAGGATATTCACGCTATTATATTACATAGCTCTTTCAACAGTAAATTTTTATCAAGGCCACCTAATGATCTTTGTCTGGTATTATACCGTTGAAACCACCATATATGCAATAAAATATAGCGCATATCTGCAAAACCGGTAAAAATTTAGGAACACTTTAAATGCAACAAATGTTCATTTTTTTAATTCTTCTTCTAAACGGTAAATAATATACAAGGTGTAGTATTTAAAAAAAATAGAGAAATAGCATTTTAAATATTGCGATTTTGGTGACGCCATAGAAAATACCATGTATAGGATAATGTATACAGGGTGTTTCAAAAAACATGTGACATCTCTCGTGGAGAGATTCCTCACGTAAAAATAAGATTTATTTTTCATATCAACATAGGTCTGATGCTGCTTTGTTTCATAGCTACAGGGTGTTAAAATCTTAAAATTTTATTTATTAAAATTTTCTTCCAAGTACTTTTAAAGCTTCAAATGAAATTTTGAGGGTAAAAGTTACTATAAATGGGACATATTTTAAGGCTAAAAAAGTGTCGCCATATTCACCAGGGACGTGCATATGGGTTATCACAAGAATATTTTTTTCCGAAAAAGCATGTAAGCCACTGATTTTCCTTCTTTTGTTAGGGAAATAGTGTAAGCAGTTTAATGCCGATTAAAAGTTGTCTCTTGATATTTTGTCGATTTCGGCCTCCTTGATGAGATAAACGCATTTTTTTTTTAGTTTGCCTGGATCCAAGTCTAACAGCAACCCTTAAAAAAATTTAATATAAAAACTTACGAAGGCTTTAAATAAGTACTCATTGATTCCTCATGAAAAAATATGAAAAAAAGTTCCTGTAAATATGGGTATGGAAATACATAGTTTTAGAGTAACAGGATGTTAAAACTTTTTAAAATTAGGTTTTTTGTAATTATCTTAAATATCATTATTTTTTTTATTTGAAATTGCTGTGGTTGGACTAATAGTAATAATAACTAATAGTAATAATATTTAATAATAAATTAGGTAAAATATATAATTTATTAATTTAATTTTTATTTTAATTTTATTAATTATGATTAATAAAATTGCGTTTATTTCATCAGGGAGGCCGAATTCAATATTTAATAATAAATTAGGTAAAATATATAATTTATTAATTTCATTTTTATTTTAATTTAATTAATTGTGATTAATAAAATTGCGTTTATCTCATCAGGGAGGCCGAATTCGACAAAATATCAAGAGACAACTTTTAATTGACAGTAAACGGCCTACACGATTTTGATCAAAAGAAAAAAGTCAGTAGCGCACATGTTTTTTTTGAAAAATATTCCAGTGATAACCCATATGCACGTCCCTGATGCAGTTATCGACACTTTTTGATTTCAATCCTCGGGTATTGATCCCCGAGGATTTCAATAATCAGATGATCATCCGAGGAAACCTCGGTCATAAAATTTTCTCTGTATAATATTTCGATCGAAACCTGAATAATACTCGCCGCTGGGTGTGAGTGATTTTGCTTGCTGTTTTTAACACACTGTTGCCATGTACTTGAATGAGTTAAATAATATTGTAATAAAAATAAATACTAATTATTTTAAACACTTTTTTAATAATTTCTAATATGTGGGAAATAAAATGTTCATAAGTTTTACTTTAAATTGTGCTCATTTTGTTTCTTTAACTCCGACTTTGAGGCTAATCTGGCAACCTTTCAGCACACTTTCAGGCCAAATGAAATCAAGTAATTCTAGGAAATACGTGCGGCTTTTTAAAAAGGGCACGTTTTTTATTGTTTATTTGTCGGCAGTCGGTCATTGAGATAAAAAATATATTTTGTTTTACTTTTTAATAGCGTACGTTCACCGAAAATAAACTGTAGTACCTAATAAATTGTAGTAGTATAGTATTGTGTTATTGTGCATATTATTTTGTGCGACAAGTTTTTGTGCGACATAATATCCAGTTTTAAAATTGAATTTACCAACTGTATTGTTTGGGCACAGCTTAACTAATAATCGAAAAAAAAAATTGTTAATGATGATTGTTTCGGATTTTCAACCTTTCTCTTGTGAGCCCGCCCTCATAATCGAAAAATATTAACTAATAAAATTTTACTTAAGGCCGAGCTTAAGGCTTACGAGTCAGCTGTCGCTTTAAAAACTGTTTGCAAAAAATGGAATAAAATATACAGCGATATTGTTATTGCTCTTGTTGGCAAATTCCGCAAATCATTCACTTTATATCTACGTTCTATCAACTAAATTTCGATTATACTTTCATCAGAATATAGTCTCCCAACGTACATCTACAAGCAAAGGTTTTTTTACAAGAAAACACGTAAATTGAAAATTAAAAATGCAAATAAAGCAAAATCTCCAAAGCCTTAACCCAAATAAACAACTGGTTTTGTCAAATGGGATTTTGAAAGTCGAAAACTGACGTATTATGAATTTTCAAATGTTTCAATTCTGAATTATTACACAGAAAAAACAACATTTTATTATTATATCAATGGTTAAAAAACTATAAATCTTAAAATATAAAGTATGGAAAAAAAATCGTTAGAATTTAAATAAATATTATAATTAATATATCCCACCTAATATCTAAACAAAACAAAACAAAAATAAGTAATGTATTTCTGTTCAAAAATGCAGGTTACTACTCTGAAAACCGACTATTATTGCGAGCGATATGCGAGCAAGTGAGTATTTTTCACTCGAGTGATCCCATTACTACATTAAACGGCCTACTCAATTTTGATATCAAACGAAAAAAGTCAGTGGCGCACATGTTTTTTTTTGGAAAATATTCCAGTGATAAAATGAGGGGGGGTACAATTTAAAAAAAAAACTTAAAACCTTAGCAAAACTTTTTTGGGACACCCTGTATACAACAAAATATTTATAGGATATGTACCAATATAAACCATGCAACATCTGTATAAACCTTTTTTTTCATATATTTGTCAACAAGAACGATATTGGATTTCCTCGCACTAATGGACCACATTCTGTATACCCTTGTGTCGTATTGTTTCTATTTATCAATCTAAAATTTTTCAAATATTTATTTTGTTTTACATTTTGATTTGCTACAAAAATAGACACACACACACAAACAAAACCAAATTTAATAATATTTATATTTAACAAGATAACAAAAATGTCAATGTACAAAATAAATTGCTATAAAATGTATTATTATCCTAGTGTTAACTAGAATTATTATGTAATATTGTACAATTCAAATTAATATTTACAACACATTATATCTACAGTTAAAACTTTAAAAACGAAATGCATGTACCGTATCTTTCCATACTTTAAAAATATTTATGAGAAATTTACATGCCCCATGTCTTATACCTAAGAAAAATACATTTTATTAACATTTGAAATGTTATTAACATAAAAAGAACAATAAAGGGTTCTTAAGGCAAGCCTATGTCAAATTATATCAAAATAATGAACAAAAAATATTTTAATAAATATAATAAATTAAAGAATTTGGACTAACAGTTATAACATCGATTTGTTTTACCCATCGAGTAATAATGTAAAAAGTAATGTACAGGGTAAGTCAACGATAGAGCAAAGTCCATTATCTCATTTGTTTCGAGGTTTACAAAAAAATGTCAAATACATAAATTTGAGATTTTTTTTTAATTTTAGGTAGTTGAAATTCATATATTTTGAACACTATGTAGCCACCTAACTGAAATATCTTTACATATATCTTTTTCTTCATCTCTATAAAACTGTCCTACCAAATTTTAGTAGTCCAACTTCAGAAACAATAGCATCACTGACAATTTTTTACCACATTGAAATCTAACAATAATTGAAATATTACAAAAACTATTAATTTTTGGTATATATTATTATACCGGGTGCGTCTCAAATGTGGCTCACCCCTATAACTTTTTTAATTTTTCAGATAAAACAACGATATTTGGTATGTTAGTATATGACATAAATTGGGATTGATTGACGTATTCAATTGTTTTCGGTCACTTCCGGTTTCACCGGAAATGACTACAACGTTTGATTTTTAAATGGCACCCTCGGTATTTTTTTACTTTATTCGATAGAAAATTACACTCTGAATCGAATGACATATCATATGTCAATTTTTGACATAGTCACTCAAAAACAAATTCTATTTTAAATTTCAATCTAGAGTGCCTTGGCTGGGTTAAAAACACTAATTTTTAATAAAGGAGCCTTGGAAAAATAGATTTGATCGTCTAATGTTTTTAATGTCTTGTCCTGGCCGGTTAAAAGATGCCCAAATCGTATTTTTAATCATATCTCAATTTTTTCAAATGGAACGAGGGTGGCTCTTAGCATATTTGGAAAAAGCATTTTTTTAAGTATAATTTGATACCACACACTTGGTATTTTGAGTCAAATTGTCGATATGAACCGCATGTTACCATTTCAAATAAACCATATGCCAAAATGTCAAAAGTTGACATATGATATGTCATTCGATTCAGAGTGTCATTTTCTATCGAATAAAGTAAAAAAATACCGAGGGTGCCATTTAAAAATCAAAAGTTGTAGTCATTTCCTGTAAAACCGGAAGTGACCGTAAACAATTGAATACGTCAATCAATCCCAATTTATGTCATATACTAACATACAAAATATCGCTGTTTTATCTGAAAAAATAAAAAAGTTATAGGGGGTAAGCCACTTTTGAGACGCATCCGATATATAAAAAAATTATAGAATTTTAAGCAGAATCTAAAAAATACGGTGTTGCATTTAAAAAAAAACATGCCACGCTTTTTTGAAGCACCCTGTATCAGGGTTGGCATGATTTAAATCAAATGATTTAAATCATGATTTAAATCGTGATTTAAATCAAAAAATTAATTTTATTGAAACTTTATAATAAATAACAAAATAACTGTAAAAGTTATAAAAATCTGTCCTAGAAAACTATAAAAAATATTTCTATAACAGATATAACAGATAATATATCGAAAAATAATTGTAAATTTTATTAAAGTAAATAAAAATAGCTATTCATCAATTTAAATGTTGAACCGATTTTTGAAGTAATTCGTGTGAATCCATAAGACCGCAAACACAGGGATTTATTTTAAAATTTATGTATAAGTGACAAAAATTCGCTGATCGAATAAATATCATTCGCAGACTAGTGCAAAACTAGGTTCTTCTGAGATAGAGACTATATCTTCATTCCCGAAAATCTATAATCGTTGTCAGAAAATGTTGTTATACAGGGTTGTTCACCACATACGACACGGAGTATTGTAGCTAAACGATGAGATTTTTACAAATTGTAAGTTTTGGGTTCGATGAAGGACTATTAGAGGTACAATTTAAAAATAATTTTACAAGATACAGAGTGTCCCAAATAAGTAAAAAATATCAAAGTTGTATTTTTTTAAATGGAACACCCTGTATATTACTACATTTTTAGTTTCTACGATTAAAATAAAGGTAAATTTGATTACGATTTATTATACTTAAACCTTACCGTTTTTGAAATATTTTCAATTTTGTAAAATTGCAGTAAAAATTTTAAGGCTTCATTTCTCCAAGGGTATCAAAGTTTTTAATACTAAATATTTACTGTAGTTTATTTACTGATCAGTTATTGTGTTGCAATAATAAAAATAATACTACCTTATACAGAGTGTCTAAAAATTTATTTTAAATAATTATTAGCTTCAAACGGCAATAACTTGTTTAATTTAAATGGAACACCCTGTATATTTTACGAGAATCAGATGCACAATTTAATTGTCTATCAAATTATATTATACCATTTTTTACCTATCTCTTTAAGTTTCCGTAGAAAATTTATTTTCTTGTAATTTAGAACTTATTTATCAATATACCCATGGACTATTGACATTTTAGATTATTATTAAAGATGTACCAAATTTTTAAAGAGTACAGATACTAATATTGTCGATATAATTCGTTTATTTCATTAAAAAATTAAAAAAAACTGTTTAAATATTTGTTAAAGAGGACCAATTAATATGATTCCAGTATTCAAACTACATTAACTGACTGTTTGCGTTGATTAATAATAATTGCTCCAAATACTAAAACACTGAATTTTGTATGGGCATTAGACAGTGTGATAAAAAGTAACACCTTAAAAATGATATTTCATTTTTTAATAAATGCTTATTTATAACAACAGAGACTTTAATTTGATAACTTATTATTATATTGATTTCTGACTCAAATCCACATTTATTTATAATAATTTATTAACGAACACAATTAAGTATGTAAGTAATTAGTATATGGGCAGAAATAATGGTGTTATATTTAATTAATGGTATACTCTTTTATAAAGATTTAAATTGTTTTCTTTTTGCATACAAATGGGCTAGTAATATTATCGTTTTGCTAAAAACGATAATATTACTAGTCTGTACATTTTGTACATTTGTTGCTTTAAAAACAATTAAAATGTCAATATTCCATGGATATATTGATAAATGAGGTCTAAATTATAAGAAAATGCATTTTCTACGAAAACTTGAAGGGATAGGTAAAAATGGTAATACAATTTGATAGACAATTTAATTGTGCATCTGATTCTCTAAAAATATACAGGGCATTCCATTTAAATTAAAGAAGTTATTGCCGTTTGAAGCTAATAATTATTTAAAATAAATTTTTAGACACTCTGTATAAGGTAGTATTATTTTTATTATTGCAACACAATAACTGATCAATAAATAAACTTCATTAAATATTTAGTATTAAAAACATTGATACCCTTGGAGAAATGAAGCTTTAAAATTTCACAAAATTGAAAATATTTCAAAAACGGTAAGGTTTAAGTATAATAAACCTTAATCAAATTTATCTTTATTTTAATCGTAGAAACTAAAAATGTAATAATATACAGGGTGTTCCATTTAAAAAAAATACAACTTTGATATTTTTTATTAATTTGGGACACTCTGTATCTTGTAAAAATATTTTTAAATTGTAGCTCTAATAGTCCTTCAACGAACCCCAAACTTACAATTTGTAAAAATCTCATCGTTTAGCTATAATACTCCGTGTCGTATGTGGTGAACAACCCTGTATATTTTTTTTTGAAACGTTGGTATGTTTCCAAATTCTTACCGACATTTTGATTTACAGTAAGTACTTTACACTTTGACATTAGATAATACTAATTTCATTCTCGACTTAAGACTATTTCCGAACAGTAGTGTATTGTTTTATTAAGAGTAGAAATTATACTTTTTTTGACGATGCTGTACATTTGAAGGACCATCCTAAAACTATTCCGACGTTACAAGGAGGCACAAAAAGTACATTTGTACTCCGGATAAAACAGTATTTTTTTAAAACATTACAAATGATTTTTTAATCAATTTCAAACATTGCAAATAATACAAACAGTAATCGAGAAACGATATGTACACTCGTTGAATTTGACACCTAATATCAGATTAATAATATATTATTTTTGTACTTTTGTGCTTAGGCGTAACAGTGCTTTACTTTTATGCCTAGCCGTTAAAATGACAAAAATTAATACTTTGAGACATTTGAAAAAAAATCATTTTGATCTGAAGCGAGCGACTTTTTTTGAGGAATATATTGGTGACCGATGTGGAAAAATGATACGCGCCGTAGAATTATCAATGTTATCGGTATCGCTCAGAGTTATACAGATTTAGCCATTTAGGATAGGACTTTAATTGGAAATAAGTGTTAGTCATTTAGAAATCCGATTTAAATATTTTTTTAATTAAAATCAAAAAAATCTGATTTAAATAAAAAAATCGGATTTTTTTGATTTTTTTAAAAAAAATCATGATTTTTTCCAACCCTGCCCTGTATACTGTACAATAATTTTAAAATGTGTATCATAATATTCCCTATAACTTATATATTTTTTTACAAAAAAAAATATTAAATTTTAACATTTTTTTGTAAACCTCGAAACAAATGAGATAATGGACTTTACTACTCTATCGTTGACTCACCCTGTACATATCGCACCTTCGATCATAAAGTAACCAAACCAAATTAATCATATTAACAAATAATTAGTGATGCGCCAGTTTATGATTAAAGGTGCGTTATGTAGATTTTGAAGTAATAATTGAACATTTATTTTTATTTTTTCACAAAAATTTTTACACCCTCTATTTTGGTAGTTGTACACCCTCTATCGTAGATTAATCGAGAATCTGCATTTTTCTGTTGGTTATCTTTTACCATTGTCGGAAAAAATTAAAATTTATTTAAACATTTAATTTTATTTAAGCCGTATAGCGTCTCGATTTGAGTGGCGTACCCACAGGATAACGGGGATATATCCCCCCAGAAGGTCCAAACGTCTAACCAAGTCATCAAACTTACCAACATAAAAGCGATAATAACTTCCAAATAAATAACTAATTTATTATTTATTTGGAAAGACTTCCAAGTAAATAATAAGTACTAAATATGCGAGTCGGCTAATATTTTAATAACTTATTCGATAAATAAGTAATGTATTGAAATTTTTAATGTAATACAGAATTTGTGTAAAACACATTTCTTAACAAAATAAACATTGAAAATTGTCACCAAAAAATACAAGGTGAAAATTTGGTTTGGGTTCCTTCAATTGATAGAATCATTTAATCAACAATCATTCAATTTTGCAACGATGCAAGTTTGCAAATTTCCAGAAGTCTTGTGTTTTTAAGCTTTTTGGTTTTAAGCTTAAGCTTCTTGGTTTTTCAAACATAAAAAAAGAGTTTTAAATTAAAAATTTTCCGAGATATTTTCCAAATGACACTTGAGGTCTATAATCAGCATATTAAAAAGTAAGCAAGGCCAGCAAAACAATGTCCATACACTTTCATTCCATTCATACTTTTCATCAAACCATACGGGAAAATGCCTAGGAAATTTCTTTGCCGATTTTTCCACTTTAGTCTCTAAATTTAATGAGGCCCATTCATTGGCCTACCAGAATTGGACTAAGATATAAAAAAAGAACCACCCAGCAAATCTTCATTATGAATAAACGATGAAACAAATATAAAAATAAAATACATAAAAAATAAATTTAAAAAAATAATTATTTCTTTTATCTTAGGCTGTAATATACTGGATCTTAAGGACAAATAGTTTTTTTATCCCCGTTTGGCGGGTGATTCCTTTCTCAATATCTCGGTTCAATTAAGATCGCCCGTCTTATCTTGAAACTTTCCACTTGAAAATCCTTTTTTTAAGATACCGCACACATAACCAACACAGTTCTCTACATTATTATTGTTCACAAGCACAGTAAACGGTCCGTTCATTGCAAAAAAAATAAACACCACTAAACTTTCCGATTCTCGTCATTCACGGCATAAATAATAAGCGGAAGGCGGTCGAAAGAGCGCTGGCAAGTGACGTCAATGCATGCGACTGTGTTTCTCTCTTCTTAAGTCAAATTCAACATAAAGTTGAAACGATTTAAGTCTTTCACTTAAATCATGGTAATCTGCAAGTTAAGTCAGTAAAATGACTTAAATTAATATTATTATATTGATTTGAGTCATTATTGATAAGTCCCTCAAGGTTATTACCCTGAAGTCAAGAAAACCGGAATTCAATTTAGTTACCTTTTTTTAAATGTTAATATTAGTTTTCTTGTATTACTAATTAGCGATTTTCTTACTATCATCATACTATTAATTATTTATTGTTGGTACAGATGAAACTAACACCACATAAAATAAAACGGTTAATCTTCAGAACAACTACAAACGCAAGAATATGCTTTTTTATAAAATTTAACCGATTTTGTAATACTTATTACCATTACAGAATTTTTTTACTGAGCTGATCGAATACATGTCTATACGCTCCATTAGTGGTGACGTCATATTGCGGAAGGTCAGTGTCGCAAAATCTAAACAAAGCATGAATTAACCCGTTTTTTTTTCTCGTTTATTATTATATTACTGTTTTCTTAAGGATAATTGTATTTTTCCAAGTAAGTATATTTAATTTTGAACCGTACCCGTGCACTTTATAGTTAATAAATTCTATAATACTATGGAAATTCGTGTTCTTTATTGTTTTAACATAACCTCATATTACTTATCCATATATGTATCCTTTTATGTAATTATACCTATAGTAAACGCTTATATACTTACTCAGAAAGACACAAATATCTTTTGAACAGAGTAATATAATATAAAATTAAGAAAAATTAGATTATCCCATTATATTCTTGCTTTGTTTGGATTTTGCGACACTGACCTTCTGCTACATGACGTCACACTAATGGAGCGTATTATGTGGTGAATGTGTTTTGATCATATATATATTAACTAATGTATATTGACTCCAAACTGCATTCTGTGAAGCCGAGCCGGTGAAATGGGTATATAAATCTTCGCTCAGTTAGTGGAGCACAAGCGTTGTGCGCAAGCGTGAATTTTTAATTATCGATCGGATAACTAAATCAATCAGAGCATAAGCTGTTCATTCGTACGACTTCGTACAGCTTCGCACGGCTTTCGTTCGCGCTTTTTTCAGCTGTTCGAATTTGAAATTCGTTCCGACAATTAATATAAATAATAATGTTAATAAATTCCATTAGTAGAATAAAGTTATTTTATCCTACTAGCTTATAAAATATCACTTTAAACGTGGATACAAAATGCTTAATATGATTGTAAATTAAATGACTTAGTGTTTTAAATAATTAAATGGTTACATAGTTTTACCACGGTTTTACTACGGATATACGGCGTGGTTTTAGTACATAAATTTAATTGTTAGATTTTAAATTAAAACTATAGATAGTAAAAATTAAAATGCAATTTTACTGTAATCACTTTATTTATTAATTTTAAAATCTGTAAACTAGAGGCAATATAAGGACACAGAACTTTACCAACTATGTACATTTACTTATAAAAAATGATATTTATTTAATACGTATGTACAAATGAGTTAGCATGAACAATTTATTATATACTTATGGAAAGCTATTCCAACAACCTTTTTCCTGTCGCACAAAAAAAACACAATTTTCTACTCATTTTTGTTTCAAAGAAATAAAAACACAAGTGAAGAGTGAAGCTCAAAATACACAAAAGCCGATGCGAACACAAAGACAGTTGAATAAGAAATGAGGATCGTGTTTGCGCTCCCGTTCGACCACGCGTTCCACAAGGCCAAGCTAAAACTAATCGATATTCGGAATTTTGGAGTTGCGCTATTGCGCCAGCGTTTTTCTAACAGACGAACTTATGTGAAATATACATGGACCGGTTATCTAGTTGTCTCTAACTCAGCTTCAACTCCAACACATTGCAGGGATAGGCGATAATCAGTATATATTTAATATGTATATGGTTTTGATACTATATAATATATCGATGGCATAAGCTAAGAGCTGGAGGATTTTAAGGTACTCTTCAATATATTCGTGATAAATTCCTTTCGTTTGTCTTTCGGGCGAAGACGGAGATGAAGTTTGAAAAGGAATGCGGCTGAAAATTATCATAAAAATATATACAAATCTGACTTTGTTTTTCTGATTTCTTTGTTTTGACAGTTTTGACAAGCAGTCAAAACTCATTTGTGCAACTTCGTGTAGACATATTTGTGCCATGTAGCAGCTGGACGCTTGACATTTATATACAGATATTCTATGATTTAAAAGGGTCGTTGTGAATAGAAAAAATGGGTTTGGTGTTTTTTTTGCTTGGTGAGTGCGGAAAACACCGCTAACACATAACCCAACATAATATTCAAATTGTTTACCAATGTTTTTTTGCAAATTTTCTTGTATTTTGTAGGTATAAGTGGTTAAAAAATAACAGAAAATAGCAAAAATCAGATGGTTTATTCAGTACTTAATAATTGTGAGAAATCTTAAAAAAATTAGATTTTTTGCGAAAACGGTATGTGACGGCTAAATTAAGGTTCTGATTTGTAATCTACGACTCCAAAATAAGGGGTATACAAATTTCTGTGAAAAAAATACGATTTCCGATTATTTACCGTTTATAAAACATACCAAAAATGTGTAAATTACAAGTTTACACGTTCATATTAGCCTCACTCAGTCACATAAACTATTATATGACACAAAATAGTTCGTTACAGGTACCGAGTTAAACTCTTCTTCAAGAAGTTTATCTTATTTAACCTAAGGATGCCTGCCTGATATCCTGTGACGTAATAATTACAACTGCCCAAGTTTGGATTGAACTGAACTTTGTTGATTGACTGCAAAGAATACTGATTGAACTTTGCGGTGGAGAATTTGATGTGACTCAAACCACCTTTTTGGCATGATTTCCGACAGGTGATTTCTGTATCCTAAAAAAATTACAAAAATTACAAAATTACAAAGTATCAATTAATGACGTTTTTCTTACTGGCGAGAGTTTATGTAAAAATATCGAGATAATTAATACAATTTTATTTATAATCACAACTATTAATTAAAAAAAATTATATAATATTTTATTTTCAAGTAAAAATGTCAAAATGTGTATTTTTTTGTTGTGATGTGTAAGCAATAAACCAATAAAACATAAGTAACGTTTTCAGTCAAACTTAGTCAAATGTTGTAAAAGAATGAAGTATAGCAGTTTATTGAATGTTTAAAGAGAAATAATCGAGATTTGGATAATCGGAATTAGGATTGATTGACGTATTCAATTGTTTTCGGTCACTTCCTGTTTCACCGGAAATGACTACAACTTGTGATTTTTAAATGGCACCCTCGTTATTTTGTCACTCTATTCGATAGAATATACACTCTGAATAGAATGACATATCATATGTCAACTGTTGAAATTTTCGAATATTGTTTATTTGAAATTGCAACATGCGATTCATAACGACAATTACCAAATGTGTGCTACCAAATATTCGTAAAAAAAGTTCATTTGAAAAAATTTAAATATGATTAAAAATACGATTTTTTAACTGGCATCTTTTAACTGGTCAGGACAAAACACTAAAAACATTAAACGATCAAATCTATTTTTCCAAAGCTCCTTGATTAAAAATTAGTGTTTTTAACCAGCCATGGCACTCTAGATTGAAAATTAAAATACAATTTAGTTTTAAGCAAAAATGTCAACAGTTGACATATGATATGCCATTCTATCCAGAGTGTATTCTATCGAATAAAGTAAAAAAATACCGAGGGTGCCATTAAAAAATCAGAAGTTGTAGTAATTTTCGGTGAAACAGGAAGTGGCCGAAAACAATTGAATACGTCAATCAATCCTAATTTATGTTCTATACAAACATACCAGTGGTGAGCCACTTTTGAGACGCACCCGGTATACAGGGTGTCCCAATATTCCGTGGACATAGAACTACTGCGTATTTTTGGAATCAAAAAAGTTCATTGGTCACAATTTTTAGAGAACATCAAACGTTAAAAACCTAACCTAACCTAACCTAACACATTTTTTAAAATACTTTAAGAACCAATATTCCGATTTGAATGAGATTTGGAGTGCCTATGTTTTACTAAGCGCTTTAACATTTGATTTTCACAAAAATCAAGAAAAGGTACGGGAAGCGTGAAAACTACCCCCACTCCTACGTTAATTTCAGTAGAAATATTTTCCTACTCTACCGACCACTGATTTATTTTTTTCGTAAATTAGTACTCCTAGTATTTACTAGACTAAAAATATATTAGTAAAAAAATGTATTTTTGTATAAAAAACAATATTATTAAAATAAACTAGATAAGAGTATTTTAACTTATTTTGTCTTTGCTTCTAGAATGAGCATTGTCTTTGTTTTCAGTTGACTTAATCCAACACGAATAAAAGTATTTAAAAATATTTGTTTCTGATTTTTTGGTGATTTCTAGATATTTTCTTGTATGTAATCCATAATGTGAATATTGTATTTTTTTTTCTTATTAGGAACACTTTACCATCATTTTGAAATTTATTTTACATGGGCGTATGTATACTATTCGTTCGGAAATAAATTTATTATTATTATAACGAAAAGACATATCTCTATCAAACAACTAAAAATAAATTATTTATTAGAATTTACACTCAATTTATCTTCAGAACGTGTCCTCAAGGTCTCCGTTTAAGTGTTAATACAAAAACACTTAAAAAATTTAAGACTTTACATTTATTGGCCAAATAAAGTAAGTGATTTTCTTTAAATTGCTCTTCTGAAAACTAGCAAAAATCGAGATATGCCTTTTCGTCATAAAGCCGACGATATGCCAAAAAATGTCAAAAATTGACATATGATATGTCGTTCATACTAACATATCAAATCCCGTTTTTTATCTGAAAAAATAAAAAAGTTGAGGGGTGAGCAACTTTTGAGATGCACCAAGTATAGAAAATATTGCAAGATTATTGTTAGAAATTGATATTTTTCAATTAATTTTGATAAAATGGTGTCTCAATTATAACAATTTATGGATATGTACAAATTTAAAGGTTCAAAGAATTTTTATTTCTAAAAAACTTACAAATTTGTAATCTAAAAAAACCAAACCATATTTTTCTACTGCTTCACTATAAGTATCAATATCACAGACGGGTTCAGTTTTTGGCTCATCTTTTCTAACCAATTTTGTTTTGGATAATACCTAAAAATAAATTTAATAACAAATTAAAACCAGTAAAAATTTGACAAGTTTATAAAAATATGGCATTGACAGGTATTACTATGTTGGATTTCCTAATTCTCTTAATTTAAATAAGTTTATGTATATCTTTTATGTTTTTATTATTTTTATTTGTTTGACTTTATCATTAGTAATAATTACATTTCCATCTGTTTTTATCTGTACGTCCCCGGATCGTCATTTATAAAAGAAAAAACTTTTTTAGTGAAACTTCTTTACGCGCGATGGTAGTAAAAATTCAAGCGTTCAATCAAAATTCAATCAAAAATTCGTGACATACCACGGCCTTGACACGACATGACCTTGACCACGCCTTGACGCACGAGCTAACGAGAAAAAAAGTGGTAAGGATAGCGCAAACACCAAAAACATTTGATTTAAAGCTAAGAAAAGCATTATAATAAATTTGATACTGTACCTGGGTACCAATATCCTCTGGTTGTGTGGTAGAAAGTGAATTTTCATGCATATTTTCATCGGTAGGTTTGTAGCTTCTGAATAATGGTCTAGGTAAAGCATTTAGCTCATTTAGCTCAGAATTAGAATTATTAGAGTTAAGCAACTGGCATTTTCATTGGAGGACATCGTCATATTTATTTCAAACCAATATAATCAACGAGAATATTCGTATAATTTAACAAAATTACTCTAAACCAATATATTTATAAAGTAACTTAACTAATCGAAAAAAGTTAGGGATGTTGTAAATTTTCTGTGAAAAAAAATTTCGAAAAAAATTGTATAACGTACATTTACTGCCAGCTCTTTCAGAAACGAAACACAATTGTTTTTACTGAAAAAATTTTTAATTAAATTTTACAGGCATTTTTTCTCTAATAATGTAAGAATGATAATATCCAAAAAGAAAAAAAAACTATTAATAGCGAGTAATTCTACCTCTATTGGCTATTATTGCTTCAACTCGGCGAGGCATACTTAAAATTAAATGATCCAAGGCATTTTGATCGAAGGTATCCCATAAATATGGAAGAACTCGCCTCAGTGACCTAACGTCCTGAACAGGAGGTTCATGGGCAATTAGTGCTTTTCCGAGCATGTCCCAAGCATGTTCGATACAGTTTAAATCTGGAGAGAGCGGGGGTAAAGGCAAATGATTAATTTCATTAAGTGCTAGACGTTCTTGTACTCTCCCTGGTCTATGCGGGCGAGGTTATCATCTAGAAATCTGAAATTGGGTTCCAAATTCCAGAGACAATAATTTACCATGTTATCAATGATGTCGTCAGCATAAATTTCACCTCTCATTGTACCTTCACAGACATGTAAATCCCTTCGACCTCCATAGAAAATTCAACCCCAGACCATTACACCTCCAACTCCAAAGGGATGCACTTGAACATATCGGTCGTTAAGTCTTGTATTTCTTGGTCTCCACACACGAACTATACGTCTGTCTGTACGAAGACAAAAGCGGCTTTCAGCGCTGAACATCACAGTATGCCACTCATCCTTCCAGTTAACTCTTTCATTACACCAGAGCAAAAGGTGAGCTTTATGGCCTCAACCTGACTCTCGCGGTCAACGGAGGGCGTCTTATAGGCCTATAGCAATGTAAACCTGCTTTTTTTAATCGATTTAAAACCGTCCGAGGGATAATACGTACTGTGCAGGCAGCGAAAAGGTCCTGGCTGAGCAACGTGCAGTTTCTTGCAGTATCCATCCTAGCTCCTCTCAGTAAGCTTCGGTCCTTCCTAGCATTTGTCGACCTTGGTCTACCCTCCCTCCATGACAGATCCAGTCTCATTAAGTCGGGTTTTAAGTCTAGAAATTACACTTTAGGTAACTTTAAATCGATCAGCCACATCGATCTGTCGCGCACCGCCAAGCCAATCCAATGGCTTGATTTGCTTCCTCTACTGTTAAATGACGTCTGTTCATATTATCGATGACAGAATATCCACAGTATCGCAAACTGCCGCACGGTGGGGTATTAGCATGAAAAAGGTGATCGAAATTCGAAAAAGCAAATGTGTTTAAGATTTACCAAAAAAAGATAAATGATAAGTTAAATCATCTCTGCCATGAATGCCGTTGCTATAGGTGTGTTTAGTTGCATTCATTTGTTTCAACGAAACGTCAAAGTTGTTACTTCTCGCAGATAAGAGGTAAATGGCTAAATTTTATGTTTAAAATTATAAAAATTATAAATTGTTGTTGTTCTTGTGCTCTTTTTACGTTTATATTATTGTTTTGATTGAAAATGGCTCAGCAAGCTGCAGGTATGTATTCTACAAAAACGTATTATTTATTTTGATATTCTCTATACTAACGATTTTTTTGCAACTAAAAGTTAGGCGTTCAGAAAATTTTATTAAATTTGTGACATTTTTATTATACTTAGAGATTTAGTTGCGCATTTCGAAGAATTCAGCATATTGTCTATATACGTTTTACTTAGTAAACATTGGGCTTTCATACAGTAAAATAAAATACTGCGACTTTTTGCGACTTTGCTGATAAAATGAGAAAAACATTCTTGGTTTCCTCTAATTTGCCAATCAGTGATATACTAATGCGAGGTGTAAACCGTGATGGCATTGTTGTGTACAAAGCGATCGCATTAGTGCCATTAGCAGTATAGCACAATTTGGCATTAGTAGCGACTTTAGTGGTATGGGCATTGCACGCGGATCAGTCGTAGCATTAGTAGTATTAGTTGTGATATTACTACTGGCATTAGTGGCATTGGCCGTGGAAACACTGGAACTGTGATTTTTCTTTCTTTTTTTAGAATCGACGAATTATCCTTTATTTTGTTCATATTATTTCCTCTTTAATTGAAAATAGCAATAATTTATATAAGGTCTACATAAAAAAATTTCGATCAACTATCTGTGTCAAATACCCCACTGTGTGCCGCTTAGCAACACGCAAGCACAAGTTCTATTCTAAATAAAAATTAAATGTACATTTTTGATGATAGTGCTTTTTATTTGTTTGGGTATAATTTTTTATGTTTACAAACAGTATTTTTTTAAACACAAACGAGATAGGTTTTAATAGTTATAACACTTTTTCTGAAAATTCTTCTTCTTAGCGAAAACACAATATCCTTAACTTTTTTCGATGCTCCAAACAGCATTCTGTGAAGCCGAGCCGGTGAAATGGGTTTATAAATCTTCTGAAGGAATTTGCATAAGTCGCTTAGTTAGGCGTGCTCAAGCGTCGTGCAGAAGCCTGGATTTTGAGTTATCGATCGGATAACTAGACCAATAAGAGACTAGACGTTAGCATCAGGTGTTTATTCGTACATTTTTTTTATTATTAACATTTCGAGAAAAATGCATTCTTTATAAAAAAATGCTTGTTCTATAATGCTTGTTCTTGTGCTACATTTATATCCCATTTATAAAAATATGGTTAAATGTTTTCCTGAAGTCGTAAAAATCAAAATAGTTTCTATGGTAATATAATTCCTTTTTCTTCTTTGATGGATGGTTACTATGATTTTTTTATTGACGTGAGATTTTTTGCTGTTTTAAAATGCTTAAAGGCACAAAATGATGGTACTTTAACAACAGTGAAAAATATGACAATAATCAATATTAATGCACTCAGATGCAAAAAAAACGCAACGGAAAAATTTTTAGTCAGATTTAAAGTGTTATATTTTTGTTATTTTTAGCCCTATTTTCATGAATTTTTTAGCAAGCTGCATATAATTATATGAACATTAATTCGTAAACTCAGTTTTTTATAATCTTTAATATTTGGCATATTATACAGGGTTAATCGAGGCGTTGTTTTTTAACTTAAATTTAAAACACCCTGTGCAATAATTTCGTGTGTAAATTTTTCGAAAATATAATTTTACGGTCAAAACTATGAGTCCTGAACATTTTGTTTTTGATTCAATACATAGTTTGGTTAATTTTTAAGAGCGAAATGAATTGATCACGATCAATTTGCAATTTTTCAATTATCATTATTTTTTGATGTATTTTTTTAATACGACGGGATGGTTTTGATGACTATTGTCGTAACGTCATATTGCGCTGCATTGGATACTCTATACTAAATTTAAATAACGTTAAAAACTAACGATATAGTCGGGTTTTAATAAACATTCATAACGATAACAAAACTAAGGATATTAAAGAAAAAATATGTAATACTCAAGTACACAAACAGAAAACAAAAATTGTAAAAAATACCCTAATACTTTGTATTACCTCCCTTGGTTGCTATAACAGTCTGTAGATGTCCGTTCATACTGTGATTGAGGCTGCATATACCATATTGCTTTATGTTTTACAATTCTTTTTTAAGGACCATGTGAAGTTCATTTAATGAAGCTGGTAACGCTTCGCGACCTTTAACCCTTTTGCCAAACATTTCCCAAACGTCGAACATGATGGGCAGTTCATAGTAGTGTATAGTTCACAATAATCACCAAAGCTGCCTGTCATATTCAAAAATAACTTCAAAAAGAAATGATAATTGAAAAAAATTCCAAATTGTTGGTGGCAAGTTCATTTCGATCTTAAAAATTAACCAAAGTATGTATTGACATGATCCAAAAAAACAAAATGCTCCGGAGACATGGTTCTGACCGTAAAATTATAATTTAGGAAAATTGACACGCGAAATTATTGCACAGGGTGTTTTAAAGTTAGGGTAAAAAAACAACCCCTCGAGTAAACCTGTATAATATGCCAAATACTAAAGTTTATAAAAAAACTGAGTATAAGAATTAAAGTTGATATAATTATATACAGCTTGCTAAAAAAATCATAAAAATAGGGCTAAAAATAACAAAAATATAACACTTTAACTTGACCAAAATTTTCTCCATTGCGTTTTTTTGCATCTGAGTGTATAATAACCATCTATCAAAGAGTTAAAAAGAAACGATATTATCATAGAAACGTGTTTTGATTTGTAGGACTTTTCAACGACCTTTTCATTTTGGTTTTCACATTATTTTATTTTTCTCTAAAACGGCATAAAAATTTGAAAAAGTATAAACGGGATTAACCGTTTTAGAACAATCAAAATGTTAATCATAAGAAAGTTTCTCTTCTTAGACAAACCGGAGGCATACATTATTAATTATTTTTCCCTTCAAATATATTTTACTCACAAATTTCGCATAGTGCCTCTTTTTACTGTCAATCTTATAAAACAGTCTTTGATTAAATTGTACTACAACTTCTCCAGTCTTCGTACAGTGCAGAACAGCATTCAACCAATCGCTGAAAGACAGTCCGGAAATTCCCGACGATGCTGTAGTCAACGTTTCTGTTTCCGTCAGGGCATCTCTGAGAGTTTTAATATATGTATGAATAGGTGCTAAAAATGAATTTATCATCTCTTAATTAACCAATGGACAAAATTATTGGCTTCATTTTAGTCCAGGAGACAGTGAATTTTTTTTGTATTTATTTTCGCAGTCGGTGAATATGAAATAGTTTGTTCGGATCCAAGATTATATATACTTACGTGGATGCATATGGAACGCCATACGATTAGGATTAAAAATGATGTTTCCAACGTTATGACATGCCATTTTCAAACCATCTTTATTGCACTTATGAAACATTCAGTAGGTTTGTCTATCCCGAGGACCTTACTTTGTGCATGCGCATTCTAAATTGTACGTATTTACAAAATAATCACAATTTTATACGATTTAAAAAGTATAAAGCATACATCGTTATGGAAACCAACTTTTCATTGTCATCATATTGTCATAATATTGTCATAATATTGTCTTTCTTCTTATCGTCCTAATCCATAGATAAAGGAAATAAATTTAGATTGGAATGCCCGTCAAAATATATAGTTTTGGGTCGCGACCGTTGTACGCGATCTAGCGCTGCTATAGCGGTTGCTATGATTCCTATTTAGGTTGCTAAGAACAGTCGCAAATAAGAACAGAAATAATTTTCTCTTGTCAAAGCCAGAATCTTCAAAAATTATAAGAAGTGTTTAAAGTGTCCATTTTCAAAGTAATTATTGCTATCTTGTGAGTTTATTTTAAATTTTATTTACTCAAACCCGTGATAATTGTGAAAAAGTAGAATTAAAAATTTAAAAAGCTGTGTTGTGAACTGTGAACTGCAAAAACCACCGTGTATCGTGGCATAATGTCGGTTTCCAATGTTTCTTAGGTATTTGATACATGTCCTTATATAAATAATGTTTCTTGTATACAACACACTGTATTTTATTTATAAAATTAAAAGAAAATAATAAATTTGAATAAACAATATTTGGCGACATAATTCCGGAAAAAGCCGAACCACTCTGAAATTATCAAAAGCTTTGGGTCGCGACCGTTGCAAGAATAGCGCCAAATAGTATTTACATTGTCCTTATGGGCACTTTCCAATCTAAACTTGTTTCATTTATCTATGGTCCCAATGTTATTTCCATGATGTAAAGGCACTTGTTTTTTGCGTTTTTATTTTAAAAATTTTATTAATCACTCTTTTATCCATCGTTTATATATAGTAAAGGATACTTGTATATATAGTTCTATTTTTCGTTGAACTTTTTAAATACTCGTAAAAATAACTAGAAAGTGTTTGATGTGTGGAAGTTCTAATATAAAGGACCCCAAATTATCTTTTGATAGGCAAGCAAATTATTCAGTTGTACTTTTATTTATATTAAATTACACTTATACTTTCTGATTAGATTTCCTAAGAATATTGATATTCGTTCGGAGTGGCTAAATGTATTTTTTATATAATTTTATTTTTCAGACAGTAAACATTCTATTTCATGTTCAAATATATGCATTGTACAAATATGCATTTTTAAAATTAATATTCAAATTTAGCGCGTGGATGATAGTTGATAGTAGATAGCGACAATAGATAGAGTAGAAATACCGCGTGTACAACAAAAGAAGAAGATAAATGTAAGTCGTTGATATGTTTGCGACAGTTTCCATAGTTACTTACGTATCCGCGTAAGTATATAAAATGAAAATTTGTGAGTCTGGCTAAAGACTCACTAATAGAACTATTTTTATCGCCGGAAAAAAAGTGCAGTATATTAGTACTTTCTAACGCATTTTCCGCCCCAACCCATCGGAAATTTGCTTAAAACAACATACCGAATAATTGTTCTATCGGTGTTTGCTGACTGAGAAAATAAGTACCGAAAATCTTCACTGTCCCCCTGGGGCGCTATTCTGTACAATCGTCGGTATCGGTAAGTTACCGACAACAATCGGTACGTACGGCCAATGAGCGTCGAAGTTGTGGTCATATATAGGACATATAGCTGTCATAAATAGGACATATAGCAAATTTGTACCGACGACTCTCGGTATCTCTACCGTGAGGTTAACAAGAGCACGGTAGAGATACCGATCCTCGTCGGTACAAATTTGCGATATCTGTCATAGGGCCGATCGATAACTATGACAACAACAATCAACACATGTTTACTATATACAAATACGTACCGATAGCTGTCGGTAATTTACCGATACCGACGATTGTAAGGGGCGCTATTCTGTAAAATCGTCGGTATCGGTAAGTTACGACAGCTCTCGATACGTATTTGTATATAGTAAAAATGTGTTATTGTTGTTGCCATAGTTACCGATCGGTCCTATGGCAGATATCGCAAATTTGTACCGACGAAAATCGGTATCTCTACCGTGCCCTTGTCAACCTCACGGTAGAGATACCGAGAGTCGTCGGTACAAATTTGAGATATCTGTCATAGGGCCGATCAGTAACTATGACAACAACAATCAACACATGTTTACTATATACAAATACGTACCGATAGCTGTCAGTAATTTACCGATACCGACGATTGTAAGGGGCGCTATTCTGTAAAATCGTCGGTATCGGTAAGTTACGACAGCTCTCGATACGTATTTGTATATAGTAAAAATGTGTTATTGTTGTTGCCATAGTTACCGATCGGTCCTATGGCAGATATCGCAAATTTGTACCGACGAAAATCGGTATCTCTACCGTGCCCTTGTCAACCTCACGGTAGAGATACCGAGAGTCGTCGGTACAAATTTGAGATATCTGTCATAGGGCCGATCGGTAACTATGACAACAACAATCAACACGACGCGTCATGAGCGTCGTGTTGATTGTTGTTGTCATAGTTACCGATCGGCCCTATGGCAGATATCGCAAATTTGTACTAACGAAAATCGGTACCTCTACCGTGCCCTTGGTAACCTCACGGTAGAGGAACCAAGAATCGTCGGTACAAATTTGCGATATCTGCCATAGGACCGATCGGTAACTATGACAGCAACAGTTAACACATTTTTACTATATACAAATACGTATCGAGACTGTCGTAACTTACCGATACCGACGATTGTCGATGCCGTACATGAATGTACAGAATGTATAGCGCCCCTAGACTATTTATAATTTCGAAAAAAAAAGAAAAATATTTGTTCTAAGAAAAACTTACGAAATCCGGACAATCTTGATTCTCCCTCTGCAAAAACGGTGCAAGGCCAGAGCGACATCCAAGTGCCTTCTGTAATGCCGCTCTTCTTAACAGTGTTGATTTTTAACTTCTTGTACAGATCCCAGTAGGACAAATATCTGTCGCTGGAAGCGGTACATAACCATCTGTTGCCACCGTTTAAATGGTTTAGTGAAATAACTATAAAAAAATATGTTGCCCTAAATTATAATCTACTCCACCAACTGAGAATATGATACAATTCATATTTATACCAATAGATCCTGTAAAGCTCAAGTTTTTACGATACTAGTTGTGATGTAATGTTTAGTGTTTAGTTGGTATTAGGACTCTTATAAAAGAATTATCTGTATACAGGGTGGCCGAGGGTGACCAGTAACTTACTACTATAGCCTTAGTTGGCCGAAAGTTAAGTAATTTGAAAGAAAAAGTATATATGAATGATGCTACCTCAATAAATGGGAGTAACTTCATATTATAGTTTGGGAGTTATTCATATTATAGTTTGAATCACGAAAGCAATTTTTTACAACAAAATTTAACTTTTTATTAAAACTATTATTTTTTTCAAAATATTTAATAAAACATATAAGAACTAGATAGATCTTTAACTAACAAACGGACTACCATCAGGTATTTTAACTTCCACCGCGATAATCTGCTTATAATGGTTAAAAATTTCGATTTTTTCACCTAGATGGCTAAATATTAGCATACTTGTGTAAAATTAAAAAAGAAACAACGATTTCTTACTATAAATGTCAAATTTGTCAGATACTCAAGAGCAACGGGTTAAAGTTTATTATGTAATTTTTAATATAATTCGTACAATAATAATAATAATAATATAGTGCAGTTAATAACATCGTTACAGGCAAGGGGTTATTTACAGTCAATTCGAAAGACTGGCAGGCGCATATAACAAGTATCGAACAGATAGATATATCTAGCGAGATAACAGGTGTGGGAAGGAATTAGTGAGGGATGTAGATTAGTGATGGGAACTCTGTAACTAAATAGCGATCGGTAGCGATGAAGAATACTGACTTTAGCCGTAGAAACTAAACGGCAAGCGACAGTATTCTTGATCGCTACCGATCGCTATTTAGTTACAGAGCTCCACCCCAGCCTTCCCGTATACAATGCGTAGTGGAATATATCATATCAAATGGAAGGACGTTTACGAATAAAAATCAGAAACATCGCAAATACATTACGTCAAAAACACCGTACATTAAATATCTTAACGCTGAATGCCATAAAACAAAGTTCGTTAGGATCATTATGCATTATCAAATACAACTTGATTAAAAGAAAATAGTAAATTGTGGATAATAATACTTTCATATCCAACCTTTGCGCTTTATGGAAGACAGCAAACCCTACATCCAAAATCCACCTATAGTTCGGCAGGTGGAAACGTTCTGGGAAAAAATCTATGAGGCTGCAAAACCGCTTCGGTCGGACACTCCAGCGGACATTTCCAGTCTGACATTTCCAAGACTACTGCGCTGACATGATACCAAACGAAGTATAGTACACAGATCACTCCGGCGGAAGCTCACAAATAATGGGATTTAGTATAACAAGGCACTATGAATTTTTGAGCTCCTGTCCTAGACGGATTTAACAACTTCTGGTGAAAAAAAATCCCAGTACCCACGCATATCGCACCAAAATACTTAATATTCTTGGCTGAATGGGAGCCTACCAATTCCCGAGTGGTTTGTGGAAGGATGACTAGGTTTGGTCGAACAACACTATTTCCAAAAAAGGAAATTTTCGCGCCACGAAGAATTACAGACCAATAGGCATGTTTCATGTTTTTCAATTTCCACGCAATTATGCAGATTTCAACCTAATTAGTGCTTGCTACTGAGCCTTTTTTATATAAAACTTAATATTATGCCAAAAATGGGGCAAAAGTTTGAATTTCACACTTACGCGCGCTGTGATGACGTATGTAGCCCTCACCAATATGATAGGCTGGTTTTCGTCTCAAAATAAACTTGGTGAATTTTATGATGTTGGCAGCATTGCTGTTTATTCAATGTCAAAATGACATTGTTTACAATTGTTTACTTTTTATTTTAAATTAAATTTGCATTTAAACTATTTCCAATAATGCTAAAAAATTAATTTTCTATTGTTGGATAACATTTACCAGTAACTATAATAAAATGTTTTTGTACGCGCCGAAAAAAGATGCAAAATCGTAATGTTGTTTTTTTCAGAAAACTTCTCTTAAGGTATGAATGTGATTTCAAAACATTTCAAAGTGAGTTTATATTATGTTTGATTTGTTAAATAATTAATGGCCTGTTTTTTACATATGGAAGAAGGTGGGGAAAAATTAATTTGAAAAAAATGTAATCCCTGATAACTAAGATTAATAATAGTATTTCCGGAAAATCACAGTATTCACAGTTATGTTATTATGAAAAGTACGTCTACTATCTGACCAAGAAAAGTTAGAGAAGATGAACAAGGCAATTAGAAAAATTCTGTTGGCACCAAGAATATTAATAAATACGTTCATGGTTAAGTTATTTCAGAAGACTATTAATAAAATTCATTGTATAGATAAAATAAGGCTCTAATGCAGTGCCTTTTTACATAAAATCAAGTAAATATTTTATTTTAAAGTTTTGTTATTAAATGTATTAATATGTGATCAATAATGTTTATTATACAGGGTTGTTCACCACATACGACACGGAGTATTGTAGCTAAACGATGAGATTTTTACAAATTGTAAGTTTTGGGTTCGATGAAGGACTATTAGAGGTACAATATAAAAATAATTTTACAAGTTACAGAGTGTCCCAATAAGTAAAAAATATCAAAGTTGTATTTTTTTAAATGGAACACCCTGTATATTATTACATTTTTAGTTTCTACGATTAAAATAAAAGTAAATTTGATTAAGATTTATTATACTTAAACCTTACCGTTTTTGAAATATTTTCAATTTTGTGAAATTGCAGTAAAAATTTTAAGGCTTCATTTCTCCAAGGGTATCAAAGTTTTTAATACTAAATATTTACTGAAGTTTATTTACTGATCAGTTATTGTGTTGCAATAATAAAAATAATACCACCTTATACAGAGTGTCTAAAAATTTATTTTAAATAATTATTAGCTTCAAACGCCAATAACTTGTTTAATTTAAATGGAACACCCTGTATATTTTACGAGAAGTTTCCGTAGAAAATGCATTTTCTTGTAATTTAGAACTTATTTATCAATATACCCATGGACTATTGACATTTTAGATTATTTTTAAAGATGTACCAAATTTTTAAAGAGTACAGATACTAATATTGTCGATATAATTCGTTTATTTCATTAAAAAATAAAAAAAAACTGTTTAAATATTTGTTAAAGAGGATCAGTTAATATGATTCCAGTATTCAAACAACATTAACTGACTGTTTGCTTTGATTAATAATAATTGCTCCAAATACTAAAAAACTGAATTTTGTATGGGCATTAGACAGTGTGATAAAAAGTAACACCTTAAAAATGATATTTCATTTTTTAATAAATGCTTATTTATAACTACAGAGACTTTAATTTGATAACTTATTATTATATTGATTTCTGACTCAAATCCACATTTATTTATAATAATTTAATAACGAACACAATTAAGTATGTAATTAATTAGTATATGGGCGCAAATAATGGTGTTATATTTAATTAATGGTATACTCTTTTATAAAGATTTAAATAGTTTTCTTTTTGCATACAAATGGGCTAGTAATATTATCGTTTTGCTAAAAACGATAATATTACTAGTCTGTACATTTTGTACATTTGTTGCTTTAAAAACAATCTAAAATGTCAATATTCCATTGATATATTGATAAATGAGGTCTAAATTATAAGAAAATGCATTTTATACGAAAACTTGAAGGGATAGGTAAAAAATGGTATAATACAATTTGATAGACAATTTAATTGTGCATCTGATTCTCCTAAAATATACAGGGCATTCCATTTAAATTAAAGAAGTTATTGCCGTTTGAAGCTAATAATTATTTAAAATAAATTTTTAGACACTCTGTATAAGCCTTGTTTATATATTCTTAAAGTTGGTCAACCTCTCGACAAAATGTGCTGCCTCTGGCGAACAAATCGCAAAGCTTTAAAAGAATGAAGCATGTGATTAGGGGCGGAGTCAAAAATATCGATTATTTGCGGTATTTCCCTCAGAGTAATGTAATAATATAGCTCGGATTTTTGCGAACTATAATAGGGCTCAGCTGATTAAGAAATTTAAACAAAACAATTATATCATTGTTGATTTTCGATTATTTTTACTGTTATTTTAAGGATTCTAAACCGTATTTAACAAAGAAATAACAATTTTCAATATGTTGGTACATTAACGCTAATTACTGGTAATTATTAATATTTAAAAAAAGTTACATACACTTACTTTATTTCGATTTGACCCAGGGCTATAAAATTTTATTTCATTCTTCGATCATTTTATTCTAAATTGAGGTTTTACGTTTTTAAGATAATTTTTTTTGAAAACAAAACGTTTATACATTCTTGATTAATTTTTTCCTTAATTAAAAATAAAACTTGGCACTTGTTTCAATAATATTATTTGACATTTAAATAAATATTATGTACTTAATACACCATTTAAATCTTTATTACACGAAATAAATCTTTCTTAGCGTAAAACATGGTCAGAGTCAAGTTTGCTTTAACTTTGTACCATATAAAAAAAACGGCGTCCAGTCGGCAGGGAAATGACGATCGACGACATTTCCCACATAAATTTACATATAAAATGACAGCGATCTTCATTTCATAGCCATCGCTGACGCCGTTTATTTTCGATCAAGAATTATAAAAACTGAAAATATCATTATGTTTTAACTCACAAAGCCCGTTAAACCATAAAACTTTCTAGTATATCCACTTTTATTAGGAGTAAAAATGACCCTTTTCGTGGCGAGACTGTAGGTTTGACATACAGCCGAAGCACAAAAGTCATTTTTACTCCGAATAGAACATGCTATTTTTTCAAACGTCACAAATAATGTTTTAAACAATTTCAAACGTTCCAAATAATATAAAAATATTTAAAACTCATACCTTGTAAGTAATTATCATGATACAAAAAAAACAAGGTATGATATTGCGCAGGTTGGTCACCACGTCACAGGTGATAAACGGCAATATTGGTCGGCAAGCTCCACGCGCCAATTTCAAATTTTCAAACAGATGACACATAATAAATGTGTATAATGTGTCATAACTTTTCAAATGTCCAGCTCGATGATTTTACATAACTTTAGGGGTTATTTAATTCTTCCCTATTTTAGGTCTTTTTTTATTAGTGGCAATTGAACAATACGGATATTTTGTTGTATGGCATATGACGTCACAGGCGATATGCGCAAACTGAACGAAATTGGAGACGCTATCGACCATACCTTGTTTTCAAGTTTTCTTTGTACCATGAGTAATTATATATCGAGAAACTATGGTTACGGCTCGTTGAATTTGAGACTTATGTCATTTTAATAATATATTTTCATACTTTTATGCTTAGGCGTAAAGTGCTTTACTTTTATGCCTAGGCGTTAAAATGACTTTTTTATATTGTCAATCACGTCGCAAAAATTAATACTTTTGTGACGTTTGAAAAAAAAATAATATTTTGAAACTAACTGGTATATTTTTCTGCCACAACAAAGTTATTATACAGTGATAAATGATAAGATCATATTGAAATACGCTACTGGGTAAAAAAAATTGGCTAAATTTTATCAATAATACTCCATTTCAAAAGTTATTTTCCAAAATAATTAATATTTTTTAATAATTGATTGCAATTAATATTATTTGACTAGTTTAATTTGATTAATTAATAAGACTAGATTAATTTCATTTAAAATAAATTTGATCAGATTTTTTTCGTATATTCAACTACCAGAAAAGTAGAAGGAAGATTATAATGTATCTATCACAATATTTAAAAGAACTACTACAATAATTATTAGAAGAAAAACAAAAAGAAAAAAATACCCAAATACCTTCACCTTCTACTCAACTACAAAATAAATGAATATAATCTCTTACAAGAACACTACACAAACTACTTCTTGTATTCTACACTAAACAAATTATCAAACTTATTAATTAATCAAACATAAAGAAAAATTAACCAAATTACCCCTTCACCTACTACTTAACTTCAAAATAAAATATAAAAACACTACTAAATTTCTTCTGGTAGTCTACACTAAACATTATAATCAAACTTAATAAATTAATCTAATTTTACATTACAACTACAAAGAAACAAGAAAATATTTTAAAACTACAAGAAATAAAACTTCGATACGTGCGACCAGTATAATAGATCAAGCGGACAAAGAATATAAAATACTTTAAAATGTGCATTCAGAAAGAAAAAATATCTCGAAAATTATCTAAACAAACATTTTTTTTTCTTATCAGTGAAAAACATCGACCTCGTCGGCCTTGCGGAATTTGTCGGGTATTTACAATGGTCGAATTGTATAATTACCAGCTTTTATAGCATATCTAATAGACAAAAAGTATCTGGTCGATTAGTAACCAATTGGCACAGTCCGAAAATTATCGATTTTTATTTTCTCTGTTTTTATTGGCCGCTTCAAAATTCAGAGTAACAAAAAATATTTTTCTCTAGTAAAAGACTGTGAAATACGCCCCGCCATCTGGTGCTTTACATCCATAAACGTCTTAGGTTGAGCTACTTTAAAAATTCATATACAAGGGTATAAGGTAGTATTATTTTTATTATTGCAACACAATAACTGATCAATAAATAAACTTCATTAAATATTTAGTATTAAAAACATTGATACCCTTGGAGAAATGAAGCTTTAAAATTTTTACTGCAATTTCACAAAATTGAAAATATTTCAAAAACGGTAAGGTTTAAGTATAATAAACCTTAATCAAATTTACCTTTATTTTAATCGTAGAAACTAAAAATTTAATAATATACAGGGGGTTCCATTTAAGAAAATACAACTTTGATATTTTTTATTTATTTGGGACACTCTGTATCTTATAAAAATATTTTTAAATTGTAGCTCTAATAGTCCTTCAACGAACCCCAAACTTACAATTTGTAAAAATCTCATCGTTTAGCTACAACACTCCGTGTCGTATGTGGTGAACAACCCTGTATAAGCATAAAATATTATTTTTTAAGAGTGTTATATATATATATATATATATATATATATATATATATATATATATATATATATATATATATATATATATATATATATACACGTTACGGTTAAAGTAAATATAAAGTGTTTTAATTACAATATTGTAATAATTTACATTTTGATGGTGATAAGACTTACTGAATATCAGGGCAGTCAATTTACAATTAACCCGCTACAAGAACATAAAATATAAATCTCTGATATAAATATTATGAGAAGACAAGAATGGCAATAAATGTTGCTAGAAAGTAAAATGTTATCTTCCTTCATTCTACATAAATCATAACCGTGGTACAAATCACCAGTGTTAGCTGCACAGCTTAAAAATTTAGTTCCCTCCACTTTCTGTACACTTTTACCATTGCAGTCACATAATGTTCAGGTGTACTTTTTGTTTGATTGTACAGAAGCCCTCTTTTTATTGAACGTATTCAATCGAACTGTTATCACTATGATTCACTCTATGCTCTATAAACAATGGTTTTATTACTTTTAAATAACTTCAAGAAAAAAAAATCTCACCTTGATATTTTAACTTCTTTATATCAGCACTTAAGTATTTTAAAATATCTATATAAAAACTGTCTACCATATACTCCGTCACCATTCGAAAATGATCCGAAAAAGTTTTTTCATAGTTTTCAGCCATTTAGATAAAATTAAAAGTTATAAAGAAGAAAATTTACCGCTGAACTGAAAAGCACGAAGAAAAATAATAACAAAATCCAAAATGGCTGCGCCCGATATGCACGAGCCAGGCAATCAGTCATACCAACATATGATATGAAACTTCCCTTTCTACTATCTGAAACGTGATTGGTGAAGGCTATGCATGTACGTCACAACTCAACCGGGAATGTTCAAGTTTGAAATTATATTTCAATTTCTAAAATGATATCATGGAATTTTTCGTAATTTCTTATGTATTGTAAGTAATGAAGACTTAATCTATGCAATACAATGATTTATTTGCGAATTTATATTTTTTGGAACATGCCCATTACTTGTCCTAATGCTGGCTACAAGATTTTTTCAAGAATTTTGTATGGGATACTGTTGATCGGGTTTTCAGAACGTAGGTGAAAAGCGAGAAGGAAACAGGGTTTTGAAGAGAGTGATGGATTAGTGTGGGAATGCCGGTTCCAAATTAGTCGCGTTACAATAGCGACCGTTCCAGAGAAATATCGCGACAAAATACCGCGATTTTATAACCGAGGCCCCGGCTTCCAAAGTGTCGCTGTTTCCCGCCTATGCGGTATTTACTACTTACTCCTATCCCTGCCGTTATCTCTGTATCTGTGCAAATTCATAAACAATAACAATTCATAAACCCCTCAACAATAAACAACATGCAGACGGCTCGAAGAATTTAGCTATGTTAGCTTTTAATTTTGAAAATAAAAAATATTAAATAATATAATTTATTTGTATTCAATACTTTTTATTGGCCATCTTTTCTTCGGACTGAAGAGCTAGTTGACTAGCTTTTTTATAAGATTTATATTTTTGCCAATAATATTTAGATTTATATTCTTCTTATAACCACGAAATTTAAATTAAAATACATACATTTGTAAGATAATTATACTTTTCTCTCTTTTTTCTTAAAATCTGTTTACTTTTGAAATAGTTTAGCTTAAACAGTAAAATGTAACATAACCTGAATCATTATTTGAGATACCTACGCCATAAGCTATTTTTTTATATACGTGTATGTTTTTATCTACGTATATTCCTGCTTGGTTTGGTTGGAACTTCTGGTTTCACCGGAAATGACTATAACTTTTGATTTTTAAATGGCACCCTCGGAATTTTTTTACTTTATTCGATATAAAACGACACTCTGAATAGAATGACATAACATATGTCAACTTCTGACATTTTCGAATATGGTTTATTTGGAACAGCAACATGCGATTCATAGCGACAATTTGTCTCGAAATACCAAGTGTGTGGTACCAAATTATTCGTAAAAAATGCTTTTTTCAAATATGCTAATGAGCCACCCTCGTTCCATTTGAAAAAATTGAGATATGATTAAAAATACGATTTGGGCATCTTATTATTTGGCCAGCACAAGACACTAAAAACATTAGACGATCAAATCTATTTTTCCAAGGCTTCTTGATTAAAAATTAATGTTTTTAACACAACCATGACACCCTAGATTAAAATTTAATACAATTTCGTTTTAAGCAAAAATTTCAAAAGTTGACATATGATATGTCATTCAATTCAGAGTGCCAATTTCTATCGAATAAAGTAAAAAAATACCGAGGGTGCCATTTAAAAATCAAAAGTTGTAGTCATTTCCGGTGAAACAGGAAGTGATCTAAAACAATTGAATACGTCAATCAATCCTAATTTATGTCATTTACTAACATACCAAATCTCGTTTTTTATCTGAAAAAATAGAAAAGTTATAGGGTTGGGCCACTTTTCAGACGCACCCGGTATAACATTAATTAAAGAGTGGAAATACCAAAGGAGGTAAGTGCCAAATTTTTCAATATTAAGTTATTACATTAGAAACGTAATAAATACTATGCTGCATGTCCTAACAAAAGTTACAAGTGCCAAGTGAAAGCGTCTATTATATGTATTTTAAAAGAGAATTTAAAAATGTATTAGTTTCAGTTCTACTACTATTAACGCATGAATATATTTGCTACATGTGTACAGGGTGGGTCAAATTCGACGCTTTTAAATGGAAACACCCTTTTCTATAGGAGATAGACGAAAACTATTATCGGCGTCTGGAGCTCAATTTTTGTCAAAAACATGATGGTGAAAACCGCATATCGATATCTGTTACCGTTTCTCAAAAATATGCATTTTTAACAAATCGCTGTAACTTTTTTGGTATGGAAAATTTTATATTTTTATGAAAACATTTCCAGAGCACCTTTTTACGAGAATTTAATGGTTTAAGTATATTTTTTTTTAAATTAATAATTTAAGAATTATCAACAGAAAATTTGATTTTTTATATGGGACACTCTGTATACTTTTAATTTATTGAAAAAAAATTAAAATTACCTTTCCAAAAATATAATACACTTGATATTTTACTCGATTCCTCTTCGAGATATAGAGTATATAAAAATTCGCCCGCTTCAAATAAGTAGGCTTTGAACGGCACCGGCTGTAATGCAAAAAAATTCTAGCTGTGAGCATCAATTAAAACGAAAATAGTATTTGCAATGAGAGATGCAGAATTTTATAACAATTTAAAATATATTTAACCAACATCAACACATTTAAACTATATCTAATAACAATAAAAATAAATAAAACATGAAATTTTGCTACAGGTGTTCGACATATCAACCGTCTTCTGTTATGGGCAGACGGGGCAGTTTTTGAACATTTCTCGCGGAATTCATCAACTCAGTGGGGGTGTAAGATACCCTCTCATAACTGCATTTCTAATTCTTGTCTAGATTATACGGAAGAATAAGGAACCTTTATTCTTCCGCAAATATATCCATAGGATTAGATCCATGGGCAGTAAGTCAGGCGGCCTCGACGGCCAACGGCTGGGATCTTGGTTAGCTATTCAACTATTCTTGAAATTGGCTGCAAAAAGTTGCTGATAACTTCAGCGTTCAGAGGCGGTGCGTCGTCTTGCTGGAAAATATATTTTCGGGTTCCATTAAGGGCATATCATCAATAAGAGGTCCAAAGCCTACTAGTTAAAAGTGGCGAACTTTTAAAAATCGTGTATTTCGAAGGGGATTGTAACAAAATATCAAGTGTGCTATATTTTTGGAAAGGTAATTTTAAATTCTTTTTAGTTAATTAAAAATATAGAGGGTGTCCCAACTAAAAACTAAATTTTTCTGTTGATAACTCTTAAATTATTAATTTTAAAAAAATTATACTTAAACCATTAAATTCTACGTAAAAAGGTGATTTGGAAATGTTTTCATAGAAATACCAAATTTTCCATAGCAAAAAAGTTACAGCAATTTGTTAAAAATGCACATTTTTGAAAAACACCCCATAACTCCGAAACGGTAACAGATATTGATGTGCGGTTTTCACCATCATGTTTTTGATGAAAATTGAGCTCCAGACACCGATATTAGTTTTCGTCTATCTCCTATAAAAAAGGGTGTTTCCATTTAAAAGCGTCGAATTTGGCCCACACTGTACATATTTTTTTGTACCGTTTCTTTTCTCCCATCTAAAATTATGAATAACGGAGTTAGCAGTTTATCACATTTCACCGAAGCTAAATATTAGGCTCTCTCTATGGAAAATATCTCCCTATCCTACAGCAAGCTGTTACTAGGAATATTGTATTAATTTTAATTGTTTTTTAGACATTGTGAATGATCGTAAACTGAAAAACACACAGTGTAATTGAAACCACTAATTTATTCCACTAAGTGCGAGGTTCAGAATGAAGCTTAAGCATACAAGTACGAAAATATATAATTAAACTGACGTAAAGTGTCAAATTCAACGAGCGTAACCATAGTTTCTCGATGTATAATTACATACAAGGTATTACTTTTAATACCAATACATACTTCAATACATACATCAATATAAATAAAATAATATACAGGGTGTCCCAGAAATGAGTGCAGATATTTTAAGAGGTGGTAGATCTGGTCAAAATAAACATATTTTCTCTTTACCATTTTTAAAATAAATTGAAAATAACTGAGTTATTTAACTTTGAAAATTTAAAAAAATAATCGCAACATTTTGAGAACCGCCGGCAGGTACATTCAATTACCCGGATCAAGCCCGGATTTCAGTTAATTCGACGCACTGTGTTGCCATATGGACAAGAAAGTATATGTTTACAAGTAAGTCATAAAATCACAACACCTGAGGAGTTTGCAGAGATGCATTACATTTTTAAGATTGTGATATTATTACATAAAATAAATTAAAAGTTAAATGTTTAAAAGTTAAATTAAAAAAACTTACCCAACATTAAAAAGATACTTATGACAGATCGATGTAACTGCGACAGTTCTCTTTTTCGATACACACTTAACTAAAATACACTTCATTGTGCTGCTTACTTGTACGTGCTATTATAAAAACTGCTAAAATAACAGTCCCCATTTTTAACTTAACACATTATTTTCGTATAGGCTTCATCACAATTTGAACCACTGATTTACAAAACACCTTGAAAAGCACACATTACACATTACTTTGAATATCTTTCTGAATGAATAAATGTTGAGAATTATTGTCTCTTACCGCCACTTTACGAACTACTTTCAATCTAAGAAAATACATGTTTCACTCAACAATTTTAAATACGTATTTTGCTTTTTCGCTATTTTTTCGATGTATTTCGACAATTCCGTCAACAGCCCAACCATCCGTCGGCCAAGACAGCCACGCATCACTGGTTGGTAACTGCTCACTGCTTCTTTGTCGCGCCGGCGTGTCGAGCTTGCGTCATGCGAGGTTGCCGTAGTTTCAACAATTTCAAATTCAAGACACTCGAAGCAATCAAATTCTTATTAAATTTTAAAAATAAAACAGAAAAACATGAAAGGAAACAAACAAAACACAAATGAATTGATTATTGATAAGGTCACAAAAAGAAATTTCTAAATTGTTTATCGTAATTCAGAATTCAATATATCGAAAACAGCCCGACGAATAATCAATTCATTTTCGTTTTGTTTGTTTCCTTTCATGTTTCTCTGTTTTATTTTTAAAATTTAATACATATTTGATTGCTTCGAATCTCTTGAATTTGAAATTGTTGTAACTACGGCAACGTTGCTTAACATCGTCGTCTGACGCAAGCCTGCCACGACGGCGCGGCTCAAAGGACCAGTTCACACGTGGCACTCTTGGTCGACACGCGACGGTCGGGCTGTCAAAATACATCGAAAAAATAGCGAAAAAACAAAATACGTATTTAAAATTGTTGAGTGAAACATGTCTTAAATTGAAAGTAGTTCGTAAAGTGGCGATAAGACGGTATTCAAAGTAATGTGCGCTTTTCAAGGTGTTTTGTAAATCAGTGGTTCAAATAAAACAGAGAAACATGAAAGAAAACAAATATTGAATTCTAAATTACGATAAACATTTTAGGAATTTCTTTTTGTGACCTGGTGTGAATAATATGATGAATCATTTTCGTAAACGTCATAAACGTAATGTTTTAGTTAATTTTCGGTGGTTTTTGTTAAGTTTTCATTGAAAGGGTAAGTAGGTACTAAAAATAATTAATGTGTTTTTTTTCTATAATAATTATTAATAATGAGCACTGATAAAAATTTAACATTCTTAATTTTTGAGTAGAAATTTTTCTATGAATTTATAAATGTAGAACTATGTAGAATGAATGTAAATTTTCAACATTTTTTTTTCGCAAAAAAACCTTATAGGCGTGTTTCTGGGGTTGAACTATACTACCAGTTAAAATATTTGCACTTATTTCTGGGACACCCTGTATGTGCTGGATAAAAAACACTTTCATTAAAAGGGTAAGCTCTAACTAAACATTAAAGGTTATAATTGTTTATTGAAACGATTGAAAATATTTCCTAATATGGCGAAAAAAGAAGCTAATTGTTAAGATTTATTTTTTCAGTTTACTCCACTGAAAAAAGTATTTAAAATATTGCGCGTTTCTCTACAATTAGTAGAGCAATCTACACTAATATGAATAAAATTAATTTTCGTATTTTTTTCTGTAGCAACTTAAAATAATTGAATTTATAGATAAACATGCAGAATGTGGGTATGGTAGGAGGTGGCAACGTTGCATTCTCTCCGACACTCTCTATGCCCGGTAAACGAATTCCCGGGGAGTGAACAGTGGCACTCAAAAGTTTTTCAACATTTTCCGGAAAATGTCAAGAAAAATATAAAATTTTCAACATTTTTTTTTCGCAAAAAAAACCTCATAGGCGTGTTTCTGGGATTGAACTATACTACCAGTTAAAATATCTGCACTCATTTCTGGGACACCCTGTATAATAATTTACAAAATAGAAAACAAATTTCTTGCAGTATAGGTATATAAAAAAATTATATAAGGATTCTTGCCACTTAACTGCTTATATAGAAATTTAATTCTACGCTGTGTTTGTCATAATGTGGACCAACCTGCTCTCACTACCGGTTTCGGAGCCCTACTCCATCATCAGGTGAGCTTGGGCAGATCCACAAAATGACAACCACAGCGCAGAGATAGTTAATTCCGACTTGTCAGAAAGTGTCGGTTAAATATTAAGTCCCGAACGGGAGATAGCGGCCTGCGTGCAATGGTAGTACTTTCGTACCACCGAGGCAATGGTAGTACTTTCGTACCACCGATTTTGTAGATCTGCCCAAGCTCACCTGATGATGGAGTAGGGCTCCGAAACCGGTAGTGATAGCAGGTTGATCCACATTATGACAGATACAGCGTAGAATTAAATTTCTATATCAGCAGTTAAGTGGCAAGAATCCTTATATCATTTTATTATATACGTATACTGCAAGAAATTTGTTTTCTATTTTATAATTTGGCTTGCCTGAAAAAAAGCCTTTTACCATCTTTTTACTATCGATAGTTTCGCCTCGGTGGTACGAAAGTACTATCATTGCACGCAGGCCGCTATCTCCCGTTCGGGACTTAATATCAAACCGACACTTTCCGACAAGTCAGAATTAACTATCTCTGCGCTGTGGTTGTCATTTTGTGGATCTGTCCAAGCTCACCTGATGATGGAGTAGGGCTCCGAAACCGGTAGTGAGAGCAGGTTGATCCACATTATGACAAACACAGCGTAGAATTAAATTTCTATATCAGCAGTTAAGTGGCAAGAATCCTTATATAATTTTATTATAATAATTTACCTGTGATAACTGATACATGAGCCTGAAAACTCAAATACGATAAGATTGTTGTTTCGTCGCTGCTATCTTCCTTTTTTAATACAGAACTTTCAATGTTCAAATTATAGAGACCTACAAGACCGTTAGAATATCCCACAGCTACGTAATTGTGACCTGCAGCCTTGAGTACAGGATACCACCAAAAAATAAATTGAATATAAGAAAAAAATAATTTAAAAATAAATATATTTACCTTGCTCCATGATATTTTTGTGGCATAATATGGACGTTTATCTAAAGCCTCGCTATCTTCATTCAGTTGTAACCTAACAACTGGTTCCCCTCTACGAATGAGTCCTCTAAAACCACACATATTAGTAACATCTCATTAAAATAATGATATAGCAGGTTTCACAGTTTTCATTGTTTCCCCATTAAGCATTATAAAAAATATATTTTTTTAATTAAATTGAACCAAGTCAGGCTGTTGTCACTGGCACCATCTATTATTAAAAAAACATACAATTTTGACTGACTTGATCGTGATCCGTCAATTTGTTTTCCTTCGTAGTTGCGTAAGTTTTTAATTCGGTTTAAGAGAAAGGAGTAGCCTATTTCAACCCCTCAGTAATTTTTAAAAGGTGAAAAATAATGCAGATATTGTTTTCATTAGTAGTAATATCCTATAAAATTTTATTAATCTGTCTCACCGGATTGTCTTAACATGAGGAAAAACTTTTTTATTATTGACAATTTGAGAAAAATGCATTCCCCATAAAATTTTTGCTGGTTCTAAAATGGTTAATCCCGTTTATACTTCTTTAAATTTCCATACCATTTTAGAGAAAAAAAAACATGAAAATATAGTAGTATATTCAATGTTTATGCTACCTTTGATAACAATTTTTTTTACCATGCAAGAATAATGATACCAAAAAATACCAGAAATCTGACAAAAATATTACTTTCCAACTATTGAAATCGATTAAGACTGCGGTAATGTTTTCAAAAAACTCAAATATTTGACAAAGGTCATAAATCCTACAAAACATGTCATTAAGCTATAAGAAAAAAAAATATAATTTTTATTTTTATAAAAAGACCCTGCCTGTGCAATCTCAGTTGTTCCGGGATGCCGAGTCAGACAACGGCTTTATTTATATCTGTTATATTTTAACCTGTTTCGAGAACAAACATCGACCATTGACCGATACAGCTATTGCAAAAAAGATGCTCAAATGCATGTTTTTCTTAAAGATCAGCCGTTTTTTTAATCGTATGATCCTGAGTGTCTGACATTAGTGATGATAATATTTAAGGACCTTGAACAAATTGCATTACAAATATAATTGTCTAAAATTTTCCCTATGTAAACGTTTTTATATCCGTTACAGTTTTTGAGATCCTAATACTGCCATCTGTAGTTTCAGACACATTATAAATATAAATAATAATTTTAAACAAGTAACTAAAATGGTTTAATTTGAATTCCCGCTTGTTTTGTAATAATTCTTTCCTAAGGACACCAGACGGCGCTACGTGCAACTTAATCTTGAAAATATACTGTCAGTTGCCTATCTATTTGAGTACATATTTATAATCTTTATATATGGCCTCTCACAACCTATCTCAGTCGTCGCGCGATACCGAGCCAGAACCGAAAAAAACGCCGTTACCTACCGCCCCACTCCATTATATCTCGACGCCGCGCCCCCAGTTATCAATGGTTGTTGAAATAACTACATTTTTTCATACTAGTTATTTTTGGACCTGATTCGAGCTGTATAAAATTTCGTGGCGCTGCAGAGCGTCGGCCTCGTATCATGAGCCGTCGATCTCTACGTGTTGTTATTCTATATCTGTTATTTTTTAGAAGATGCGTTATCTTATTTCTAAATAACTGCTATAAAGTAACATATCTCTATTTCGTAGTCTATATACAAATATGATGTATTAACAAAACATCCTTACCTGTCATCATTATTTACTCTATCTATACAATAAATATACACGAATGAATCGGACGCTGCCACAGCTAACAATCCTAATCTAGGCCCGTCATCCACACAATCCAGACAACCAGAAGGGCACCATTCCATATGCCATATCGGTCCCACATTAGCTGCCAAACCAGACATGAAATAAGGTTCTTCCTTTGCCTGTTGCTGAACTTTCAATTTTCCGAAGTTCCAAAACTGGATCAGGCAAGGATCACGATAGATTTTATTAGAGTCGTATTCCGTATCCATTGAATTTAATATAGATACTGCTAGTATTTGGTCGTGGTTACCGTCTTTATCTTGATCAGTTGGTAGCCATGCTATACTATTGATAGGACCGCCGCAATATATGGCGTGGTTATCTAAAGAAGAGATTAACAATAAAAATTAAAACAAAAATTAAAAAACATAAAATTGTGAATTTTATATTTCAATTGAAAAAATATCAACCAATTTCAAATGATTATTATAAAAAGTCATCTACTGTATACTATAATATAGTGATAAGCATTCTTTTTAGTGAATGACGATTTTTTTTAGTGAATCGAATCACACGATTCAATTTCTCATATTGAATAGACTCCTACCATTCGTTCATTTGAAAGAACCACATGCACAATTTACATTATATAAAAACAAAGATCGTAACTGGCACTACCGGCGATAATTTGGTCGGATAATTACTTAAGGGACCAGAAAAAGAAATACCACAGCCCGACTCTACTTAACAAGCCGTGAACAAGGAAATCTGGCAACACTTGTTTCAGATCGATCGATACACGTTTAGCCATATGATTGACGTTCATTGACCTGTTGCTCTGTTATGTTTTTGTAAATAAATCCGCTTTTTTGAAAGAAAATATTGTTTAGTTAAAGACTAAAGTTGTGAAAAGTCTTACTGTGTGAGATTTGTAAGTTACCGGGACAATTTTTTTCTGTAGACATTGCGTAAAAACAAATATCCGTGGGTGAAAAATTCGCCGGGTTATAAGCGAGGTAACTTTCTTCAAAGAATGGCGGCAAATTCGGCGGTGAATGGACATTTTGTGGTGCTTTTTAAAACAATTTATTGAAAGTTAGTTGTTGTTGTAATCAACAATTACCATGCCCAGTCCTTGTTGTGTGCCTGGGTGCAAATCCAATTATAAAACTTGTCTTGATGCAAGAGAACTAGCGGTATCTATTATTACTTTTCCAAAGGATGAAAACCTTAAAGCCCAATGGCTTAGGAATATTCCTAGGGAGGCATGGTCACTCTCAAAATATTATGTGGTTTGTGCTAAGCATTTTGTAGAAAGTGACATTATTAGGGAGGAGGATTATCGCTTGCCAGATGGATCAATGCAAAAGGTACCTACTAAAACTAGACTAAAGTTAAATACAGTGCCTAGTATCTTTCCAAATTTGCCATCACTTGTCAAAAACAGTCCCTGTTCCCCGAAAAAGTCCTGCTGAAAGAACAAAAGAAATGCAAGATCGAAGTGAGCAATTTAAGCATTTCTTTGGTTATTTCAGCTACGCGCCTCGCTAGCCGGTAAAACGGACCGTCGCGCATTCGCGCTCGCTAGAAACCGATCTGAATCTCTTGCCAGTTGCGGCGTTGCCAAATGGTTGTTCACGGCTTGTTAAGTAGAGTCGGGCTGTGGAAATACAGTTCTTTCATTTGTTTTACAACACTTTATGGCACTGGCATAAATGGATTGATTATTTTACTAATAATATTAAATGATCAATCCAATATGCTATTTATTAAAGACTTCTTAATACCAATTTAATATTTTTAGACAAAAAATGACATGCAGTTAGCTTGGAAATGAACATTGATGACATTCCCCATATAATTTTACATATAAAATGACAGCGACCTTCATTTGATAACCATCGCTGACGCCGTCACTTTTATCATATTGAGCGGAGGCCAGCAGTATTTATTTGTAGTTGCATAAAAACACGATTTCGTCTTTTAGTCCGACATTTAATGCTTTATAGTCGGTAAATATTATTTTAACAAAAATATTAACATGAAAATTAAATGCATTACAGATACTCCCGTACTAAGCACAGTATAAATTCCGACATTTAATGCTTTATAGTCGGTAAATATTATTTTAACAAAAATATTAACATGAAAATTAAATGCATTACAGATACTCCCGTACTAAGCACAGTATAAATAAGTTTTTTTCTTGTAAATAACTTTCTTATTGTTTGCATTTTGTGATCAAGTCTAAATATTGGTACCCGACTCTCTCTATGCCTATATCACCGCCGCGCCGTAGAAACGACCTAGTCGCATTATGATCCGATTCAATTCTCACGGCTCTTTTTTATGGCTCATCGTTCAAATTTTATGGATCCGTGCTGGTCACGATTCAATTGAACGAACCGGATTGTAAGCAATGAATCAATTCTCACGACTTTTTGAACGAACGATCGCATTGTGAACCGATTCAATTTTTACTACTCTTTTTTACGGCTCATTGTTCATATTTTATGGATCCGTGCTGGACCACGATTCAATTGAACAAACCGTATTCTAAGCAGTGAATTGAATCTCACAATTAATTTTTAATACTCGTTCCAATGAACGACTCGTTCAATCTTTGCCCACCTCTACTATAGTATTCTATTTACGTTAATTAGTATGTATAAATGTACGTATGATTATTATGACGAAAAAAATGGCGTCCAGTTGGCTTGGAATTGAGGATCGATCAAAATGACAATCGATATAATTTTACATATAAAATGACAGCGATCTTCATTTCATAGCCATCGCTGAAGCCGTTTTTTTTTCGTATCATATTGTATATTCAATTGTTTACAACTGACAATGTTCATTCATTTCTAAGTCTATATTGGAAAGATTATCCCTTCATATTTTGTTGTAAAGTTTACAAAATAGTATTCTATACTACTTATATTACAAATATATGTTTGAAAAGCCCTAATATAAATCATTTAGACAGTCCAAATTCTGCGTACAATCCCAATATGCAATATGCTCGTCAATTCTTTTGGCCAACATAGAGAGACTATTGGTCGCGTTGCCGGCATTGGCTGAGTTAGCCTAAGCAGTGGCGACCAATTGTAGCGACCGTCTGTTGTAGTTTTTTTCAAGACATATCAGAGATGATCCCCTACACATTGACCAATACTCTGGTCAGTGCGTTAGGCCAACGTGTAGAGGGGACTTTAGAACTGCGGAGCGAATAGTTCTTGAGGAAGCAGTTCTTTTAAGAAACCGGAAACTAGTTCTTTTCATTCCGGGGTAGGAACAGTTCACTGGAACTAGTTCGTTCACGAACTACACACCTCTACTTGTAGTTAATTTATGATGACTTTTTTATACCAAAACTTTTTCCCTACGCCTTTTTTTTTGGCATATATAATAAAAACATTTTACAAAGATTTAGTTGGAAATGGTTCAGAAAAGATATAGATTAAGATTAGCCTTGAAAGTTTAATTCAATAGAAGATTGTGTATTCCATTATTTTATAAATACCATCCATTTAAATCAAATATTACATAGCCGAATAGGCTATAACCATTTAACAAATTACATTAGATAATAATTATCAAGTTTATTGCAAAAATGACGACATTTACTCACCGTTAAACTCTTTAACCTGAAATAATTCCATTTTAATGAAATCCATCTCACAGCCTTTATAATCATTTTGTTTGGGATGCAATAATTTGACAGTCACATCACAAGACACGTGATTATCGGGAAGATACGCGTCTAACAGCTCACTATCAACTAATTTACATGCGTTCTTATTACGTAAGGCATTGTGAAGAGCCAAGCTAGAATAATTCTCTTTGCAACTAGAAAAAATTATAAAATTTGTATAATAGAAAATGAGAAGAGCAAAAAATTGTAGATACTTACAATTCTTTCATCCAGACAAATGCCTGTTGGTATAGTAAATTTGAAGCACTTTCTGTTATAGGATATATCAAAAACATCGGTTTTACTAGAAAAAAAGATGGCAAACATATTATATATATATATACCCTGCTGGTAAGCCAAACTTTGGGTCGGCATTTACATGTATAGGAGATAGGAGTGAGTCGCTATGGCAATCTAGTAAGTCGGAGAGAGCAAAAATATGAAGTATTTATTACATAACGACTTAATCTGACGCTAGATTCCATGCGCTTGGGAAAATACTCGCATTCTGTCTTTATTCAGTACATCTTATTTTACTAAGCGTGTTGACCGTACTCTTCGTACACATGAAAATCGGCACCCAAGACCAGAAATGCCGACCCTAGTATACACGCTGCTGTGGACCCCCTATTCGATTCGCACAGTTTAGTTAGTGTCCATGAGCTGTTGTGTGTTTGTTTCTTTTTCAGCTGTCTAGTAGCTGTTCATATTCAGTGGATCGTTCTTTTAGTTGTTGGTGTCTACTCTAGCTGTGGTGACTTCCTGAGGAACTTTAGTCTTTCTAGTCGAATATCAAGGACAATTCTGGTTCTGACGAGTCTGTGGTCGCTGCCTGTTCAAAACTTGTTAATAATGCCCACATATTTTACCGTGTTCATCTTGTTGGTTAAGATTAAATCAGGTTCATTCTCTCTCCTAGTTTCATCACTATAAGCTTGCCATGTCCATTTTCTACTTTCTTCATAAAATATACAAGTCTCTCACCTCTTTCATTTCGCTACCCAATTCCAAAGTTTCCGAGTTGTTGTCTTTGTTCTTATTGTTTTCCCACCTTTGCATTGACGTCTCCTATTACATACTTAAAATAACTATTATTGCTGTCCAATGCTTGGTTGATATAGAATTCTTCTATTTCCTTATCTAAACGACTGGGACGTATACACTCCAACAATTAGCCCTCCGGACGAGGAAGCAGAAGAATTCTATATCAAATAAGCATTGGACAGTAAATATGTCATTACAAATATCTAACAGAGCAACAATATGAACAAGAAGATGTGAGCATTCTTAACAAGTTTCGAACATGCAGCGACCACAGACTCATCAAAACCAGAACAGCCCTGGATATTCGACTAGAAAGACTAAAATTGAACAGGAAGCCAATAACAGCTAGAGTAGACACCAAAAAACTACAAGAATGATCCAGTGAATATGAACAGCTACTAGACAGCAGGCTGCCTGAAGAAGAAACAAACACGCAACAGCTCATGGACACTATATTAAAATGTGTCGAAGAAATAGAGGACCCACAATAGAACAGACAGAATAAGTAAGAACAGACAGAATAAGTAAGACAATAAGAAGAAGGATTGCAGAAGACATCAAACACTAGAATGAAAAACTTATAATAAATACAGTGTGGCGCACCTCATTCGCCTCGGTTAATTATATGAAAACGGAAAGATGTAGAAACAAAATATTTTGAGGGTATATGTGGGCAGGCAATGTGCATAATTTAAAATTATTTTGAAATGTACAGGGTGTGTCAGATCTAAAATCCATACCAAAGTTATATTTTTTCTTATGGAACACCCGGTATTTTATTTCATTTTTGGATTCTTGAACATAAAATAAGGCATTTATTATAAGCGTTTAATATGTTTAAAAGCTTTGGTTTTTTTTAAGATATTTAAATATGCATGCTATAATAAAAAAGTTTGTCAACACCTTGTACATTACTTTTCAGAATTAATTCTTGTGCTGACTTTCATGCCAGAGAAATAAACTTTACTAAAAAAATTGATTGCTTCCTTAACTGTATACAGGGGTATCAAAAATTGATGGTCTATTTTAAATATTTATTTTACATAAAAACTTCGTTATTTCAAATGCAACACTATGTATTTTTTTAAATAAGTCAAAGCAGATTTAAATGCTCTTTGAAACTATATTAGGGTTTCATATACCTATCTAGCTCAGATTTTGAATAAAAAGCGATTTTTAAATAAAATTGCAATCAAGATGGCTGGTGTCGCCATGGCAATTTTCTAGTGACAGTCAGTAACTATTGTCAAAGTCGACATTAGTTTATGGATATTATTATTTATAATTTCTACTTAGATTTACCTACAATAGTTTAATAAGTAAGTATTTATTATTTTATCAAGAAAGGTAAAGCAGTATCTGCTGGCGCATGGCGGAACGAATGGATATATTACTAGTGATTTTATTTTGTGAGGAAAATTGCTTCTTGTCCTCAAGAGCTTATGCTCAAAGATATCCAAATAGGAATCATCCTAATAAGCGTTCCTTTGAAAAACTACTTGTCCTATTTCGCAGAGCTGGCAGTGTTGTTTATAAAAAAATTATTAGGCAGATACCTGTCGTTGGAAGTGAAGAAAATGAATTTGCCGTAATTGGCTCTTTTAGAGAAAATCCATATATCTACAAGGCATCGAAAAATAAATCAAGGAACTATTTCTCCGTTTTTCTTGATAGAATAATAAATACAAATTAAAAAAAAGTAAACTTGTATCGATCATATTCAAATCTAGTATGCCACTTTATTTAAGGAAGAAAACATTCAATCAATGTGTCTACTAGTCATGACCTACGCATGGAAGCTGTAGGTCGCACAATGCTCGATGTAAGGAAATATGCAGGGAATAACAAAGAAAGACTGTAGCTCACCAACGTTTGGTCAAACAGTCATATAACAAAATCGACAAAAATCAACCTGGCTAATAGTCTTTCCCGTTATGCTTTATGCTTCGGAGACATGGACATTGTTAGTAACCGACAGACGCATTGACTCTTTCGAGATGTGGTGTTGGAGGAGGATGTTGCAAATACTATGGACAGCACATCGCACCAATGTGTCGGCCTTTAACAAAATACCATTACCCCAAAGACTTTCCAGCACTGTCTATAAACATATCCTTTCCTTCTTCGGTCGTGTCAACAGGAGCGTGCTAATGGAGAGACTGGTAGTACAAGGAAAACCTGCAGGGTCCTGTCGCCGATGCACGATGTCGAGATCACCAACCAGGTGGGTGGACATGATTGAAAAACTTATGAATATCAACCTATAGACAGTCGTGCGAAGGATAGAAAACGAGGAACATTGGAGAGTGCGCCACCCTGGGCGGTGCGTGTGGCCGTCAGGTCCTTCAAGGAAGAACCAGAGCCACACATGTCGTACGCGACGGACGGACTTGTAGTGACGTTCTTGACATTTATCATTAATCAAAAGTTTAAATTGCTTACCAAAAACTTGTATTGCAGCTTTACTTTTCAATACGCTTCTTATCTTTTTCAACTCCCTTTGGTGATTTTCAATGACTTCATCTTCATGTTCATCCACAACATTATCACTTTTAAAATCATCGTCCAATTCTACTTTTAATGATGTTTTGTGTTCAGTTTTCAAATGATCCACAATATCTGGTTCGTTAGTGCATAATGTTACACATAATTTACAAACATAATACTGAAAAGGTATAATACATCCAAGTAGGATTTTGTACTATACAGAGCGATTCATTGTTTCGATAAAGCACCATATATAGTATTGATAAAAATATTTTTATCAAGACAAAAATTTATGCGATATAATGTATTGACTGCATGGTTTGTGGAATTTCAAACAATAATGAAAGCCAAAAAGGTTTTTAATTTCTTGATCCCAAACCTGTAAACGTCGCTTCATATCTAACATAAGGTGGCAAATCTACCACACCATATAGATAATATAAGATCTAACATACATTCGATATTATACAGATTTTGTCACTGTTGAAGCGTGGTTTTAGAACTCGTTTTACTACAGCCGTGATAGATTATAATTAAGCCTCGGTCTTAGAACTATGTTGCGTCGCTGGCGGAACTACATTAACAAATAATCATAATATTGTTTAATAATATTTTAATTTTATTGTTTTGTGTTGCTACCGTTGCTCGCGATCTGGCACTGCTATAGGTTGCTAAGAACAACCGCAAGCAAGAACAGAAATAATTTTCTCTTGTCAAAGTCAGAATCTTCAAAAAGTATAAAATCTTTCAAAATTTAAACCGCCCTCATTGAAAAAATACCGAAAAATGTTTAAAGTGTCCATTTTCAAAGTAATTATTACTATCTTGTGAGTTTAATTTAAATGTTATTCAGCCAAACCCGTGATAATTGTGAAAAAGTGGCATTAAAAACTTAAAAAGCTGTGTTGTGAACTGTGAACTGCAAAAACCACCATGGATCGTGGCATAACGTCAGTTTCCAGTGTTTCATAGGAATATCATACACGTCCTTATATAAAATAAAGTTTCTTGTATGCAACACACTGTATTTTATTTATAAAATTAAAAGAAAATAATAATAAATTTGAATAAATATTTGGCGACATAATTCCGGAAAAGACCAAACCGATCCGAAATTATCAAAAGCTTTGGGTCGCGACCGTTGCAAGAATAGCGCCAAATAGTATTTACATTGTCCTTATGAGCACTTTCCATTCTAAACTTGTCTCATTTATTTATGATACAAATTTTATTCGTTATGTAGCATGTAGCTCGTGGAAGTGCGTAGGTAAAATAGTATTTTAAATATTGCTAACGTAAGCAATGGAAAATTTGTAATTTTTCTGGTATAACGTATTTTGCTCTATCTCAAAATAAAGTGGTGAGGTGAGGTTAAACTTGCTTTTATTAAAATAGGGATAACACTGGTTTGGGCTAACGGATGTAGACAAGCTAAGGATCGTTTAAAGGACCTTTTTCACTCTAATAATCTAAAATATAAACTTTGTTTTCACAGATTTTTCCGTAGTAACTAGAGGGCGCTGTTTAACATCATATTATATATTGCCGTTTTTGCATAAAAATAAATAGCAGGTTATATTTCGTTTTGCAGTTAAATACAGCACACATTTTCAAAAAATCGGCGCCAAACCGCAACTTTCTATTATCTAAATATTATAGTCTGTCCAACGAGAAGATCCTTGACAGTTGCTAGATGTGTCTGTCATTTTAATTTCAAAGTAGTTTATTTTATTTTACAAAGAAATAAGTTGGTACAACTGGAACGCATAGCGAAATTAATATATTTAAAATTTGACTGACAAGTGATTACTTCAAAATATTGTGAAAAAAACTGTATAAAACTGAAAAAATGTAATGGAGCTATTTTATTTAATAAAAAACGGTATGTGTTAATACAAAACAAACAAAAACAAGAAACCACATACCAAAAAATATAAAAAAGAACTATTTCTTACTTTCAAGCTTTATGAAACTACCCGCATTTATGATTATATTTATCAATATAACTTATAGAGAAAATGTACAAATACAAAATTGTAATATTCCACAGGAATAAATAAAACAAACTATTTTATTAATAATAACACCAAATTTTATACCTTAAAGGTTGATTAATTAACTTTAATCTTAATTTTTTTAAACCAGTACCTTTTGACATTATTTTTCTGCAGTACTAAAATCCATTATTTACCTATCGTGTGATGTCGATATTTTACAGCTACTCTAGTTTTTAGTATGTGTTTAATATGGCCCTTCTACCATATTCGAGATGCACTTTTCTACGACGAGATGGTATACGAACTTTATTGATGGTAACTTTATTGGTGTATAAGACTTTCTGCCTGGGCAGCGAGTATTAACCATAAACTGTGCTCTGGGTCTACAGTTAATTTTCACTCGATTTTTCCTCCACTTGACTTCAAAAGACACAAAACAAACACGAATCAAAATGCATCATCTTCCAAAACGCAGAGTATTTGAAAAAAGTTGGCACAAAATTATAACCTATAATTTGGTAAGACTTTGACAGCCGTCAAAAATCTAAAGGCGAGTTCATACGCATCGGCGTCCGTTTGTCGTTCATCGTTCCGTCAAACCTGCGTCAAACCAATAAAATAGAAATACGATCTGTCATTTTTGAAATAAACCAATAAAACTGGTTAAAAACAACAAGAGACGACGGATGACGGATTTATATTTAAACCCATCCATAGTTAACTTAAAAATTATTAGAAACTTTTTTTAGTAAAATAAATAGATTGGTATGGGACGACATCTGCTTTTCTTCTGTCATCGTCTGTCGAAATCTTACCTGAGAAAAAAAAACAGAGTATAGATCTCTGGGAAACATTAACAGACAAATTCATTTGATGGTCCTGCCTAGGTCTATAAGCCCATGCTTACACTGAATGCGTGTCGGTGCACTTTTTGGTCGTACGTGCCGGGACGTGCACGCAGCAAAATACAAACAAATGATATCTACACATACGGTCACATTTCATAGGAGTTTGCGTTTCAGTGTACGTACGTCAATTACCGTTAGTTTGACCTTATCTATTGACCTTGATGGACAGATTCTTCAGCGGAACTGAAGAATCTGGAAGACTCCATCCGTAACTTGGGATGGGTGTCCTCCAACGGTCTAAGACACTCGAAAAAGTTCCTCAGAACTTATGACCGGGAAAAATCAAAGGTTTTCCTTGATTTAAGCAAAAACAATCTTCGGATTGTCACGGTGTTTCTAACAGGACACTGTCTCCTCAACGAACACCTCAGTAGGCTGAAACTGAGAAACAACAGCGAATGCAGATTTTGTGGGGAAAATGGGGAAACACCAGAACACCTTATTACTGAGTGCGCCGAGACGACGACCATTCGTGCCATGAACCTTGGTACGTCTGATGTCGAGGATGCAGAGCTGGCCTCTGTGGAGCCGTCTCAGATACTGGCTTTTGTTAAAGCCCTGAGACTGTACGATGAGTTATAACTCGTTATAACTCAAGAAAGGGGAACACACAATAGATCTATAAGGTCGCGGTGATTAACTCCCCTCCTAAAGATTCTACATTCTATCTATTGACCTTTGTTTTCTAGTCTACTTATAATTTATAGTAATACTATTATAGGCTTAGACGACAGCCTAACTTTGTTTTCTCTCTTAATATCTTCCGTTAGAGAAAAGATTATAAGAGATGATTAAGTAAAAAGAAACATATAAGCGATACCAATTAAACTTTTAATAATGTAATCGAAGGCGCGATTTTTAAATTCATTGTTGCCAACCATGGACATATTCGGCGTCGAGCCGACTAACTGGAATTTAAATTTCCCGCGGAGCATTCAGGTGGTAGCTCTGCTGTAAAAAATGTCAAGTTGTCACATTTATTTATCTATTTCCTGGCATTGCAATTCGTTTTCACAATTTACTTTTTATTACGAGTTTTGGTTTAAATCAATTGTGTTGTGATACTTTATGCTTAGAAATGTTTACTAGCAGACCTTTCAGTCGAATACATTGTTCTTTTAAGAACCCCTTTTAGTGCGAAGTGTACAAGATAGCTTAATAGCCGTTGTAAAAAACTCAACGCAACCTTATTGGAATATTTTGAACGGGAAAGCGGAAGTAATGCCTTTTTATGTTCCTTAAGTGATGTTAAAGAGGTGAGTTTTGTTGATGCAAATAATAACTGTTTATACCGGATCCGTCTCGACAGTGGCTCACCCCTGTAACTTTTTTATTCTTTCAGATAAAACAACGAGATTTGGTATGTTAGTATATGACATAAATTAGGATTGATTGACATATTCAATTGTTTTCGGTCACTTCCGGTTTCACCGGAAATGGCTACAACTTTTGAATTTTTTTGATTTTTAAATGGCACCGTCGGTAAAATGACACTCTGAATCGTATGACATATCATATGCCAACTTTTGGTATGAACTTTACGCTACCATTTATTTTATGCAAACCCGCAATATCTGTTATGATGAAAAACAGCACCTTCTAACTACCACAGCAAAATGTGTGGCGACAAAGTTTATGTTGTAGGTGATTAAAGAAGAAAGGATATTTTAAAAGATCCCTATTTTGTTCAATTCCGTTAACCTAAACTAGAGTTATCTTTATTTTAATAAAAACTGTTTAACTTTCCCTCACCACTTTATTTTATGAGATGTTTTGAGATATGTAGATTGATGATATATATAAAAAAATGAACAATTTTTCACTGATTACAATAGCAATATTGAAAATACCTCTTCACGTGCATACTTTTGAGAAAAATCCAGTTTAATGATTAGTCATAACAATTATACATGTTGGAATGGAAAACTAAAAAAGCGGATCTGATACGGAGCTTTTTTGAAACACTGGATCACCCTGAATAATTCTACATTTTAAAGGAAATTAAAACAAATATTTATTAAAGCCACTATACAAGGTGTCCGAGAAAAAAAGGGCAAGTATTTTAAGGGGTGGTAGATCTGGCCAAAAGAAAGATATTTTCTCCATATTTTCTCTTTATTTTTTATATAAGTTTACCTTTTTTATCAATGTATCTGGCTGGTTTTAAGTGATTATTATACTAAAATTTTGTATTTTTATATTATTGACTTGTGTGTATGTTTAATATTTTTCACCAATAAACTTGATTTGATTTGATTTACTATTTTTAAAATAAATTCATACTAACCGAGTTAATTAACTTTGAAAATTTTTAAAATAATGGTAATCAATAATCAGCAGCAAATACGCAATTACCAGAATCTCAGCTTGTTCGACGCCCATTGTTAATACACCGACTAAGAAAGTGGGACTCCGATAGATATCAGATCGATGTAATTAGGTTAGAGCTAATAGAGGGCGCTTCTAAACTGTTGGAAAGCTGCTATAATCGTTCATTATTTAGTTTCATTATTTTAGTTTACTAAACTAAAAGAGATATTCAAAATATAGTAGACGTTGCACTATACTTAATAGTAATCTACAATGATTAAAAAACATACAGTGAATAAAATTAATTTAAATATTTTTTTTGTAGAAATTTTAAAATGTGAACTAAAAAACTTATAAATTAGAAATATACAGAGTATGGATAATGTAGGAGGTGACAACATTGCTGTCTCTCAAAGCACTATATTTTAGAAACTGAATAAGTGGCACTCAAAAGTTTTTCAATATTTCACGGAAAATGTGAAAGAAAAATATAAAATTTTCAAAATTTTTTTTTCGCAAAAAAACCTCATGAGCGTGTTTCTCGGGTCGAACTATACTATTAGTTGAAATACTTGCACTTATTTCTGGGATACCCTGTGTAAGGGGATTTAATAAACATTTATTTTATTTTCCGTTTTATTACCAAGTTCCACCAAGTAACGGCAGAGTAAATTCAATTCTACATTTGATACTAACCTCTAAAGGTTTCTTATCACACACATTTAAATGTTCTAAAACATTATTCATGGACTCATAAAATGTATCACATTTTGGAAAGAAGCAAGCTATCTTTGAAGATTCTAATAATTGCTTATTGAAGTAATCCTTTATGAATTTTTCTTGAAAATCAGTCTGTGCCGTGTAAAACTATAAAATACACACTATTTAAACTATGTTTAAAATTAAAAATAATACCTTACTTTATTTTCTTCGACATTATCTCCTTTAAGTTGGCTGATCATTTGAAGAGCTCTAAAATATAGTTGCATTGAATAAAAAATATAAGCTACAAATAATACAAGAAACTGTTGCTACGAGGTGGACTACTGATAAATTTTAAACTAAACAACTTTTCTTAAACTTTTCACTGCTCTCTGTATTTTTCCAAACAAACTCTCTCCCTCTCTCTCTCTCTCTCCTCATTATCTAGGGTGATTCACGGGGATGGTACATTAGACGTTTACGGAGAACCGGTGACGAAATTTTTTGGTAAATTTGGATTTGTACATAAAGGCGCCTGCTCTATCTATCTAAACTACTTTCAGCGTTACCTATACCCTATAACTAAACCTTCCGATCCTTAAGTTGAGCTATTTAAAAATTAATTATTTTATTATTATAGTCTCATTTCAAAAATTTCGTTACCATAACAATTTTAGAAATTTAGCAAGTAAAGTCTAATTAATAATTAATACTTTGAGTAATAATTAATAAAATTTGAGTATTTGTCATGGTGTCGATTTTCTTTAAAGGAAACAACTATAACAGAATTATAATCTTTTAAATGGCTTTACTGAAAAAAACAGAAGGTTTAGATCTAGGAACATAATATATCGTTGAAACCAATTTATTTTGTTTCGATTTTTTAAATAATATACATAGGCTTAAATTTAAAATAACAACAGTTTGAGCGATTTCATAACAAACAGAAATAAATATTTTTGTGATCTCCGTTTGATATCCAACCGGTGATATCCGATTTAGATAGATCGACTTTCCTTAACCTGTAAACATAATTTCAGCCGAATTTATGATTTAACAATGTTTATTCAAAATCGTATTTTTATCAATTTACACGTTTCATTTTTATCTGGAACACTATTAGTGATAGGTATAGGTCAGTACATAGAAAAATTATAAGATATACAAGTAGTGTCAAAAAAAAGTATCTTTATGAAAAAAATCCAAATTTTTAAAAAAGTCCTATCACCGGTTCAGCCGGTTCTCCATAAACCTCTAATGTACCATAGCCGTAAATCGCCTTGTATAAATAACATTTGTTTCATAACTTACTCTCTGGCAGCCTTTCTCTTAGAACCAGGTTCGATCAGCTGATTCATATTGATACCATCAATTGAAGAAAAAGAATCTTCAATAGGCTCCTCCGATTTGCTGTGAATTTTCAAATGAAAACTCATGCTGACAGGCAAGATTTTTTTGCCGCAAATGTGGCATGCCACCTTTATACTGTCCATCTCTGCCGCCGATTTCCGACAAGTCAACTTGTGGGACATGAAACCCACCACGGATTTCTTGGCTTGGTCACATTGTTCGCAGTATAGCGGTTTTTTCTCCTTGTATAATGCGGTCAGAGTTCTGAACACGAAATCTTTGTCTTGTAAGTCCTGAAAATTATACCTACAATAAGCCACTTTATACCAAAAATTTTACTATAAGAGAACTTGTAAAATTTTTGGTATAAAGATAGTCAAAGAAAAAATAAAGCAAGATAATTAGCGGTTATGAAACGTTTTAGTATAAAAATTTTGAAAGCTAGAGTAAGAATAATTAAAAGAAGGCAACCGAAACATCTCAAAAGTTTGATATAATTTTTGGATTATTTCAAAAAATAAGAGAAGTTAAACTAATCAGGTTGGCAGGGGTGGATGGGCCATATGGGAAAACGGGAAAATTCCCGGTGGGCCAGTCCCGATCTGAGCTCAAAAAAATTGGATTAGCAAAAATTAAATGGCTAATCTTCTAACTAAAGTGACGTAAGATCCTTAGTGATCCATAACTAACTAATCAAATTGCATCAGTATAATCGTCAGTTGCTTTTAAACATAAACACCAATTTGTAAAATAACTATTGTAAAATGTCTTTCTTTGGGACACTTATAATTTTAATAATCATCTGTTGTTTGTTCGGTTTGAAAATTTTTGTTATTTTTGTTTAAAATGCTCGATTTTTAACCTTTTTTTGTGCAAAAAAAACGTCCTAGACGTGTTCCTGGGGTCGAAATATACCACCACTGAAAATATTTGCACTTATTTAAGACTCACCCTGTATAGTTTTTACCCAATATTATTTTATTAATAACTAATAATATGACTGACTGGCAGCAAAAAAAAGAATGAATAGCATTAAGTAAATTTAAATTGTCTCGATCTAAATGTATACTAAGAATAAGGTAGCCGTAGATTGACAACTGGGGGCCTCGGTGCAATATTTTTCGAGCTCCCCTTTGTAAAAAGGTAGACGAATTTGACGCGAACTCTGCGGTTGACGGAGAAAACATATCTATGCTTGGCTTGAATTGGGGATGGACTAAAAGCCAAGTCTAAGAACTAAAAGCCAAGTCTAAATTGTTTAAAATATTGCTAAAATGAATTTGCTAAAAATTACTGAGACAGCAGAGAAGAGTTAACTAAGGTTTAAACTAGATTAGATAATAAAATATTAATGTCTCGAAAATCCAAATATTTATTATGGACTGTAACATAGCATTACATTAGAACACATTTATATCCACTGCCTAGGTATTGCCTAGGTTTTTTTCGTTTGAGTCATGGCATTATCATACAAAATGCCAAATGTAGAAAAGTATAGAGGAAAAGTTTCGTGATAAGAACTATATAATAACCTAAAAAATGCTGCAATTTTAATGGCGACCGCGGTTCATTCAGTTAAAAACACATGTACACGAAGAGGCTGCTGCTGTAGCAGAAAGGAGAGAATTTCTTTCTACAATGTGTAAGAAAGTATATACCCAAAAAGCTAAAAGTAATGTATTTCACAGAGGATTGGGTCAGCTGAAATAAATGAATCAGGAAGTCTTAAAGTTTCTCAAAATCGTGACTCAAAATCGTAGACTATTCAAGATCAAATTACCGTTATCGAAATGGAAATAAGGCAGTAGAACCCTGTAAAACTGAGCCATTTTGTAGTAAAAATTTAGATGTCCGACTCAATATTGGTCTTTACGAAAATTTTGATCAAGACAATTTTTTTTTAAACCCGAGGCAAAAGAGCTTGTTTGCACGAGCGAAAAACACCCTTACTTATATATTAATAAATAAAGTATGTTTCTTCGTTATGGTCATTTTCTTTTTGTGGATTTGGGCCGGTTGCCTGTTTTTCCCGGGCCGGTTTCCACTTCCCCGTCCACCCCTGTAGGTTGGTACTGACTACTTAGTTTTCCACTTATCAACGAAAGATATGAAATAGAAAGAAATTACATTAGGAATATAGCTGAGTGCAATGAATATTCTCCTTCATTAGTTGATAAAATAATTAGAAAACGTAGGTATAAGTTTGCGATTTCTGCGAATTCCACTTTTCAGGTGGGCGGCCACTGAGAGCGAAACTAAACTAAGCCAAGCGAAGATAAGATTTGTAAAAATCAGCTCACATACTTTTAAATGCATCAGCGGCCACTTGAGCGAAACTAAACGAAAATTATGAACGAAGATTCGAATCGTAGTTTAGGTTCCAGCGAATTTTTCGCAGCGATTATATTCGCGCTATGATAGCAGAGATACAATACGAAAACGTAACTAATTTAGCTGACTACAGAGCGAAAATCGTTCCCAGTGGCCGATGAAACTTATTTTCGTTTAGTTGCCGTTTGTTTTCATATTCTTAGCTTAGTTTAGTTACGCTCGCAGTAGCCGCCTGCCTTTCAAGTAGAGAAAGATATGTCAAACTATACTCAACGGCACGAAAAACAGGGATAAATATTTTGATATATTTTAAAGTTTAATATATTTTGTTCTAGTGGGGTCATTTTAATGATTTCTTAAGCAATTTGTAGCTAAATTATTTGACTTTTTAGTATCTTGTTCTAAATTGGAAATGGAAGTTCCTATCTGTCAATTATGAGGGAAAACAAAATGTTGATATTTTGGTGAAAGTTTGAAACACCCTGTGGAATATGTTAACAAAGCAAGGTATTTAAAAATAATTTTATCAACTAGGAACATCTTCTCTCGACAGTTTGTTATTTGGTTCATTTGAATAGCTTTACTTTTATTGGAGATTGGAGAGAATTAATAACGATTTTAGCATTAAAAGCATGCCTTTGCTTTTGGTCCTAATCAACACACCTATGAAATACTGTTTATTGTTCTTGTAATGTCACTATCATTCAAAAATCATATTATTATTGTTTATTAACAATTACACTAGCAGATATTCAAGGAAGGCAATGGCAAACCACATTGAGTATATTTGCCTTGTACTGCCTCTCAAATAGTGCCCTTCGGATTCGGCGATAAACTGTAGGTCCCGTGTACTTGTGAATTACTGATGACATACATAATAAGTACATGGGAGAGGTAGCCGACGTTCTGTGTAGAGTACGGCACTGTAAGAAGAAAACTAGCAGAGATGGTTTTAAGTTCAGAAGTTGTATCGGCTATTGTTGATTTAATTGAACAAGATAGAGATCACCCTGTGGAATGTGTTAACAATGTAAGGAATTTAAAAATCATTTTATCATCTAGGTACGTCTTTTCCCGATAATTTATTTTTTGATTCATCTCAATAGCTTTATTTTTTTATTGGAGAAATTAGCAATTTTTGCATTAATTTTATACTGTTTTTGTAATGCCACTGTCATTGAAGAGTCATATTATTATTGTTTATTGACGTTTATTCTAGTAGAGATGGTTTTAAGTTCTGAAGTATCGGCTATTACTGCTTTAATTGATTATGGTAGAGATCAACTTTTGGACTAAAATCATATCTGCTAGAGTAACTGCCTAACAAACAATAATAATTGATTTTTCAAAGACAGTGACATTAAATAAGTCATAAACATTATTTTATAGGTCTATTGACTAAGACCAAAAGCAAAGTCATGGCTTTAAAATAAAAATTTCGAAAAATTGTTAGTGTCTTCAAAACCGAATATCTCCAAAAAAAAGCTACTGAGATGAATCAAAAAACAAACTATCGAGAAAAGATACACTTAGATGATAAAGTGATTCTTAAATTCCTTGCTTTGTTAACGTACTCCACAGGGTGTTTCAAACATTCACCAAAATATCAACATTTTGTTTTTCCTCGTATAATTGACAGATGGCAAATTTCATTTTTAATTTAGGAAGATAAAACTCAAATAAAGGTGCCCGGTGGCGTAGAGGTACAGGCTCTCGTCTACCAATCTCAAGGTGTGGGTTCGATTCCCACACCCGGCATTTCATCAGCCGACTATTTTTGTTAAAATAAAAATAGTTTGGGTACCTAGGTCGACTCAGCCTTAAATGAGTACTTGGGATTCACAATCCTGAGGTAATAATAGGCGGTTGAAGCGTAGTGCTAGCCACATTACCTTCCTTGTATACCGAACGGCTCTAGTATAGCAAGCTGTACCTTGCTACTCCCAAGGCGTTAAACGCTATATACGGGAGCTATTATTATTATAAAAACTCAAATAATGTAGCTATAAATTGCTTAAAAAATCATTAAAATCAGTGCACTAGAACACAATATATATAAAAGTTTAAAAAACATGAACATTTTAAGGTGGCCGTTTTTCGTGCCCATGAATGGAGATTTAGAGCGCTTGTACACACACCGACAAAATCAATGCCGGAGACGGAGCCGGCTTTGCACACGTTCCGACAGTCGTATCTAATTCTATTGTATTTGCCGATCCCCGACTTTTTTACCAGAGTACGTAGATCGCCGAGTAGCGACAGAAACCGTCGGCTCTTTTGATGTGGTGGGACCAAATTTTCTTTCTCTCTCTTTTGACGTGTTTGACAGATAGACTACGTATTTAACTGCTCAACTTATGAAGTGGTCCTATAAACATGGTATACACTGCTCACAATTTGAAGTGGAATTAATTATAAAGTTTTATATATATCTTTTTTGTTTTGTTTTATCCTTATTTCTAAATTTGAATGTATAAAATATCTTACTGCTAATAAATAATTAAAAAAACGATTCGTTGCCTGAGGTATACTTGAAATAAAGTATATAGAGATATTTGATAAATGGCAACAGTGGCAACTTCGCTTCTTCGTATGACAGATAACCTACTTATTTCGCGCAGCCGCAAAGAAAATTGAAAACTACTGTCGCTACTCGTCGGTTTAGGTACTCTGATTTTATCGGGTCGGAGTACATGTGAAGGAACTAATTTATTTATATTGCAATCAATTTCAGTTCCGGCACCAGTTTTGCTAGTGGGGTCATAATTGGGGCTATAACAATAACTTTTTAAGGTATATAATTATAATTTTAGATGTTCATAAAAGATTTAATCACTAGTTGACTAAAAAAAGTAATTCATTAGTTCATTAATATTGCAAATTATATTTTATCCTCTCATAGTATATGCTGTATATGTATACCTATTTAATGTTTTGATTATGTAAGGAGCACTTTATTTACTTTTTTTTCCATTTTTGCTATTGATCAAATCGGTGTGAGAAACTGTGAAGCTGTAAAATGTTGTTTCGGGAAAGTTGAATATCCGGGAAATTTGAGTTATTGAATGTTATTTTACCCAACAACGCCCTAATTCTGCTCTCCTGTACGCGTTCACATTTTTCGGCAATTTTATTAACATTTGAAATTGTCAGAATACAACGCGACGCGACGCCCAGTTCGAGTTCATTTTCACTTAATTTTTACTACCCGAGACAACGTTATATCATACAAACCTCGTACCTGAGTGAGGAATTTATAGAAGAAATAGTAATTTTCATTAAAGTGCAAAATAATGCACAAAATCACAATTTTTCCGATTTTCACTGACAGTTCGACAAAACGATCCTTTAAGGCAACCGTTTTCAAAGCGCTTAGCACAATCAATAAAGACGCCAAGCGCGTCAGATGAGAATACCCAACTCGGTAGTTAAGTGCCCGCTCAGCGAAAATTAACGTCATATACGCTGAGCATCTAAACGCGCTTAGCGTTTTCTAAATTACAGAATTCGGGCCCTGATGCTTCCAAAACCAAAGCAGGGACAGGGATAGGAATATTTTGGGCGGAAACTAAATACTCCGAACCAATAGGCTCCTACCACAGTATCCTTCAGGCAGAAATTTACGCTATCGAAAGATGCGTACAATTTATTTTAGATAGGAACTATCGAAAACAGGAAATTGCCATCCTATCCGATAGTCCAGTAGCACTAAACGCGATCAACTCAGTAACCATCAATTTGAAGTTGGTTAAAGAATGCATAGAGAAGCTCAACAAATTAGGCAAAGAAGAAGAAAGGCAATTAGGCAAAGAGGAATTAGGCCGAGTAGGAGAAGTCCTCCTACTCTGGGTGCCTGCTGACCAAGGGATAGAAGGCAATGAAAAAGCAAATGATCTAGATAGAAAAGGAGCAAACACTCCACTAACTGGACCAGAACCGTTCTGTTCTCCAAACGGGAATCAACTGAAAGCGGAACTGAAGAATCTGGAAGACTCCATCCGTAACTTGGAATGGGTGTCCTCTAACGGTCTAAGACACTCGAAAAAGTTCATCAGAACTTACGACCGAGAGAAATGAAAGGTTTTCCTTTAGTTAATTAAAAACAATCTTCGGATTGTCACGGGGTTTCTAACAGGACACTGTCTCCCCAACGAACACCTCAGTAGGCTGAAGCTGAAAAACAACGGCGAATGCAGATTTTGTGGGGAAAATGGGGAAACACCAGAACACCTTATCACTGAGTGCGCCGAGACGACGACCATTCGTGCCATGAACTTTGGTACTTGTCGAGGATGGGGAGCTGGCCTCTGTGGAGCCGTCTCAGATACTGGCTTTTGTTAAAGCCCTGAGACTGTATGATGAGTTATAACATCATAGGGGAACACACAATCGATCTGTAAGGTCGCGGTGATTAACTCCCCTCCTAAACATTCTACATTCAGTCTGTCACTGTCAACATTATTGCAAAATACCAAAAGATATAGCTTTATATAACATTATTTTTCATTGGTTCTTACTTTCTATTTTTAAGTTATCAATATGTCAAAAACTTTTTTATCAGGTATTCAAATTTGTATTTAAGTAAAACCTTTGAGTTGTAATTTTTATCAAACAGAAAATATTTGATGTTTCAAACAGTATATCTGTCCCATCTTCAGAATTAGAGGAATTGTTTCAATTATATATTAATATATAATATAAACAATAATTTTTAATAATCTCAAATAAATAATTACAATAATTAATTATTAATTTGCATACAATTTATTTTAGATATGGCTTGGTGCATTTCAGTTGATTTGAAAAAATTCCGAAATCAGAAATTTTCGTATTTCACGCCTTCCCGGTACAGTTCATGTTGATCGCATTAAAATAATATTGAAATCGTGGCTTCGTCATAATATTTAAGTATTTTAGTATTTTACTGGTACAGTTATTGAAACTATTAGACTCCTCAATAAGTAATTGATAATTTACGACTTGGCAGCTATAAATATTGTTCAAAACATCGAAAATTCTGAGAAGCGTTTTCAACATTTCCCTCGTATAATAAGAATAATGACATATCCATAGAAAAATAGGTTGACGTAACTCAACAGTAGGTTATGAAAGTCACGTAACATTGACATTTTTCATTTTTTATTCACATTTGACTAGTAGATACTTGCGAAATTGCGATGCTGTCAATATGTGCTCAACGCGTATCCAGAAAACGATTCGTACGGCAACGAGAATACCAAAATCGAGTGCTTGGCGTTCCGCTAATCGTATCGCTAATCGTATACTTTGCTCAACGTTTTGCTGAGTAAGCGTTTCCTCCTTCCAATCCTCTTTATTACTCAATACTACAGTGAGGTGTTTCTCAAAGTTGAAAATTCTTGGTATGTCATCCACTGGGAGTTGGAGAAGTGGAATTTCCTTTTTGGTGTGGGTGTTCCAAGCCCCTGACTTGAAAATTCTCCCAGTACTGCTTCCGTCAATGACCATTCTAATCATTGTCGCATTGGCATAACTACCGACGACTATATGCAGTGGTGTTAGGTCTAGAATGACCTCCTTGGCTGCTGTTGGACATGTTCTCATGGCACCTGTGATGCAGATACATGCCAGACTCTGTACACAGGCTTTGCCTTGCTGTACGTTGCTCTAGTTTTGTGTACCAAGCAACTGCTCCATAGGTAAGCATAGGTCTTACTATCATGGTACACATCCAGCGCAAAATGTTAGGGGCGCAGCCCCACCTATTTCCCGCCAGTCTTCTGCATAACACCTTTGTAGCTTTGCTAGTATTTTTTTGCTAGACTATAGAACCGTTTAACATAAAGAAATTATCCGATTACAAAATAAAGTATAAATGCAAAAATGAATGCGCTACTTACCAATGGAGGTTCTCCTTCCCTCCATGCTAAGTTATTGTGACGCCGGTATTTATGGTGCGCCCATCTAGTCTTTGGCACACTCGTATGACAGACTGCACAAGTCACCGAGCCGTTAGCGTTCACAACTCCATTACACACCTCCAAATGTTCGTAAAATACCTTGGAACTGTTCGAGGTGAAACTGCAATTCTTGCATTTGAACTTCCCATTGGACCTTTTCCATTGAACGAGAGTTGTTAAAACAAACGTTTCATCGTTGATTGGCTGAAAAATTAAATAAAACAAACTTTCTCTATGTGTTTAATATTGGAACGTTCATTTTTAATGACTATAATTTGCTTTAATCATACCTTTAATCATAAAGTGGCACAACGCATAGTATTATGACTTTAGTTCACTTTATGATTGAAGGTGCGATATGATTTAAACAGAAGAAAAAAATTACAAAAAGTCTTCTTTTGAATTCATGTAACAGAAAACTATCACTAATCTAACCAGGAAATTGAAAGCATTTTATAAAAATATTGTTACGGATTCCGTGGGTCCACTATTTAAACTCACGATAAAATACTTAACGAATTTATTTGTCTCACTCTGTACACACAACTTATACTATTTACAACACAATTTATGCAACTACTATTACTCTAACGGTATTTCGCGATATTATCAAACTTCAGACTTCAGACTATCTTCAGACTGCTCCAACTGTCAAAGCGCGGGCCTTATATACCCCCTGGCGATGGTTTCTGGAATTTTCTAAAGAATTCTGTAATTCTCTTTTACTTTCTGGCGAATTCGCCAGGTTCCTCAATGCACGTTACGGTTATGTAGCAGTAATGCAGTTATGCAACCAGTAATACACCCTGATCTTGGCATTGCCCCCTTCCCAAATTTGATCGTCCCGATCAAGGTTTCCTGTCTGGTATCTCTTCAATCGATCGAGATGAACTACTTTCATCTTACTTCTAGGGCTGCGCTGAATCCGGTACACAACATCATTTATCCTCTTGATGACTGTATAAGGACCTTCCCATGCTGGAGTTAACTTTGGGGACCTCCCTTTCTTGCGCTGAGGGTTATATAACCATACCATATCGTCCTGTTGAAATCCCGTAGAATTAGCTCTGAGGTCGTAACGAGCTTTCATCCGGTCACTGGCTAGCGCAATCTTACTTCTAACGGCCTTATGAACGTCCAGTAATCTTTCCTTCCTAACGATTCTTTCGAACGACAGTCCAACGTTATCTTGTTCCATTTTTCCTCCAGATCGAGTACTTGGTCCTTGTCTAGCTGCGCAAATCTTACAACGTTGACACCATTTCTTAACATCTTCACAATAATTCACCCAGTAAAAACGGTTTCAGCTTGCTCAGGGTCTTGTTTACCTCAAGATGGGCTCCAGTTTTACCACCGTGAATTTCTTCCAATACCTGGGTAACTTTCTTCCTTGGTACCAGTAACTGAGTTGTTACTGTCCTGCCATCCGCACTTTCCCACGTGCGCTTTAACAATCCATTCTCAATCACCAGTGAATTCCACTGAGCCCAGAGAGCTTTGAAAACCAGCCCTCTGTCCGCAATATCCTGGCACGGTGGTCTCTCGCCGTTACCTTCCTTGAGCCATAGTATTGCTCCGATGTCTGGATCTTCCATTTGATCTTTCCTCAATTGTATCGTCGTCCATTGTTCGTCAGTTCTCAGTTTAAAATTCTTTACTCTGATGGTGCTTTCGCGATGTTGCATTTTCTTGTCCAGGTTAGCCCGTCGTCGATCTGGCTCGTTGCCGATAATTTGTATCCGTCCTACACGGCACCCAGAGGTTTTCTCTATTTTCCCGAACACAGTCTTCTTGGCATCACCAGGTATCATCACAATTTCCGCTGATCTTGCTTCCATATTTCCTGGTCTCTTCTCTTTAGATACAGAAAATTCCTCATTTCCGATTTTCAGGATGTTTCTATGGTGATCGAACGAAAAACCATGTTGACTGATCACATCCATACCCATGATAAAATCATCTTCAATGTCTGCCACTAAAACGCTATGCCGAAACTTCAAATTCCCTAACTCCAGTTCCATGAAAGCCTCTCCCCGTACAACGGCCATTTCCCCCGTAACTGTACGTAAATACACTCTTTTTCTAAGAGGTATCATCTTCAATCCTTGCACTGAGTTAGTCCGCACCAACGATACCATAGCGCCTGTATCCACAGTCATTCGAATTCTTTTACCATTGACCTTCCCGTTGATCACAAAACTGTCAGCGGTTTTTCCTAGACTCCTAATGGAAAACATCCTAGAGGCTCTGTTTTCTTCAGCCAATACTCGCTCATTACTATTTATTTCCTGGTGCCTATGTTCTCTTGATGGTAAACGGAATCGCACCTGGGCGCGGCAATCCCGTTTGATGTGGCCACTCCTGCCACATCTATAGCAACTTATGTCCTGGGATCTTCCGATGTGCCGATGTTCTCTTGCTGATGAACGGAATGGCATTTGGATGCGGCAATCCCGTTGGATATGGCCATTCCTGCCACATCTATAGCACCTAATGGATCTTCTCTGGTTCTCTGTCTGGGTGTTGTTGACTCTCTTGTTCACTAGTAACTCACATAGTTTATTAAACATCTCCTCCAAACGTATGTGAGAACTCTTTGGCTGTTCGTCAACCGTTACCGAGCCTATCTTCAGTTTAGGAATGGCGCTAAATGCAGCTTCTATTTCCAGCGCCCTGACCAGTGCTTCGCTGCTGGTAGAAAATCGAGATATTTGCAGCGCCCTCTGTAATTCGTTGTCCCTCAGTCCGCTGATAAAGCACTGAGCAGCGAGTTCCTCCCTAAATCCTTCCGGTGCTCCTGGGTATGCTAGATGTACCAGCCGACATATGCTAGATGTACCAGCCGTTGCTTCAAATTCCTGCAGACTCTCTCCGGACCTCTGCAGGCGTGTCTTGATCTGGGCCTGGGAAAGTTGGCGTCGATGTTGGTCGCCATATCTTCGGTCCAATGCAGCGACCAAAGTCCCATACTCCTGCTGTTGGGCTGCAGGAATAGTTTGTAGCAGTTCGAGGGCAGGGCCACGCAGCGCGATGACAAGTGCCGCTGCTTTCTCCTGGTCAGTCCATCCATTGGCAGCAGCCGCTGCTTCAAACTGGCGGTGGTACATAGTCCAGGTGGTTTGTCCATCAGTGGTTGGGGCCTTAAGGTTCGCAGTTCCTTGAACGCCAGGTGTTCTTACTTTTGCCTTGGTCTTCTGTAGGTCCATCTCTAATTTTTCCATTTTCTGCTGAAGGCGCTCCTCCAGATCTTCTACGGCTTTTTGAAGGTGGTTCTGCTGTCTTCTTTCCGAATTTTCGAGACTTTTCTGCATGCGGTCTTGATCTTCAATTTTGTCCTTCTGGCGACGTACTTCTAAATCTTCAACAATTTTCTCCAACCGTTCTTGTCTAATTTCTTGATTTTCTAGAATTTTCTGAAGCCGGTCCTGTTCTTCTTGTTTGTCGTGCTGTCGTTGAACTTTGAAATCTTCGAAAATTTTCTCAATCCGGTCCTGTTCTTCTTGAAATTTTTCTTCGTCTTTTTCTTCTGCTTTCTCTCTTCTCATATTCTCCATAAAATCGCCCAATAATTTGCTTACTTCCTCCATTTTCTTCGCTTGCTCCCTTGTACCAACCATAAAAATACTCTAATTCGGTCTAAAAATCTTCCAATCCACTTAATTTCTTCTTAAAATCCACTTGAATCGCACTTCCGACACCAATTGTTACGGATTCCGTGGGTCCACTATTTAAACTCACGATAAAATACTTAACGAATTTATTTGTCTCACTCTGTACACACAACTTATACTATTTACAACACAATTTATGCAACTACTATTACTCTAACGGTATTTCGCGGTATCAAACTATTCAAACTATTCAGGTATTATCAAACTTCAGACTTCAGACTATCTTCAGACTGCTCCAACTGTCAAAGCGCGGGCCTTATATACCCCCTGGCGATGGTTTCTGGAATTTTCTAAAGAATTCTGTAGTTCTCTTTTACTTTCTGGCGAATTCGCCAGGTTCCTCAATACACGTTACGGTCAAGAACAGTTAACCTAACAGCACTGCTCATTCAGCCAAAAGTGTCCGCCAGGTGCATGCGAAAACTACTCGCTTTGTGACGTCATTGTAGCCCTTGTTACGGTTATTAGTCCTTATCCGGTAACCAATAATACACACACGTGCATTATTGGTTACCGAATGCAAAACGTTCATTATTTAGTTTATTTATTTAAACACCTTATATGTATGCAGTAAAGAAAATGAACTGTATAAATCGTATTAAACACTCGGATAATGCATTTTTAAGAACAGCAGGTCCCAGCATCACCTTTTGCAAGCATTCTTTTTAGAGTACTTCCATATTTTGCTTTAAAATAATTAATAAACAAAATCGCGGGCACTTAGTATGCACTTTGTCACAATCCACAACACAAAATGAACGTATTTATACACTCTATAGCTCTAAAAACTTTAAAGACACCTTTTTCACATTTAAAATTGACAAAATCATTAACTCAAAATTTCTCAGCTCTTATTTTTATAAGTTTACCATAGGCAACTAATAATACACACTATCATGACAAGGCCACGAAGGCTTTGACAAGGGCTACAATGACGTCACAACTGTCAGTTGAAGCGCGGGAAGAGGCGAACGTACGTCTTATGGGGATGAGCAATCCTATTAGTTTACCGTTCTTGCGTTATGGTTATGTAGCAGTAATGCAGTTATGCAACCAGTAATACACCTTGATCTTGACAATATATACAATTCTACAGGGTATCCCCAAAAAAGTTATGCATCAAAGTTGTTATTTTTTTGTAATGGAACACTCTATATATTATAGTCTCTATTTCTTAATGCTGATAGCACAAGACCTTTATTATAAATGCAAAAGGCGTTTTGTTGTATATAGTGTGACATACCAAAAGATGGAACCAACTTCATTTTAAGGGTATATGTTCCATGACATTCAGACAGTTTTAACAGTTAAGTTTGTAGATGGCACAGGGGTTGCTCGTATAACAATAGGTCATAAAAATATTTTTAGGTACTAACCGCACCAGTGTCGGCTATTAGGGGTTTAAAGATTTATTTTAAGTTTTGTTAAAATATATTTTGTTACACCATGGAAAATAATTATATAATGGCAATACAAATATTTATATACCCGTTATTGGCATTTTCAGTATCATTGGATTATACGAGTACACTCAATTATCGTAAATATTACTGAAGAAAAGTTTTTATTGTTAAATAAATGTGTAACAGGTTACACACCATAAATAACATACCTACAAAAAAACAATATCACGCGTTTAGAAAAACATTTCAATAAATGTTAAGTATTTATTATTATATTAACTATTTGGTACCAGCTCCTTTTGCGACAATCCGTTTTCGAATGAAATATCCTTTTGAGACAATCTACCTATAATGTCCACTTTCCTTCAAGAGGCGGTTGGTAATTTTTCTACTAATCTCGAATGATAACTGGCGTTGTCGATAACAATGACAGAGTTTTCTGGAAGTAATTGGGAAAATTAATCTTCAAAAATATCAGCCGTCATTTCTTCATGATAAGCCTTGGTGGATTTAAATTGCAGTAGTCCATTCTGTACGAATTCATTATCCCCAATATGCGTTATAATTAGCCTGCGTCTTTTCCCGGAAGGGATTTTCAAACCAGTCGATAATCCTTCTAAAAACGCTTCACGCGAACTGCCAATGCCTTGCTCAACAGAATGACAGAATGTCCTTCATTCAGTCATATTTCGTCTAGGTATAAAATAGATTTTCCTTCACTGCGATATTTACGAATGTCCGTTAGATATTACCTTCTTCAAAAAATTATGTCTTCCCTGTCAATAAGTACAGAGTTCCGATTGTACTTTTCCCACGAGAAATTAATTTCCTTTAAAGTTGTCCAAAGTTTCTCTCTTTTTTTTACAACTTTCTAAATTGTATACAGTTGGTATTTTCTTTTTTAAGTAAAAGGCGTGAACATGTCTCTTTATTATGCTTCTAGAACAGTGTTTCTCAATCTTTTGTAGAGTGAAGAACCCTAGAGTGCACTTTTTTTTTTCTAGGGAACCCCTACCCTATATTCTTAAATATAAGACATAGTGCATGTTTGGTTTTGTGTCAATATATCGATATTAATACTACTTATTGAGCTTCTAAATTAAGAGTAAATAAAAAAATGTAAGAATTAAGTACATAATATATTAATAACTCAGAAACTGTAAAACACTTAAATATTCATTACAAATATTTTTTGATGAGCTTAATGCGAAGGTGGGCCTGTTTGTTTGATACAAGTTTGTCGATATCGGGTTCAATGTTTGAAAGTTGTATCCGCATATCTGCTTCAGGATTAAGTTTACTTCTTAAGTCGGTTTTTGTAAGAGCATACTTCGAAAACCCTACTTCACAACGGTAAGTTGTAGCAAACGGCAACAATTTTTTAACAGCAAAATTGGCTAATTCTGGATATTCACTTCTAAGCTGGGCCCAAAACTGCAACAATGTAGCCGAGTTGAAAGTAGTTTTAAGGTTTCCATCGGCAGCAACATCAATAAGTTGTTCAATTTGTTTTACAGTTAGGGTTTGATGAAACTTTTCGACTGGGACTGAGAATGGATTGCGAACCCAATCAAGATCCTCTTCTCGTCTTGGAAAATATTCTCTGATTGAAACTTGTAGGTTCTGAAGATGGTTTATTATCTCCGAAGTGATTTCTGCTGACAATGCAGTCTTCGACTCACACACAAAATCATGCAGTGTAGGAAAGCACTCCGAGATTCCTCTGTTTATACACGATTCCCAAAACTGTATTTTATTTAACTTGGCCTGGATTTTGTCATATAAGGAGATTACTGTTACAGAAGTTCCCTGGAGTGATAAATTTAATTCATTAAGGCTTGAAAAGACATCGGCAAGATATGCCAAACATTGTAACCACTTGATGTCAGTTATTCTTGATGATAATTCAAATGAAGAGTCATTAAGAAACACCATCACCTCATTTCGCAGAGTAAACAGGCGAACCAATACTTTTCCTCGCGATAACCATCGCACTTCGGTGTGAAGCAAAAGCGTGGTGAATTGGCTACCCATTTCTTCACAAAGAACAGCAAAAATTCGTGAATTTAGAGGCCTGGACTTTATAAAATTTACAATTTTTACTGCTTCATCCAAAACGTTTTTAAGAACGGGAGGAATTTTTTTTACTGCCAATGCTTGTCTATGAATAATACAATGGCTACTTTCAATTTCTGGAACGACATTTTTAACACGTGCAACAAATCCAGAATATTTACCAGTCATTGCTTTTGCACCGTCAGTGCAGATATTAATGCACTGATTCCAATTAAGTTCTTTTTCAGTGATATAAGAATCGATCATCTTAAAAATTTCCTCGCCGGTTGTATGGGTCTTCAAAGGTTTGCAAAGTAACATTTCTTCTTCTGCAGAGTTGTTGTGTATGTACCTCACAATAACAAGCAATACTGCACACCCTGCCACGTCTGTTGTTTCATCAAGCTGTAGTGCATACCAACCACTACCTTTTATCCGTTGAATAACTGTATTTTCTATTTCGTTACTAATTTCATAAATTCTCCTATGAACAGTATCGTTTGAAAGTGGCAGCATTTTTACACTATTACTAAACTTTTCACCAATCATGGTTTCGACAACATCTATTAAACAAGGTTTAATAAGTGTTTCGGCAATTATATGCGCTTTTCCAGCCTTAGCTATGCGGTAACTTACTTGAAATGAGGCTTTACATGCTTTTTCATTAATGCTGCTACCCACTAAAGACGATAAATTCTTTTTACTTTTATTCATTTCCACTAACTTGCGTTGAAAAAAATCCACAGGTTTGTCCTTGTATTCACTATGATTTGTTTGTAAGTGTCTTAGAAGTTTCGCTGGAGCTAATGAACTGTTGCTGAAAGTCTTAAAACAAATTACACACTGGCTGTTTGGCGCACTAGGATCCCCAGTGGAAGCAAAACCATAGGATAAATATTCTGGGCAATATTTTCTAATTTTAATTTTCTTATTCGCAACGGGAACAAAACTTGAAGTTGACGGCTCATCGCTGCTAGCATTACTCCAAATCCCTTCAACAGTTTCATCTTGACTGATGGTTGGATCTTCCTCTACCTCTTGTTTTCTTTTAAAACAACCAGTTTTCAGCCATTTATCCATTTTAAATAATAATTACATAAGAGTAAAGGCAAGAAAAACAAACAAATCGTCTTTCAACGGGTTTAAAACAAACACTTTCAATGCGAAGACTGCGTAAGGAAGGCTACCGCATAAAAACAAAAGCACCTAGGACAGCGGCCGGCGATTACTAGAAGGCACAAAATAGCAAAATACATACACGGCATTACAATGACTGCAAAGCGAAGTAAAATTAACGAGTCGCAACAAGCGCGCGAGCTCGGGCTCGGATGCAGATCAGAAGGGGAGTACTAAGAATATTTTTTTTATTTACACCATTTCATTGTTGGGTGATACCACAATTTAAAAAAAAAATTCTTGGCTTCTTGCGGAACCCCAATCGCCCCTTTGCGGAACCCTGGGGTTCCGCGGAACCCAGTTTGAGAATCACTGTTCTAGAACAATCATCAACCACAAATGGCTTCCTCCCCGTAGATGTTTTAGGCTCAAAAACAGTTCCACTTTTTCTCTCTTTCAAAACTCTATAAATCGTAGCTTCACCAACTCCGGTAATATTTGAACATTTCGTAACTAGACTTCTCACAGTAGCCGAGGGATCTTGATGCATACAGAAATCATGAACATTTAAAAGTACAGTTAACTCTTAAATAGAAGAAGATATTCCAAGCAAGAATACCATTTATCTTGCTTGGAATAAATATATCCATGTTTGCAAATCAGCACAGCAATTTAAACACAGAGATACTAAATGCACGTAATAAACGTAATAAAAAGTACGAAATAAACGTAATAAAAAGCGAACAATTTTTGGCTGCAATATATTGTGGGCTCATTCAAAAGCAAAACAATGTATTTTATTAAAAAATAAAAAGTCTGCTTCTGGAATTACTTAAAGTTGTAGCGCCTATGGTTTAAGTTTTATGACAAAAGCTCTCGCTGTGCTATCAGGCTGTTTGAAACAGAATTTGGTTTTTTTTTAGTTTATAGAAATTTAATATATTTTTATTAGCTTAATAATAATTTAAAAGTAAAGCACTACATCTTACCAATGGTGTATCGCCCTTTCTCCAAGCCAAATCATAATGTTTACTACTTTTGTGTTTCAACCAATCTATATTTTGCACAGATTCATTACAAATCATACAAACAGTGCTACCTTCTTCTTCAATATCAATACTAAAACAAAGCTGTTTTAAATAAGTAAACGTGGGGAGTTTATCTCATTTATGTTCTAGGTATATCACTTTTAAACAAACTATTAAAAAAATTAAAACCTTATCACTGAATATGTTAGCCCATAATGGGCTACCATAAACAGAATTTGGTTAAATTTGTATGAAAATTAGAAAGTTCTTTTTTGAAAATTTTAGCGTCCGATATTTTTAAAATTCAACATTTATCTCATAATTTTTTGTTTAAATTAACAAAAAATGGACAAATAAAAAACTGTTCTGACAATTGTTAAATATTTTTAAAGACGTTAAAACTTTTTATGATTTCTGTTCAACTCATTAGAATACTGTAAAATTTATATCTATAAATGTTCAACATAATGGCATTTTCTACATAGGTAATCTAGTAACAGATGTATGCCGGGTGCGTCTCAAAAGTGGCTCTCCCCTATAACTTTTATATTTTTTCAGTTAAAAAGACGAGATTTGGTATGTTAGTATATGACATAAATTAGGATTGATTGACGTATTCAATTGTTTTCGACCACTTTCTGTTTCACCGGAAATTACTACAACGTTTGATTTTTAATTAGCACCCTCGGTATTTTTTTACTTAATTCGATAGAAAATAACAGTCTGAATGGAATGACATATCATATGTAAACTTTTGACATTTTCGCATATGGTTTATTTGAAATTATAACTTGCGGTTCGTAACGAAAATTTGACTCGAAATACCAAGTGTGTGGTATCAACTTATTCGCAAAAAAAATTCTTTTTCCAAATATGCTAATGAGCCACCTTCATTCCATTTGATAAAATTGAGATAAGATTAAAAATACGATTTACGGTATCTTTTAACTGGCCAGGACAAGACACTAAAAAGATTAGACGATCAAATCTATTTTTCCAAGGCTCCTTGATTAAGAATTAGTGTTTTTAACATAGACAACATAGAATCTACATATAAAGGAGGCACTCTAGATTGAATTTTAAAATACGATTTTTTATTAAGCGAGAATGTGAAAAGTTGACATATGATATGTCATTCTATTCAGAATGTCATTTTCTATCGAATAAAGTAAAAACATACCGAGAGTGCCATTTAAAAATCAAAAGCTGTAGTCGTCTCCGATGAAACGGGAAGTGACCAAGAACAACTGAATACATCAATCAATCCTAATTTATGTCATATACTAACAAACCTAATCTCGTTTTTTAATCTGAAAAAATAAAAAACTTATAGGGGTGAGCCACTTTTAAGACGCACCCGGTATATCTAGAAGTAACTCATAAAATTCTATTTATCACCTATTTAAATAAAACTTACTATTTCTTGGGCCTGCCTCTTTTCTTTTTCCCACTCAATGGATCAGGGCTACAAAAAAAACATATTTTTATTGCATATATTTTATGATTGTTTTTAGATTTTTTAATTTTTTGAATCGTGAATCTTCAATCATAAATGCTCTAGCTGAAAATTGGTCATTATTGGCATAATCAAGTAAATATCAGACGCTCGCAGAAATAATTTGATATGAATTGCAAAAAACTACATTTTTTATTTAATTAATACTACTAAGATCTAAAATTTTATGTTTTTAATCTGCTTTTATCATTATTATTGCTGCATTTTTTAGTTCTAAGAATAAAGCCTAAATCAATAAAACAAAAAATTGCGTTTTAAATTATTGCCATTTCTTCTTATTTATATTCTATTATATCTGTGATTTTCCTTACCTCTACCACAGATTAGGTATCCTATAAGTATACAGATAAAAATCTTGTCCCTAATTCGTGGTACGAAAATTGTTTTTTATGACGATGAGCAAACAAGTAAATTTTCTTATACGCAAAAATAAATTCCCGTTTAAACAGCGTAATAACCGGGCCGGTCACAAGGCCGGTAAGGCGCTGTGCACAATTTTAGAGGCCATAAGTGGGCGTGCTTGTGCGCAAACTAGTAACCTAACTAGTGCGCGACTCCGAAAATTGGAACAACGAAAAACAATGCTTTTGACGATAAGTTTATAATCTGTACCTCTACCCTCCATAGTTAGAATTAAGAAACAGTGAAGCATGCGCAAAGCGGATTTCACATAAAATAAAATAAGAAGTTAACAATGATAAAAAAATACTGATATCAATTTTATTTTGGTTGTATGAAAGCAACTAGGATCTTCCATATAACCAACTTTTTTATGTTATTTTATTTTTGTGTTTCCAACGTAACCGAACCAGAAGTTCTCATTAAGTTTTGATATGAAAATTTTGACTGTAGTATCCGCCAAATATAATTTAATCAAAAACCCTTTCTGCAAGGAGACTTATCTGAAAAAATTTGCCGCAGTGCAGAGAGTTTTTGCAGTGCCAAATGGCCAGGTGTCATATATAGATGAGATGCATAAAGTGCTTTTTGGTGTATAAAAAAGTTATCTCAAGACATCTTTTCATTTATTTATTTAAAAAAATATTACTAATTCACTAATAGCCTATGAGCCAAAATGTCTATATCAATTCGAATAGTACATGGTTCGCTCCAAAGTATTTCTTTACCGTGCAGACGGCTGTCGGCTATACCCGTCATTGACATCAAAGCTGTCATCATGCCAGAGGCGCTATTATGTACACGACCTCGACAATCGTCGGTATCGATAAGTTACGAGTTACGATAGCTCTCGATACGTATGGCCAATGAGCGTCGTGTTAAGGTAGTATTTTTATATAGTAAAAATGTCTTAATTGTTGTTGTCATAGTTACCAATCGGTCATAGGGTATATATCGCAATTTGTACCGACGAGGATCGGTATCTCTACCGTGCCTTTCTTAACTCAACGACAGAGAGATTATTACAAATTTGCCATGTCCTATTAATGACAGCTAAAACTATGACAATAATTAACGACGACGGTCATGGTAAAAAAAATTGTACACATGTAGCAAGAAGTATATTCATGCGCTAATATGATAAAGAGATAACAATAATATTTGCTGGAAACAATAATACTCAATATTTCGTAAAAATGATGTATTAAACTTTATTGAGTTATTCAATTAACGTAAAAATGTTAGCAGGTTAACACGTTTCACTGACGAAGTTATGCAATTTTATTGGTATATATCAAAAATGACAGCCCATGTTTAAATATGATTAGAGCATTGAACTATATAACTAACGTAACTGGAAAGGTTGCGGCAATGCTTTCACATATCGATTTTTGAGGCGCATTTGTCATAGAGTGAGAGGGATAATAAAAGGGGTTGTTGTCTTTGTCGCACTTGCACAGATATGCGAGTATTGGCGATGGCGTTTACTGTGTTTGGATTTCATTGACCAATTTTAGCAATTTAAGAGTTTGTTTACCTGATTTAGGATTATCAGTGACCGGAAACGTGTGTTATAAATACATTTTAAGATTTGCTTTAAAACATTTTGTAGTTTTGTGCTGTAAATCGAGTGAAGTTGAAGTGTAGTTGAACTCTGAAAAAACTTTTTAAATCTGTGAGTTGTTGGTTTATAAGAATAAATAACAATGGTCAATTTTTGTGCTGCATATGGTTGCAGTAATGAATATAACCCACAGAAGCCAATTTCTTTATTTGTGTAAGGGGTACAGCGTTAAAGGTTTATTAGGTTATATTGTTTTATTGTTTACATTTTATGTTTAGGTTTCCGTTTAGGCGCCTTGAAATCCTTAATCTCTTGATAAAAGCCATTCGACGAGAAAAGTAGAAGCCTTCAAAATCAAGCAAACTGTGTTCGGAGCACTTTGTGCCATCTGATTTTCTGATTAGATTGGGATCAAACCAAAAAGTACTCAAACCAGATGCAGTTCCAAGTATTTTTTCCTTCCCCAAACATTTGCAAAAGAAAAGTGTTGTGCAACGAAGGGACTTAATCGGGAAGGTAAGCCAAGATTCAAATCTTAAACATTGGAAGGGAAAGGTTTTTGTTTTTCCATCAATCGCTTTACTCTAAAGGCCTTTTTTTATCAACTTTTATTATTTATTTAAGATAGTATATAGTGCCGAACTCATGGACATTGATCAGGCTGAAATAGAATGTAGTCAACCGGAGAGATTCAGCCATGAACTTCAACCACTTCTGCTAAAACATTTGCTGATCGTAAAGTTCAATGTTCACTATTAAAACCAAGAAGCCGCATAAAGTTACGCAGACAAATAAAGACTTTAAAGCAGAGGATAAAAAGAAGATTAATTTAAATTAAATAATTAATTTGTTAATTTTTGTACTTTTAGTAGTAAATAAAAATGTAATTTTATATTTGTATATCTTTATTGTTTTTTATTTGATCCCAATTTCCCATATTAGTAGAGGTAGGCATTATAATTTTTACCTTTCTACTATAGCCAAAATTAAATTAAATTAGGTAAAAGAAATAGAAAGTAAACCTTTCTAGTTTTTCACTTCCCCCGATTGGTAACCATTAACGATGTGCCTTTATTAAATAATGCATATCATGCTACAAATATTTATACCTACTCCAATTATTGAACAAATAAAACATTGTGAATTGATTTAAACGCCTTTTAAAACAAGAACATTTATTATTACATTATTATTTAAACAAATAAATTAAAAACCACATGGCTTTCCATCTATATTAATGAGCCAGACAAAGACAACCACCCCTTTTACGTTCCCTCTCTTTCTATTCGAAAATTTGCCTCAGGCGCCACTACGCCGCTCCCTTTCCAGTTACTTTAGTATATAGTTCATTGGATTAGAGTAACGGAACGACGGACAACGCATGACGAATGCACAGAAAGCGTTTTTTGCTTTTATTTTGCGATTTTACCGTTTGAAGCTTTTATTTCGATTTGTGTCCATTAAAAACACGCAAAAGAAGCGGCAGGTCTCCAGTTTCTATCAAGGTGTCAATTAGTAACGAAAAAGCACTTGCAACTCCCGGCCCGTTCAACAATCAATCCTTCATCACAAACAAACAAAAAAACATCAATCAAGAAAGAGATAGGTGAGATCGGCGCGGTTAGCGTTGAAAAGACGAAGATGAAAGATATGCTCCTATCGAACGTTGAACGGGTTGGACATTCGACGACAAACGAAATCTACTGTTAATGCCAGTGGTGTGCGTAAAAATAATTATTATTCATTTATTTTAGGAATTTTAGTTTATTTGTGTATAGATTTTTTATGTTGGAGTTTTGTTGTTACTTGTGTGTTATAATATATTATAATAAATAATTATAATTATGTAATAGACTAGTAAATATTACTAATTATTCACGCTTTATTTTTTAAGGCTAATTTTAGGACATGATTTATCAAACAAGTTGAAGTGAAACTTTTTTACACGCGCTAGGTGTAAAAATTCAAGGCAGTCACATAGGAGCTAGCGAGACGGCCCTGACACAGGAACTAGAGGTAACGGCTTAGAAATACGTAGTGACGCGACGTGTATTTGTGAGCAGCCCACGTGTTTATCAATAATATTGATATTTTAATACAAATTTTATAAAAGCAAATCAAATTATTACGTGAAAAAAACCTCTTATTACACGTAAAAAACTATTTGTTAAACGTAAAAACTATTTTTTATATATATATATAAATATATATATATATATATATATAAGTATAAAATTATTTGTTGCCCGTAAAAAACTGTTTACGCGTATAAAACTATTTGTTACTCGTAAAATAACATTTTTTACGCAATAAAAAACGTACACGTAAAAAACTGTTTTTTACGCGTAAAAAACTATCTGTTAATCGTAAAAAAAACTTTTTTATGCAAGAAAAACATTTTCTTATATGTAAAAAAACTCTTTGTTACACGTAAAAAAAAATTTTCTACCCGAAAAAAAACTATTTTTTACGTTTAAAAAACTATTTGTTACACGTAAAAAAATATTTTCTACCCGAAAAAAAACTATTTTTTTACGTTTAAAAAACTATTTGTTACACGTAAAAACCTATTTTTTACGCGTAAAAAATAGCCGTTACTCGTAAAAAGACTTTTTTACGCAAAAAAAACTATTTTTTACCTGTAAAAAACTTATTTGTAAACCTCTGGTTTAACTGTCTATTGACGGGCATGTCCCGACATCCGTCTAGGTAAAAAAGTTAAATTTTAAAACAAGTCCAGAATGAAAAACAGTGATTTAAATAATACTTTTAAGTTTTAAGTTAAAAAATAAACAAATTATGTACCTGGAATTATTAATATCTTTTCCTTGCATTAAATCAAATAACTGATCTTTTGTATGTGTTGTAACGCCAGTCCATGTATATTTGCCGTTTGATTTTTGTTCTTCAACTGAGTTATTAATGCTTTGCTCATCTCTTAGATTATTTAGATCGGCTTGATCTTTTATAATTTCATTTTGTTCACAGTCAATTGCTCTTCTGTTAACACATTTACTGTTTAAACTTTTTTCTTCTTCAAACGAATCATTAGTGCTTTGCTTATTATTATAATCTGCATCTTCAATTTCTGCTTTTTTGCTAGTTCTAAATTTTTTGTTAACGTGTTCCATTTCGATATCCGAATTTTCTAACTGAAAATAGTTTATTTCTTTACGCTTTCTCCCTCGTTTAGAGGAAGAAAATACAGGTTCTGGTTCAGATTCAGGATTCTCGACTGTTCTGTTTTCACCGTGTATGTTATTAATTTTATTATTTCCAAGTTCCAGTTCCGATTCTTGCGGCACAACTTCAGATTTTCTAGGCCTGCCTCGACCTCTCTTTTTAGGTGTCACAATAGAATCATCTGAATTTGTAACTGCTGTATTTTCCCAAACCTTTTTATCAATTCGCATGTTATTAATTAAATTGACATCATTAATGTCATTATTTTCGAGTTCACTGGATAATGATAAATTATGTCTTGTGTTATCTAGATTCAACGACTGTTTAGATTTTCGACCTCGTTTCTTAGGTTCTTTGTAGCCTTCTGCTGAATTATTGTGTAAATCATTTTCCAAAATTGGTTTACTATCTGTATGCTGAAATGACTGTTTAGGTTTTCGACCTCGTTTCTTAGGTTCTTTGTAGCCTTCTGCTGAATTATTGTGTAAGTCATTTTCCAGAATTGCTTTACTATCTGTATGCTGATCAATATTATTTTTCTCATTACATCCATTATTATCATTTGCCAGTTCTGTATTTAGAGCAATTTGTTCATCACCTAACTGCTTCCTTTTTCCATCTGTAACAAAAGAATCATGTAATTTTTCTGATAATGTATCAGTATAACATACATTCAAGCACCCAAATTTGAGTGATATTATCTTGTTAAAGAAAGTTTCTAAGAATTAGTGTTAATACAGAGAAGGTTCCCATTCATAACGAGGGACTGTTCGCGAACGTTCAGGATCATTGTGTGGAAAAGTCCCCTTATAGGCTTGGTGCATTTCAGTTGATTTCAACAAATTCCGACCGCAGCGCTTCAACGGCAAAAATCAGAAATTATCCCTACCTATTTCACGCCGTCGCGCCGCACTTATGGGGTATTTTACCTCAAAACCTGGCCAATAATATTTTTATTTTTTTTTGCATTCTTCCGCCTTTTAAAATGTGAGAAAATAACAAAAATGCTTCAAATTTTAATACATACCTAGCGTTTTTTTATTGACAAGATTAAGATTGAATTATATAATATAAAAACAAGTTTATTCAGGGCGTCCCTCAATAACATGTCAATACTCGAGGGAGTGATTCCTCAGGTCATTTTATGGAGAAAAGTTCCCATAAACATAGGTCCAGAAATGCATTGTTTCTAAGATACAGGGTGATGAAAGTGAAAAACACTACATTTTTATTCTATTAAAAAAAACTGCCAAACTCGCAAAAATTAGCAAAATTTCTTATCAAGGCCTCAGCAAAATAAAAACACTAAATCACCAGTTGTTTCTTGACGTTTGTGTGATGTAACGCTGTTTCGGGCAGTAAAAATAAGTGAAAAATAATTCAAAAAAGCCACATCGCATAATTTTTGAAAAAAAAAGTTGGATATTTTTTTTTTCAAAAGAGACCTACAAAATATACAAGGAGTTACAATATTCTACATAGATATAGAACATCTATGTATTTTTTAAATCAAAATAAGTTAATTGGCCCCAATTTGCCTCTATACAAAAGTGCTTTGTTTGACCATTGTCCATTAGAAGGCAGAACATGTATAATCAAAAAGTAACGAACTGAAAAACCTTTTCACTAATAAAATAAAAAAAAAGTAGGGTTCCATTTGGAAAAAATGATTTATGATATTTTTTTAATTGCTCAATTCCATGACAGCTACGGCCAATATTATATGACATTCAATTCATTTTCTTTTTATGTCACAGTGTCTGTGGTAATAACTAAATTTTACGTTTAGGCTATACAAATTTTTTTGGCAGGCAGTTTTATTCCTCCAAAAATTTTAAATATTTATTTTTTCTCAAAAAACTGTTAATATTAGATATAGACTGTTTAATATCAAAATTCATAATATTTTATAAAAAAATTAACTATGTAAAAAAATGAGAGTACCCATTTGAAATAAAGTTATACAGGGTGTCTCAGGCTGAGCGTGCATTAAAAGTTTCTGGAGAGCTACGATATCTAGCTCGGAGATTTTTTCCCCGCAGTTTTTTTCCTCCAAAAATTTTAAATATTTTTTTTTCTCAAAAACGGTTAATATTTAGGTATACGTTTAGGTATAGTGTTTGATATCAAAATTCATAAAATTTTACGGAGAATTCAAGTATGTAATAAAAAATGGAGGTACCCATTTAAAATGAGAAAGTTGCTGTCAACTTCCGGTATTTCCGGAAGTGCCGCCATATTGAAAATATTTTTAATCGATAGATCTCGTTGTGAAACAATAATGTGCAAAAAATGCCCGATCTAGATATTGTAGTTCTCTAGAAACTTCTAATGCACGCTCAGGCTGGGGTACCCTGTATAGTGTTTAATATCAAAATTCATAAAATTTTACAGATAATTCAAGTATGTCATAAAAAATAAGTATCCATATAATTTTTGTTTTATTTTATTTAAAATAAGAAAGTTACTGTCAACTTCCGGTATTTCCGGAAGTACTGCGTATTAAAAACATTTTTAATAGATAGATTTCGTCGTGAAACAATAATGTACAAAAAATCTACGATCTAGATATTATAGTTCTCTAGAAACTTCTAATACACGCTCAGCCTGGGACACCCTGTATTAATGTGTATATGTAATGGTAGACATACCAGGTGCGTTTCAAAAGTGGCTCACCCCTATAACTTTTTTATTTTTTCTGATATAAAACGATATTTGGTAAGTTAGTATATATATGACATAAATTAGGATCGATTGACGTATTCAATTGTTTTTGGTCACTTTCTGTTTCACCGGAAATGACTACAACTTTTAATTTTTAAATGGTATCCTCGGTAGTTTTCTACTTTATTCGATATAAAATGCACTCTGAATAGAATGACAAATCATATGTCAACTTTTGATATTTTCGCATATGGTTTACTTGAAGTGTAATATGCGGTTCATAACGACAATTTGACTCGAAATACCAAGTGTGTGGTACTAAATTATTTGTAAAAAACTGCTTTTTCCAAATATGCTAATGAGCCACACTTGTTCCATTTGAAAAAATTGAGATATGATTAAAAATAAGATTTGGACATCTTTAACTGGCCAGGACAAGACACGAAAAACATTACACGATCAAATCTATTTTCCCAAGGATCCGTGATTAAAAAAATAGTGTTTTTAAGACAGCCATGGCACTCTAGATTTAAATTTAAAATATGATTATTTTTCAAGCGAAAATGTCAAAAGTTGACATACGATATGTCACTCTACTCAGAGTGTCATTTTCTATTGAATAAAGTAGAAATATACCCAGGTTGCCATTTAAAAATCAAAAGTTGGAGTCATTTCCGGTGAAACAGGCAGTGACCAAAAACAATTTAATACCGTCAATAAACCCTAATTTATGTCATATACTAACATAGGTACCAAATCTCCTTTTTTATCTGATAAAATAAAAAGTTATAGGGGTGAGCCAATTTTGAGAAGCACCAAATATATATGTATATGCACCAAAAATGAGAAAAAAGTCAACTTTCCACAGTATACATAGTTTGCCAAAAAAACACATACAGAGAGAGAAAAAAATAAAAACGTATTTTTCACCACTTAGCTGATAAATTAAAAAAATCTACTTTAAATCAATAAATCTCTAAAACTACTGAACGAAAGTGCATGATCTAATATCATTAAAAAGGGTATTGAAAGACCTTTCACATGAGGTATCACTTGGCCCCCCTTTCCATTTAAGAATTTAGGGGTGGCGACACCCCCCCTTTGGGGGTTATAGGTGTGAAAGTGGTTTTATGATATTTTCTTTTCCCCCTCGACCAGTCAACCACAAAAAAGAGGGCTCTCTTGGGGGCGGTTAAGCCGCCTGATTTTTATTTAAAACATTGGAATAATTGAGAGATGTTCGATTAAAAATTCAATTGCGTCTCAATCTGAGACCCCCAAGAGAGCCCTCTTTTTTGTGGTTGACTGGTCAGCGATGCTTCATGATGCGGTGACAGTTGTGTGGAAATCATTTCTGCATCGACTGGAAGGAAATTTAAGAAACGAAACTATTTTTTTATATATCAAAATAAGCATTTTGATGCATGGAAGACGTGTATCAAATATACCATCAGAGATATTTTCAAAAAAAAAATTGGAAAATTTTACCATCCTGTATCTAAAAAGTTAAGATGTTTAGGACATATGAAGTTTTTTTCTTAGAATAGGTCCAAGAATCACCTCCTTAAATATTAGCATATCATTAAGGAACACCTTGTACCTTGTATACAGGGCGAGTCTTAAATAAGTGCAAATATTTTCAGGGCCGGTAGATCTTGATAAAAGAGACATATTTCCTCTTTACCGTTTTTCAAATAAGTCCAAAATAACCGAGGTATACCTACTTCCAAAACATAAAAAAAAAATTGCTTAAATTTTGAGAACCACTTTATCTTTTTTAGGTTTTCTTTCTTGTAAATTTAATCTACTACATATGTTGCCATATTATCAAGAGATTATGTTTTTAATTAAAAACTAAAAAAAATTTCCTTCGTCCTTCCAATTTTCAAATTTTTTTAAAGCCAAAAAAAACTCACAACCGTGTTTCTGGGGCCAAAATATACTACCCCTAAAAATATTTGCACTTATTTAAGACTCATCCATGGACACAAATTGAAATAATGAGGAGAAATATACAAAAAGAAGGAAAAATGCAACAGCCTAACAATAAGGTTACGAGTTGTTGAGGGCTAGGCCATTTAATTTTTCCTTCTTTTATAATGGACACTATAAAATATTAATTCTGTCGAAAAACTTGCACATCTTTTGGAGGAAAGAATCGTTTTTAACCCTTATACACCCCTGCTATTAATATTTTATTGAATTCAATTGACGGATATTTGTACTGATAATGTTGCATAATGAACATGAACCTTTTGATAAACATTGGCTGAATAATGGACTACCTGTTATAATGACAATTAATGACTGACGTCTGGTCACTTTAATGGTGATAATAATGGGCGCGTTCAGGGACGGTCAGCGGCTGAGTGGCTGAGTAAGCGGTTTCCCTAAACGGTCTCTTTTTACACACAAAAACAGGTCGGTCAGCTGCTGTGTTCCCTGAATGCGCACAATGACTCTACAATATAAATATGCCAAAGACAGCAATATATATTTATTCTAAATGTCTTCAAAATTCTACTCTTAAAGAATTCGAGAAAATTCAGAATAAAATTTAAAAAAGTAACTCATTTTGCAGGGCACAATAGATCTTTAAGGTCGTAGTGATTAACCCCCCTCTTACTCAACTCATTTTGCAAGGTATTTTCTTTAAGCAAAATGTAAATTCTCTACATTTGCCTTTTATTCTCGTTCGTTCTTGGGCATCATTCTCCAAAAATAAATTCTCAAGCCATTTTTTACAATACTATTAGACTACTAAAACTAAATCTTTTGTGACAATTTGATAATCAATTTAATAGTTTTTACCTTCATTTGAGGAATTGTTGATAGCTCCTGATAGAACATCTTCATTTTCGTGCAACTTATGATTTTCTTCTAGTGCATCCGATTGTATTTTTTTATTTTCCATTTTACCTAGTATAAATTCAAGTATAAATCAAAAATATTTTTTAAAAATAACTTATAGGCATTAACAATAATTATACAACACAATACTAATATAAAAATATAAAAAAATATTAAGATTGTGGGGTTTGAACTCACGACCCATGGTATATTACACAAAACACATACACAAGGAGAAGTGCGAGCGCCTTGCTAAATATTGGAAAGTGAAATTGACGTTTAAATTTGACACTGTTGACAAGTCTACTGCTACTAGCGCCCCCAATATCGCTTGTAGGAACTACGGACTAGATTGTCACGCATGGCGGGAAATTTAAAAAAATAAAAAATTTTAATTCTTCATTTATTTTTAATTATGACATAGATAAAAACACAAAAAATACACCATTTTTTAAAAATATGTTAATATCAATATCAAATATACAACAGAAATTAATTTCACCACAATAAATTAATAAAATTAAAAAATAATGTTACAAGTAGATCAAGAGACAAAATTAATTATAACAAAACTGAAAAAAATGGCGTCATAGATGGCTTAGAAATGACGATATATATCATAATTTTGAAAGTAAAATTATATAGGAAATGTCATCGATCATCATTTTGAAGCCAACTGGACGATTATTTCAAACATACAAGCTGAGTTCGTTCATAGTGCTCTGAGAAATCTAGATAAACAAAGAATAATAAATTAAAAGTATTCCAGGGAAAAAGAGAGGAAAAACCTGTATCGTCTCTGATATCTGTCAGGGTTTTGTTGAAAGTGTCATCTTTTTGCTCGAAGTTTTCAGGTCGATTAAAAAGATGACATTTACAACAATACTTTGCCGTAACTTTCACAAATATCAGAGAGAGAGTACAGGTATTGCCTCTCTTTTCCTCTGGGATGCTTTATATCTGTTCTTCTTTGTTTACCTATATTTCTAAGAGCATAATGCCAAACACGACTACAGTATATAATAATTTCAATATCCTAAGTGGAAAGAAAAAAGATCACCTTTCTGTTTTGTACTATGGTCCCTTTCTTCCGATGGCTCATCTCGTTGAATTTAGGAAGGTATCCATAAAATATATATTTTATTATCGGTCCTGGGATGAAAAAATATAAAATTCAATTTGATTTGATGATCCTTTTCTGTCACCTAAATCAGGAGAATGACAATGAGCATGTTAAGATGAAAAAAAACTTATTTATCAACACTTACCAACACGTTAGTCCAAGGAGTTTTATCAAAAACCTATATTTGCCTAAATAATTTATGTATTCAATTTACAAAGCAAACTGCAGCGTGTAAACAAAAGAAATAAAATGGCGACAAGTCAACGTCAACGACCCGACAAGGAGAAAAGTGGTGTTCGAATAACAAATTATGGGTTACAAAAATTGTTTTTGTCTCCTTTCAACGCACACTTTAGAAAGAAAAAGAGATGAACAGTTATACTGAAAGAATGTCAAGGTTTTATCTGTCACTCTTGTCAATAATTTATCGGTAAGGAAGGTTCCTAGAAAATCGCTTGTAGTCAAGTTTTCAACCATTTCCAGTTCTCCCATAAGAAGTGTCATCCACCTGGTATATTATCTATATCATTTTGCCATCAGTCTAAAAATTGAGTGCAAAATGAACTTCTTATACAGTACCTGTACAGTACTATAGAGCACGGCCCTTTAACCAAAGTAGTTACTTCAAGTTACTTGAAAATATAATTAAAAACAATTGGTAAAGGTGTGGATCCGGTGGCTGACCTTGAAGCCCATATTTGCTGCATTTGATCATCGATACTACGCAAGCGCACATCGTCGATGTTGCCAAATTGCAGTTTATTTTCGAATTATTTGCAGTTGAAAATTTTTTTTTTGAGTGTTAATCAATAATAATACAAATTCTATAATTAATTTTATAATTTCAGATTTATCTTGATAAGGTAAGAAGGATAATGAAGATTGTGAAATGAAAGTATTATGAATATATAAAATTGTAATAATATAACATTTATTTATATATTTACATTAGAATTAAAAATTATCATGTACGGATTTTTTCTTAATGATTTTAAACTTATTAGAATTATTTTATTCCTTTCAAGTTATTTAATTTCTAGTTATTTACAGGCAACAATAGTTTTGATTATATGTATTGATATGTTTTGAAATACTACCATGACGAGTCTTATATAACAATACACGTCAATGGGAGATATAGAGGTAACATTTTACCTATAATGTTACTAATATAATATACTTTGATTATAATGTTTGTATCATAATTTCTTAAAAATATCAAGTTAGTGGATTAATAGCAATTTTTCGAAGAGTGTGTTGATAAGATTAAAATAAGCTTTATGTTTTATCTTTTTCTCGTTAGAAGGGAGATGGTTTGTGTCGTAGAATATACATTACTTATATTCTTTTCTTAATTTACTGTAATTTGCACCAAATTACAGTAAAACTTATTTATTACTGCAACCAAACCAAATCGTATTATGCTAAGAAAAAAGACAATCACATAAATTACATGTAAGAATAGAGAAATCTTAAGGTAGCAGAAAAATTAATGCAATATATGTATAAGCAGAATTAAACAAGGTAACTGTAAATGTTGCTGAAGCTGATTCTACAATTTTAATTACGGAGGCTAAAAAGGCCTTCTAAGGCCTCCGTAGTTTTGATGGAATGTTAAAAAACCTATTATGAACATGACATGGAGCTACAGTTTACAGCATTTAAAAATAAAAAAAAAGAAAAAACTTGGACACGTCCCTTTTAATCTCCCGAATTTTTAATAAAGCACTTTTGAAACGTAGCATAATAATCTAGAGCAATTAGATTAATTATAGGAATCTAGAGTTTTATTTCTATTTAATTTTATTCACTATGAAAATACATAATAAGCGTTCACGTTTCACGTGTTGTGCGAAATATTAAAATAATAATATAAATAATATACCGCGTACTATGATTGAAAAAAATGGCGTCAGCGATGAAGTCAAAAGCATGTCAAAAGTCAACCCTTTAAACATTTTAGTGGGGTTCAGAAAAAGTAACAAGCGATTTTTCGCCACATACTTTTGTTAGTTGGCACCTGGTTGGCACAGTTAGTTGGGTGCATAGAATCCAAGACTGATCCAAGAATCCAAGATAAATCCAAGTTTTGATTCAAATCTCGAGTCTCAAGCAACGGTCTCAAGCATGTCTCAAGTCTCAAGTCAAATCTCTGTTTCCGCCAGGTTTCTGCAAAAAAAGTATTTGAATCACAGAACAGATTAAATTTGAATGTGTGACTATTCGTGAAGTTAGCAACGGGGTTTTCAATTTTCAATGTACAGTTTGGTTTGGTTTGGTACAGTAAGGGTACAGTCCAAGGTGTACAGTCAACGTCAATGGTCATGCAGAAACGTTAAAACCACAAGAATAGATATCAACCAGAAGCCTAACTTGAGAACGGGGCTTCAAGCCCCGTTCTCAGAACTGCGACTATCGCCAGCGACACGACAAAAGAACCAATCAGATTTGTACAAAATTCAAACAGCTGTCAATTTTAAATTTAGTAAAGCTCCCATTGGTCGTTTGAAGTGTCAATCAGTGTCGCTGTCGACACGACGCAGTTCTGAGAACGGGGCTTTAGAGTTTGCGCGGGAAACATCGCCTAACCTAAAAAGCGGTAGAACCATAGAAATAGAAGGGATAGAGAATGAGCTTCAACATGCGCGGAAGGTCTAATCAAGTTGGGCGCCATATTCCAGGTCTCCGTGTCATTTTGTATATAGGTGGTAATCTATAAGTAATCAAATATCAATTTGCTGTTTTCAACCATACGGGGGGCAATTTAAATTTAGTGAAATTCTATCATTTATTATGGTTAGTTAACATTAATATGATTTATTTAATTATCAGTTTCAAAACTGCGTACAATATTGGTATATAATACACTAAATATAAGAATATTCTGACAAAAGACGCTACGGACAGATGACCTTTTTCGTCGTTAAACACTCGAAATGCCATTAAATAAGTATTTAAATTATTTCATGTTTACTTATACAGAATTACGCGTTTCAATTTAAAATTTTTGCAAATTTGGTAAAAATTGTTCTAAACAACTTTTTGTTCAAGTTGTATATTCATAAAAACATTTGGTGCATAATTATTTTTGATGATTACTTACCTTGTATTTTTTAATATAAACCTAGAAAAATATGTTTTTGTTTTATTTTTTTATTCGTCCCTTCAAATTGTATTACCAAAATTGTTACATAACATGTCTTCTAACAAATATTTTCATAATACATAAACATCATTGATTTTATTATGGGTATTATTATTAGTATTTATCCTGGTTTTTGTCGACAAAAAAAAACTCAGTCTTGTAATAGAACATCAATTTTATATTTCGTAAAATTATTTTGATACAAATTCAATTTGTCAAAATTCAAGTCATTAATATATTGATAAACAACCCAAATTATTCCTAAATATTTTATTATAAAAAAAACTGTTACCGGTAAGTTTGTAAAACACATTATCGTTTGTCTTAATACTACAAAAAATAATTTATTTTTTGCACATAAGAAGCTTGTTGATCCTTATTTGTCCATACCAAAATTCTGTATGTACAACATACATATACCTAATTTATTAAGAAAATTAGATTATATGATCTCAGAATTTTAAGAAATTTTTTTTAAGATAAAATAGTTTCTTCTCAACTGTAATATTGTCAACTTTGGCCTGTATTTTATCTATTTAAAAACATGGGATTGACAATCCCCTGATTAAGTTTCATTGCATCAAATACCTTTGCTATAAATCCTGGCTCACAATTTAAGGCCATTGCAAAATGCTTTTAAGCTTCATCATAGATTTTACAAGAATAAAAGTGCAATATTGAAACAAAGTAACATTGTAAGCTTTTAAATATCATCTCGTTAACAATTATGAATATTATATGATTTTTCTCAGTGATTTGTGGCACAGATGCAAATTAATATATGCCCCATAACAGTTTTTAAATAAGAAACTTCTGCCCACAGATTTAATTTTCTTATTGGCATAATACCCTTTCTTCCTATATAAATCTTGCCATTTTTTCAGTCCAATGTTCCTTGTTTTTACAGTTGTAGGAATACAACCAAACCAAACCAAACCAAACCCTTTCTTCCTATATAAATCTTGCCATTTTTTCAGTCCAATGTTCTTTGTTTTTACAGTTGTAGGAATACTAAAAATGTTGACTATAGAACTCGATACTATGTTTGAAAAAGCCTTCATACCTGTAACTGTGCATAAATCTAATTAACTGAATTCTCCTCCTCTTGACACTCTGAACACGGCTGCTGCTAATGTTAGAAATATTTAGCACAAAACTACAACTACCTACAACAAACTTTACAATAAAAGTGTTAAATTTTCGCTGTTCGATTAAAATACCCTATCTTATGTTTTCTTTTCCTCCAAATAATCTTCTTGTCAAGTAAGGACCAATCTTATTTGATATATTTCTGGTCACTTGAACTTGTGCTTTCATGGACACTATAAGAGTGCACTGTTTTACAGAAGCACGAACATTGATTCCAAGTATCTTCTTCCTCCACACGTAATAAAAACATCCTCTTTAAATGGCCACATCATACACTTATTTTTGACCATTCCCAATTACAATCACGATTTTTACAAATCGCCTTTAGGAAAACTAAAAATAAACAGTTTTGAATCATCTGTAAACACGATTATGTTGTATAAACTTACACATGAAAACTAATCATTATTCCCGGCGTATTAGCTTTCTTAGAATGACTATGAATATACAACAAGCCTTTTTGAATTAGTGTTTAGAATAATTGAGATAATAATAAATTTTAACTAGATAATAACACAAACGAAAATCAAAACAAAACAAACAGATGTCAATTAAAGAGGGGAAGTGACAGCGAGACCAGGGCCATGTAAGTGAAATAGAGGTGGGTTGTGAAATCGCAGTCCGCTACTTTGTCACAGCTCCACCAACGTCGCAGTATGTGACTGCTCCAGTTCCAAGAAAATCGCAGTGACATTTCGGAGCAGTTTACAAGTTTAGGACATCTGCGCTCGTGAGTAGCAATAGGAGCAATAGCAGGCAATAGTGTAAATTCTGAAAATGCTCCTAGCCCCGTCGCCCGGTCAGACTGTTCCAGTCACAGTCGTCGCAGGTCGCAGTCGACTGGAGCATAGTATATTGAGTATATTCTGTGTACTGGAGCTGTTGGGAGTTTGGGAACGGGAAACGTAGCAGCGTTCGCTTTTTCTTTCATGAATCTAAATAAGATATTTATGTATTATATATTAATCACAAACAGATGTTTTTGACAAAGGTAATTTTTAACTTGTTAGTATGTTTATTTGTTAGTTAATTTTGTATCTGTGTTTTGTTGTATATCCTAAATCTTTTATTTGATCTTATACATTCATATAAGTTTTATTATTTATATCTATTTTTAAGGTCTGATGATGGCTAAATAGCCGAAACCGGTCACTAATAAAGATTTTTTTGACAGTTTCGACTTTGAATTGAATATAACATTAAGTTTTTACCATGGGCCACCACTCTGTGAAAATGAACAGACTCTTTAAGATATTTATAGCAAAGTGCTTGGTACTTAGAAACACTCAAATTCTTCTGAATAGACTAAAAAAATATAGCAACATCTATCAAACTAAGACATCAGTATAGTACCGTACAGCCGCGATTTTAAGAGCTCTAGGGGCCCGTAGTTCGGAAAAGTTCGAATCTTGTTCGCAAGGGCCCGGGAGGCTTGGGGCCCGTCGGTGACTTACCCCGATTGCACAGACGTTAAAATCGCCACTACTGATCGAAATAAAAAACGGCGTCCAGTTGGCTTGGAAATGACAATCGATAACATTCCCCATAAATTTTACATATAAAATGCCAGCAATCTTCATTTCATAGCTATCGCTACGCCGTTTTTTCGATCATACGATATAAATAAATAAAAACTAGACGATGATGTTGCCTATCATAATCACACCTATAGTCCTGTACTTTTTTAGTAAATGCAACGAACGGTGCCGAACACCGAGTGCGATTTTTCGGAGCAATTAACCTATAAAACTACATTTTTAATTTATAGGTTAATTGCTCCGAAAAATCGCTGCTACTTGTCACAGTGCTTTTATTGGAGCAGTCGCAGAGCGTAGCAGCTCCACAAAAATCGCAGACTGGCCCACCTCTAAAGTGAAATATTAAAAATGGTTCCAGCAAAAGTTTCCCAATTATGACGGGTGCTGGCGCTGATCGTCAAAATTTTTGGACAGGGATTTTGCTTACCGACAATACAACGTGAGCTACGACCGGACCAGGACCAATCAGAATTATCAGTCTTTCTTGGACATTTGCCGCGGAAGTGTGTGTTAATTTCTGTTGTGATAAGTGTGGTTGTGTTTGCAGTTTGATTTCTCGGTTTTGATATTATGTTAAAATTAATTTTGAAGTATTGTATCACCTGTTTTTATGTAATAGTACTTTTTTTAGTTCTATGATCTGATATGTTATGATTTGTTAATGTTTGTTTAACAATGTTATACCAAAGAGGTTATACTTAATATACTTATGAATTTGCATAGCCTATCTTTTTTATCAATAAACTTCAGATTATTTAATTCCTTTTGTTTCCGTTTGTAATTTTATTTTTAAGACATATTATGTGATTGTTTCACATAATATGTTTTAAAAATAAAATTGCAAATAGCGAATAAAAATAATTAAAATAAAAAAGTGTATTTTACAATTCCCCCCGGCCCCGCACCCCTTTGGCTAACCTATAATGTCAGCTATGTCGAGAGATGGCGTTACGAAAATGGAACCGATTTATTACAAGGAACTTGGGCTTCTTTTTCGTTAGTATATTCTGTGCAGATCTCCTGTCAACTTTCTTTATTTTTTAATTGTTCATTGTTTTCCTAGTGACGTCACAGGTGGTATGCGCGAACTGAACGAAATTGGAGCCGCTATCGATCATACCTTGTATTCTTTGTACCATGCAAATACGTTTTAATAAAATATACGGAGAGTACCGCTTAAATTCCTGTCCCGATGTTGAAGGATGGCTATAGAATGTCAATGCATTTCCTACATAAGTCTATCCTTGTTCGGGAGGAGGTTTTCTGCGCTTGCTCGATCTGTAAGCACTTTGATTGGACAGTTCCAAATCATATGATATATGATATGTTTTGTTTTGGTTTTATTTATTTTAAGTTGAGGTTAAAGACGTTCTCTAAAATCTTTCGAAAAATTGGAAGCTTTTTGTTAAATATTCTGAAATCAAATAAGTTTGATAATGTAACATTATGCGCATATTTATCAAACGAGATATTTTAATCGTATCCAACATGTTATGGCAAAACACTTTTTCGACCAAAAGTTTTCAGATATCTTCGATTTAGTTATTTTCGAATGTTTATTTTGTTTATATCTATTACAAACTCAAGGAGCAACAGTTTTTTACAAGTAGTATTAATTTTGATGCTGGTGCAATACTTCTACTCGTAAAATAAGTTTATTATAAATATTACAGACATTTAAAAGAATAGGCTATGGAATAGGTATATAAAAATTATTTTATATCTGTCTCACAATGGGGGGCTCCTAGTAGCGTATAGGTATCTGCAGTGCGATTCTGTAAACATTTCCCTGTCTAGTGACTCATCAATCGTATACAAATAGCATAGGCTCGATAGGAAATTTCTTGCTACAGAGCTTACAGAATCCCATTGCTGATTTCTAAAATTCTTTTTCTAGATAGGCTTCCCGCATCGAAAAACTCCTATTTTATGGTATGTAATTAGTATTCTGAAGGTATTAAAATATTTTAATATCAATATAGTTTTTTCACTGAAACTCGAGTTAAATCTTAATATACATTATTCATATTGTCGTTTTAGAGATTGTGCTTTTATACTTACTATTATGAAAATTTACTGAATAAAATATATAGTTGCAATCCTTTTACTGAACTCCTTAATTTCTTGTTTTATGAGGGGATAATTTTTGCTTATTTAGGTACTAATTTTAATCAGACCATTTTTTAATGAACTCATTTATATTTATATCATATCGTTCTAAGTAGACTTTGTTGTGTTAGACAATTATTATTAAATAAAACGAATGAAAAAAAGTGACAGGTACGATATTTTTTTTTTAAATTCAAAAAATAATTTAGTAAAACCACAATTATTAAGAAATTGTCTTAAAAACTTCGTAGTACAAATTGCATTATTTCACTTTTTTTAAAATTCAAAAAATAATTTAGTAAAACCTCAATTAAGGAACTGTCTTAAAAACTTTGTAGTACAAATTGCATATCTATTTCACTCGACTTAAAAATTGCAGCAAAACAAAGTATAACAGTACATTTTTTACTGTCTATTGTTTCTTTTACTGCCCATGTATTTATGATCAATAATCAACATCAGTCCTGGTTTAAAATGAAACAAAAGTAATTCTTTATTATTAACATATTTTTTATTAAACAAATATAACGTACATATTAAGTTTATACATAAATCAAGCTAGATACAAAAAATATAATTATTTACATTGTTGCATTAATTGTAAATACTCTTTTATATTATGAAAAAAAAACAATAATAATTTACAATAAGACAGTCTGTGTGTAACTGTGTAAGCATTATAATTAGCCTTATGTAGTCTCTATTTTTAGTCTTTACATTATGTCTTTTTTATTTTAAAATAGTAAGACTAAATATAATGCTTTTAACAATTATTGATTTTTGAATAAAATTAGTTTCGTATATTTTTGTCTTATATTAACATCCCTTTTATTTCTGATTTTGCTTTCATGATACAAACGAACATCGAGAAAAATTTCTATTATTAATTTTGTTAGTTGGCTTCTACCACACAAAAAGCAGTAGCCCATTCCCATTGTTCTATTAATTAAACTACAGGAAAAGTCTTTAAAACTAAATCACAAAATTGTCAATAAACGCACAAAGATTAAAATACAAACGAAAACACAGTACACGTGGAAAACATGTGGAAAACACAGAAAGTTAGAGAAAACACTAGACACTAATGGCGACTGCCCAAGTCCAAACTGAAAACAAAAACAAAATCCACGCCGACGACGCGTCCAAAAATAAATCGATAACCCATCTCGACACCATTCGGCCAATAGAAAAGTAGCATTTCGGCGCATGTGCATTACATCCAGCTACTGAACAAGGATGGACTTATGTCAAACTCGATCTTCTGTCCTTCAATCCTGGGACATAAATTCTCTCATTGCTCTTATGGGGAGGCCGCGGTATATGTAAATTTAAATGTATTTGGTACCATGGGTAGAACCAGGGGGGTGACAGTGAAATAGGAAAATTGGAAACAGTCATTAGTGTCATTCCTGTCATTCTCCTCACGACAAGTATGGCCGCCTAGACAAGGACAGCATTGTTTTTGTCTAACTATTGTCTAACTTCACAGTTTAGAATTGACAGATTTCAGTTTCAGAGACAACTTCAGATTTGTTCTAGAACAAATTCGAAAATTGTGTCGAAAATATTCGACGCCATTTTAATTCATTCCGTTTAGTTTCGTTTTGGAAGTTCAATTTAATATTTCGGCTGAAATTTATAATTATAAAGGTAATAAAGTATATAAAATATATATTACATGAAGAATCCTGGAGAAAATGACGTTTCTGCCGTAGTAGGTATGTCCCATGTATATGAAAAATAGGTAGTAAATAAACACTGTTTTTACATTTTTTAGATGCAAGAAAATGGTGTTATAATCTCTTTGATCGGCGATTTTTTTGAAAATGGAAACAATTTACAGCAAGGTAAGATCATTTTTAACTATAGCCAACATCATTTATCTCCAATATGTGCGATTTATTGTCAATAATGCAATAAATCGGACTGATAATCTGATTATGTTATCCGACTAAAAGTCTCTTTTTGCTTCTTTTTGATTTATAAGCCAGGTCTCTTTGGGAATAATGGACGCTTTTTTAAACAGTATATTTATATTTTATACCTATTGATATTTTTAGATTGTTAATTTTAGTATAAAAAAATTTGTTTTTCTGTTTTCAGGTTTTTGTATAAGGCTCCCGTTTTCATGTCCCTGTGTCCGTTTTCTGTCCTTGAAGTCTGCGAATACGTGTGTTTATTTACAAATTACTGTAAGTCATGCTTATACCTTAACTAATTTACGTTAAAAGTACATATAATTAACTAATTGGTATTGAAACAATACAATCCTCTATATTTTTATGTTTATTTAGTCACGTTGTTCCATACTTCAAATAAATATATGTGAATAAATTATTTTTTGGTTTTATTTATGAAAAGAAAAAATACAAAATACATTTGAACTGAAAGAGGGCCCGCCATTAAATAACCGGAAACGGAAATGAAAATTAAGCCATTATGTCCTTATCATGTCAACCTGTCAATTGGAAAATTAGTTCTCCAGACGACAACGAAGGCTTTCGGTGGCGTATCGTGTTTCCACGATTTAACACAGAGTTGACACTTCTTTCTAGTTAATTATTTTATGGGTAGAACCTGTCAACGCACTGGCGTTCACAGTTCACTTATGTTTTGCGTTTTGCTGAGAGCAGTAGCTGTTCGTCATTCGTAAATATTGAATATTGTAGTTTGTGTTGTTTTATAACTGAACGGAGCGAATAGTCTGGAATAGTTATTAAATATTTGTTGTGCTAGGTACATTATTTATAATAACTTCAAAGAGTACTGGTTCAGTTTGTGCCTCAAGAATGTGCAAAAGCCGGAGTTATGTTTCGCCAGGACGCAAAATGTTTTACGATACGTCTGTGAATATTTAATAAAAAAATGTTTGAGTATACATTCATGTGATATATGTACCAAATATGCAAAGGCACACAGTGAGTTAGATGATACATCGTTGTTTTGCCATTTACGTGCCTATGAAAATAATAAAGAGTGAAAATAATAATTTAGATATTTTTGGCAATCTTCAGATGTCACATGACAATTTTGTATCTTTTGTTTCTTCATTAGAACTTGTTTTTAGTAAATATTATGAAGAATATGGGACAAGACATTTTATTAAAGAAATATATATAATATGCCAACAAATTAATTTCAAACATCCATGTACTAGTTTTCCCCTAAAATATGTAACTAAATTAAAAAATACTAAAAAAAATACTAAATTGTATTATACATTAAAAAAGATAAACCTTAATTTTAAAACAGCAAATAAAAACAAACTAATTATATGGAGGCATGAATAAATACCTAAGTATTCTGATGTTAGCTTGTTTATTTATTTCGTTTGAAACTTAAATGAACACCTACCCTATCTTTAGAGGATGTTTTAAAACGGGCCAATTGAAGGTAAGTATCTCAAGTGTCCTTATAAAGAACCCAAAGTTTTAAATTTCAAGCAAATCTCTTCTTATATTAAAAAATCCGCCATATTGGATCCGCTAATTTGATTTTTTTTCTTCAAAAATATTATAAAAGTGTCACCGGAACTCAATACGTGTGCAACATTTCGGAAAAATTGGAATAATAGAAGTGATCAATAAAGCTGCTGCCAGATTTGCAACAAACAAAGGTATGGTAAAGTTATATAAAATCGTTTAAAAATATAAACTATTTTTATACCGCGATATCTCTAATGGTTTACTAATGCAGTGTTTTTTATCGCTGGCAATAAGTTTTACATAAAAAATATTACTCCATAAAATATGTTGGGACATTTGTACTAAACCAATATTACAGCATCTTAAACAAATTAGCCTTTACTTTTAACTTTAACAAACTCACCTATTAAAGTTTTAAGCAGTAGTTTTATTAACTGCCGAATGATATTAATTAATTCTATACTTTTCAATATACAACAAAAAAATAAATACAACTCTGTATACATTCAACGGAAATTTATTAAATACGTCTCTGTGTTCTACCGCTATTAAATGGCGGCCCAATTCGTGAAACGTCACGGATTTCAGCTCCAGTTAGGTTTCTGGTTGATATCTATTCTGTGGTTAAAACTATGGTTAACGTTAAATGACATAACTGGTCCAGAGATATAGAGAACCTAACCGGTTGTGTTAACTGAACCATTATTATGGCGTTATTCAGGTGTTATTGGTGTTAAATAGTCTATTAATTTAACACCTATCTATTTAAAATAGATGTACGATCATTTTATCTATTGGTATACCTCATGGTACAAAGAAAACAAGGTATGATCGATAGCGGCTCCAATTTCGTTAAGTTTGCGCATACCACCTGTGACGTCATACGCCATACAAAAAAATATCCACATTGTTCAATTGCCACTAATAAAAAAAAATTACCTAAAATAGGGAAGAATTAGGACATAACTCCAAAAGTTATGTCAAATGATCGAGCTTGACATTTCAAAAATTATTTTCGCGTTTATTGAGGTATACCCATGGTATACCCATGATACAAAGAATACAAGATATGATATTGCGCAGGTTGGTCACTACGTCACAGGTGATAAACGGCACCATTGGTAGGCAAGCTCTGCGCGCCAATTTCTAATTGTCAAACAGATTGTGTCATCTGTGAAATTTGATTGTGTCAAAATGTGAAAATAATTTTTCAAATGTCAAGCTCGATGTCAAAACATAACTTTTAGGGTTATGTCTAGTGTTGGGAAAATTCGAATTAAATAATACGACTAATTCGATAGTAAATTAAAACTAACGGTATTACCAAACTAACTAATTCGAATTATCTTTTTCGATATATCGAGATAAAAATTAGAAAAATTTAGAATTAAAAAAAAAAAAAAAAAAGATAAAAATTAGTAGTATTTTATATTATATCTGTGGTAACCGAATTACAAATGAACATAAAACATAACCTCTTATGGACATGTGGCCGTTGCGGGTAGCAAATTAGGCACACTAAATAATTAAGTCATTTAATTAACTCGATCAATTGTTACAAACTAAATAACTATTACAAAACATAAGAATTCGGTTTCTTGGCGCGAAACGTGAATGTTGAAGGTCGAATGTCTATCCACAGAATAATCCTTCTTCTTCCCCGATTGACAGATATCAGCTGGGTGGCGATTCAAGGTTACTACTCTCCTCCCGTGGAGCCAACCAATCTGTGGCGGGCACTTGCTACCTTCGGAAGTCTGCCACAGGGCTCCCCCCCAGTGAGGAACCCACTGGTTGTGAACGGTTCTGCTGGCATACGTTGAGCAGCAAACGGTTGGCGTATGAATGTTCCTCCGCCAGTTGATGAGATGCTGGAACATATGCTGCCTTCAGTCGATCCATGGAGACTCGTTGGGGAACATTCTGGACGTCCACTGTTAGGAACTTGTCATCTCGTTCCACAACTCTGTACGGGCCGCTATATGGAGGTGTCAATGGAGGCTTCACCTTGTCGTTACGTATGAAGACATGTGTAGTCGTCTGTAGGTCGGGATGGACATAGGCGGTGCGAACTGAGTGGTTGCTCGTTGGTACAGGCCTCAATGTTCCCATGGTCTCACGGAGTCGTTGAACAAATCGGTGTTCGTCAGTTGGGGTAGCACTTGGAACAAATAGCTGTCCAGGGAGGCGAACTGGTGCACCAAACACTAAATCGGAGGCTGTACAGGCGATGTCCGGTTTGAAGGTGTTCCGTAGACTCAGCATGACGAGGGGAAGAGCTTCGACCCAGGATACGACGTCAGCAGCGATGAGTGCAGCCTTGAGGGTTCGGTGAAAGCGTTCGATACATCCATTTGATTGTGGGTGATAAGCAGTCGTCTTTATGTGCTGTACACCAAGTGCTGTGTTGAGCTGGCGGAACAACTGGCTCTCGAATTGTCTGCCTCTATCTGTAGTAATGGTCGCTGGCACACCAAAGCGGGATATCCATCCTTCGACGAGTTTTTGTACCACTACTTCAGTAGTTATCTCACAAATAGGGATAGCCTCAGGCCATCTCGTAAATCGGTCAATGATCGTGAGTAGGTATCGAAAATTGTCACTAGGTGGAAGTGGTCCCACAATGTCGATATGTATGTGGGCAAATCGTTCGTCAGGCATTCCTAGTGGTGTCACCGGTGTAACAGTATGACGTCCTACTTTGGCCCGCTGACATTGAAGACACTCAATGGACCACTGCTTGACTTGACGGTTCATATTATGCCACACGAAGCGTTCGGCGATCATTCTCAGCGTAGCAGCGTGTCCAGGGTGGGACTGGGTGTGGAACTTCAAGAAAACATCCCGCTGGAAGGTCGCCGGCACGTACACACGTACACGCCCATCTTGGATTGAACAGTATAGGGGTCGTTCGCTGTCTGGTATGACAATGTGTTGAAGGTTTAAAGAGCTTGTGGGGTCCTGCAGAGCTTCTTGTAGACCTTCATCAGTTGTCTGAGCTTCAGCTAACTGGTCAAAGTCAATGGTGATGGGTGATATATGGGTTATTGCGTCTACCTCAGGTCGTGAGAGACAGTCGGCTACAATGTTCTTTTCTCCTTGGACATGTCGGATGTCTGTGGAAAATTGACCAATAAATTCCAGCTGGCGTATCTGTCGCGGAGATTGACGGTCATGTCGCTGCTGAAAGGCATACGTCAAGGGCTTGTGGTCAGTGTATATGATGAACGGCATGCCCTCAAGAAGGTAGAAACCAACAGCTCGCGGTCGTAGGTACTGTAGTTACGCTCCGTCTTCGACAACTTCCGTGAGAAGAAAGAAATAGGCTGTAAGTGCTCACCGACAAGCTGTTGCAATACACCGCCGATCGCGGTGTCCGAAGCGTCGACTGACATGCTCAACTGAGCATGGGGTGCTGGAAAAACCAACTCGGCAGCAGTAGCTAGGAGTTCTTTAACTCTGGTGAAGGCACTTGATGCTGCTGGAGTCAAGTTGAGGTCCTGTTGCTTTTTCTTTTGGTGGGAAAGTAGCTCGGTGAGTGGCATAAGCTCTTTTGCAGCATTCGGTAACCAGCGTCGATAGAAATTAACCATCCCTAGGAAGCGACGTAGCTGTTTGTATGTTGTTGGTTGCGGAAAACTGCGAATAGCACTGACTTTAGCTGGCAGAGGCCTGACTCCAGTTGGGGAGACTGTGACGCCCAAGAAATTTGCCTCTCGTATCCGGAATTTGGACTTTTCTTTGTTGATTTGGAGTCCATTTGCTTCTAGGATCTGAAGAACTACTGCTAAGTGCTGCTCGTGTTCTGCTTCCGTCTCCGAGACTACCAGTATGTCGTCGATGTACACATATACAAATGAACACCCTCGGAAGAGATGGTCGAGGTACCGCTGAAGTGTCTGGGCGGCGTTACGTAAGCCAAAGGGCATACGTAGAAATTCGTACAAACCAAAAGGTGTAATAACAGCCGTTTTTTGTACATCTTCTGGGCGGACTGGGATCTGGTGGAATGCATGTACAAGATCAATGGTAGAGAAAATTTTCTTTCCATGTAGCTGATTTGCAAAGTCCTGAATATGTGGCACTGGATAGCGATCAGGCTTGGTAATTGCATTTAACCGACGGAAATCCCCACAAGCACGCCACTGGCCGTTGGCTTTTTGGACCATGTGAAGCGGGCTAGCCCATGGCGATTTTGATGGCTGAACAATGCCCATTTGTATAAGTTGATTGAATTCGGCCCGTGCAGCTTGTAGACGGTCTGGTGGAAGCCTGCGCGGCTTGGAGAACACTGGTGGGCCTTGGGTGTCGATATAGTGCTGGACTCTTCCAGGGTCGTCTGGTGCATCCGTTGGTCGGTCATAAGGATGGGCAGTAGATATTCCCACCTCCAACGCGCTTACTCGTCGAGACACACACGTAATGCTGCTTGGTATAGTTGGACACACAAGGCGCTTGTTTCGCATATCTACGGTGAAACCATGGTGTACGAGGAAGTCAGCACCTAGGATGGCAGTAGTGACATCTGCAACAACAAAGGTCCATGTGACTGGCTGGCCAAAACCAAGGTCAAGTGTCAACTGTTTCTGCCCAAACGTTCTAATACAGGAACCAGTAGCAGAGTATAGGCGTATCATACTAGGTTTTGAAGCAGAACATGCTTTGCGTGGCAGCACACTTAAGTCGGCTCCAGTGTCAACGAGGAACTGCAGTTTTAGGGCTTTATCTGTGACGAAAAGGCGACGTGGTGCATGGGGGGCAGTGGTTGTCATGATTACTGCGCCCCCTCTTGATCGTTTTTTGAGAAGGTACATGGTGCTCTACACTTCTTAGCTTGGGACCCAAATCTCCTGTGATAGTAGCAGTGCCCGTCAGTTTTCTCGTCCACACTTACTTTGTTGTTTAACGCAGGCTTTCCGTCCATGGCCATGATAGGAAAACTAGAACATTGTATATATTTGTCAGCTTTCTTGGCCAATTCCTCCAGGTCTCCATCCAGGATTGCTATGACTCCCCGGGCTTGGGGTGGTAGGCGGTCTAACCAGAGTTTCTTTAGAACCTGCGTAGAAACGTTATTTGAGGCCAAAGCTTGCATTCGGTGGAGAAGCTGTGTTGGTTTAAGGTCGCCCAAGGTCATCTCCATAAGCTGGTGAATTTTGTCATCAGCGCTACTGCCATATCTCTCTAACAGTCTAGTTTTGAGGTCTTCGTAGGCCCTACCTCTAGTTGGATTTCGTAGTATGTCGGCTACCTCTAATAGGACCTCGCTGTTTAAACTTGTTACGGTGTGATCGAACTTGCAGTCATCAGATGTTATTTTGGCTTGCCTGAATTGGGCTTCCAGGCGTAGGAACCATAGTTCGGGCTCTGTGCGCCAAAACTCCGGTGCTTTAATCCCTACACGGGCAATAACGACTTGATCGTCGGTTTGGAAGTCGTTCGTGTCGGAGGTGGACATTGCGTATCTGAATTTGTTGCACTCACACGTTCGTCGGGGTCACCAATGTGGCCGTTGCGGGTAGCAAATTAGGCACACTAAATAATTAAGTCATTTAATTAACTCGATCAATTGTTACAAACTAAATAACTATTACAAAACATTAGAATTCGGTTTCTTGGCGCGAAACGTGAATGTTGAAGGTCGAATGTCTATCCACAGAATAATCCTTCTTCTTCCCCGATTGACAGATATCAGCTGGGTGGCGATTCAAGGTTGCTACTCTCCTCCCGTGGAGCCAACCAATCTGTGGCGGGCACTTGCTACCTTCGGAAGTCTGCCACAGACAAATACGAATATTAGTAATTAGTATAGTACCACAGAACAGATACAAATTTCACAGAACACTAAAATTAATTTTCTTCTTTTATATAAATAATTATTGATTGCAACTGATAAAATAAAAAGAAATACAAACCGCACGTAAACAAGGACATACTTTTATCGTTTTAGAAGAAGCTTTTATTTTAGATATGAGCTTTTCAATAGGAATTGAAACAATCATAAACTCGGCACTTTTAAATTTAAAACTTTAAATTATGGTTTAGTTTATTAAACGGCTTCGGCAAAGTTAATAGAATACATTGAATAAAGAATATTTTTTTTAATTTTTTATTCAGTGATAGAATATAGGTATGGCAATGGTTCAGATTTGTTTAAAATAGCCCCTAGACGAGCATTAGCTGGGACGAATTTATTTTTAGGTTAAATTTATAATACTACTAAATAATTCGAATTATTAATTCGATTGTGAAATATGAATTATTACTAATTATTCGATGGTGAAAATAATTCGATTATTCCCATCACTAGTTATGTCCTAATTCTTTGTATGGCGTATGACGTCACAGGTGGTATGCGCAAACTTAACGAAATTGGAGCCGCTATCGATCATACCTTGTTTTCTTTGTACCATGGGCAACCATGGGTATACCTAGATTGTACGATAATATTTAACGGTTGCAACGATAATTCCCTATCTGACATCTCTATTGACATCAAGAGAGCTGCGCGACGCGCGACTGCGCCCGAGGCAGAGTCAGCAGTCAGAAAACAGCTGATTTTGAGAGTTTGTTTGAAAACATAAGGAAGCATTTAAAATTGGAATAAATTAATTTATAATCTTTGTTTATAATATCCAAAATGTCGAATGCGACTAGGTCAGATTTAGCGGGAAATACAGAGGACGATGAACTAACTTTGCCCAGAGCAAGTATCAATAAAATGATAAAAGAACTAGTACCATCAGTTCGAATCGCAAACGAAGCTAGAGAATTAGTACTAAATTGTTGTACCGAGTTTATTCATTTGCTTAGCTCAGAAGCTAACGAAGTTTGCAACCAACTCAATAAGAAAACAATAAATGCAGAACATGTTTTGATGGGTAAGTTATGCAGTTTTAATAAGAAACTTATGTAAGTTATGCCCCCCAAAAAAAATGATTAGTTAATGATATTTGTTTATTGGGTGTGTTACATTTTTACTTGGTTAGCTTATAGTCTAAAGCTAGTTGTCACATTACTAATTAAAGGCTTAACTGGAGAAGAGTGTGAGCTCTGTGAAGAGTATACATACTATCCAAGTCTCCCTATTTTGATGAAAAATTTCTTAAGAAAGAGGAAAATGCATGTTTGCAAATAATGGTTTTAAAAAATAGTTCATATAATTACAAATTGAACAAAAAAAAATCGTTGATATCGGTTAAGAAATGCCTCTAATATAAAATAATTAAATATTGTTAATTTAAATGGCCGGGCAAACGCTCTCTAGCGCGCCTTGCCGCTGTGACGTCACCCGCCGTTCTTCTGGTTGAGTGGAGCCAGACGCGTGTTTATTTTACACAGTTTGCTTTTAAACACTGTTGAATCCGTATCAAAATTTTAGTTATTTGTGTTAATTAATACATAATTACTAATTAGTGATATTTATAAATAGTAATGGATGAGCGAAAACAGAAAAAAATGCTCCAAGGCCATGAGAAGAGATGAAAAGAAAAACGTTAAATTATCCTCTATTTTTACGATTTATTGTTGTGAAGATCATTTTGATGTAAGTTCATACATTTATGTATATTATCTTATATAGGTATACGAAATTTGAATGTACAGGGTTATTCATTATATTTTGACACCCACATACAGCCTTAACTGCAAGTTTTAGAAGAAAACATTAAATAAAAAAGTTGCATGGTTTTTCATATACTCTCTTTTAAAATTAATTCTAGTTATACAGGGTGTCTCAAAAAAAGGTGGTCCAGAAAATTGTAGGTATTTTTCGCTTTTCAACTGTCAATATTTCGTAAACATTTGAAGATAGGTATAGGATATTATACATGAAATATATCTAGAATATCTAGAAATTTCCGAAGAATCCAAAAATATATAGGGTGTTAACTTAAAAAAGTAACTTAATTTTGGCGTTTGCTTATGGGACACCTTGTATAATATTTTCATTACTGATACACAATTTATTTCCTATAATTTCGTAAAAAAAACAATCTTTAAAAATAACAAGGGTAAGGGGTAAAACTTTCTTTTTCACGCTATGCTCTGGAGTTATTTTTCCACGTACTAAAGAAATATTTTTGTCTCTTTTCACTTCTACATAACCTACAGCATTATCTCCATACGTCTCCCTACCTGATCTGAAAAATAAGTTTATAACATTAATTTATAACTATATAAAAGTTCATAACAGTAGGTACCTACTTATACTTAAATATGCCTCAGTACTACAAAGAATAAATGTTACATACCTCTCTGTTTTTTTCCTTGTAATTCAGCACCAATAAATTGGGAATTTCTATTTATAAAAGCAGCCAACATAAAAGCATCGACTTTTAGCAAGTTATCTGATTGTGCTTTTACAAACCCGGAATCTGCCATTACTTAAAAAATTCTCAGAACACACAACACATACAAATACTAACTGCACAAAAAAGCATAAAAAACTCCTTCAATCAACGCTAAAAGCAACAAAAATATCTTAGTACGCCACCTAAATACGTACATAAACGGAATACGTCTGGCTGCTGCTGGCCATCGCACGTCGACGAGAACGGCGGGTGGCGTCAGACCAATAGAATATCGTTTCAATTCGCGAGGCGTCGTTTGCGTTATCCATAGTATTTTAATGGCCCATTTTATAAAATTGTGGTACTGCTTTCAAGAAAAAAGTTTTTTTTGAATTTATACATATTTATTCTAATAAATTGAACAGTTTCTGGCGAAAAATAAAATATATGCATCTTCCTCAATGCCATGCTATTATATTTATAAATAAACATTATTTTTAGTCGAGTATTACATTCCTATTATAAACTAAATTCATCTTCTTGTTTCTCGATGACTACGCATCTTTCAATGGCCAGTCAAAAACCTAAAATTCTTTTAACAGTCCATACTGTTCTGAGATCTTCTAAATTGGTGTTTTATAAACCAGGTAGTATAAGATTAGGTAATAACAAAGGAGAGACATGTACTATGGCAGGTCCAGCAACTAACAGACAGGGACTGCGCCAGGCTACTGAAATAAATTTGGAGGCTGAAGAGGTTCCAGAGTGGTCAGGGGTATTGGGCAGTAAAATGTTTTAATGCTCTTCACAAAGAAAATCAAATTAAAATCATATATTAGTCCTTAATAAAATCTGTTGTAGTATTCTAAATCTATTAAAAATGTTTTTAATACATTTAGAACAAGCATAGAAAAAAACATTTAAAAAGGAGGGGTAATCCCTGTGATCTGACATACATAGTTCTATCTTTCAGAAGATTATTAATGATGTCTATCACTCTTACCATTAGCCTTTCCAGACTGTAAAATATTACTTAGAGTCTCAACGTTACCTCTCCATATGCCCCTTTAAAATCAACAAAACGGACACTTAACCCAACCATTTCTTTTCTAGAGAAGAACTTGCATATAAAGCTCGATAACGCCAATATTTGTGAGTGGCCCTCCTACATTTTCTAAATCCATTTTGACCATTGTTAAAGAATTTAGCGCTTTTCAAAAAATGTTCCAGTCGGTTTTTTATAATACTTTCAAAAAAAAAAAATTTGTCACTGATTTTGATTTTCTTTCAAAAAATACACAAACCTAAGGCAATTGGTCGGTAAGAATTATAATTGATCGGATTTACAATTATTTTTTAAAGTGGGACAATGCAAAATATTTTCTAGTCTGAAGGAATATTAACTTCTTTATTTAAAATTATGTTGTAAACATTTGTTAAAAATTCAATAAGTATCAATGGGGCCTTATAGTACGAGAGCTAGCAACGTCCGGAAAACAAGAATTTTAAGAAAGCTGGCTTTTACTATGCTCTCTGGAACAGCGTACGGGCCGTCTGGCTGTCGATAGACGTTGCGTTCACTACTGCGCATTGAAAGAATAAAGAACAATGGAAGCAAAACAACGTTAGTATAATTAAAGTACGTCTACTGGATCTGTCTATGACAGGAATGCGGACAAAAAAAACATTTAAATAAACAGCAATATATTTTATACGTCGACTTGACGAGTATGTCACCGCAAATCGCTCCGCCGCGCGCCGCCTCGCGCCGCCCACTCATTTTATTGGCTATTTGTAAATTTGTCAAATTTTTATTGATGGGACGCGTCCTCTAATTTTTTACAAAAAACATTGAGTGAATATCGTTTCCCCCTTTACAGATGCCCCGTAGCTACAGAACGGATCGACGTACTGTAATATAGTGTTGTCAAGTACTGGTATTATGCCGATATACTCGTATATGCCTGAAAAAAAATCTTAAATATCTACCGGGTGCGTCTCAAAAGTGGTTCACCCCTATAACTTTTTTTTATATAAACGAGATTTGATATGTTAGTATATGACATAAATTAGGATTGATTAACGTATTTAATTCTTCCTGTTTCAGCGGAAATGACTACAACTTTTGATTTTTAAATGACACCGTCGGTAATTTTTTACTTTATTCGATAGAAAATGACACTCTGAATAAAATGACATATCGTATGTCAAGCAGCGTCCGTTTAGGTTTAACGCCAGAAGTGTTTACAAAAAATAACTATTTTATTTTGTAGATTTTTCTTGCAGTGCAGTGGCGAAAAACCCATAAGGATTTTGGATAGATGAATCCGCCACATAGGTATAGACATTTTTTATCATATGTCAACTTTTGACATTTTCGCTTTAGACAAAATTGTATTTTAAATTTCAATCTAGAGTGCCATAGATGTGTTAAAAACACTAATTTTTAATCAAGGAGCCTTGGAAAAATAGATTTGATCGTCTAATGTTTTTAGTGTCTTGTTCTGGCCGGTTAAAAGATGCCCAAATCGTATTTTTAATCATATCTCAATTTTTTCAAATAGAACGAGGGTGACTCATTCACATATTTGCAAAAAGCATTTTTTTACGAATAGTTTGATACCACACACTTGGTATTTCGAGTCAAATTGTCGTTATGATTCGCATGTTGCAATTTCAAATAAACCATATTCGAAATGTCAAAAGTTGACATATGATATGACATTCTATTCAGAGTGTCATTTTCTATCGAATAAAGTAGAGAAATACCGAGGATACCATTTAAAAATTAAAAGTTGTAGTCATTTCCGGTAAAACAGGAAGCGGCCCAAAAAAATTGAATACCCGTCAATCAATCCTAATTTATGTCATAATTTACTAACATACCAAATCTTGTTTTTTTTATCTGAAACCCCCCAACATCTGCTCTGAAACAATCTTTTCCATAGAGATTTTTTTTGAAAACTCCTCTGATCGCTCTCGTGCAAGAGACTAGACTTAAAGATATGTATGCTTCTAGATCCTTAACCTTTATTAATTTGTCTGAAAAGATCATTAAAAAATTCATTAGCTAAATTCAAAGACATAAATTCTATTCCCACTCTTACCTTTGCGAGAAACTTTACTAAGAAGGAAATTGACGATAAAGGATTATACTATATCCGTATTGTAGTATATTTTTAGACAACTTCTCTATTTTTAAGATTTTGATGGTAAACATCAACCAAATATTCCTTATGTTTGAACTAACCTAACCTAACCAAACCAAACACTTTATGCTTTTAGCCATCGACCAAAATACATTGGATCTAAGTTACCCATGGTATGAATATCATTCCCATCTTCGTTCGCTTTCCACAATTTTACCATATATGACCCAGAATCCTTATACGAGTACTTAAAAAAAGGGGGACAGTTAACATCTCTGAAAAAACTGCAATGCTTGTTAATATAGCAAAGTTAAGTTAAGGGAAGCAATACGGGAAAAAAAGTGAAAAAATATAACAATTATATTAACCCTTAACTGGTCCGGTAATAGATATGTATCATAAACGGTCCGGCGTAGTCTGTAGGACTACGCCTTCTAAAAAGTTTAAATAACACAAAAACTAAAAAATAACAAATTTTTATTTCATTATATGTTATACCGTATGATCGAGAAAAAACGGCGTCAGCGATGGCTATGGAATGAAGATCGCTGTCATTTTATATGTAAATTTATATGGGAAATGTCATTGATGTTCATTTCCCAGCCAACTGGACGCCGTTTTTTTTTTCGATCATACGGTATTATGTATTATTGAACTAACCTAGACAAAAATGGGTTCAATTAATATATTAACTTTAATAAAATATAGTACAAAATAAAATAACATACATATAAATTAAAAAAAAAAATCAATTAGGTTTTTACTAAGCTCTAAAAAATAAAACCCAATTACTAACAGTCATTTCAATATAGAAATAAGTTTTTAATACTATATATATAAAAAAAAATAGTTATAAAACTGGAGTTAAGAAAAAGTTTTTAGTTACAGCATGAGGCAAAGTTCATTGTTTTCCTAAACATGTTACACAATGGATTCGTACATTCTAGGCATTAAAAATAATTAACTAGAACATAACATTGTCTTTAACTAGGATAAGAACTCTATATGATAAGAATATCTCCGTGGACATGTTCTGGTTGTACAGGAATTGGAAGTATTCTACCATTTGTAAAGTGTATTTCTCGTGGAATATTTGACATTGTCAAACGCATTTGTCTGGCAGATTGTCATATTGTCACTGTCACAGTCCTCATCGTATCATTTTAATAGAGTTTCTTCATAACTAGAGTCTCCTAAACGCACTCTTTTCGAAGGCCCGGCCATATTTTACAAAAGTTTGTCACACACAAAATCTTACACAAACGGTCCGGCGTCGTCTGAGAGACTACGGCTTAAGTAGCGTCTGCCAGAACTTCTAAAAAATTAATCCAGTTTGGGCATAAATATGGCTATCAGTTGTTGACCGTGAGGGGGAGGATTAGCTGCAACGCCAATCCTGTAGGCGATCCCAGTAACTAATGAGAATGAGCTAATTATTTGGCGTAGTCTGTCAGACGACGCCGGACCAGTTAAGGGTTATTACAATAACGATTATTTTTAGGGAGATACTCCGTTAAGATTGTATGTCACTGTCTGGCGCCAATCTCTTCTAAACTAGATTAACCAAAAAGAATTAGCAAATTTACATACTAACCAAAAAGTTAGTTATAATGCATTATTAAGAGTCTATTACGCTGTACTTTTGGGTCGCTCTCAGGGGTCGGGTAAAGCGGGTGTGTGGCCGAATGAAATATATTGTTAAGGTCAAGGTGTATTACTGGTTGTATAACCGCAACGTGCATTGAGGAACCTGGCGAATTCAACAGAAAGTAAAAGAAAATTCTTTAAAGAAAAAAAAACAGAATTCTTTAGAAAATTCCAGAAACCATCGCCAGGGGGTATATAAGGCCCAAATACGTTTAAAATAAAGTATACGGAGGGTACCGCTTAAATTCCTGTCCCGATATTGAAGGATGGCTATAGAATTTCAATGCATTTCCTACATAAGTCTATCCTTGGTTTGTAGGAGGTTTGACTAAACAAGGATGAACCTGTCTTGAAACCATTCGACTCGATTTTCTGTCCTCCTTCAATACTGGGACGTAAATCCTCTCATTGCTCTTATGGGGAGGCCGTCGTATATTTTATTTAAACGTATTTGATAAGACCCGCGCTTTGACAGTTGGACGAGTCTGAAGATAGTCTGAAGTCTGAAGTTTGATAATACCGCGAAATACTGTTAGAGTAATAGTAGTTGCATAAATTGTGCTGTAAATAGTATAAGTTGTGTGTACAGAGTGAGACAAATAAATTCGTTAAGTATTTTATCGTGAGTTTGGTTTGAATTGGTGTCGGAAGTGAGATTCAAGAGGATTTTAAGAAGAAATTAAGTGGATTGGAAGATTTTTAGACCGAATTAGAGTATTTTTATGGTTGGTACAAGGGAGCAAGCTAAAAAAATGGAGGAAGTAAGCAAATTATTGGGCGATTTTATGGAGAAATTAGAAAGAGAAAAGGAAGAGGAAAAATTACGACGTCAACAAGAACAGGACCGGCTTGAGAACATTTTCGAAGACTTGAAAATTCAACGACAACAAGATAAACAAGAAGAACAGGACCGGCTTGAGAAAATGTTGGGTAATTTGGAAATTCGTTTGGAGGAGCGACGTCAGAGAGAAAAGCAAGAAGAACAGGACCGGCTTCAGAAAATTTTAGAAAATCAGGAAATTCGACTTCACAAAAACTTCGAGGATATGAAAAATGAGCAACAAGCAATGTTGTAAGTACGTTGCCAGGAACAGCAGAACCACTTCCAAGAAGCCGTAGAAGATCTTGAGGAACGCCTTCAGCAGAAGATAGAAAGATTGGAGATGGACCTACAGAAAACCAAGGTACAAGTAAGGACACCTGGCGTTCATGGAACTGCGAACCTGAAGGCACCGACCTACGATGGACAAACCACCTGGACGATGTACCACCGCCAGTTTGAAGCAGCGGCTGCTGCCAATGGATGGACTGACCAGGAGAAAGCAGCGGCACTCATCATCGCGCTGCGTGGCCCTGCCCTGGAATTGCTACAAACTATTCCTGCAGCCCAACAGCAGGAGTACGAAACCTTGGTTACTGCATTGGACCGAAGATATGGCGACCAACATCGACGTCAACTTTACCAGGCCCAGATCAAGCCACGCATGCAGAGGTCCGGAGAGAGTCTGCAGGAATTTGAAGCAGACTTACGTCGGCTGGTACACCTGGCATATCCAGAAGCACCGGAAGGGTTTAGGGAGGAACTCGCCGCCCAGTGTTTTATCAGCGGATTGAGGGACAACGAATTACAGAGGGCGCTACAAATATCACGATTTTCTACCAGCAGCGAAGCACTGGTCAGGGCGCTGGAAATAGAAGCTGCTTTTAGCGCCATCCCTAGACCGAAAATAAGATCAGTAACAGTCGAGGAACAGCCCGAGAGTACCCACAGAAGTTTGGAGGAGATGTGTAAAAAGTTCGACAAACTATGTGAGCTACTAATAAACAAAGGAGTCAACAACACCCAGACAGAGAACCATAGAAGATCCCAGGAAATCAGGTGCTATAGATGTGGCAGGAATGGCCACATCAAACGGGATTGCCGTGTCCAAATGCGATCCCGTTCACCATCCAGAGAACGTAGGCACCAGGAAAACTAAAATCAGTCAATACTAAGGGGCGAGTATTGACTGGGGAGAACAGAGCCCCCAGGATTTTTTCCATTAGGAGTTTAGGAAGAACCGCTGATAGTTTAGTGATCGACAGGAAAGTCAATGGAAAGGGAATCCAAATGACAGTGGACACTGGCGCTATGGTATCGTTGGTGCGAGCTAACTCAGTGCAAGGGTTGAAGCTGATGCCTCTGGGAAGAAGAGTGTGTTTACGTACAGTTAAGGTTGAAATGGCCGTTGTACGGGGAGAGGCTATCGTCGAACTGAAGTTAGGAAATTTGAAGTTCCAGCATAGCGTTTTAGTGGCAGATATTGAAGATGACTTTATCTTGGGCATGGATGTGATTCGTCAACATGGATTTTCGTTCGATCACCAGAGAAATATCTTAAATATTGGAAATGAAGGGTTCATGTTATCTCCAGACGAGGGACCAGGAATAATGGATGTAAGATCAGCGGAAACTGTGGTGATACCTGGTAATACCGAGAAGATCGTATTCGGTAAAGTGGAGAAAATCGCGGGGTGCTGTGTTGGGCTGGTACAAAGTGGCGACAAGAAACAAGATAGGTACTTGGTAGGAAAGTCATTGGTGAACACGGACAAGAATATACCGATCAGAATTGCGAATGTTTTCCCGAATTGTGTCAAGATTCAAAAAGGTGACAAGATAGCCATCTGCGAACCTGTAAGAAGTGTTACCCGATGTGATGAAGTGTCGTCAGCTGTTACACAAATGGCATCCAAAGAAACACTAATACGTCTAGAACAGCCATGGGATCACCTAACATCTGAGGAGAAACAGAAGGCTAAGCAGTTCCTGCGAAAGCATGGTAGTATTTTTGAGAAAAATAACAGTGGAAGAACGGATTTTGTGAAGCACCGGATTAATACTGGTCATGCTCAGCCGATTCAACAACGTCCTAGAAGGGTGCCCCTTTCCAAACAACAAGAAATGGAGACAATGGTAGATAAGATGCTAGAAGATGGAGTTATCGAAGAATCATCGAGTCCATGGTCATCTCCTGTTGTTTTGGTGACGAAGAAAGATGGTAGTACACGATTCTGCGTGGACTATCGGAAGCTCAATGACGTCACTAAGAAGGACAGCTACCCACTGCCACGTATAGACGACACGTTAACCACACTGGCAGGTTCGTGCTGGTTCTCCACTCTCGACTTAAAGAGTGGATACTGGCAAGTTGGTCTGGACGAGGAAGACAAAGAAAAGACGGCTTTTTCTACAGGAAACGGACTATACCAATTCAAGGTCATGCCGTTTGGATTATGCAATGCTCCAGCCACTTTCGAACGTCTCATGGAGGTGGTGTTAAGAGGATTAACTTGGAAAATGTGCTTGGTTTACCTCGACGATGTATTGGTTATGGGAAGAACTTTTGAGGAGCATTTGCGAAATTTAGAAGAAGTCTTCGGCCGCATACGGATTGCTCACCTGTACTTGAACCCGAAGAAGTGTAGCTTATTCCAGCGACAAGTGGAATTCTTGGGTCATGTAGTCTCTGCAGACGGAATTTATACCGATCAGAAGAAAATCGCTGCAATCAAGGATTGGCCTAAACCTAGCGACAAGCATGAACTGAGAAGTTTTCTGGGTTTATGCACGTATTACAGAAGATTTGTCAAAGGATTTGCCAATATAGCTGCACCCTTACATAGACTTACAGGTGATGAAGTCGGCTACGAATGGAACACCGATTGTGATGTAGCCTTTGGAAGACTTAAGGCGGCTTTATGTTCAAGTCCTATTTTAGCCTACCCAAAACAACAAGGGAGGTATATCCTGGATACCGACGCCAGCAATATCGGCATAGGTGCAGTGCTATCACAAGTGCAAGATGGCGAAGAACGAGTGATAGAATATTACAGTCGAGTTCTATCCAAACCAGAAAGGAATTACTGCGTTACCCGGAAGGAGCTGCTAGCAATTGTGAAGGCAGTTGATCATTTTCATAAATATCTGTACGGCCAAGAATTTTTAATTAGGACAGATCATGCGGCTCTCAAGTGGCTTATGGAGATGAAACAACCTGAAGGTCAAATAGCACGATGGCTCGAGAAGCTCCAACAGTATCACTTTACCATCCAACATCGTGCTGGAAAAATGCATGGTAACGCAGACGGTTTATCCAGAAGACCCTGTCAAACCGATTGTAAGCACTGCTGTAAAACGGAACAACGTGAAGGCACTGTCATGATAAGGAGTTTTAAACTTGGAACCGATGAACAGTGGACGACGACACAATTGAGGAAAGATCAAATGGAAGATCCAGACATCGGAGCAATACTACGGCTCAAGGAAGGTAACGGCGAGAGACCACCGTGGCAGGATATTCGGACAGAGGGCTCGTTTTCAAAGCTCTCTGGGCTCAGTGGAATTCACTGGTTATTGAGAATGGATTGTTAAAGCGCACATGGGAAAGTGCGGATGGCAGCACAGTAACAACTCAGTTACTGGTACCAAGGAAGAAAGTTACCCAGGTATTGGAAGAAATTCACGGTGGTAAAACTGGAGCCCATCTTGGGGTAAACAAGACCTTGAGCAAGCTGAGAGATCGCTTTTACTGGGTGGATTATTGCGAAGATGTCAAGAAATGGTGTCGACAATGTAAAATTTGTGCAGCCAGCCAAGGACCAAGCACTCGATCTAGGGGAAAAATGAAACAATATAACGTTGGACTGCCATTCGAAAGAATCGCTGTTGACATTGCAGGCCCATTCCCTGAAACGCACAAGGGCAACAAGTACGTTTTAGTGGCGATGGATTATTTCAGTAAATGGCCAGAAGTTTTTGCCATTCCAAACCAAGAAGCATCGACTGTAGCTGAAGTATTAGTCAATAATGTCTTCAGTAGATTTGGAATTCCCTTAGAGCTTCACACTGACCAAGGAAGGAACTTCGAGTCAAGACTGTTTCAGAAGATGTGTGATCTGCTTGGCATTCACAAGACTAGGACAACGGCTTTACATCAGCAGTCTGATGGGATGGTCGAGAGATTCAATAAGACCATTGAAGAACATCTCTCGAAGATGGTGGATGAACATCAAAGAGATTGGGATCAGCATATACCACTATTCCTAATGGCATATAGAAGTGCAGTTCACAACACCACCGGACTTTCACCATCGACGATTTTATTTGGTCGAGAATTACGGTTGCCTTGTGACTTGGTGTTCGGATCACCAGACGACAGCACCACGAACGTAGAGGACTACGCGGATGAACTGAAGGAAAAGTTATTGGAAATTCATCAGACCGTTAGAAGTAAGATTGCGCTAGCCAGTGATCGGATGAAAGCTCGTTACGACCTCAGAGCTAATTCTATGGGATTTCAACAGGACAATAGGGTATGGTTGTATAACCCACAGCGCAAGAAAGGAAGGTCCCCAAAGTTAACTCCAGTATGGGAAGGTCCTTATACAGTCATCAAGAGGATAAATGATGTGTATTCAACGCAGCCCTAGAAGTAAGATGAAAGTAGTTCATCTGGATCGATTGAAGAGATACCAGACAGGAAACCTTGATCGGGACGATCAAATTTGAGAAGGGGGCAATGTTAAGGTCAAGGTGTATTACTGGTTGCATAACCGCAACGTGCATCGAGGAACCTGGCGAATTTGCCAGAAAGTAAAAGAAAATTACAGAATTCTTTAGAAAATTCGAGAAACCATCGCCAGGGGGTATATAAGGCCCGCGCTTTGACAGTTGGACGAGTCTGAAGTCTGAAGTTTGATAACACCGCGAAATACCGTTAGAGTAATAGTAGTTGCATAAATTGTGCTGTAAATAGTATAAGTTGTGTGTACAGAGTGAAACAAATAAATTCGTTAAGTATTTTACCGTGAGTTTAAATAGTGGACCCACGGAATCCGTAACAATATATTATATTTCAGAAATCTGCCTAAGGTTTAGCCTGATCTTGTCGTGTTAAGCCACACCCAAAATTCCAAACACGCGTGTTAAGATTTGCAGAGTTTCAGTATTTGCCATAAAATAGCGAGCAATTCGTGACAAAACCATATAAATTATATATCACTGTAATCACAAAACTTCAATCTATTTCCGTATTGCAACGGAATTTTAAATTGTCTTTATTTTCGAGAATATTTAGTCCAAACATAAGGAATATTTGGTTGATGTCTGACCATCAAAATCTTAAAAATAGAGAAGTTGTCTAAAAATATATTATAATACAGATAGGTATAGTATAATCCTTTATCGTCAATTTCCTTCTTGATTTGTATAAAAATACGTAGCCAATTTTACATAAAACGTTAAATGCCGAACGCTTATTTTGCTACTTTTTCGCACTAGTCAAATGGACTCTTAGGCATATTTAAGTGCATGCTTTATGCATATACTATATTATAGTTTGGAAATAAGACAAAAACCAGAATTAATTCGTATAAACTAGCAGCCTACCAAAAACCAACAAATACATATGTATATGTAGTCATTTTATTAGATGTATAATTTTTCATCAAAATATTCAGACAACTGGGTAGTTTGTATACTCTATGGTTAAACTACCCAAGTAACACCGGAGCAGATTTAACTGTAAATGTTTGTTTACTGAAATTATAGCTCTGGATAAATTGGGGTTTAGTGATTACCATGCCGAAGCAGAGGCTGTTTTAAAAGACTGTAAAGCAGTAGCAGCAAAACGACGCAGGCAGAGTACAAGATTAGAAAATCTGGGTATTCCCGAAGAAGAATTATTGAGACAGCAACAAGAATTATTTGCGAAAGCAAGACAGGAACAGGCCTATGCTGACCAGCAGCAATGGGAACAGCTGCAGGCAGCTGCTCAACAAGCACAATTTTTACAAATGTCAACAAACAGCGATGATCAAGAGGATTATTCTTAAAAAAAAAAAATTATGAATGTATGTGTTATCAGTGGCGGCTCGTCAGGGTAGGCAAGGTAGGCGGCGCCTACCCTACAATTTTGTCAGATTTCTTTTTTACATTATAATATTTATTAATGTTGCCAATACATATATAAATACTATTAATACACGGAAATGAGTTGTAACAATTAATATTAATTTAATATTTGTAGTCTTTTATATTAATATATTAACTACCGCTGGCGTATACAGCGTTAGAAATCAAAATAATTTTGACCGTTGGTGTATAATGCATTCATCTTCGTTCGGCGATTTCTAGCATCGCCTTTCAAATTAAATTATGATCTCCCACTCAGCCGTCGATGTGTGTCTTTTGTCTCTCTCTAACTCATCGCTCGGTAGCGATGGAAATCGATGACTACGTCGAATTAAGGCGGGGTTTAGGCGATATCTTCGGTCGCCTCGGCATGCGCTTGGATCTCGATAGGTTTTAGAAATTCGGTGGTTCCCATAATATATTATTCATCATTATGTTATCAGTATTTAAAACTTTAATTAAAACCTGTTTATCGACTGCCTATTATTGACTTCAATGATTGTGTACAGTGCATTTGGTGTTCCTGTTAGAGTACAGTGCATTTGGATGTTAATTTCTAAGTTAATAAGGAGGAGATACGGATAAGTATTAATTTAGATTAAAATTTGGAGTAATTAATGTCGATTTTCAATATGGATAATCCAATTCATACAATTTATGCGACGTATACAATACATACATTTACAAGTACTTCGGTTGAGAGACAGGTATTACTGAGAGACATTTTTCATATTTGAAACGCATTAAAAATTATACTAGAAATTCAATGAAAAATAAACGCTGATCGTCATTTGCCCTACTTTCAATCGAAAAAGATATTTTCATAGCCCTTCAACAATCTGATAACATTACTGATATAATAATAAATAAATTTTCATTATTAAGAGATCGGCGAATCAATTTAATATACAGGGTATCCCAGAAATAACTGCAAGTATTTTAAGGGGTGGTAGATCTCGATAAAAGATAAAAAATTTCGTTAGTTTAGTTTTGTCCTAAATATTCTTAAGCCGTGTTTTAACCCATAAGCTAATATATTAGTTTTTACGAACTGGGTTAAGATATTATGTAAATTTTGGGGAACAAATAGATGTAATTATTTGATTATTTGAAGATGTATTAATTTTGTCGCCTACCCAGTCTCACAAGCCACGAGCCGCTACTGTGTGTTATTGATATATTTTCCTAATATATGTATATTTTTTGTATTTCTTTGAATTAAATAATGTAAAGTAATAAATGTAATATAATGATCTTTATACTTAAGTGTATATGTTTGAATGTAGACAGCAAATGCCATGAAAGTGACGAGTGTAATTTACTATATTCCAATTAATTTTTTTGGGGATTCGGGGAAAGTTAAAACATTATTATATAGTTATTGTAATTATAACACAAATCGAAAAAAACACGTGTTTAAATCATTTTTAATTATTATCTTTGAGGGGGGCAGACTGAGGCAGCATTTTTTTATGAATATTGTCAAGGTGTATTACTGGTTCCATAACTGCATACTGCTAAAAATCGCAACGTGCATTGAGGAACCTGGCGCATTCGCCAGAAAGTAAAGAAAATTATAGAACTCTTTAGAAAAATCTAGAAACAACCGCCAGGGGGTATATAAGGCCCGCGCTTTGACAGTTGGGCAAGTTTGAAGTTTGAAGTCTGAAGTCTGAAAATAGTCTGAAGTCTGAAGTTTGAAAATACCGCGAAATACCGTTAGAGTAATAGTAATTGCATAAGTTGTGTTGTAAATAGTATAAGTTGTGTGTACAGAGTGAAACAAATAAATTCGTTAAGTATTTTATCGTGAGTTTAAATAGTGGACCCACGGAATCCGTAACAATTGGTGTCGGAAGTGCGATTCAAGAAGATTTTAAGAAGAAATTAAGTGGATTGGAAGATTTTTGGACCGGATTAGAGTATTTTTATGGTTGGTACAAGGGAACAAGCGAAGAAAATGGAGGAAGTAAGCAAACTATTAGGTGATTTTATGGCGAATATGAGAAGAGAAAAGGCAGAAGAACAAGAGAAGCTGCGAAAAGAGAAAGCAGAAGAACAAGACCGCCTACTGAAAATTCTGGAAAATCAAGACAAAATTTTCGAAGATTTGAAAATTCAACGACAAGACAAAGAAGAAGAACAGGACCGGCTTGAGAAAATTTTAGAAGATATGAAAATTCAACGACAACAAGACAAAGAAGAAGAACAGGACCGGCTTGACAACATTTTCGAAGATTTGAAAATTCAACGACAACAAGACAAACAAGAAGAACAGGACCGGCTTGAGAGAATTTTTGAAGATTTAAAAATTCAACGACAACAAGATAAACAAGAAGAACAGGACCGACTTGAGAAAATATTAGGTAATTTAGAAATTCGTTTGGAGGAGCGACGTCATAGAGAAAGACAAGAAGTTCAAAATCGTCTTAAAAAGAACTTCGAAGATCTGGAAAAAAGACAAGAAATACACCTTCAAGAAGCCGTAGAAGATCTGGAGGAGCGCCTTCAACAGAAAATGGAAAAATTAGAGAAGGACCTACAGAAGACCAAGGCACAAGCAAGGACACCTGGCGTTCCTGGAACTGCAAACCTTAAGGCCCCGACCTACGATAGACAAACCACCTGGACGATGTACCACCGCCAGTTTGAAGCAGCCGCCGCTGCCAACGGATGGTCCGACCAGGACAAAGCAGCGGCACTTGCCATCGCGCTGCGTGGCCCTGCCTTGGAACTGCTGCAAACTATTCCTGCAGCCCAACAGCAGGAATACGAAACATTGGTTGCTGCACTGGACAGAAGATATGGCGACCAACATCGACGTCAACTTTACCAGGCCCAGATCAAGACACGCATGCAGAGGTCCGGAGAGAGTCTGCAGGAATTTGAAGCAGACTTACGTCGGCTGGTACACCTAGCGTATCCTGAAGCACCGGAAGGATTTAGGGAGGAACTCGCTGCTCAGTGCTTTATCAGCGGACTGAGGGACAATGAATTACAGAGGGCGCTGCAAATATCGCGATTTTCTACCAGCAGCGAAGTACTCATCAGGGCGCTGGAAATAGAAGCTGCATTTAGCGCCATTCCTAAACCGAAGATAGGCTCAGTAACGGTTGAGGAACAGCCAAAGAGTTCTCACATACGTTTGGAGGAGATGTTTAATAAACTATGTGAATTACTAGTGAACAAGAGAGTCAACAACACCCAGACAGAGAACCAGAGAAGATCCCAGGATATTAGGTGCTATAGATGTGGCAGGAATGGCAATATCCAACGGGATTGTCGCATCCAAATGCCATTCCGTTCATCATTAAGAGAACATCGGCACATCGGAAGATCCCAGGACATAAATTGCTATAGATGTGGCAGGAATGGCCACATCAAACGGGATTGCCGTGTCCAAATGCGATTCCGTTTACCATCGAGAGAACATAGGCACCAGGAAATCAACACTAATGAGCGAGTATTGGCTGAAGAAAACAGAGCCCCTAGGATGTTTTCCGTTAGAGTCTAGGAAAACCGCTGACAGTTTGGTGATCAACGGGAAGGTCAATGGTAGAAGAATTCGAATGACTATGGACACAGGCGCTATGGTATCGTTGGTGCGGACTAACTCAGTGCAAGGATTGAAGATGATGCCTCTTAGAAGAAGAGTGTATTTACGTACAGTTACGGGGAAAATGGCCGTTGTACGGGGAGAGGCTTTCATGGAATTGGAGTTAGGGAATTTGAAGTTTCGGCATAGCGTTTTAGTGGCAGACATTGAAGATGATTTTATCATGGGTATGGATGTGATCAGTCAACATGGTTTTTCGTTTGATCACCATAGAAACATCCGGAAAATCGGAAATGAGGAATTTTCTGTATCTAAAGAGAAGAGACCAGGAAATATGGAAGAAAGATCATCGAAAATTGTGATGATACCTGGTGATACCAAGAAGACTGTGTTCGGGAAACTAGAGAAACCGTTGGGTGCCGTGTAGGACGGGTACAAATTATCGACAACGACCTAGATCGACGACGAGCTACCTTGGACAAGAAAATGCAACATCGCGAAAGCACTATCAGAGTAAAGAATTTTAAACTGAGAACTGACGAACAATGGACGACGTTACAATTGAGGAAAGATCAAATGGAAGATCCAGACATCGGAGCAATACTACGGCTCAAGGAAGGTAACGGCGAGAGACCACCGTCGCAGGATATTGCGGACAGAGGGCTGGTTTTCAAAGCTCTCTGGGCTCAGTGGAATTCACTGGTGATTGAGAATGGATTGTTAAAGCGCACGTGGGAAAGTGCGGATGGCAGGACCGTAACAACTCAGTTACTGGTACCAAGGAAGAAAGTCACCCAGGTATTGGAAGAAATTCATGGTGGTAAAACTGGAGCCCATCTTGGGGTAAACAAGACCCTGAGCAAGCTGAGAGACCGTTTTTACTGGGTGGATTATTGTGAAGATGTTAAGAAATGGTGTCAACGTTGTAAGATTTGCGCAGCTAGACAAGGACCAAGTACTCGATCTGGAGGAAAAATGGACAAGATAACGTTGGACTGTCGTTCGAAAGAATCGTTAGGAAGGAAAGATTATTGGGAATTCATAAGGCCGTGAGAAGTAAGATTACGCTAGCCAGTGACCGGATGAAAGCTCGTTACGACCTCAGAGCTAATTCTACGGGATTTCAACAAGACGATAGGGTATGGTTGTATAACCCACAGCGCAAGAAAGGAAGGTCCCCAAAGTTAACTCCAGCATGGGAAGGTCCTTATACAGTCATCAAGAGGATAAATGATGTTGTGTACCGGATTCAACGCAGCCCTAGAAGTAAGATGAAAGTAGTTCATCTGGATCGATTGAAGAGATACCAGACAGGAAACCTTGATCAAGGTGTATTACTGGTTGCATAACTGCATACTGCTAAAAATCGCAACGTGCATTGAGGAACCTCGCGCATTCGCCAGAAAGTAAAGAAAATTATAGAACTCTTTAGAAAAATCTAGAAACAACCGCCAGGGGGTATATAAGGCCCGCGCTTTGACAGTTGGGCAAGTTTGAAGTCTGAAGTCTGAAAATAGTCTGAAGTCTGAAGTTTGAAAATACCGCGAAATACCGTTAGAGTAATAGTAGTTGCATAAGTTGTGTTGTAAATAGTATAAGTTGTGTGTACAGAGTGAAACAAATAAATTCGTTAAGTATTTTATCGTGAGTTTAAATAGTGGACCCACGGAATCCGTAACAATATATTAAATAAGAATGTGTATTAATGCAGCGCATGCGTAAATGAAGTAATTTCTTCATATTTCCTTCTGCGCATTCGTATCACAGTTCTAGGACAGTTCAGAATCGGTAATAAGAAAACCCCGAAGTAAGCTATAGTATACAAAAGCACAAAAAGCCTTAACCCTTACAAGTGTGCTAATTTCTGCATCAAGTTCATCAAACCGAAGGAAACAGCCATCCGACGTCTGGTTTCGGGGATTTATCCCCATTATCAGGCCGACTTTGCTGGATGCTTCGATCTAGCCAATAACTAAAGAATATAAGGACATGTAACGCCCATATACGGGCTGCAGCAGAATTTGTAGACGCCATTCTTTTGATGGCAAACAATGAGTCATCATCTGGTCACCAGCGACAATTTTAGCGATCTTTAATAGTTTGTGTGTAGTGAACTTTTGTATAAACTTTATTACAATAGTGATTAGTTGTTCAGCTTTCAGGTGTAAAGGCAGCAGCGATAAGGAAGAGCCAGGAGTCACGTTTGATAGGTAAATAAACAGTCCGCTCCACCTTTTTAGCGTTTTCTTAGTTTTCTTATTGAATTCGATAATTTTTTTTCTCATGTTATATGTACTTGATGTGTGCTATACGTCGATACTAGTTTTGTACCTTTTGTTAACATTTTAATACGTTTTTTTTTCGTAATTAGTATGATACCACCGTATACACCATAGGCGTAGTAAAAACATTTATCAAAAAATATAAATATCTCTTCTTCAAACAGCTAGGTTAGGAAAAATATGTGCCACTGCACTGTTTGGTGACATCCTCACTTTGCTCTCGGGTGTTATTTGTCCTTGGATTTAATCATTGGATCTAGCAATCAAGACTCGAAGTGCAAAAAACACCCAGACACCAATTTTCATTCGAATATCAACGTTAGTTCAGAAATTATTTGGAAAAAACAAAAATAAAAATGAGACTTCTACATCCTGTATCTCCGAAACGAAGCATTTTAGGGCAACAATTTATACGAACTTTTTTATTTATTTTTATCTGCAGAATGTGCTGCCGAAGTTTCCCGAATACATTCGGACCACCCTGTGTATTATAGTGTAAATGTCAATCAGTCTATGTACAGGGTGGCCCGAATTGTATTCCGGAAACTTCGGCAGCATATTCTGCGCATAAAAATAAGTAAAAAAGTTTGTATAAATGTATGTCCTAAAATACTTAGTTTCGGAGATACAGGGTGTAGAAGTTTCATTTTTATTTCGATTTTTTCTAGATAATTTCTGAAGTAACGTCAATATCAGGATGAAAATTGGTGTCTGGGAGTTTTGTGACACGAGAAATTTGATTTTGATGTCAAAATGACTCTTATTTGTAGGGGGCGCCACCTACATGCGTTTTGACTGTTTTGAGGGTAATAACTTTTCGACGGTACCTGTATAAAACTACTGACTAAAAAAATATAAATTTCCATGACTTTTTACGTAAAAAATGTCTCTTGGTAAAAATCGCTACGAGCAACCGTTCTCAAGATATTTAAAATGGAAATAGTCAATACATGTCATTATTGACAAAAAATAAGCACACCTTGAATAGAGTTATTTGACTGAAATAATAAATTTTTATTTTTTTTAAATTAATCATAATTTTTTCTGCGAGAAAATGATGATTAAACAATTTCTGTTGAACTTTTGGTACAAAAAGATTTCAAATTTAAGATTTCAGTCTAATAACTATTTGGTCAACATTGTCAACATGTTTAATTTGTCAATCATGACAGGTATTGATAATTTCAATTTCAAATATCTCGAGAACCATTACTCGTAGCGATTTTTACCAAGAGATCTTTTTTATGTAAAAAAGTTGTAAATGTGTATTTTTTTACTCAGTAGTTTTATACAGGTATGGATGAAAAGTTATTACTCTTCAAACCAGTTAAAGCATATGTAGGTGGCGCCCTCTACAAGTAGGAGTCATATTGACATGAAAATCAAATTTCTCATTGTCAAAAACTCCCAGACACCAATTTTCATTCAAATATTGACGTTACTTCTTAAATTATTTGGAAAAAATGTGGAAATAAAAATGAAATTTTTACACCCTGTATCTCCGAAACTAAGCATTTTAGGACATACATTTATACGAAATTTTTAACTTATTTTAATCTGCAGAATATGCTGCCGAAGTTTCCGGAATACAGTTCGGACCACCCTGTATATGCATCTTAAAGTAGTTTAAAAACGCAAACTAATCCTCCGCAATGCTTTTTAATAATGAAGTTAAATTTAATTTCAAAAAATAAAAATATAATACGGCCTCAAACTTATTGCAAAAATTTCACAATTTTGAACAATTCCAAAACACCTAACTTTCAACCCCTGAAAACATGTTACTATCGCATATTTTTTTAAAGTAAATAAATAAAGTATGCAGATGTTTACTTCAAAATTAAGTAAATATTAGGTAAACCATTATTCTTAAGCTTCGTACAGAACTGAATGTTGCAACGAACAACAAACGGAATGGCAAATGAAGACGAAAAATAAAAAACTTGTTTTTAGCGAACCGAGCAGCAAACGAAACATATTTTTCCATTTCCAGTAATGTTTCAAACATGAATTCTGCAGCAGCATATACATATATCTACATACATTATGCGTTAACCAACAAAAAAACGAGAAAATCAAGAGGATAGTGGAAAATTTAGTCTAAGAGCTAGCAACGTTTTTGAGAAAGTATTTTAAGATAGTAAAAGATATATCTTTGATATATGAGATAATAAATTTTTAGGATAAATCTTTTTTTTTTTTTTATAGGATATATCTTTGATATATCTTTTACTATCTTTGAATAAGAAGACTAAGGAAGGAGCATAATGCTATCCATGTATTCATGCATGGTGGGCGGAAAAGCCACCATAAAAGCTCTCTAGGGTGGGGATCCTTGACAGTTCTGTTTGACGATTCATTTGACACATTTGAATTTGATTTGAAATTTTGTGGATTTGTCAGTCTTTACGGAGCTTATTTTATGTTATTTATTATTTATTCTACTACTGATAGTTGTATAAAGGTAGTAAATCTAGATGGAAATTGTGGCAGAACTTAAATTAACAGTGACACTATCGCGATTTATCGAAAAAGACTCTAAAATAGTTGGTTGTGTAGCGTGCGGTAGATCTCGGCAAAAATTGAGTGAAATAATGGAACAACTTTTCGCTAGTAAGTGACTATATAATATACATACGTGTAGTAAACCGATCATTTATGAAATTCACTTAAATTAACTAAATTATATATTTTCTTTGCATTTTTAGCTTTTATTTATTACTTGTCAAAGATTAGATGTCAAAGAATTTAGATACGTTAATTTGACTTACCTGCTTCAGTAGCGTATCGGATGTTTGTGTTAATAAATACTTATTATAACTTATCTATTTTTATTAGAATTATATATTTTTATAACAATTTTAATAACTACCAACATTTATTCACAACGTAAAATAAAACAACAAATTATTAAGTCTACCCCACGTCTACCCTACATCATAGTTTTACATTTTTTAAATAAAATTAGAACGACACTGATAAACCGGAATTTAAGTCGGCCATATTTGAGGCCCATCGCGGTGTACCTAAGATTTTTGATATGCTCCTTCCTTAGTCTTCTTATTCAAAGTTTACTATGCTCTCTGGGACAGCATGTGGCCCATCTGGTTGTCGATACCCGTTGCGTTCACTACTGCGCATCTGAAGAATATCCTATATTTTTATTAGTCCTTTAAATTTTAGTATTGAATATAAACCGACAGACTTTCCATAGCTCAGCGCGTAGAGGTTCCGCCTATCAAGCGAGCAGTCAAGAGTTCGAGACCGGGTTAGGGCAAAAACTTTTTATTTTATTTTCGTTTATATTCTGATAGTAAAGTATTAAATATTTCGTTTTTTTGAATCACCAGAATTATTTAATACTTTACTATCCATATAGAATATATTATATCATATATTATATAGAATATAAACGAAAATAAAATAAAAAAGTTTCCGCCCTGACCCGGTGTCTCGAACTCTGACTGCTCGCATGATAGGCGGAACATGAGTCGAACAGCAGCCGCTGCAGCGCGGGCTGCCGCCTCTAGTCACGCTGCGCAAGCCAAATTGGTTCCATTTGAAACTGTACAAACCAGTGCAGCGGCTAGAGACGCAGCTGCTAGCCGCCGCAGCCAGCCACGGCACCGAAATTGCACCTTTACAGCGCTTTCAGATAGAGCGGAGCGTCCGCGCTGTTTTTGTGCTGTTTCTTTTTTCAAGATAGCCGTCAGACGAAATCATCCGGACGGAGCATACGCGAATTTCCAGAAATATTTCGTAAAACATTTCGGGGATAGTGTATTATAGCGGCTGTTTTAAACAGCCCCTACACTATCCGCGAAATGTTGTTATAAGGGTTCACAAAATGGCCATCTCTTTTTAATTATTTCCTGTTCAAGAAATTTTTGGCGGTTTTAAATGAAAATATATATTATGCGCAATCTGGATAGTTTTTCAAAATATCAATAAATAATTATAAAATATCTTTATTCGTTAACCAACAGCATCAGCTTTTCATGTGTGTAGAACAATTCTTTCTATCAAGGTATTAAATTATATTTGTATTTGATATAGAATCATCAAAGAGAATCATTAATATCAAATATCAATCCCAAGGATCGACCCATAATCAACCCATTATCAACATCAACAACCCCCAGCCAGGGTTCGGAAGTAGTTAATTAAGACGTAATTTACCTGATTAACTACGTGTAGTTTTTCTTCAAAAACTACGTCTTTTCCCGTTTATTAACTACATGAAAACTACGTTAATAAATTATGTATTGATATTATGAATAATTTTGCTTTGTATGAGAGGTCTAAATAATATGATGTGTGCATATTATATTTAAAGCCATATTTCTTCTATTTTCTTAAATACATTGTGTTTTTTCTTGTTTTTTAAAGCTTCAACTTATTATAACCTCACCTCAAACCTTTGATATTTGAAAGTTATATATGTTAGATTTTATCTTTCACTTTTATTATTTTAAAAAAACATTAAAATACTTTAAAACACTTTATTAAGTTTTAAAATTTAACAAAGTAAAATAAATGAATTATATGAACTTCGATACGACACGGATACGAGTTGCGTTCGAGAGTTGTGCGTTGTGCGTTCGAGTTGTTGTTCCTGGGAGAGAGATCGGCTTAAATATTCTTAAAGTTGCTGAGTCTTCGCTTCCCATCATGGAACTGCGACTTGTTTACTGAAGAGACCATGGGAACATCGTAGTTGGAAAGATTCTCAAGAAACATAATATGATTGTTTATGAGTTATATTAGAACGAACTTATACGTTTAACTTTGGAATAAACAATGAATAACAATAAATAAGTATTATAAAGTAAATAAAGGTCATTTGAAGGTTAAATATGGATATAGCAACTCCCCTTTTAGATAAAAGTTAACGCGTGGAGATAACTTTTAGACTGAATTCTTGTTAGGATTAAGTTCAAAAGATTCTTCTTCAATAGGTTCTTCTAAATGGATACTGGGTCTTCTACGAGGCCAGTATTTTCTTCCATTTGGAGAAAACAGATTCAACTTGATGGCAAGGTGATGGTGGGTAGTCATCATGAGAATTGCAATTCCAATTCGTGATCTTCTACGGGATTTGCATTTGCAGAAGATGTAAATCAGGACCAAGGTGACAATTACAATTATGGTTAAAATTGTAAGCCAACCATGGTGTTTCTTCACAAAAGGTTCATTGATCAAATTGTTCAATTGTTCGGAATATTCATTTAACTTGTGATTTGCAACACTCAAATCTTCTAGATTCAGTTTGCTTAATTTCAGTGGTTTCAGATTTGGAATCTTGATCTTCTCAGGAATATGGTATTTGAATTGGAAAAGTATTGTATGTTACATTATCATAAACATTAATGTCTTTTTGACCTTGAATTCTTGTACTGCCAACAAAACCAATACATTCACTTTGTAACTTTAAAAGAGTATTATTATTTAAGATTTTTGTAATAATGTCTCTATTTCCACATTTAGTTGTTAATGGTAAAGGATCTGAGATAATTATTAACCAAAAGTTTAAATTTAATTTGTTTATGTTATATTCTTTTGCCATGATCAAAGAAGATTGACAGGTTCTTGGCAAGTGATCTTGTTGCTTCAATAGTTGAGCTTCACATATACCATCACTATCGATTGGATATGGATATATGTTGGAACAAATTTTTGTGTTTCTGCCTGTTGATTTGCAAGCTTCTGGATCTTCAATTATTATGTATATCAATGAATCATCGCTACGCGCAAGATATTTAGAAGTTGTACTTAATAAAGGAATTGGATAAATTCGATATAAAGTATACTCTTCAGGTTCAACTAAAGGTATATTTAGAACAAATACTACTTTAGAATCTAATTGATAAGCTTTCAATTCGATAATATCTAGATACTGAGATATCGATGTGGCAGAAATTGCTAATGGAAGATTATTTCTCTTTAATGATTGAGATATAATAACTTCTTGAGTCAACCAAGTCATTTGGAGTACTTATAGAACTATGCAATATTTTTAACCTTGCAAAGTTATTGAATTTATAATATCATCAATTTGATTTTCTAAAAAAGGTATAGCTTTCCATAAGAGATTCACAAATGTTAAAATATCAATTTGTGATTGGAAATAATTTAATTGATCTGAAATGTCCATTATTGATTTTCTTATTTCTTTTTATATCATTATTAAAGTCTCTTCATCGATTTATGGTACAGATTGTAGAATTAAAACTTTGTTATAGATGTCGTTACAGATATTTGATTTTTAAGTTTTCTATTTGATATTCATCTTTAGTTATTTTATTTATACAATCATTATAATATTCATCAGAAGCATCTAAATTACCGGTTATTGGTTTCCATACTGTCCCAATGCCATTAAATATAACACGCTTTTCTCTATAAATATACTTATTCGTATGTATTATTTCATTATATTTTGTATTAATTGATCTTGATATTTGCTTAATAAAAAGACTTATATGCGTTTAACTTGATTTAAAAGCTATCATTCGTGGTGCGTCTTCTTCTAAAGTGTTTGAAAGCCTTAAATCTAATATTTTATCATTATTTAAAATAGTATTTTGATTAATTCTAAATCTTTATAAATTTAATAGTGTCCATTTATCATTGGATACTTTTATTTGTCCCATCTTCATGTGGTACACTCCGACTGTATTGTTGATTGGTGTAATAACATACTGGGAGTATACTATGGATAGTAATGTCAACTAAATCTGAAAAGTATTCGTGATTAACCATATCACGATTAAATTAAACAATTTAATTAAAAACATTTTTTTTTTCAAAACAAAATTAATTTTAGATGTTTGAGTTTCAGGGGTAATTCTATTAAACCGGCAAAATTAAAAAAAAATTCTTTTTTCAAAATGTTCGTTAAATATGTTTGATTTCGCACTCGGTGAAATTTATCTTGTGATTACGATTAATAATCTAATATTTGAGGTTTTCATACATCTACTGGAGTTCTAACAATATTATTTTGACAAATTGTTAATTTAATTTCTTTATCTTAGAAAATATACGAAAATATTTTCAATATTGGAAGTTCTATTTGGATTTTAACGTAGTAGGTTTCTACTGAAATTAAATTCATTTGTTCTTTATATAAAATATAAAATAAAAGAAACTACTGTAGTTGGATCCAATCAGGGAGGATTATATATAGTATTTCCTGTTTTTAACAGTTTTACTATTAAAAATATTTATTCTTTTTAAATGAAAGTCTGGATTTTCTTCTAATATGTCGTCAATTATTTTATGATGAAATTCTTGTATTTTATTTTGCCGAATACATTCTTTTGGCATTATATTTTTATGTTGTTAATTATGTTGTTAATTAATTAAATAATTGATTATTAGTAATATTTATTTTTGAATAATCAATTAATGATTGAGAGTCATATAAAGTGACAAATTTATTATATTCATTTTTAATTCTATCATCGATATCAATATCATTATCAGAATCTTCATTTTCATTTTCATGTTCACTATCAATTGTATTTTCGTTTGAGGCAAAAATAGGAAAATTTGTTTTTTGAAATAAATTGTGCGCATTTTTTAAAATGATTGATTTAATTCTAGATAAAGCATCTGCCATTTTTTTATTTTGCTTTTTCAGATTTATGAATAATTTTTGTAATCATATTCTTCAAGTTTTAAACGCCAACGAGCTAATCTGCTGCCAGGGTCTTTAATAGAAAATAACCGTAATGTTAAAGGGCGATAATCTGTTATTAAGAATGAAATTTACGACCAAAAAGATATGGACGAAAATGTTTAACTGCCATACGATTCGCGAAGTTCACGCTCTATAGTGGAATATTTTGTTTCAGCGCCGCAAAGGGTTCTAAAGCAAAATCAATAAATGAAATCTTTTCTATGTGTCCTTGTGAAAGAACGGCTCCTATAGCAAAAGCACTAGCATCTGTTTAACAGGAAAGGTTCTTCCAAAATTTGGATATATCAGAATAGGATTTGAAGTCAAAAGAATTCTTTAATTCTTCAAAGGAATCTAAACAATCCTGATTAAAAATAAATGGAACATCTTTTTTGCAAAAGTCTTGTTAAAGGCTTTTGATAATTTTAAAAATTTGAGATAAATCGACGGTAATATCAGCTAAGCCTAAGAAAGATTTTATTTCTTTCGGATTTTTTGAGTTATGAAAATTTTGAATAAGCGAAACTTTTCTGGATTGGGTTTAACACCTTCTGTAGTTATTAAATGTCCTAAGTAATGCAACTTCTTTTTAAGAGACTACATTTATCTGGTTGTATTTTAAGATTTGCCTTTGTATCCTTTGAAAAACTTCTTTAAGGAGATCTGGAAATGTGTCCAAAAGCGAATAGTTGGAGAATAAATTATTATATCATCCATGTAAAACTAAACATCTTTCATTTTGAATTCCTAATAAGAAATATTATTCCATGACTCGTTGAAAAGTCCATTTTAAGTCAGTAGCATTCTGACAGCTCATGTGACCATTTTCTACAGAAAAAGCCGTTTTGGAAATATCTGAAGTTGATTTCAATTTGATGAAATCCTGAAGCAAGGTCAGAAATGTTGAGAAATATTCACATTTACCTAACTGATCTAAAAATATCCAGTATTAAGAGTAAGGGGTACTTATCATCGATTGTAAAGTTCATTTAACTTCCTATAATCAATAACAATGCATATTTCTGTTTTTAGAAGCCTCTAATTTTTTTGGAACAATCCAAACTGGAGGACCAAGGGAGAAATTGAAGGACGAATAATACGTTGCTTTTAACATGTTATTGATTTGTGTTCTAACTTCTTCTTTGTGCATTTGTGGGTATCTGTAAGATTTGGTATATTGGTTTAGCATTGTTTGTATCCAATTGAGTGTTTAATGCATTTGTAAAAGTTAGGAACATCATTTCCTAAATAGAAAATATCTTGAAATTCGAGACATAAATTAGTTATAAAGTTCTTTTTTCTTCATCATTTAAATGATCAGTCTAAGTTGTGATTTATTGTTTGAATTCTATCAGTTTAGTTTGAATTTGGAAAATAATTATTTGTTTGATAATTATTATTTGTTTGATAATTTAAATTGTTTGTGAAATGTAAGGTTCAATTTGAATATCGGAAAAATTAATTGATTTTTGGAATAGCATTGAGTGAGTATTGATGTCCAAATTCTCATGTTCATTAACATGAACTAACGCATTTGGAATATAAACTTTTTCTTTGTCTTGTTTAGATAAAATTGCATCAGTATTTTGTAAATTACATTTAATTTAAAAATTTGTTCTGTTCTTCCATTAATATTTATTTCATTTTAATTTGTTCAGAATTTAAATTTTGTTCTCTCAGTGTATCTTCAATTTTAAATAAAGGCACCGTTTAAAATTTGTTATGAATTTTCTATTTTTTAAATCAACTGTGCGTGATAATGTTCGAGGAAATCTGAACCTAAGATTCCGTCAAAGTCTATATCTAAGTTGTAAGCCAAAAACTGTGAGGATCATTTGTTTTAAAAGGAATTAAAGTAGACTGAGTTATTAACAATTTCTGGTTAGTAATTCCTTTAATTTGAAATATTTTCTGGTATTCTTTGTGGATGTTTTTTTAACTGTGTTTTCTTTAAAAATAGAATTCCTGCACCTGTATCAATTAATATTTTTACCATATGTGTTTGTTATGTCGTTAATGTAGTATAAACTTTTTAATGTCTACAGTGAAAAGGTTCTAAATAAATTTCTGTTCTGGGGATTGAGGATTCGAGTGGTTTAAATTCAAAGTTTGAATTTCAGGTTTTGTGTCCGTTTTCTGTGTATCTGGAGGATGGTTTGGTCGGAACGCAAATGAAAATTTTTGCTGTTAGCTATTATCGTAGTTTGATAGTCATCTGTTCTTGCTCCAGAGTAATAATTTGAATAATCTTGAGAATTTAGAGGTATCATAAAAGTAATCATTTGAAAAATTATCAGAATAATTTTCAGAATAATTATTTAGTAATTATCAGAATAATTGTTTGAATATTCGATAATCAAGTTGAATAATCCTTGATTTACAAAATGTGCTCTATGATTGTGTGTCAAATTGAGATTTCTTTGAATTACTGATGGGCGTTGTTGAATTGCAGAAGGGCGTTGTTGATTGTTTGAATTATTATTTTGTTAAATATGGTCTTTGATTAACATTTGACTTTGTGGCAAAATGTTGAGCTGTCTTTGAAAAGAATTGTTGGTATTTTTGTGGGTTAAAATAGTATAATTATTATTATTCATTTGTCTTGCACGACATAAATCGTCTCTGGATAAATGTCCTAAACGTCCGCAAGATGTACACTTTGGTGGTGGCAAATTTGGTCTTTTAATAAGAGTTGATTTTTGTGGAAATCTAACTGTATTCAATTTATTTTTGTTTCTGATTTTTAAAATAAAGAAAGTTGTAACTTTTCTTCGAATACGAATTTGAGCTTCGATAATGTCTTTGGATTACTAACTTTGAATAATATGTCCTATATACGATGGGTCTAATCCTATTAATAATGTATTTAATGCCATAAGATTCGATTAAACAATTGTACTTGTTTTCATTATTTGTTAAACTGGATTTTGAATATTTGCATGCATTTAGCATTAAGAACTTGCACTCTGTTTAAAAAATATTAAAGGCGATTCATTTGGTAGTTGTTTAACTCTTTGGAGGTCTTGAATTAATGAAGATAAATCTCTAGTATCACCAAAATGAGAATTTAAAGTTGTTTTTATTTCAAAAATACGAATATGGTTTCTAGAATTTATTAATTGGGCTGCTCTACCTCTTAGTTTTATTTTAATGTGAATAACTAATAGAGTTTTTGGTTACCGGTTGACATGCCAAAGCACAAACACATGCATTAGAAATGTTTGCTTAAAAAGATTTGATCTCCGTCAAACTCTGGTATTATTGAAAATATTTCAGATAGTTTATATGGTTCTATCTCTGGTTCATTATTCATTTCTATTGATTCAGACATTTTATTTTTATTTTAGTAAATAGTAATAACTAAAAAAAAATATTTTATTTTTTATTTTATTTTATTTTATTTTAAATTATTTTAAGTAATCGATTAGCAGAATAATCGATTTATTTTAAACTTAATTAACTTAGTTAAGAGAATAACGAGGTTAAATTAAATTAAATTAAAATAACCCTTTGTTAAATAATCGTATAAGAAAATATCTTATTTTTATTTATCGTTTATAAACGTTTAAATAATATTCTTTTTCAAAATAATATTTTTTTCAAAAAAAATACCTAACACTAAAATAAAACGTAATGATTCGTTGTGTACTTACACCATAGACTTAAAATAAAATATAGACTACACTATTTACATCTCAACGCGGACAAACAATATTTTTTGTACACATGTTTACTTCTGGGTACAGTCGACCGAGCCTTCCTCATCCAGCCTATGTTGTCACGTCTTTAATATTATCAATATTTTTTTTCTTGTTGCACACATATATTGAGATATTAATACTACAGTTTAATAAAGTAGGTTTTAATATTCCATAGATGTATTAAATAGTCCTTATACTACTAAATTATAAGTCGAATACTGTTTAAAAAGGATAAGTTCTTTACAATATGACAACACCGATTAGAGGCGAGGGAGCCTATTCATTCATTATTACCTTGTAGTACGCGTCGCACGTGTGCGGTAAAGCCTTGTTGCCGCTATGTCCCCGGCTATATTAACCCATTTTCTTAGCTTGTAGTCCTTAAGTGTTTATTTTATTGACTTTTTCTGTTGAAGAACTATAAAATATGGTTCGCCAGTGCCAAATTTGCAAGAAATTTGACTTAAATAATCCATTTAAGTCTTGAAACGACTTTCGACCGGTAGGCAACTCTCAATTTACCCATTAGGAGTCAGTGGCGTTGTTGTAGAAAGGCGCTTATTTAGATAATATTTTAGTAAAATGTAAAATCTGAATTTTTTCTCTTGCATTACATTATTTACTTACTTACATTGTAACAAGATCATAATTATAACCCTGTTAATAATTAATAATGCTTTTATTAAAAATATATTCCGGTTTATTCTAAAATTATCTTCAGAATCTAAAATAACATACAAGAATTTTAAAATGATATTACATTATGAAACAATATTTTTTAATATACCGGGTCGTCTCAAAAGTGGCTCGCCCCTATAACTTTTTTATTTTTTCAGATAAAAAAAACAGATTTGTATGTTAGTAGGTATATGACATAAATTAGGATTTATTGACGTATTCAATTGTTTTTGGTATCTTCCTGTTTCACGGAAATGATTACATCTTTTGATTTTTAAAGGCACCCTCGGTATATTGCTACTTTATTCGATAAAAAATGATACTCTGAATAGAATGGCATATCATATGTCAACTTTTGACATTGTCGCTTAAAAACAAATCCTATTTTAAATTTCAATCCAGGGTGCCATGGTGTTGTTAAAAACACTAAGTTTTAATCAAGGAGCCTTGGAAAAATAGTTTTGATCGTCTAATAGGTTTCGTGTCTTGTCTAGGCCGGTTAAAAGATGTACATATCGTATTTTTAATCATATATATGTTAGATTTTATCTTTCACTTTTATTATTTTAAAAAAACATTAAAATACTTAAAAACACTTTATTAATTTTTATAAAGATACAAAATTATTATATGAACTTCGATACGACACGGATACGAGTTGCGTTCGAGAGTTGTTCCTCCTGGGAAAGAGATCGGCTTAAATATTCTTAAAGTTGCTGAGTCTTCGCTTTCCCATCATGGAACTGCGACTTGTTTACTGAAAGAGACCATAGAACATCGTAGTTGGAAAGATTCTCCAAGAAACATAATATGATTGTTTGATTTATATTAGAACGAACATACGTTGCTGGAATAAACAATGAATAACAATAAATAAGTATAAAAGAGTAAATAAGGTCATTTGAAGGTTAAATATGGATATAACAACTCCCCCTTTTTAGATAAAGTTAACGTAGAGTAACTTTTAGACTGAATTCTTGTTAGGATTAAGTTCAAAAGATTCTTCTTCAATAGGTTCTTTCTAAATGGATACTGGGTCTTCTACGAGAGAGCGGTATTTTCTTCCATTGTTGGAGAAAGTGGATTCAACAGTTCTGGAGGTGATGGTGGGTAGTCATCATGAGAAATTGCAATTCCAATTCGTGATCTTCTACGGGATTTGCATTTGCAGAAGATGTAAATCAGGACCAAGGTGACAATTACAATTATAGTTAAAATTGTAAACCAACCATGGTGTTTCTTCACAAAAGGTTCATTGATTAAATTGTTCAGTTGTTCGGAATATTCATTTAACTTGTGATTTGCAACACTTAAATCTTCTAGATTCAGCTTGCTCAACTTCAGTGGTTTCAGATTTGGAATCTTGATCTTCTCAGGAATATTACTGCAACAACTATATGGTATTTGAATTGGAAAAGAATTGTATGTTACATTATCATAAACATTAATGTCTTTTTGACCTTGAATTCTTGTACTGCCAACAAAAGCAATACATTCACTTTGTAACTTTAAAAGAGTATTATTATTTAAGATTTTTGTAATAATGTCTCTATTTCCACATTTAGTTGTTAATGGTAAAGGATCTGAGATAATTATTAACCAAAGTTTAAATTTAATTTTGTTTATGTTATATTCTTTTGCCATGATCAAAAGAAGATGTGGAGTTCTTGGCAGGTGATCTTGTTGCTTCAATAGTTGAGCTTCACATATAGCATCACTATCGATTGGATATGAAATATGTTGGAACAAATTCTTGTTTTTCTGCCTGTTGATTTTGCAAGCTTCTGGATCTTCAGTATTATGTACAACAATGAATCATCGCTACGCGCAACATATTTATAAGTTGTACTTAAGATATAATGTAAACAGTACGATGATCTAACAAAGAGGTGGATAAATTCGATATAAAGTACTCTTCAGGTTCAATGGTATATTTAGAACAAATACTACTTTAGGAGAATCTAACTGATAAGCTTTCAGTCCAATAATATCTAGATACTGAGGGGTATCGATGTGGCAAAGAAATTAGTAATGGAAGATTATTTCTCTTTTTAATGATTGAGATATATGCTGGCAAGTCAACCAAGTCATTTGGAGTAATTATAGAACTATGCAATATTTTTTAATCTTGCAAAAGTTATTAATTATAATATCATCAATTTGATTTTCTAAAAGTTATAGCTTTCACAAGAGATTAAAATATTTAAAATATCAATTTGTGATTGGAAATAGATTTAATTGATCTGAAATGTCCATTATTGATTTTCTTATTTCTTTTATATCATTATTAAAAGAGATCTCTTCATCGATTTGTAATTTTGAATTGTAGAATTAAAACTTTTAATTACAGATGTCGTTACAGATATTTGATTTTTTTAATAAGTTTTTTCTATTTGATATTCATCTTTAGTTATTTGTAGTATACAATCATTATAATATTCACCATCAGAAGCATCTAAATTACAGTTATTGATTTCCATACTGTCCAATGCCATTAAATATACCACGCTTTTTCTCTATAAATATACTTATTATTAAATGTCGCGTATTATTTCATTATATTTTGTATTAATTGATCTTGATATTTGTAATAAAAAGACTTATATGCGTTTTTAACTACAGTTTAAAAGCTATCATTCGTGGTGCATCTTCTTCTAAAGTGTTTAAAATATTATCTAATATTTCATTATTTAAAATAGTATTTTTAATTAATTCTAAATCTTTATAAACTAATAGTGTCCATTTATCATTGGATACTTTTATTTGTCCGTCTTCATGTAGGTACACTCCGACTGTATTGTTGATTGGTGTAATAACATACTGGGAGTATACTATGGATAGTAGTAATCCAATAAATCTGAAAAGAAATTATTCGTGATTAACCATATCACGATTAGATTAAAACCAATTTTTTTTTTCAAAACAAAATTAATTTTAAATGTTTGAGTTTCAGGGTAATTCTATTAAACTCGCAGAATTTTGAAAAATTTCTTTTTCAAAACGTTCGTTAAATATGTTTTGATTCTTACTCGGTGAAAATTTATCTTGTGATTATGATAATGATCTAGTATTTGAGGTTTTTCATCATCTATTGGAGTTCTAACAATATTTTGACAAATTGTTAATTTAATTTCTTTATCTGCGAAAATATAAGAAAATATTTCTAATATTGGAAGTTCTATTTGATTTTCAACATAGTAGGTTTCTTGTAAGTTAAATTCATTTTGTTCTTTATATAAAATATAAAATAAAAGAGAAACTACTGTAGTTGGATCAAAATCGAGAGGGATTATATAGTATTTCCTGTTTTTAACAGTTTTACTATTAAAAATATTTATTCTTTTTAAATGAAAGTCTGGATTTTCTTCTAATATGTCGTCAATTATTTTATGATGAAATTCTTGTATTTTATTTTGCGAATACATTCTTTGGCATTATATTTTTTATGTTGTTTATCTAATAATTGATTATTAGTAATATTTATTTTTGAATAATAAATTAATGATTGAGAGTCATATAAAATTGACAAATTTATTATATTCATTTTTAATTCTATCATCGATATCAATATCATTATCAGAATCTTCATTTCAATTTCTAATTTCATTTTCATGTTCACTATCAGGTGTATTTTCGTTTTGAGGCAAAAATAGGAAAAATTTGTTTTTGAAATAAATTATTGCCATTTTTTTTTTGAAATGATGATTTTAATTCTAGATAAAGCATCTGCATTTTTATTTGCTTTTCCAGATTTATGAATAATTTTGTAATCATATTCTTCGAGTTTTAAACGCCAACGAGCTAATCTGCTGCCAGGGTCTTTAATAGAAAATAACCATGTTAAAGGGCGATGATCTGTTATTAAAGTAAATTTACGACCAAAAAGATATGGACGAAAATGTTTAACTGCCCATACGATTGCCAAAAGTTCACGCTCTATAGTGGAATATTTTGTTTCAGCGCCGCAAAGGGTTCTAGAAGCAAAAGCAATAGGTAAATCTTTTCCTATGTGTCCTTGTGAAAGAACGGCTCCTATAGCAAAAGCACTAGCATCTGTTGTTAATAGGAAAGGTTCTTCAAAATTTGGATATATCAGAATAGGATTTGAAGTCAAAGAATTCTTTAATTCTTCAAAAGAATCTAGACAATCCTGATTAAAAATAAATGGAACATCTTTTTGCAAAAGTCTTGTTAAAGGCTTTGATAATTTTGCAAAGTTTGAGATAAATCGACGGTAATATCCAGCTAAGCCTAAGAAAGATTTTATTTCTTTCGGATTTTTGGGTTGTGGAAAATTTTGAATACATGAAACTTTTTCTGGATTGGGTTTAACACCTTCTGGAGTTATTAAATGTCCTAAGTATGCAACTTCTTTTTTAAGAAATTCACATTTATCTGGTTGTATTTTAAGATTTGCCTTTTGTAATCTTTGAAAAACTTCTTTAAGTCTGGAAATGTGTTCATGAATAGTTGGAGAATAAATTATTATATCATCCATGTAAACTAAACATCTTTCATTTTGAATTCCTAATAAAATATTGTCCATGACTCGTTGAAAAGTCGAAGGGGCATTTTTAAGTCCGAATGGCATTCTGACAAACTCGTAATGACCATTTTCTACAGAAAAAGCCGTTTTGGAAATATCTGAAGGATTGATTTCAATTTGATGAAATCCTGAAGCAAGGTCAAGTGTTGAGAAATATTCACATTTACCTAACTGATCTAAAATATCGGAAATATTAGGTAAGGGGTACTTATCATCGATTGTAAGTTCATTTAACTTCCTATAATCAATAACAATACGCCATTTCTGTTTTTTAGAAGCATCTAATTTTTTTGGAACAATCCAAACTGGAGAGGACCAAGGAGAAATTGAAGGACGAATAATACGTTGCTTTAACATGTTACTGATTTGTGTTCTAACTTCTTCTTTGTGTATTTGTGGGTATCTGTAAGATTTAGTGTATATTGGTTTAGCATTGTTTGTATCAATTGAGTGTTTAATTTCATTTGTAAAAGTTAAGACATCATTTTCTAAATAGAAAATATCTTGAAATTCGAGACATAAATTAGTTATAAGTTCTTTTTCTTCATCATTTAAATGATCAGTCCTAAGTTGTGATCTTATTTTTTGAATTCTATCAGTTCGATTTGAATTTGGAAAATAATAATTTGTTTGATAATTATTATTTGTTTGATAATTTAAAATTGTTTGTGAAATATAAGGTTCAATTTGAATATCGGAAAAATTAATTGATTTTGGATTTCTTTGTCTTGTTTTAGATAAAATTGCATCAGTATTTTGTAAATTACATTTTAATTTAAAAATTTGTTCTGTTCTATCATTAACATTTATTTGATTTTTAATTTGTTCAGAATTTAAATTTTGTTCTCTCAGTGTATCTTCAATTTTAAATAAAGGCACCGTTTTAAAATTTGTTATGAATTTTCTATTTTTTAAATCAACTGTGCATTGATAATGTTCAAGGAAATCTGATCCTAAGATTCCGTCAAAGTCTATATCTAAGTTGTAAATAAAAACTTTGTGAGGATCATTTGTTTTAAAAGGAATTAAAGTAGACTGAGTTATTAATAATTTCTCGTTAGTAATTCCTTGAATTGAAATATTTTCTGGTATTCTTTGTGGATATTTTTTAACTGTGTTTTCTTTAAAAATTGAAATTCCTGCACCTGTATCAATTAATATTTTGTATGTGTTTGTTATGTCATTAATGTAGTATAAACTTTTAATGTCTACAGTGAAAAAAGGTTCTAAATAAATTTCTGTTCTGGGGATTGATTCGAGTGGTTTAAATTCAAAGTTTGAATTTTCGTTTGTGTCCGTTTTCTGTGTATCTGGAGGATGGTTTTGGTCGGAACGCAAATGAAAATTTTGCTGTTGAGCATTATCGTCGTTTTGATAGTCATCATATTCTTGCTCAGAGTAATAATTTGAATAATCTTGAGAATTTAGAGAATTATCATAAAAGTAATCATTTGAAAAATTATCAGAATAATTTTCAGAATAATTATTTGAGCAATTATCAGAATAATTGTTTGAATATTCATTTGAATAATTATAAGTTGAATAATCTTGATTTGTAAAATGTACTCTGGTGATTATTATCATTAAAATTAGGATTTCTTTGAATTACTGAAGGGCGTTGTTGATTGTTTGAATTATTTTTTTGAAAATATGGTCTTTGATTAACATTCTGACTTTGTGTAAAATGTTGAGGTTGTCTTTGAAAATTGTTGGTATTTTGTGGGTTAAAATGAGTATAATTATTATTATTCATTCGTCTTGCACGACATAAATCGTCTCTGGATAAATGTCCTAAACGTCCACAAGATGTACACTTTGGTGGTGACAAATTTGGTCTTTTAGTAGGTTGATTTTGTGGAAATCTAACTGTATTCAATTTATTTTGTTTCTGATTTTCAAAATAAGAAAGTTGTAACTCTCTTCGAATACGAATTTGAGCTTCTATAATGTCTTTTGGATTACTAGCACGAACAATATGTCCTATACGTGGGTCTAATCCTGTTAATAATGTATTTAATGCCATAGATTCGATTAAACAAATTTGTGCTTGTTTTCCATTATTTGTTAAACTGGATTTTTGAATATTTGCATGCATTTTTGCATTAAGAACTTGCACTCTGTTTAAAAATATTAAAGGCGATTTATTTGGTAGTTGTTTAACTCTTTGTAGGTCTTGAATTAATGATGATAAATCTCTAGTATCACCAAAATGAGAATTTAAAAGTTGTTTAATTTCAAAATACGAAGATGGATTTCTAGAATTTATTAATTGGGCTGCTCTACCTCTTAGTTTATTTTTAATGTGAATAACTAATAAGAGTTTTTGGTTACCGGTTGACATGCCAAAAGCACAATCACATGCATTTAGAAATGTTTGTAAAAAGATTTGATCTCCGTCAAACTCTGGTATTATTGAAAATATTTCAGATAGTTTGTATGGTTCTATCTCTGGTTCATTATTCATTTCTGATTCAGACATTTTTATTTTTTTATTTTTAGTAAATAGTAATAACTAAAAAAAATATTTAATTTTTTATTTATTTTATTTTATTTTAAATTATTTTAAGTAATCGATTAGCAGAATAATCGATTTATTTTAAACTTAATTAACTTAGTTAACTTAGTTAAGAGAATAACGAGGTTAAATTAAATTAAATTAAAATAACCCTTTGTTAAATAATCGTATAAGAAAATATCTTATTTTTTTTATTTTATAAACGTTTAAATAAATTCTTTTTCAAAATAATTTTTTTCAAAAAAAATAATACTTTAAAATAAAACGTAATGATTCGTTGTGTACTTACACTAGTTTTCCAAAAACCATGCTTTTGTCTTGTTCTCAAAGGAGTTTTCTACCAGGGGTTTCACTAGGTGTTCCTAATCCGTAGATCTGCCTATGAGTGAGGACGCCAGATGTATTTTTGTCTTCTTTCTTGATTTTTCTTCAATATTTTTTTTCTTGTTGCACACATATATTGAGATATTAATACTACAGTTTAATAAAGTAGGTTTTAATATTCCATAGATGTATTAAATAGTCCTTATACTACTAAATTATAAGTCGGATACTGTTTAAAAAGGATAAGTTCTTGACAATATGACAACACCGATTAGAGGCGAGGGAGCCTATTCATTCATTTATTACCTTGTAGTACGTGTCCGCACGTGTGCAGTAAAGCTTTGTTGCCGCTATCTCTCCGGCTGTATTAACGCATTTTTTCATAGCTTGTAGTCCTTAAAGTGTTTATTTTATTGACTTTTTGTTCAAGAACTCTAAAATATGGTTTGCCAGTGCCAAATTTGCAAGAAATTTGACTTAAATAATCCATTTAAGTCTTGAAACGACTTTGACCGGTAGGCAACTCTCAATTTACCCATTGGGAGTCAGTGGCGTTGTTGTAGAAGGCGCTTATTTAGATAATATTTTAGTAAAATGTAAGGAAAAATCTGAATTTTTCTCTTACATTACATTATTTACTTACTTACATTGTAACAAAATCATAGTTATAACCCTGTTAATAATTAATAGTGTTCTTTATTAAAAATATATTCCGGTTTATTCTAAAATTATTTTCAGAATCTAAAATAATAACATACAAAATTTTAAATGATATTACATTATGAAACAATATTTTTTTAATATACCGGGTCGTCTCAAAAGTGGCTCACCTATAACTTTTTTATTTTTTCAGATAAAAAAAAGAAACAGATTTGTATGTTAGTAGGTATATGGCATAAATTACTATTGACGTATTCAATTGTTTTTGGGGTCTCTTCCTGTTTCACCGAAATGATAACATCTTTTGATTTTTAAAAGGCACCCTCGGTATATTGCTACTTTATTCGATAAAAAAATGACACTCTCTGAATAGAATGACATATCATATGTCAACTTTTGACATTATTGTCGCTTAAAACAAATCCTATTTTAATTTCAATCCAGGGTGCCATGGTGTTGTTAAAAACACTAAGTTTTAATCAGAAGGAGCCTTGGAAAATAGTTTGATCGTCTAATAGGTTTCGTGTCTTGTCTAGGCCGGTTAAAAGATGTACATATCCGTATTTTAATCATATATATGTTAGATTTTATCTTTCACTTTATTATTTAAAAAAACATTAAAATACTTAAAAACACTTTATTAATTTTTATAAAGATACAAATTATTATATGAACTTCGATACGACAAGGATACGAGTTGCGTTCGAGTTGTTCCTCCTGGGAAAGAGTTCGGCTTAAATATTCTTAAAGTTGCTGAGTCTTCGCTTCCCATCATGGAACTGCGACTTGTTTACTGAAGAGGGCCATGGGAACATCGTAGTTGGAAGGTACTCAAGAAACATAATATGATTGTTTATGAGTTATATTAGAACGAACTTATACGTTTAACTGGAATAAACAATGAATAACAATAAATAAGTATAAAGAGTAAATAAGGTCATTTGAAGGTTAAATAATGGATATAACAACTCCCCTTTTAGATAAAGTTAACGCGTGGAGATAACTTTTAGACTGAATTCTTGTTAAGGATTAAGTTCAAAGATTCTTCTTCAATAAGTTCTTCTAAAATGGATACTGGGTCTTCTACGAGGGCAGTATTTTCTTCCATTTGGAAAGTGGATTCAACTTGATTTCTTGGAGGTGATGGTGGGTAGTCTCGCGAGAATTGCAATTCCAATTCGATCTTCACACGGGATTTGCATTTGCAGAAGATGTAAATCAGGACCAAGGTGGCAATTACAATTATGGTTTAAAATTGCTTGAAGAAGCCAACCATGGTGTTTCTTCACAAAGGTTCATTGATCAAATTGTTCAATTGTTCGGAATATTCATTTAACTTGGCCTTGATTTGCAACACTCAAAATCTTCTAAAATTCAGTTTGCTCAATTTGATGGTTTCAGATTTGGAATCTTGATCTTCTCGGAATATTACTGCAACAACTATATGGTATTTGGGTAAAATGTATTGTATACATTAGCCTCATAAACATTATGTCTTTTTTTGACCTTGAATTCTTGTACTGCCAACAAAAAGCAATACATTCACTTTGTAACTTTAAAGAGTATTATTATTATTAAGATTTTTTGTAATAATGTCTCTATTTCCACACATTTAATTGTTAATGGTAAAGATGCAAGTTAATTATTAACCAAGTTTAAATTTAATTTGTTTTATGTTATATTCTTTTTGCCATGATCAAGAAGATTGACAGGTTCTTGGCAGGTGATCTTGTTGCTTAATAAGTTGAAGCTACATATAGCATCACTATCGATTGGATAGCAAATATGTTGGAACAAATTCTTGTTTTTCTGCCTGTTGATTTACTGACTTCTGGATCTTCAATTGTATGTACAACAATGAATCATCGCTACGCGCAATATATATTTATAAGTTGTACTTAGATATAATGTAAAGCAGTACGATGATCTGAAAGAGTGGATAAATTCGATATAAAGTACTCTTCAGGTTTCAACTAAAGGTATATTTAGAACAAATACTACTTTAGGAATCTAACTGATAAGCTTTTCAATTCAATAATATCTAGATACTGAGGTATCGATGGCAATTGGTAATGGAAGATTATTTCTCTTTAATGATTGAGATAGCTGCTTTAGCGGAGTCAACCAAAGTCATTTGGAGTAATTATAGAACTATGCAATATTTTTAATCTTGCAAAAGTTATTAATTTATAATATCATCAATTTGATTTTCTAAAGTTATAACTCCCATAAGAGATTCGCAAATATTTAAAATATCAATTTGTGATTGGAAAATAATTGAGTGATCTGAAATGTCCATTATTGATTTTCTTATTTCTTTTATATCATTATTAAAGTCTCTTCATCGATTTATGAATTTTTTGAATTGTATAGAATTAAAACTTTTAATTACAGATGTCGTTACAGATATTTGATTTTTAATAAGTTTTCTATTTGATATTCATCTTTAGTTATTTTGTGTATACAATCATTATAATATTCACCATCAGAAGCATCTAAATTACCGGTTATTGATTTCCATGTCCCAATGCCATTAAATATACGCTTTTCTCTATAAACTATACTTATTCATTATCGTATTATTTCATTATATTTTGTATTAATTGATCTTGATATTTGTAATAAAGACTTATATGCGTTTTTAACTTCTGATTTAAAAGCTATCATTCATTTAGTGCATCTTCTTCTAAAGTGTTTAAAAATATTATCTAATATTTTATCATTATTTAAATAGTATTTTTAATTAATTCTAAATCTTTATAAACTAATAGTGTCCATTTTATCATTGGATACTTTTATTTGTCAACTCTTCAGGTACACTCCGACTGTATTGTTGATTGGTGTAATAACATACTGGGGGTATACTATGGATAGTAGTAATCAATAAATCTGAAAAGAAATTATTCGTGATTAACCATATCACGATTAAATTAAAACCAATTTTTTTTTCAAAACAAGGTAATTTTAAATGTTTAGAGTTTCAGGGTAATTCTATTAAACTCACTTGAAATTTTTGAAAAATTTCTTTTTCAAAACGTTCGTTAAATATGTTTTGATTCTTACTCGGTAATTTATCTTGTGATTACGATAATAATCTAGTATTTGAGGTTTTTTCATCATCTACTGGGTTCTAACAATATTATTTTGACAAATTGTATGCAATATTTCTAATATTGGAAGTTCTATTTGATTTTTCAACGTAGTAGGTTTCTGCTAAATTAAATTCATTTTGTTCTTTATATAAAATATAAAATAAAGAGAGAAACTACTGTAGTTGGATCAAAATCGAGAGGGATTATATAGTATTTCCTGTTTTTAACAGTTTTACCTTAAAAATATTTATTCTTTTAAATGAAAGTCTGGATTTTCTTCTAATATGTCGTCAATTATTTTATGATGAAATTCTTGTATTTATTTTGCCAGACTTATTCTTTTGGCATTATATTTTTTATGTTGTTTATCTAATAATTGATTATTAGTAATATTTATTTTTGAATAATCAATTAATGATTGAGAAGTCATATAAAGTGACAAATTTATTATATTCATTTTTAATTCTATCATCGATATCAATATCATTATCAGGGCTTCATTTTCAATTTCTTCGCATTTTTCATGTTCACTATCAGGTGTATTTTCGTTTGAGGCAAAATAGAAAATTTGTTTTTGAAATAGGTGTGCGCATTTTTTGAAATGATTGATTTTAATTCTAGATAAAGCATGCATTTTTATTTGCTTTTCCAGATTTATAGACAATTTTGTAATCATATTCTTCGAGTTTTTAAACGCCAACGAGCTAATCTGCTGCCAGGGTCTTTAATAGAAAACTGAAACCATGTTAAAAAGGGCGATGATCTGTTATTAAAGTAAATTTACGACCAAAAGATATGGACAGCTGGCTTTGCCCATACGATTGCCAAAGTTCACGCTCTGGTGGAATATTTTGTTTCAGCGCCGCAAAGGGTTCTAGAAGCAAAAAGCAATAGGTAAATCTTTTCTACTGTGTTCTTGTGAAGAACGGCTCCCTATAGCAAAAGCACTAGCATCTGTTGTTAATAGGAAGGTTCTTCAAAATTTGGATATATCAGAATAGGATTTGAAGTCAAAAGAATTCTTTGAATTCTTCAAAAGAATCTAGACAATCCTGATTAAAAATAAATGGAAATCTTTTTGCAAAAGTCTTGTTAAAAGCTCTGATAATTTTGCAAAATTTGAGATAAATCGACAGTAATATCCAGCTAAGCCTAGAAAGATTTTATTTCTTTTCGGATTTTTGGGTTGTGGAAAATTTTTAGAATACATGAAACTTTTTCTGGATTGGGTTTAACACCTTCTGGAGTTATTATTGTCTAAGTATGCAACTTCTTTTTTTAAGAAATTCACATTCTGGTTGAATTTTTAAGATTTGCCTTTTGTAATCTTTGAAAAACTTCTTTAAGTCTGGAAGCCTGTTCATGAATGGATGGAGAATAAGAATTATTATATCATCAAAAATGTAAAGCTAAACATCTTTCATTTTTGAATTCCTAATAAAATATTTGTCCATGACTCGTTGAAAAGTCGAAGGGCATTTTAAGTCCGAATGGCATTCACGACAAACTCGTAATGACCATTTCTACAGAAAAAGCCGTTTTGGAAATATCTGAAGGATTGATTTCAATTTTGATGAAATCCTGAAGCTTAAAGGTCAAATGTTGAGAAATATTCACATTTACCTAACTGATCTAAAATATCGAGTATTAGGTAAGGGGTACTTATCATCGATTGTAAGTTCATTTAACTTCCTATAATCAATAACAATACGCGCCATTTCTGTTTTTAGAAGCATCTAATTTTGGAACAATCAAAACTGGGGGAGAGAGGACCAGGAAATTGAAGGACGGAATAATACGTTGCTTTAACATGTTACTGATTTGTGTTCTAACTTCTTCTTTGTGTATTTGTGGATATCTGTAAGATTTAGTGTATATTGGTTTAGCATTGTTTGTATCAATTGAGTGTTTAATTTCATTTGTAAAAGTTAAGACATCATTTTCTATATAGAAAATATCTTGAAATTCGAGACATAAATTAGTTATAAGTTCTTTTTCTTCATCATTTAAATAGTCAGTCCTAAGTTGTATTTTATTGTTTTGAATTCCATAAGTTTGATTTTGAATTTGGAAAATAATTATTTGTTTGATAATTTAAAATTGTTTGTGAAATGTAAAGGTTCAATTTGAATATCCGGAAAAATTAGTGATTTTGGAATAACTTACAATTAATTATTGATGTCAAAAATTTCCTGCATGTTCATTAACATGAACTAACGCATTTGGAATATAAACTTTTTCTTTGTCTTGTTTTAGATAATTGCCATAAGTATTTGTAATTACATTTTAATTTAAAAATTTGTTCATTCTTCCATTAATATTTATTTCATTTTAATTTGTTCAGAATTTAAATTTTGTTCTCTCAGTGTATCTTCAATTTTAAATAAAGGCAGCGTTTTAAAATTTGTTATCAATTTTCTATTTTAAAATCAACTGTGCATTGATAATGTTCAAAGGAAATCTGATCCTAGATTTAGTAAAGGAGTCTATATCTAAGTTGTAAATAAAAAGCTTTGTGAGGATCATTTGTTTTAAAAGGGAATTAAAGTAGACTGAGTTATTAATAATTTCTCGTTAGTAATTCCTTTGAGTGAAATATTTTCTGGTATTCTTTGTGGATAATTTTTAACTGTGTTTTCTTTAAAATTAAAATTCCTGCACCTGTATCAATTAATATTTTGTATGTGTTTGTTATGTCGTTAATATGTATAAACTTTTAATGTCTACATTGAAAAAGGTTTTAAGTAAATTTCTGTTCTTGGAATTGATTCGTATGGTTTTAAATTCAAAGTTTGAGATTTTCGTTTGAATTTCGTTTGTGATAAGTTTCTGTGTGTATCTGGAGGATGGTTTGGTCGGAACGCAAATGAAAATTTTGCTGTTGAGCATTATCGTAGTTTGATAGTCATCATATTCTTGCTCCAGAGTAATAATTCGAATAATCTTGAAATTTGGAGAATTATCATAAAGTAATCATTTGAAAAATTATCAGAATAATTTTCAGAATAATTATTTGGTAATTATCAGAATAATTGTTTGAATATTCATTTGAATAATCATAAGTTGAATAATCTTGTTTATAAAATGTGCTCTGTGATTATTATTATTAAGAGTAGGATTTCTTTGAATTACTGAAGGGCGTTGTTAGCGGAATTACTGAAGGGCGTTGCTGATTGTTTTGATTATTTTTTGTTGAAAATATGGTCTTTTGATTAACATTTTTGACTTTGTGTAAAATGTTGAGGTTATCTTTGAAAATTATTGGTATTTGTGGGTTAAAATGAGTATAATTATTATTATTCATTTGTCTTGCACGACATAAATCGTCTCTAGATAAGTGTCCTAAACGTCCACAAGATGTACACTTTGGTGGTGACAAATTTGGTCTTTTAATAGGTTGATTTTGTGGAAATCTAACTGTATTCAATTTATTTTGTTTCTGATTTTCGAAATAAGAAAGTTGTAACTCTCTTCTAATACGAATTTGAGCTTCGATAATGTCTTTTGGATTACTAACTTTGAATAATATGTCCTATACGTGGGTCTAATCCTGTGTAATAATGTATTTAATGCCATAGATTCGATTAAACAAATTTGTGCTTGTTTTTCATTATTTGTTAAACTGGATTTTTGAACTCTGCATGCATTTTTTGCATTAAGAACACACTCTGTTTAAAAATATTAAAATTCATTTGGTAGTTGTTTAACTCTTTGTAGGTCTTGAATTAATGATGATAAATCTCTAGTATCCTGCAAAATGAGAATTTAAAGTTGTTTTATTTCAAAATACGAAGATGGATTTCCTGAGAATTGTCAGTGGGCTGCTCTGCACTGCCAGTTTATTTTTAATATGAATAACTAATAAGAGTTTCTGGTTACCGGTTGACATGCCAAAGCACAATCACATGCATTTGAGAAATGTTTGTAAAAGATTTGATCTCCGTCAAACTCTGGTATTATTAATATTTCCAGATTTGTATGGTTCTATCTCTGTTCATTATTCATTTCTGATTCAGACATTTTTAATTTTTATTTTTAGTAAATAGTAATAACTAAAAAAAATATTTTATTTTAAATTATGTAATCGATTAGCAGAATAATCGATTTATTAACACTTAATTAATTTAGTTAACTTAGTTAAGAGAATAACGAGGTTAAATTAAATTAAATTAAAATAACCCTTTGTTACATAATCGTATAAGAAAATATCTTATTTTTATTTATCGTTTATAAACGTTTAAATAAATTCTTTTTCAAAATAATATTTTTTCAAAAAATAACATTAAAATAAAACGAAATGATTCTTTGCGTACTATTTTCCAAAAACATGCTTTTATCTTGTTCTCACAGCAAATTCTACCAGGTGTTTCACTAGGTGTTCCTAGTCCGTAGATCTGTCTATGAGTGAAGACGTCAGATGAATTTTGGTTTTCTTTCTTGATTTTCTTTCTTGATTTTTCTTTCTTGATTTTTTTTATTTTTCTTCGGTTGTTCTGGTTGAAGGATTGGGATCCACCGTTGGTAGTGGAGAATACTCGTATTCTTCCGACGTTGCACAATATCCTACCGACTGCGTCAATTGTTATAATTTACTTTTTACTTTTACCGTTAAAAAAACATTTAAAAATAATTTAACACTTTTATTTGACTTTAATAACTTCTATTTTATGAATTACGATACGACACGTATGAAGATATGAAGACTGTGGTTCGAGTTGTTCCTCGTGGGAAAGACATCGGCTTAAATATTCTTGAAGTTACTGATTCTTTGCTTCCCATCATGGAACTGCCTCTTGTTTACTGAAGAGACCATGGAAACATCGTAGTTGGAAAGATTCTCAAGAAACATAATATGATTGTTTATGAGTTATATTAGAACGAACTTATACGTTTAACTTTGGAATAAACAATGAATAACAATAAATAAGTATAAAGAGTAAATAAGGTCATTTGAAGGTTAAATATGGATATAACATATATGTCAATTTTTTCAAATGGAACAAGGGTGACTCGTTAGCATATTTGGAAAAAGCATTTTTTTATGAATATATTGATACCAAACACTTGGTATTTCGAGTCAAATTGTCGTTATGAACCGCGTGTTACAATTACAATTAAACCATATGCGAAAATGTCAAAAGTTGACATATCATATGTCATTCTATTCAGAGTGTCATTTTCCATCGAATAAAGTAGAAATATACCAAGGGTGCCCTTTAAAAATTAAAAGTTATAGTCATTTCCGGTGAAACAGGAAGTGACCAAAAACAATTGAATGCGTCAATCAATCCTAATTTATGTTATATACTAACATACTAAATCTTGTTTTTTTTATTTGAAAATATAAAAAAATTATGGGGATGAGCCACTTTTGGGACGCACCCGGTATAATGAAGACAGTACCGAGTTAAATAAATGTAGTTTTCATTTTATCCACTTTCTATCACCTTCCTTGCTTTAATGGAACAGGTTTATGTTTTCTCTAATTTACATAATAAGACATCACTTAACCAGAAATAAAATTACAACAATCATATTTTTTTTTTCTCCCTGTCGCCGATTCTATTATATCTGTGGAATAGATCCTGTTTTGATTAATATTAGGGGTTGTAAATGTTTGACTAAAATTAATAATTTATTATTAATTTCAAAAATTACGTAATTTCGATTATAAAATTTCTTCTATGACGTGTATTTTAATATTTTTATCCTTTTTGGACTCTAAGACGTTTTTTCTAAACTTTTATTTAAAAAACCTGTCTTAAATCTTAATAAAATATAAAAAAGTTTCAATACGATATATTTTTAATTTAATTATAGCTTCATTAAAATAAAAAAATTACCCGGCTATGATACGGAGAGTTCAGGTGTACTTGAGAAACGAAAGACAGTGTTGTGTTTCTCGGCAGAGTCGTCAGGGAACGACCGTTACGACAGAGACAACCTATCTATCGCTCGTGTCGCACTCGTTATAACCTAAAACAATAACACAACAATAACAAGACAGTGTCTGACCGCATGTTCCAGCTATTTATGAATGGATGCTCAGTCTATATTTTTATTTTAAGTCTATGACTTACACTAATTTTCAAAAACCACTTTTGTGCATTTCAAGGAGGAAGTTTTCTACCAGGGGTTTCATAGGTGTTTTTCTAATCCGTAGATCTGCCTATGAGTGAGGACGCCAGATGTATTTTGTCTTCTTTGATTTCTTAATTTTCTTTCTTGATTTTTCTTAATTTTCTTGAGTTTTTCGTAAGTTCTTCTTTCGCTTGAAGGATTGGAATCCACCGTTGGTAGTTAGAATACTCGTGTTCTACCGACGTTTTTGTGAAACTATCCTACAGACTGCGCCAATTGTTAGATTTTATCTTTCACTTTTATTATTTAAAAACATTAAAATACTTTAAAACACTTTATTAAGTTTTAAAAATTTAACAAAAGTAAAATAAATAAATTATATGAACTTCGATACGACTTACGGATACAGTTGCGTTCTGAAGTTGTGCGTTGTGCGTTCGAGTTGTTGTTCTGGGGGAAAGAGATCGGCTTAAATATTCTTAAAGTTGCTGAGCCTTCGCTTCCCATCATGGAACTGCGACTTGTTTACTGAAGAGACCATGGGAACATCGTAGTTAGAAAGATTCTCAAGAAACATAATATGATTGTTTATGAGTTATATTAGAACGAACTTATACGTTTAACTTTGGAATAAACAATGAATAACAATAAATAAGTATAAAGAGTAAATAAGGTCATTTGAAGGTTAAATATGGATATAACATATATACATAGGTTACATAAACTACATCCTCTACATAAACTACATTAACTACATGTAATGTAGTTTATGTAGTTTTTAAAAGTAACATGAGTAACATGTAGTTTTCCGAACCCTGCCCCCAGCCTCCAGGGTTTTGTTCGTATCAGAGATATGGAAGTGGGAGAATGAGCTTCGACGAGTGCGCATCCAAATTTTTGTCGACGGCAAGATGGCAGACATCTTCCAGGTCTCGCTGTCACTTCCCCTCTTTAATTGACATCTGTTTGTTTTGTTTTGATTTTCGTTTGTGTTATTATCTAGTTAAAATTTATTATTATCTCAATTATTCTAAACACTAATTCAAAAAGGATTGTTGTATATTCATAGTCATTCTAAGAAAGCTAATACGCCGGGAATAATGATTAGTTTTCATGTGTAAGTTTATACAACATAATTGTGTTTACAGATGATTCAAAACTGTTTATTTTTAGTTTTCCTAAAGGCGATTTGTAAAAATCGTGATTGTAATTGGGAATGGTCAAAAATAAGTGTATGATGTGGCCATTTAAAGAGGATGTTTTTATTACGTGTGGAGGAAGAAGATACTTGGAATCAGTGTTCGTGCTTCTGTAAAACAGTGCACTCTTATAGTGTCCATGAAAGCACAAGTTCAAGTGTACCAGAAATATATCAAATAAGATTGGTCCTTACTTGACAAGAAGATTATTTGGAGGAAAAGAAAACATAAGATAGGGTATTTTAATCGAACAGCGAAAATTTAACACTTTTATTGTAAAGTTTGTTGTAGGTAGTTGTAGTTTTGTGCTAAATATTTCTAACATTAGCAGCAGCCGTGTTCAGAGTGTCAAGAGGAGGAGAATTCAGTTAATTAGATTTATGCACAGTTACAGGTATGAAGGCTTTTTCAAACATAGTATCGAGTTCTATAGTCAACATTTTTAGTATTCCTACAACTGTAAAAACAAGGAACATTGGACTGAAAAAATGGCAAGATTTATATAGGAAGAAAGGGTATTATGCCAATAAGAAAATTAAATCTGTAGGCAGAAGTTTCTTATTTAAAAACTGTTATGGGGCATATACCGTATAATCGAATAAAAACAGCGTCAGCGATGGCTATGAAATGAAGATCGCTGTCATTTTATATGTAAATTTATATAGGAAATGCCATCAATCGTCATTTCCAAGCCAACTGGACGCCGTTTTTATTCGATCATACGGTATTAATTTGTATCTGTGCCACAAATCACTGAGAAAAATCATATAATATTCATAATTGTTAACGAGATGATATTTAAAGAGTGTTAAAAATGAGATTATTAGTCATGAAGCTTACAATGTTACTTTGTTTCAATATTACACTTTTATTCTTGTAAAATCTATGATGAAGCTCAAAAGCATTTTGCAATGGCCTTAAATTGTGAGCCAGGATTTATAGCAAAGGTATTTGATGCAATGAAACTTAATCAGGGGATTGTCAATCCCATGTTTTTAAATAGATAAAATACAGGCCAAAGTTGACAATATTACAGTTGAGAAGAAACTATTTTATCTTAAAAAAAATTTCTTAAAATTCTGAGATCATATAATCTTATTTTCTTAATAATAAATTAGGTATATGTATGTTGTACATACAGAATTTTGTTATGGACAAATAAGGATCGACAAGTGTGCAAAAAATAAATGATTTTTTCTTGTATTAAGACAAACCGTAATGTGTTTTACAAACTTACCGGTTACCGGTAACAGTTTTTTTTATAATAAAATATTTAGGAATAATTTGGGTTGTTTATCAATATATTAATGACTTGAATTTTGACAAATTGAATTTGTATCAAAATAATTTTACGAAATATAAAATTGATGTTCTATTACAAGATTGAGTTTTTATTGTCGGCAAAAACCAGGAGATAAATACTAATAATAATACCCTTAATAAAATCAATGATGTTTATCTATTATGAAAATATTTGTTAGAGGACATGTTATGTAACAGTTTTTGTAACACAATTTGAAGGGACGAATAAAAAAAATAAAACAGAAACATACTTTTCTAGGTTTATATTAAAAATTCAAGGTAGGTAATCATCAAAAATAATTATGAACCAAATGTTTTTTATGAATATACAACTTGAACAAAACGTTGTTTAGAACAATTTTTACTAAATTTGCAAAAATTTTAAATTGAAACGCGTAATTCAATACAAGTAAACATGAAATAATTGTAAATACTTATTTAATGGCATTTCGAGTGTTTAACGACTAAGAAAAGGTCATCTGTCCGTAGCGTCTTTTGTCAGAATATTCTTATATTAGTGTATTATATGTATTGCACCCAGTTTTGAAACTGATAATTAAATAAATCATATTAATGTTAACTAACCATAATAAATGATAGAATTTCACTAAATTTAAATTGCCCCCCGTATGGTTGAAAACAGCAAATTGATATTTGATTACTTATAGATTACCACCTATATACAAAATGACACGGAGACCTGGAATATCATGGAATATGGCGCCCAACTTGATTAGACCTCCATAATTAGACCTTCCGCGCATGTTGAAGCTCATTCTCTATCCCTTCTATTTCTATGGTTCGTATACAAGTTAAATTACCACAGATGCACATTTTCAACCGAATATGCACGATCTAGGTTGCCTGATGCAAAATCAAAAATTTTTAAGGAACAACCCTGACGAATGATGATAACAAAAACGAATAATCTGTAGAACTGAATCAGAACTAACCTTACTTTGTGATTTTAAATTTGTTTTTATTTAGTTGGATGTTGGATGTTGGATTTTAACATCTTTTAAATATTATTGTATATAGCCACCTTTATAAGTTGTTATGCTTCAGGCAATGGGTTTATGTAATTTCATATATAAGCATAACTACACGAGATTTGTAATAAAACAGCAAGTTTGGAAATGCAAGTTTACTTCAACTTTTTAAGCATTTTTCTTTTAGGTATATTCATGTTCAGACTAGTATTATATGCACATCAAATATAATAAATCGGCCTCAGAAACTATATTCAATAAATGATTTCATTCAGCGAATTAAAACTGGAAAGGAATTCTATTTAAAACAGCTGGTTAATGTATTTAATACAATAGATTTTAGTAAGTAAACATAGCAAGTACATTTACCAGCATAGAAAATGGAACACCTGATTTTTTTTATTGTTAAACGGGCGATTGTCCAGCAGCCCCTACCTGTAATAGTGACAGAGTTACAAATGAAGGGGTAGGTGAAATAAACAGGCAGCTCCACTTTTTTTACAAAATAATTGACCTTTAAAAAATAGTCCGGTCATTCTCTGCAACATTCAGGTATCTCTTTTTTAACAGTACATAAATGACAATGATATTTTATGATTAATTGCTTTGCTCTCGGTTTGCAACAAGAATTGGGCAGCTCCTGGAACTGCCAGTTTTCGCTCGCAAAATTTGTTAAAATGGAGCCTGGATGTTGCAACCACTCTTTTAATTATATAAGTTATATTTGTACAATAATTTCCCTGTCAGAATATCTTTTATATTTTTTATGCTAGACCATGTAATTAAGAGTTTGAATAAATTTAATTTTGAGTGCTAATCAATTAGTAGGTAAAAGCATAGAAAAATTAAACAAGTTTAGATTGAAAAGAGAGCCCATAACAACAATTTAAATAGTATTTGGCGTTGTTTTTGCAGCGGACGCGATCCAAAACTTTTGATTTTGGGCCGGTTCAGCATTTTCTGGAATTATGTCGTCAAATATTATCTATTTATTCAATTCATTATTATTTCCTTTTAATTTTATATATAAAATACAGTGTGTTGCATATAAGAAAAGTTATTTTAAAGGATATGTATGAAATACATAGAATATATTAAAAAAATGTAAAAACAGCAGTGTGAAGCTAAAAATAAGCATAATAATCAGAGTCTATAATATTTATTAAGTTTTTACAGTTCATAGTTCAAAAACAGCTTTTTAAGTTTTTTTTGTGCCACTTTTCCACAATATCACGGGTTTGCGGAAATTAAATTTAGACTAAACTCAAAACCAAGATAACAATAATTACTTGGAAAAAGGACGCTTTAAACACTTTTCGGTATTTTTTCAATGAAGGCGGTTTACATTTTGGAAGATTTTATAATTTTTGAAGATTCTGACATTGACAAAAAAAAATATTGTCTGTCCTTGTTTGCAGCAATACAACTTGTATTTGGCAACCGCTATAGCAGCGCCAAATTGCTACAACGCACGCAGTTCAAAAATTTTAAAACATTACATATTATGGACTCTCTACACGTTACACGATACACACATTTTTCAGATAATTTAAGAACTGTTATTCCAATTTGAATGAGATTTTGGGCGTCTATGTTTTGCCAAGTGCTTTAATATAAAAGTACAGGAAGGGTGAAAAGCAAGGATGTAGGGTGAAGGAAGGGTGCAATCAAACTTTAAAAAAATAAACACATTTTTTATGATATTTCAAGAAAAGATATTCCGATTTGAACTAGATTTGATGTTTCTATGTTTTGCTAAGGGCTCTAATATTTTATTTTTTTGACAAAAATCAAGAAAAAGTACTGAAAGGGTGAAAACTATCCCCATCCCTACATAAACTTTAGTACAAAAATTTTCGAACTGAACCGACAACTTTTGTACCTATTTTCTTTTTCGTCGAATGACCTTTCTAGTATTTACTACATTTTTGTTTCTTTTAAGAAAATGCCACAATGTATACTTTTTGAGGAAAAAAAATTCCGGAGCTGACTTCCAAAAAATGTTTCTTGTTACATCAAGCTATGTACTATAGGCGCATAAACTCCAGTATGCATTAATAATCTATTTAGCAAAAATAGTTATGGAATTTTATATCAGCTTCAATCACAAGTAGTATCTAACAATAAGCTTCATAAATTTTACATTAATTAACGTAGGGGTTTATTTTTTATTGATGCCCTTTAACGGAAAAACAAAGCAGTTTTGTATAAGGGGTAAAATATACATAGATGTTCTATGTCCAAAAAAAAATACATAGATGTTCTATGTCCAAATAAAAATACATAGATGTTCTATGTCCACAGAATATTGGAACTCCCTGTATATTTTGTAGGCCTGCTTTGGAAAAAAAATGTGTGTGCACTATGTGCGCATATTTGAAGTGAAACTTCTTACTTCCGTCTGTCTGTCCGTCTGCCCATCTGTCCGTCTGCCCATCTGTCCGTCTGAGAACTCCATTCGGGTACCATTATCGACGTACCGATTTTGGTTCCAATTGACCTATAATTAAGAAAAATCCTGATGATTTCGTCCATTTAGAGGCATCGGTTCGAAACGTCGAGGGCGTCGTCCTGTAGCCCGTCCCCAATTATGCCGAAATCGACCCACATTTTAATCAAATACTCAATATCAAATCCTTAGTCCCACCCTGATGAAGATGTACGCTCTTCTTTACGCGTTAACATTTTTTTGGCAATTTTATTAACATTTGAAATTGTCATTACACAACAAGACGCCTAGTTCGAATTCTTTTTCACTTATATTTTACTATCCGAAACAGCGGCACACTAATCTCATACCAGAATGTTTTATGGTCTCAATAACAGAATAACTGCACTAGAAAAAAACTGAAATACTTAAATATTATGATAAAGCCACGATTTCCATATTATGTTTATGCAATCAACATACGGCGGAGTGAAATACATACTGATAATGTCTAATTTCTGTCGTTGATTGAAGCGCTGCGGTCGGAATCTGTTGAAATCAGTTGAAATGCCCTAGGTCTATACATATGGAATATCGAGTGTATTATACATAAGGGCAATTTCAAAGTTTCGAGATGCGTATACGTAATCTTCTATTACCTTATGCCAAGAAACGGAAGCAAGCAATTAGCACAGGTCTTTTTGACGCTGAGGTGGGAAAATTCGACATTTCTAGATTTCTACCTACTTACACTCCTACCCACTACACACTCCCTACAACCGTCTCCTGCAGTGCATTACTCAGTTGCTCACTTTCAGTGTATTCATGGCCATAACTATTTCTAGTACTTTTTCGGTTTTCCCAATTTATCGAGTACCAAACTCAGAGCCTACATCACGTCATACCTTCAACAATTTTTTATAACTGCGAACTTATTTCTGTGATATAGGAATTACTATTCTATCTATACCGATTTTTTGTCAGTTGATCTCTGACAGTGACAGTTGTGTCTGTCACTTTTCACAGGGAAGTTATTTATTTTTATCAATATAATTGTCATTGTCAAAATTGTAATTTTTTGGATGTCGTCTGTCCAAATCTTCCCAGAGTCGTTGGACAGACTGTATTAGTATGTAGTTGGTAGTTGTTATATTTTTTAATAGCAATATTATACTTAATATTATACGATATTTTAAAGTTCAGGAAGTGGGCCGTTAGGTTTTCATAATCTTTAACCCACATTTTTTGTCATTTCACATAGTAAGATGGCGATACGATTTTTTTCGCCTACATTCAAATATCAAAATGTTGAAAATTTCGTTTTATTCCGTTTTAGTTGGTTTTTGGTTAAAAGATGGTTTGGATGGTTATTTGACTAATAAATGTTTTTATTTCAGATCAATTAAAATCAGAAGATGCCATAATATTATTGAAGTGTTGCGGTTCTGAAATTTTAGATTCAAGTTCTGAAGTTCGACACAAACTATGTAAAGATATTTTTAATGGACTAGATAAAGTTAATAATCTGAATATTGCTGTTTACAATTCTTATATAAGAACATGCAATGAGAATAATGCCTATTTAAATAAGGATTTTTTATTTTCAATACGTTGTAAACCAGACTCCCAGACATATAAATTACTTATTGAAAATGCTTGTCAGTTGGGAAAACTGGAAGAAGCTTATTCTATTTTGGAATTAATGAAAGAAAATAACGTGCCTGTTGATATAACTATGTTTAACAACTTAGCTATGGGATACGCTTTAAAATGGTATGTATTTCTAGTTGTTTATACAGTGTGTCTAACAATATACACATATGGATGATTTTATTTTTAAATTTTTCAGAAATTAAAATCTTAATTTTGATAAAACTATCGTGTCCCTTCAAATGCCAAATAAACTAGTCAATATTGAAGTATTTGGTTTCATTATACAGGACAGCTTCAGTCTGAATAAAATTGTCTAGTTTAAAATACGTAAAAAGCTACTTAAAATGTTTTTTTGGCATAAAATGTAGATGTCATATTTGATGTCACAGTCACCTAAAAAGACCAAATATTTTTTACAGCACTGATTTTTATGCCGGGTTTACAAAAACCAACGTTGCCAATACACACCTTAAATACATTCCAGAGACTAAACAGTCCTAAAGCGAACACTTTTAAAAATCAGTCTCCAATGTCGTTATTTAAAATTGAAACAGTGAGAGACATGAAACTATTGAATGAATTTACACTTTGACTATATCTCTCAGAGAATATGTTTTTTTTTCATCAAAAATATTATAAAAACGTAATCAAAAAACCGCTTGTAAGCGCAAAACGTACAAGCAAAAGTATCGAACTAGCTGATGAGCCGAGTGCGAAGTGCGACCTCAAAAAAATTAATGGCAAAGATTTATAGCTATTGTTTTGATTGAGCGTAGATTAAATCCGAGCGAAATATAGTGGGCACACTATATTTCATTCAACAGTATCGGAAAAGTTATCCTAATATTGATAAATAAAATCCTTTAAATATTTGTTTACTTTTCTTGTCATTAAAATAAATATTAGGATATTTATATATGTATAATGAGGGAAAACTTTTAATTCAATACATTATAGGCTTGATGTATTCTCCGCCGGTGCTGCTACCATCGGAAAATCCCGGAAACAACCGACATATACGAGCTGAAATAGCGTGTACGTGAACGAATCTATACTAATATATAAAATCCTTATGTGACTGACATACAGATTAATCACGATCCTGCTCAAACCACTCAACGTAAGAAGCTCAATTTTGGCATACAGGTTGATTCTAGAGTGTAGAGGTTCGATAAGAAGGGATTTTTCGACATTCCAGTTCCAAGAGGGTGAAACCACCCCTCAAATATTACAATATTTCTTATTTAAAAAACGGCCAAGTTTCCGAAAAAACGCTTAAACACGTATATTTTATTTTGTTTTTTTTTACATATTTTAAGATTTTTTAAAAACGTATACAGGGTGTTTCGAAAAATCTGGCCATTGATTAATCACGATCCTGCTTAAAGCGATTGACGTAAAAAGTTGATTTTTGGAAAACAGATTGACTTTAGGGTGTAGAGGTTCGATAAGAAGGGATTTTTCGAAACTCGAATTCTAAGGGGGTGAAACTATCCCTCAAATATTAAAATATTTTTTATTTAAAAACCGGTGAGTTTTTCGGGAAAACATCTTATACACGCATATTTTATTTTGTTGTTTTACATATTTTAAGATCTTTTATAAATTTATACAGGGTGTTTCATAAAATATGACCATTGAGTAATCACGATTCTGCTTAAACTGCTTGACGTTTAAACCTGATTTTTGGCAAACGGATTGATTGTGGGGTGTAGAGGTTCGATAAGGAGGGGTTTCTCGAATCTCAAATTCCAAGAGGGTGAAAACGCCCCTCAAATATTACAATATTTGTTATTTAAAAATCGGTTAGTCTTTCGGGAAAATGCTTGGACAAGCATAATTTATTTGGTTTTTTTACATATTTTGAAATTTTTTAAAAAATCATACAGGGTGTTCCAAAACGTTGGGTAATTTCTTAACCACGATTCTTCTTAAACTGCTTGACGTAAAAAAGCTTATTTTTGGCAAACGGATTTTTTTGAAAGTCAAATTCCAACGAGATGAAACTACCCCTCAAATATTACCAAGTTATATAATAATATCACCATATTGTTTTTTCTCATGCTGACATAAATGTGAGAAAATTTTATCCAGTTTATATGTTAATAGAAATTCTTGCTTTGCTTTATCATCACCATTACAAATGATTAATTCGACGCGAACGAAGTCGCTGGTACACGCTAGTTTTTATAATATAATTGAAAACGTTACATGTTTTCCTCGGGTTTTAATAATTTAATCTGTCAAATTTGACATATACCGGGTGCGTCTCGAAAGTGGCTCACCCCTATAACTTTTTTATTTTTTCTATTAAAAAATGATATTTATTATGTTAGTATATGACATAAATTAGGTTTGATTGACGTATTCAATTGTTTTTGGTCACTTCCTGTTTCACCGGAAATAACTACAACTTTTGATTTTTAAATGGCACTCTCGGTATATTTCTACTTTATTCGTTAGAAAATGACGTTCTGAATAGAATGACATATCATATGTCAACTTTTGACATTTTTGCTTAAAAACAAATTGTATTTTAAATTTCAATCTAGAGTGCCATGGATGTGTTAAAAACACTAATTTTTAATCAAGGGGCCTTGGAAAAATAGATTTGATCGTCTGTCTGTGTCCTGGCCGGTTAAAAGATGCCCAAATCGTATTTTTAATCATATCTCAACTTTTTCAAATGGAACCAGGGTTCATTAGCATATTTGGAAAAAGTATTTTTTTACGAATAATTTGGTATCACACACTTGGTATTTCGAGTTAAATTGTCGTTATGCGCATGTTACAATTAATAAATCATATGCGAAAATGTTCAAAATTGACATATGATATGTCATTCTATTCAGAGTGTCATTTTCTATCGAATAAAGTAGAAATATACCGAGGATGCCATTTAAAAATCAAAAGTTGTAGTCATTTCCAGTGAAACAGGAAGTGGCCGAAAAGAATTGAATACGTCAAACAATCTTAATTTAGGTCATATACTCACATCTCAAATCTCGTTTTTTATCTGAAAAAATAAAAAAGTTATAGGGGTGAGCCACTTTTGAGACGCACCGGGTATAGTAACAAATGGTTCAAAAGTAGATTTTCAGGCAGAATTTCGAAAACCTTTATTTTAAAAAGTTGTTTTTTTTTAAATCTTATACTGTGTATTTTAAAGTATTTTAATTTTATTAAAATTAAAATACTTAATTAATTTTATTATTAAGTGTTTAAGTGTCATTTTCAGCCATCTAGATGAAAAATAAAATGTAATTTTTAACCAATAGCAGCCGATTCTAGTGGTAGAAGCAAAAATAACTGATGATAGTTCGTTTGTTAGTTAAATATTTAATTGGCGGTCATATATTCGGTTAAATTTATTGAATATGTTAAAATGTTTTAAATAAATAAATTTAGTTGTAAGATTAGACAAAAAGTGATGCACGGTATGAATGAATAACTTCCGCATTTATGGAGATAGCATCACAAAATTTATATTGGTACGTGCTGGGAACTTATTTGCACAATACTAAAAATGTAAAAATGTATTTTTATAGCTGATTTATAGAATTGTTTGGTTAGATACTGCCCCTATATGGTCTTTGATCAAATTGAAATTAAAGTATTGTAAAAATTATTTAACTAAGTTACTACTATAGTGGGTCTGATTTTTAAAGAAAATCTAAACTTAAATTGAGAAATTAGAGATAAAAAAATATAGAAATGATGTTACCTCGATATATGGAAGAATTATATATTTTGCATCACAGAACCAATATTTTTACAACAAAATTTAACTTTTTATAAAAAAAAGCTATTAATTTATTTAAAACATTGAACTAAATATATAGTATGTATCAGTATCAATACATATTTGAATGAAAAACGGGTTCCTATCAGTTCTTTTTGTTTCTATCACGAGAATCCGCTGCTATTTATTGGTTAAAAATGAGGAAAAATCCATATGGCTGAAAATTAGTATGTTTATGTAAAATTAAAAAAGAAACAGCTTTTTTAAATAAAGTTTTTCGAAATTTGGCCAGGAAGCCTGTTTTTAGCCATTTAATATCAAATTCGACAGTTATTCGAGATCAACAGAGTAAATTTTGAAACTAAAAAGTCAAATTTCATCTAAGCCAATAAATAAAAAATGTTCCATATGATGCGGACTTTATCTTACACTGTATATGTATATCATGTGTCTTTATAATTAATTTTTTGTTATTAAATATTTTTAACATTTGTTGCGTTTTTCTACAAAGGAGACAAAAAATTATTTCAGTTGTAATAAGTGATTTAATTTTCCATTCGGTTAATGGTTCAAAAATAATTTTTGGCATTATTGATAAATATGGTAATATTTCCATTCAAATATGTCGGTACCTATTCTATTGATGATATACGGGGTTGTAAGAAAATATTAAAAACAGTTAAAAATATTTTTTCACAGTAGGTAGCTGTGGCTTTAAATGTCATATTACTTTTTGTTTCAAAAAACTTATTAAGTAACTTTTTTACGTATTTAAAAAAAACTACTACTTTACTCTTGAGCGAATTTTATATTGTTGAAGCACAGATTAGCTATCCTATAAGTATACAGATAAAAATCTTGTCCCTAATTCGTGGTACGAAAATTGTTTTTTATGACGATGTGCAAACGAGTAAAATTTCTTGTGCGCAAAAATAAACTCGTGTAAAATAACAATAAACAGCGTACTAGAGAGATATCGCTAAACCGAATAGCGTGCATGGACGTTAATAAGGTCAGGTGTTATTTCCTTTACGTGAGGTGCTATTAACTCTCTTCATTTATAGTTATCGGATCAGAAAGAATTCTGTTCGCGTCGCGTCCGCTATTTAAACTTAACCTAACTTTCAATTTAAAACTTTGAAATTGTTTTGTTTACTAGGTATTTTAAAACTAAAGGGCTAAAGTTCTTATTTCCAGTGCTTTATTGTTCAACGTCTGCTGGTGGGTTTAGGGCAACAAGCAACAAATTCTCTTAGAAGGGTTAAGTCGTCATCTGCTGTAAACCTTAGCCTCTTTATAGGTTCTTTAATATTGGAAGAGGTGGAATCCATATTTTGGGCCATATTTATTTAATTAAAACTAATCCCAGCTACTTAAATATCAAATTACCTAATAAAACTAAAGTAATAATTCAAAACAATTCAAACATAACCTAAAATAAAAGATCTCGCCGGCCGGCTCCGGTTGTCAAATACCCGCACATGCCCATTTAAGCAATTTTTAAACGTTATTTAGAAATAGCGCTTGGTGTAATTGATCCGCAAATTACGTCAGGCGGTAACGTTATTAGCGGGTGTTGCGTTAAAAATTGACTCGCGCATATCGTAACCATGATAAGGTACGCGTAAATACTGCATGACGCTATTCGGTTTTCCGATATCTCTCTAATAACCGTGCCGGTCAGGCGCTGTGCACAGTTTTACATGCCATAAGTGGGCGTGCTATGTGCGCAAACTAGTAACCTAACTAGTGCCCGATTCCGAAAATTGGAACCACGAAAAACAATAAAGAAAAAACAAAGTTTATAATCTGTATGATCTGTGGTTGAAGCTTAACCGAAACGAAATGCTTCAATAATGAGTAGTTTATTTGGAGTTTGAAAATAAAAATTTCTGAGAAATTTAAAATAAAAAAAAATCCATATATGTGTTATATTCCTGGATACACTCTAGATTATTTAATAAATAAAATTATTATATTTTTAATTAACAGTGGTTTAGAAGCTACCGATACTGTATTGAATACAATGAGATCGGCACAAATATTAGAAAATAATACAACAAAAATATCAATATTAAAGGGCTTAATTAGAAGAAAGGATTTGAATGACCTAAAAAAAGCTATAGAAAGATTTGATTTTGAATTCACAGAAGATGATTTTTTAAAAATTTTACTAGAATTTGGTCTTGTAGGCAATGAAGATATTTTTTTTGAGGTTGGTAGAATATCTATTAAATAAATGTATCTATTATTATATGCTATTTTTTGTAGATTAACAAATTTTATAATAATATTATATTTTCAAGAGAATTACAAGCAAAGATAGAGAAAATATGTATATATTTAATTCATATGTGCCAGCCAGAATCAGCCATGAAAATCTATGAAACATATGTTACACCGTATCCGGAAGTTTCTTATGGCCACAGTATTTTAAAGGAAATGTTACATTGTCGCGTGGTATGTTTCAATAAAACTAATATTTGCAACTTTCTATTGTTTAGTGATTTTATTATATTGGTTAAATTTTTAAGCAGTAATATTTATATTCACAATATATATATATATATATATATATATATATATATATATATATATATATATATATATATATATATATCGTCCATGGTACAAAGAATACAAGGTATGATATTGCGCAGGTTGGTCGCTACGTCACAGGTGATACCAGGCGCTATTGGTCAGCACGCTCCGCGCGCCAGTTCAAATCGTCAAGGTATTGTTATAAACCTGTTTTTTTTTGTTTATATACCGTCATTGAATTATCGCTAAGCAAGTTACTGTGGAGCAGTGCGTAAGGAGTTGGGCTAGGAAGCGAGAGACCGGAGTTCGAATCTCGGCCGGGACATAACTTTTTATTTATTTTTTTAAATACTGTTGTATTCTATAGTTTATTTTTGTAGTATAAAAAAAGAACTATTTATTCTGTTATTTTTTCATCTCCGGTATTAATATAAATTGACTGTTGGTACAATACCTCATTTAATATAAAATAATATTCTACTTTTTGAAATGTATCAGGCCCTAATTGTACCTAAAAGTAATATATTTTTAATGATATACCATATTGTAAACTATTTAATATTTCAGTCACTTAAAAAGTTAATTTGCATTGAATAATTGCCTACCATTAAAGGAAATTTGAGCTATATAATCTTTGATGGGCATATTCTGGGTATGCAAATACTTCCTCTAAATTTTGGGTGTCGTTCAACGGATTTATTCTCAAAACATGAAACATCTACATATAAAAAGAAGCACAGGTCACTAATTATAATAAACTTCACCCTTGGAATTACTTCTATCACAATTACAATACATTCATCTGCATTGGCATTTTCTACTTTTCGATGGGAAACAATAAAATTCCCAACATTTTTTAAATGATACAATTCCTCTTGTGGTTACTTTTCCATATATATCCTCATCTCTGTCCTCATGTGAAATCAGAGGCAATGAACATGAAAATTATTTACCATAAACATCGCAAACTAAAAACCTAATAAACAATTTTATAGGTACCGAATATAGAAATAAATTTAGTATTCTTACCCTATTATGGTCCAAAGTCCAAATCCATGTTAATAGATAATTATTATTTTTAAATATATTTTTTTGGAACTGCTGGTTTTAGTCTTAGATTAACAATGTTTTAGTAATTATTAAATTAAACGAACTAAAAAGTCTTAAAAATAAACAATTCTTAACCATAACCCCAAAAAATGCAGATCTCCTGTCAACTTTCTTTATTTTTTATTTATTCCTCATTTTCCTAGTGACGTCACAGGTGGTATGCGCGAACTGAACGAAATTGGAGCCGCTATCGATCATACCTTGTATTCTTTGTACCATGTATATAGTCTACTAGGAATATCAATTGTCTAGTACAGCTTTTAAATAGCGAGGTTTGTGTTTGGTGATAATTTTTGATCCATCCAATTGTTGGCCGAGAACCATCACAAATAAATTTGTAATGGTTCTTGATCTGAGAACGTTAGAACATTTAAAATATGCGAGATTTATTACTGATATGTCTTCACAACTATTAAATTTAATTAAGATTGTCGAAAACATTTAGAATATATTCGAGAAAAAAAATTGTAAAGGAAAATAATGTATTGTTGCGGACCCGTGTGGACTCGACCTAACCTAACTATATGTCCCGCCCTCAGATGACCTTAACATCGCATTAAAGAATAGACACTGTAATGATTCATTCGTTCGAGAAGAATCGAGTCCCACTGGAATGGACTAGTACATACGAGAACATTCAAAAACCTTCTCTACGCACGTAACGATCTATAAACTTATCTAGAGTTCTTTACCTGTCGGTATAAAAGCCGGCGGCTGTGGCCTACAGGGGGCAGTTATAAATATACCAGTGCAGTTGACGCGCTAAAATTCAAAATAAATTCTTAGTTATAAATCGTTTGTAAATAGTTCTATAAGTCTTTTATCGTTATTGTTTTTGTTAATTAGTGTTAAATAAATAGTGTTTAAATAAATTGTGACTTTCTATCCACACGGAACCGACGAAAAACGTAACAATTGGTGTCAAGTGTGGCGTGTGTGATAGACTAGAAAAAAAAATAAATAAGACTGACAATGACTTCGAAAAAATTGTTGAAAAACTTGAAAGTGTCCGAACTGAAATGCATATTGGAAGAGAGAGAGTGCGAGACAGATGGAAAGAAAAGCATTTTGCAAGCTAGACTGAGAGACGTTTTGGTGGAGGAAGGTGAGGATCCTGACACATTTTACTTCGAGTTGGAAGGTGACCTTGACTCGTCATTGAAAAATTTACAAGACAATTTAAACGACAATTTGAATAGTTTAAATAGTAAAATAATTGACTTGGAAGTTAATTTAGAAGAGAAAATCAGTGATAAAATTAATATTTTGGAAGATAAGATCGCAGAAAATTCTAAAGACATACAGGCCAGCTTTAATAATAAAATAATTAATTTAGAAGAAAAGATAACAGACAATCGCTGAAAAAGCTACCGCTTTGACTATCGCACTGCGGGGAGATGCGACTGATATCCTGCAGACACTGTTACCATCGGAACAGGGAGATTATCAGCAATTGGTACGACATTTAGAAATAAGGTACGGCCAAGCTCATTTGGAACATGTCTATCATTCCCAGCTAAAAAATCGCATTCAAAAGTCAAATGAGTCTCTGCAGGAGTTTGAAGCCGACGTAGCCCGCCTCGTTCGCCTTGCGTACCCTGCTACGCCAGAGAATGTTATGGAGCGGTTGGCAGTACAGGCATTCTCCGACGGCTTACGTGACAACGAGACAAGACAAGCACTTCTCCTAGCCCACCCAACGTACTTGGTGGATGCTTTAGCACGTGCCCTAGAATTTGAGGCCGCGAAACAAAGTTCTCGGTCTTTAGGAAAAGTACGTGCCATCGACGAATGTTCCGACGAATCCGTGGAAGGGATTGTTCGGAAGGTACTGGACCAGTACATGGGCAAGAAGGGACCGATTCGATTGCTGGAATTGTTGACAGGTAGGACACGTGCGAAGCCGTTGTAAGGAGAAGAACGAAGAACCGGCTTCATCGAGGTCGGAAAACTACTGAGGGTCGAAATGAAGGGGCACACGTCGACCTGTACCCAACATGCCCCAACGAAAACTGCTCAAGTCGCCTCGCTACAACACAAGTTCAACAGCATTTTTGTGGATGGTTTCGTGGATGGAGAGTTACGGACCATGCTTTTGGATACGGGTGCGACCAAAACGATCATGAGGCCGGATATCCTTAAAACATCAAAAAGGATTAAAACAACACAATGGCGACTACGTACAGCTACAGGAAGCTCCGCTCTCATCCATGGAGAGGTAGATCTTAATTTTGTTATCGGAAGCACCTGTTTTAATTATCGAGTGTTAGTAGCAGACATCGAAGATGAACTTGTTCTCGGAATGGACATCATGACCACTAGAGGTTTTGAGCTAAACCTCAAACAAGGAATTTTGAAAATAAATGAAGAAGAAGTGGTTCTGCATCGAAAATGTGAGGAGACGCTTCGCGTGGTAGTAGCAGAAGATGTTTCGATCCCTGAGCGCTGTGAGATATTTTTGGATGGTTGCCTGGAAGGTACTGGAATGGGAGTATTATTCTGTTGGAGCCAAGGAACCATGACAGCGAAATAGGACGGGGGATCGCTGTTGGAAGGAGATGCACGACCAATCAAACAAAATCCGAGAAGACTTCCGCTCGCCAAACGTGAAGAAGCTGATAAAATCCTTCGAGAAATGAAAGAAGAGGGTGTCATCGAACCATCTAACAGCCCGTGGACATCGCCGGTAGTACTAGTAAAGAAGAAAGACGGTACCACCAGGTTCTGTGTTGATTATCGGCAGCTCAATAATGTTACCAAGAAGGATAGCTATCCCCTGCCGAGGATAGACGATACTCTAGACACACTGGCGGGGTCAACGATATTCTCTACGTTAGATCTGAAGAGTGGATATTGGCAAGTCGACATGGCGCCGAAAGACAGAGAGAAGACAGCGTTCTCGGTGGGCTCCGGACTGTGGCAATTTACCGTCATGCCTTTTGGATTGTGCAACGCGCCAGCTACCTTTGAGAGACTAATGGAGTCTGTGTTAAAGGGACTATCCTGGACTACCTGTTTAGTGTACCTGGATGACATCATAGTGGTTGGGAAATCCTTTGACCATCATCTGAAGAATTTGGAAGAAGTTTTCAAGCGACTAGGGAGTTCTGGTTTGAAACTTAGCCCCAAGAAATGTCATCTGTGTCAAGAAAAGGTACACTACTTGGGACATGTAGTCTCCTCCCAAGGAGTTGCGGTAGATCCACAGAAGACCAAGACAGTGGAAGAGTGGCCAATACCTAAAGATAAACATGAACTACGAAGCTTTTTGGGACTATGCACATACTATCGCCGCTATGTATAGGGTTTCGCCACTATCGCAAAACCATTGACCAGACTTACCGAAGGCGAGAGGCGTTTCTCTTGGGACTCAGATTCTGACGAGGCATTCCGAAAATTGAAGAAAGCCCTGACTAGTGCGCCCATACTTAGCTACCCTCTTGGCAACGGAAACTTTATATTGGATACCGACGCTAGCAATGTTGCGTTAGGCGCTGTTCTGTCTCAGATCCAGGATGGTCAAGAACAAGTCATTGGTTATTTTAGTAAGACCTTGTCAAAACCGGAAAGGAACTACTGTGTAACCAGACGAGAATTACTAGCAGTAGTTAAAGCAGTGGAACACTTCTACAAGTATCTCTGTGGAAGAAAGTTCTTGTTAAGAACAGACCATGCTGCTTTGAAATGACTGTTGCAGTTTAAGAATCCTGAAGGGCCGGTAGCTAGATGGATTGAACGATTACAAGAATTTGACTTCGACACAGAACATTGAGCTGGGGCAATCCATCGGAATGCCGACGCACTTTCCAGAAGACCTTGCGCTAAGGACTGTAAGCATTGTTCCCGAGCAGAAGAGAAAGAAGTGAAACTCCTAAGAACAACTGTGGGTAGTGATAGTTGGCAACCCGAAGATCTTGCAAATGACCAAACCAGTGACCCAGAATTAGGTTTAGTAATTAACTGGAAAAACACAGGCCAAAGACCAACGTGGGAAGAAGTTTGCAGATATTCGCCGAACGTAAAGTCGTACTGGGCTCAGTGGAATTCCTTGGTAATAGATAACGTACTACTTCGCCGTGTGATCGAGAGACCGGAGGGACAAGAAGAGAGAAGGCAGATCGTCATTCCAAAGAAGAGGGTCCCAGAAGTCTTGGAGGAAGTTCACAATGGAACCAGCGGTGGACATCTTGGTGTTACCAAGACACTTGGCAAGCTGCGTGAACGGTTCTACTGGGTGAACTGCAAAGAAGATGTGAGGGCCTGGTGTAAGAAATGTGACATTTGCGCAGCCATTAATGGGCCACAAAAGCGTGGTAAAGCCCCTATGCGCCAGTACAATGTTGGTAGTCCCTTCGAACGAATAGCGATCGACGTGGCTGGTCCTTTCCCGGAGACGAACGATGGCAACAAATACATTGTGGTAGTAATGGATTACTTCAGCAAATGGGTCGAGGCCTACGCGTTGCCAAATCAAGAAGCGTCCACGATTGCTGATGCCCTTGTTAAAGAATGGATCTGCAGGTTTGGTGTTCCCATGGAGCTTCATTCAGATCAGGGAAGAAACTTTGAGTCCAATCTGTTCCAAGGCGTCTGTGAAGTCCTGAACATCCGCAAGACCAGGACGACTGCTCTACATCCACAATCCGATGGGATGGTTGAACGCATGAACAGAACTATCAACCGTTATCTGGCCAAAGTAGTCTCTGACCACCAAAGAGACTGGGACAAATTTCTTCACCTGTTCCTGTTGGCCTACCGTTCATCCGTCCAAGAATCTACAGGGCAAACTCCAGCCAGCATCGTTATGGGACGGGAAGTGCGCCTACCCTGTGATCTGAAATTTGGTTGCCGACCGGGAGAAGAAGTCGCCGGAGAAGATTATGTCCACACACTACGTCAAAGGATGGACGACATTCATCAGAGAGTCCGCCTAAATATTCAAAGTGCTAGTGACCGAATGAAGGAACACTACGACATTCAAGCTGAGCATGGAGGATACCAACCAGGGAAGTTGGTGTGGCTATATAACCCGCAGAGACGTCGTGGGTTATCTCCGAAGCTACAATCCTCGTGGGAAGGGCCATACGAAGTCATGGATAGAATTAATGACGTCGTATACCGTATCAGAAAATTGCCAAAAGGAAAACCGAGGGTAGTCCATTTCAACCGTTTGAGCCCCTACCAAGGCGAAATAGAAGATCGTGCTGGGACCGTGAGAACCTGCAGCTTTGATCCCCCTGATTCGGAGATGTCCTTTGACGATTTCATGGCCCGATACAACAGCAGTGAGAAGGCTCGCTATGGTGTAACCAAAGAAGATCAACGAGACCTCTTTTCCGTGCCTCCTGATTATTCGCTCGCTCATTGTGTGGCTCGAGATTTGCGGATGTCCAGAGGAATCGCTGCGACGTTCAATGAGAAGTTTGGGCGTGTCGGAGAACTACGCCGACAGGATCCAGAGGTTGGAAGCGTCTTGAGGCTAACCGACAATGCACATGGTCAAGCAAGGCACATCTTCTACCTGGTCACCAAGGAATGGTCCCCGAGTAAGCCGACTTATCTCAATCTATGGAAGACCCTGATTGAACTGAGAGAAGCCCTGCTAAACAACAACATTGCACGATTAGCCATTCCGAAGCTGGCGTGTGGACTCGATGGTTTGAGTTGGCGTACAATCCGGAACATGATTGAAGTCTTGTTCAGATTTACGGGAATCGAGATCCTCGTTTGCTGCTACAACCCAAAGCTGAGATCGGGAGAAAAACTGTAGACTGCTATTTCTACCAGACTTCGCAATGTACCAGGGGCCAGCTTTGCAAATACCTTCATTCACCGTGTACATCTCGGGACGAGCATGTGCCTAAGAAGGGGGCAGTGTTGCGGACCCGTGTGGACTCGACCTAACCTAACTATATGTCCCGCCCTCAGATGACCTTAACATCGCATTAAAGAATAGACACTGTAATGATTCATTCGTTCGAGAAGAATCGAGTCCCACTAGAATGGACTAGTACATACGAGAACATTCGAAAACTTTCTCTACGCACCTAACGATCTATGGACTATTCTAGAGTTCTTTACCTGTCGGTATAAAAGCCGGCGGCTGTGGCCTACAGGGGGCAGTAATAAATATACCAGTGCAGTTGACGCGCTAAAATTCGAAATAAATTCTTAGTTATAAAATCGTTTGTAAATAGTTCTATAAGTCTTTTATCGTTATTGTTTTTGTTAATTAGTGTTAAATAAATAGTATTTAAATAAATTGTGACTTTCTATCCACACGGAACCGACGAAAAAACGTAACAGTATGTTCAATGCAGTTTACGTGTGAATTAAAATGACAGACTCATTTGCCGCTATTGGAGAGACTATACATATATATTTCATATCAATTAAACTTTTAGTTACGTAATCGACTGCGCGATTTTTAAATTCATTGTTGCCAACCATGGCGCCGTGCTGACTAACTGGAATTTAAATTTCGCGCTGAGGATTCAGGTGGTAGCTCCGCTGTAAAATATGTCAAGTTTGGTTAGGTTTATTTATTTATTTCCTGACATTGTTATTCGTTTTGACACTTTAGTTTTGTATTACGAGTTTTTGGTTTAAATAAATAGTGTTGGTATACTTTAAGCTTGAAAATGTTTAGTAGCAGACCTTGCAGTCGAATATTGTTCTTTTTAGAACGTGTACTAACGTAACTACTACGTAAAAATCCTACTATGGCGGGATGTACAGGTCAAAGGGATGCGTGACCAAATAGAAAACTAGCCTGTACTGGTCTCAACCTTGGGGCACCAGGGGGCAACCCGTTGTATTCCCGTCTCGCTTACTTCTACATGCGGGGCTCTGTAGAAGTGGACCGACTAACCCTTGCGGTGTAACTCGAGGGAAGAGGGCCAAAGTCAGGTCCGCACAATAGTTGACCTCAAATTCAAGGAGGCAATAGAGAAAGAGAAATATATCCTCTATTATAGACCCCGGACAACACCGGTATCAGGTCTAAGGAGAGACCAAGTTAAAGAGATGGAGAAATAGAGACCGATCCTCTAGCCTCCACCTCAAGGGTACCTCAGCTGGAGACAAGCTTCTTGACTGTGAAAGGCACGGAGGGCTAAACTCCAACCGTCGAAGGATGAACAGCTGTTGTCACAGGAGGATGCGAAATACCCTGTCTTCCCTACAACGGAAGATCCCCATGCATGATGAGTTAGTTATAACTCAAGAAAAGGGACACAATAGAGAGACACACACACTTCAAGTTTGCGGTGATTAACCGCTTTCCACTCATTCTGCATTCTACCATATGAAAGCATGAGACAAAATTGTCAATCGACCGAGCCAGCTACTTGTTGCACACTAAAATTTAAACAGGTTCCAAAAAACAGAGCAATTGCTGTTAAAAACTAAAAAAGAAAAAAAGTAGTTGCCTCCCGGCTCTACTATATCTCTCTCCTTCGTTGCGTGAATTTGAGTTAGTCCACTGCTTTATTCATTTAAAAAAGCTTTTATTCATTTAAAAAAGCTATCAGTAAATAGAGAACTAGATTAAAGGATATTTAAATAGTTCTAACTATTAATTTAATTTCAGAATATTGAAATCATTATAAGGCTGGCGCAAAACTTAGTAGAGAAGGATTTAAATACGCTTATTTTGGAGAAATTAACAGTGCTCACCTTAGAATTAGGATATTTAGATGAATCATGGGCGCTATTTAAATCGTTAAAAATTTTGAGAATCCATTATTTTTGGCCTTTATTCATTCACTATGGAAATAATGATGGTGAAAATGGTAATCGTACTATAGGAAAGTAATACTTCTATCTAATATATATAATAATTTTTAGGGATATTTTATACTTTACTACGAATGAACGATTATAACATGAAGCCAGATTCCGAAACATTTATAAACTTTATTTTTCCTTTTTGTAATTGGAACAATACCAATTTATTAGTTACTAAGTTTCGAAATAGTGGATTTACTATTAAGGAAATTATAAGACCATTATTAGCATTTGTCTTACAGAAAGACGATATTAGTCAAGCTGCATCTTTATGTAAGTATTAACTAACTTAAATAATTGTTTGAGTTAAACTATTTAAAAATGTACAAGTGTAGTGATTGATTTATGTATGTAAGGATCCGAGCACTCTAGTTCTATTAAATAAAGTAAAAAAATACCGAGGATACCATTTAAAAATCAAAAGTTGTAGTAATTTCCGTTGAAACAGGAAGGAAAGGAAAATAATTGAATACGTCACTCATTCCTCATTTATGTCATATACTAGCATACCAAATCGTCAGTGAAACGTGATAACCTGCTAACTCCATTTTTTATGTTAATAACTTTTTTTACACCATTAGAAAGAGAAAAAAATACTCTATAAGTAGGGAAAGCAAATACATTTTTTCCCATTAAAGAAAATTTGCTATTTAAACTCAATAAAATCTGCTAACTCCCAGTGATCTGAAATAGCCACCGAAATGCTGCTATCTCCGTAATTTTCGTTACGATCACGCTAAAGCAAACAGACGGATTCTTACTTGTATGTTTCTTTAGTACAATACGTCGATCCAGGGTCGCACTATGCCAAAGGGGCCCGGGTGGCAATGTAAGGAGGAGCCGTGTGTATTTTTTTACAAATTTTTTCGCCCTACGTTTTGGTCAAATTTTCTCTATTATATACAGGGTGAGTCTTAAATAAGTGCAAATATTTTTAGGGGTAGTATATTTCGACCCAAGAAACACGATTATGAGGTTTTTTGCGCGAATTTTTTTTTAGAAATTTGGAATTTAAAAAAAAAATTTGGAAATGTTTTAATTTTTAGTTTAAAAACATACTTTGTTTGTAATATGGCAACATAGGTAGTAGATTAAATTTACAAGAAAGAAAATCCAATGATTCTCTAAATTATAGCAAAAAATTGGAAATTTTAAAAGTGAAATAACTCGGTTGTTTTGGATTTATTTGAAAAACGGTAAAGAGAAAATATTCCCTAAAAAGAAAATTAGCCCTGAAAATATTGGCACTTATTTGTCTTACCCTGTATAGAAATCAGGGAACTACCCTAATGCAAGGTAAACCAATGCAATGCAAATGCCATAAAGCAATGCAAAAGCAAATATTGTTAAGAATAAATAATGAACTATAAAGGGGGCCCGCGAAGGCTGGGGCCCCCCAATAGTTATATAAATATATAATATGGCCAGTCCGACCCTGCGTCGACCCGTTCTGTAAATACGGAGTATCCGTAAAGGGTAAGGGGAAAAACGAAATTCTCTATATACGAGCAGGGGACACAGCCTAGCTACTTCGAAACACCGGTTCCCATTAGAACACCGAAGTTAAACGACGTAAGGCGATACTAGTGGATGGACGGGTGACCGGTTCGAAACTCTGTATCGTGCTGTTGTGCAAAAAAAAAGGCAAAAGTGTAAAATCTATTGACACACACTGCTCATTCACGCCGGTTCGAGGCCGGATGAGATCGGATATCTCGTGAGTAAGAGTCGATTTAGACACTTGCCAAGTCGGTAGGCCATTGTCCATGATATGGCCGAGGACCGCGGTTCGGATTCCGCGTAAACAAAGTAGACCCAGTCCAGATTAGCTCTGGCAGCAAAAAGGAGACGTTAACTGAAATCTTTACTTTTCTATATACGAGCAATTCATCGGCGTGCTATAAATACTTTAAATAACATTACTTGTACAAGAATTTCCATAAGACCTAATCAGTTTTATTTTTTTCAACATTTTTCCGCGTAAATGATACATAATTTTTATAAAAATTATAAAATAAGGAGTAAAGTAATAAAATTTAATGTTCTGTTTTCCAAGCTCGGTCTACTACCGTTGTATAAAAATTAGGATAAGCATGAAAGGATTCTACCATATCTTCTAATAATTTATAAGTTTGATTTTTAAATTATTTTCATATGCATTAAGTCCAAAATGTTGCTACTTCAGTTCTTTAAAAACGCATTAAAAATTTATTCGTTTTTGGACTTGTATATGTTTTGCTTCTAGACCGAATATATATAATAAATATATGGTTATATCATATTTTTTTAAATTTATTTGATTATTTCTAAATCTGTTTGGGTAATATTCAATTCCATTTTCAAAATTTCAATCAATAAAGGTAGCTCCCTCCAGAAGTATATTTTTATTTCTTATTTCTGCAAGACGAATATCTGCTATCTTCCTACTGTGTGTGAAAAAATGATGTAACACGAAATATTGAGTTTTATTGTTCCCCAGCAAATAAAATTCTTATCTCTTTATCATATTAACGCATGAAAATATTTCCTACATGTGTACAGGGTGGGTCAAATTCGATGCTTTTAAATGGAAACACCCTTTTCTATAGGAGATAGACAAAAACTAATATCGGTGTCTGGAGCTCAATTTTTGTCAAAAACATGATGGTGAAAACCGCATATCGATATCTGTTACCGTTTCGGAGTTACGGGGTGTTTTTCAAAAATATGCATTTTTAACAAATCGCTGTAACTTTTTGCTATAGAAAATTTTGTTTGGTTTGGTTTGGTTGAACGGCACCGGCTGTAATGCATAAAAAATCTAGCTGTGAGCATCAATTAAAACGAAAATAATATTTGCTATGAGAGATGCAGAATTTTATAACAATTTAAAATATATTTAACCAACATCAACACATTTAAACTATATCTAATAACAATAAAAATAAATAGCAAACCAAAACATGAGATTTTGCTACAGGTGTTCGACATATCGACCGTCTTCTGTTATGGACAGACGGGGCAGTTTTTGAACATTTCTCGCGGAATTCATTAACTCAGTGTGGGTGAAAGATACCCTCTCATAACTGCTAAGTATTTCTAATTCTTGTCTAGATTATACGGAAGAATAAGGAACCTTTATTCTACCGCAAATATATCCATAGGATTAGATCCATGGGCACTAAGTCAGGCGGCCTCGACGGCCAGCCGCTGGGATCTTGGTTAGCTATTCAATTATTCTTGAAATTGGCTGCAAAAATTTGCTGATAACTTGAGCGTTCAGAGGCGGTGCGTCGTCTTGCTGGAAAAATATGTTTTCGAGTTCCATTACCTACTAGTTAAAAGCGGCAAACTTTTAAAAATTCTGTATTTCGAAGGGGATTATAACAAAATATCAAATGTGCTATATTTTTGGAAAGGTAATTTTAAATTCTTTTCAGTTAATTAAAAATATAGAGGGTGTCCCAAATAAAAAATAAATTATTCTGTTGATAACTCTTAAATTATTAATTTTAAAAAAATTATACTTAAACCATTAAATTCTACGTAAAAAGGTGCTTTGGAAATGTTTTCATACAAATACAAAATTTTCCATAGCAAAAAAGTTACAGCGATTTGTTAAAAATGCACATTTTTGAAAAACACCTCGTAACTTCGAAACGGTAACAGATATTGATGTGCGGTTTTCACCATCATGTTTTTGATGAAAATTGAGCTCCAGACACCGATATTAGTTTTCGTCTATCTCCTATAGAAAAGGCTGTGTATCTCCATTGAAAAGCGTCGAATTTGACCCACTCTGTACATATTTTTTTGTACCGTTTTTTTGCTCTCCTGTAAAATTAGGAATAATGGAGTTAGCAGTTTATCACGTTTCACCGACGAAATCTCGTTTTTTTATTTAAAAAAAAAATAAAAAAGTTATAGGGGTGTGTCGCTTTTGAGATATACCCGGTATGGATCGATGCGCGCATAGTGAGTATGAGGCAGTTCGTCGATGCGATCCATCGATGTGGTTTGTCAATCCATGTCATTATGCGTTAATTCGTAATGGGTTTGTATAAGGGAAAATAAAATAACTTTGGTTGCACATCATAATACGACCACCACCAAACTCCATAAGACGACGCATGGTGTCATTGATGACGTGCAACGAAAGTTGTTTTAATTTCCCATATACGATTTTTTAGTTCGTTTCAAATTCGTCCATTGTGTTCGTAATCTTTCTTTTGATGGTTCGTCCATAAAAGCGAGTTCTTGCCGAATTGTGGCACAACACATTGAATCGACGCATTGTCACATAAAATTTACGCATCGACGTATAGTGACTATGGGGCTACAAGACGAACTGACGAACCTCATGGAACACATAGTGGTATGAGGCTTTATTCTTATCCTATCTTGTATCAGTCAGCAGCAAAATGTTGCTTGATTACATAACTTTTTGATCACACGGTTTTTGTAGATTTACCCATACTAAGGGCTGGCAAAGGTTAGTCTTGGGCCGAGATTTCCATATGTAAAAGTAGTGATAGGAAAAACCGATTAATTTCAATAATCGAGTACTCGAGTATCAAGCGATTGCAATAATCGAGTGATTACACGAGCGAAATATTACTCGTATTTAAAAATTCGCTTTTCACCCATCGCATGTTGTAAGTACTCGTTAACGCCAAGCGCCAAGCAGTAAGTTGCGTGCGCAGGGTACATATTCTTTCGGTAATGAACGGCAAGTAGTAAGCGGCGAGCGATTCGCTTGTTCGCTTGATTTAGTTTATTTCGATGCATTGTCGATGTAGGTCGTAAAATTTTGTACCTCAGATACGCAACGGATAAATATACCGGGTGCGTCTCAAAAGTGGCTCACCCCTATAACTTTTTTATTTTTTTCAGATAAAACGAGATTTGGTATGTTAGTATATAACATAAATTAGGATTAATTGACATATTCAATTGTTTTCGGTCACTTCCGGTTACACCGGAAATGATTACAGCTTTTGATTTTTAAATGGTACCCTCGGTATTTTTTTACTTTATTCGGTAGAACATGATACTCTGAATAGAATGACATATCACATGTCAACTTTTGACATTTTCGCATATGGTTTATTTGAAATTGTAACATGCGGTTCATAACGACAATTTGACTCGAAGTACCAAGTGTGTGGTATCAAATTATTTGTAAAAAAAATCTTTTTCGAAATATGCTAATGAGCCACCCTCGTTCCATTTAAAAAAAATTGAGATATGATCAAAAATACGATTTGGGCATCTTTTAAACCGGCCAGGGCAAGACACTAAAAACATTAGATGATCAAATCTATTTTTCCAAGGCTCCTTGATTAAAAATTAGTTTAACACAGCCATGGCACTCTAGATTGAAATTTAAAATACAATTTGTTTTTGAGCGAATATGTCAAAAGTTGACATATGATACGTCATTCTATTTAGAATGTCTTTTTCTATCGAATAAAGTAAAAAAAATACCGAGTGTGCCATTTAAAAATCAAAAATTGTAGTAATTTCCGGTGAAACAGGAAGTGACAGAAAACAATTGAATATGTCAAACAATCCTAATTTTTGTCATATACTAACATACCAAATCTCATTTTTTTATCTAAAAAAATAAGAAAGTTATAGGAGTGTATATAGTGAGCCACTTTTGAGACGCACCTGGTATATACGGCGTCGTATAAATTTGCTACCTGCAATGTATGTAGAGAATTCGCTCGGCTTTTTATCGAGTATGTCACATTAAAATCGGATTTCAATTTATTTCATTCTAGGATCGCTTGCGTTCGTCGCTTGGTACTCGTCACTTGCATCGCTCGATTATAATCGAGCGATGTCGGTTATTTCAATAATCGAGTACTCGAGCGAATTTTCGCTCGAGTTATCCCATTACTAGTAAAAAGAGTACAGTGCATCTATAATGTACTGAACAAAGAGAGAAAAAAAAACAGTAAAAACGTTGCCAAACGTATGAAATAAACCGAGAAACTGTGTACATTGCTAAGAGAGGTGGAAGGGGATATAGCAGATTCATCGCGGTCGACCATGGGTAATGGATCCGATATATGGGTCCGATCGACCCAATCAGTACTTAAAATTCTAGGGAAGGGTGTTGCATCATGCGTTCAGCTTCATGATTTAATTACGTCTCATGATACTTTATTTGTTTATTTATTAACGAGTCGTTCTAATTTTTCCTATAGCTTGTAAATTTTTAAGTGCGAGTTAGAAATACTTGTATTTTTGGTAAAAATAAATGGAATTGAGTTGGTATTCGACAGTGGTCGCGTTATTAACTCTGAATTAAAATTCGATATCTCGAAATCCATTAGAAATAATTGACTGTAGTTTTTTTTTTCACAAACTTTCTTAATATTTCTGCTATATTTTCTTTGCAGACAGTATGTGAAAATCTTTATAAATAAAAAAGTTACACTGTTGCTGAAAATTGCTATGCGCTAAAAGTAAATGGATGGATTTTTTAAAAATTTTGAATGTAAAAAAACAAGCCTATCGAATTTTTCTTATTTAAACATCTTGTAAAAGATTCGTACTTCATATTAAAAAAAGTTTCAATATCTAAAATGGTTCTTGATTTATCGCGTGTTATGTGTTAAAAAGTTGAGTTTTTAAATTATCGCGATTACTGACATTTCCTGGTTATAAAAAATGGACACCCTAACGATATCCTTATAATTCCATTTCAGATACTCAGAAACATATCTAATGATTTTATCTAGTTATCTTTATGAAAAATATATATTTTAAAAATAAACGGTTTACGATCGTGATTTTACTTTATATGATAGGGACACGCGTACGGGCGAAAGGTGGCAACGCCGCAACAACACACCGTCAAAGAGTAGATAAGACAAGAGACGACAGTGAACAAAGAAGTCGAATCTCGCGAGAGAGACGCAGATATATTAAAATTTAAAGGTCCCATCAAGTCCCATTTTGTCTGTTGCCAAGTATATTTCTTTGAAAAATAAACAAGATTTTCTGAAAATAAATTAATAATATAAGAAGGATATAAGTAACGTATGTTAATACGGAAATATAAATTTCTAGTTTAGGTTGGTTTAGGTTCTTTTTTCGCAATGTACTGATAATATCAAAGAAACAGAATGACTAAGTTGATTGATTTCAAAGATAAACAGATAAAATCTGAAAATCTGACAACTGCGTAGTTTATTTATTCTAACCTATGATTTTAGGACGCTAATCAGCTGTGCTATTCGATCAGGCTTAAACATAAACAAATACAAATCTGATTAGTTGTTTTCTTACATTTTTGCCTTTTTAAAGTGTGTTTTCAGAGTTTTTCGATATATTATCGTTTTGAGAGTTTTTAAGGTTTAATTTTAGTATCGTTTTTGTTGCGTACTAATTTGTAATTATGATTAAATATGAACAATGAACAGGACACGAGTAGCAGGAAAAGACGAGATGGTGGCAATGTGTTTGCTTATAAAGACTGCAAAAATAGGCCATATTCTTCGACAAACATAATATTTCACCCTTTTCCAAAGGATCCTGAAAAGTATTTTTATAGAAATATACTATATAATTATGTTATTAAACTAAATGTAATCCATAGATCGAAGACATAGTTAGAAGCTTGTAATATATTTTTACAAAAAAAATTGAGCAACTCTATTTTTTTGTACATAAACTCCACATTGTGATATTACACTTGTTCAAGCCCATATGTAAAAAAAATACACGTAAATAAAACATTTCTTACAAATCGACTTTATCTTGTTTACCAACGATATACAAAATATTGCTTTTATTATCTTTTTCCCGGACAAATATGTTTCTAATTATAATTTATTTTATATAATATTTAGAAAACTCATTTTTTTCATTCCTATTTATTTCTTTACCCATACAGTAACTATTTATAAGCTATACAGGCAAGTTCTTGGGCAAGTTTTAATAATAGTCTATTTCAAATTTCCCGCGAAAAAATTACGAAAATTTAAAGGGATAAGCGAGACGAGGTCACTCTCCCCACCACTCAAACATGAAAGGTACCGCGCGAACTGTCGTCTCTTGTCTTATCTACTCTTTGACACCGTCACATTTTTCTCACTCCGACTTAATAAGATCCGTATGCGATTTACTTCCACACATGTAAATACCGACCCAAAAGTAACAGTTGCCAGCACGGTATATTTTTTACTTTTTCAAAACATTCACAAAATTACTGTCATTAAAATAACAATAAAATTATAATTATAGGTGCTACTTATTTTTTTTTTAATTTATGATATTGGAGGCTATTTTACCTTTCAACCAACTGAAATATAAAAATACTAATTAAATAAGTAAACAAATTCCTTTTTTTTCAGGTACATTATATAAAATTAACATTACAGATGATAAAATACTTCAGTTATTATCTAAGTCTTGGTTTACGACTAAAGATTCCACTTCAGCCTTACAAATATTAAAACAATATTATGAGTCAAAAGGAAAAGAGAACGATTCGGTTGGAGAGTTTTTAATTAGTTCTTGTACCTTATGCAATTCTGTAATTGATTTTCAAGATTTTTCAAATCTATTAACGGTAAGTAATTTTTAAAATACTTAAAAATTGAATGACAGTCTTGGAGGAAAATATCTATACAATATATATATCAGATTTTCAGTGGCTCCTTACTTATTATAGTTCGGGGGTTGGAACCTTTGGTGTTACAACAGCAAAATAAAATACTAAATACCACATTACGCCAAAAATACCTACTTTACTTTTAACACAGGGCGCGTGTTTGGCTGTGTCGACTATGTTAGCATCATCAGGAGATTATAACGTTTTTTGGTTATTAGTAAATTATTTATTATTTAAAAAACTATAGTATCTCTTGTGTACGGCAGCTTTTCATCAGTAGAGCAGTCATGGGTTCGTTTGTATTTTGCTAGAGAAAACTAATTAAATATACTAAAACAAAAGGCGCCTGGTAAAATACAGAAGAAAACAGTCCTAGTTATTTAAAAATAAATTACTACAATGAATTAATGTATATTAAATAAGGATTACTCCTAATTGTAACTAACATTGTGAAATTTAATGGTTCTAATAGGTTCCAATCTCCAATTGTAGTAAGGAATAATCCTTCTCCATTTATTATCTATGTTTTTGTAATTGCTTAACTTAATATTCCTATACATTTAAGATTTAAATTATATACAGGGTGTCCCAGACTGAGTGTGCATTTGTTTCTAGAGAACTACAATACAATCGGAGATTTTTTGTGCATCATTGCATCTATCGATTAGAGATATTTTAAATATGGCGCCAATTCCGGAAATACCGGAAGTTGACAACGACTTTTTTTCAAATGTATTTTTGTATACATACTTAATTTTTTTTAACCCCTTTTTTATTACATACTTAATTTTTTTATAAAAGATTATGAATTTTGATATTAAACAGTCTATATCTAATATTAACCGTTTTTGAGAAAAAAAATATTACTGTCGAAAACAAAAAGACTGTCAAAAAATATCTGTATAGCCTAAACGTCAAATTTAGTGATTACCACAGTCACTGTGATCAAGAGAAGACATTATTATTGGCCGTAGCTGTCATGCAACTGAGCGATTAAAAAAATATAAATATTTTTTTTTCAAATTTAAACCCACTTTTTTATTTTACTAGTGGAAATGTTTTTCAATTCCATATATTTTGATTATACATATTCCTATACCTAAAATAAATCGTTTTTAAGTTATTTAAGATTTAATTTTAAAGCGTATATTTTTCTTTGTTTTATCCAGTAGCCTCGATAAAATCAAGAAAAATATACAGTTAAAACTAAATCTTAAATAACTTAATATCGATTTATTTTAGGTATAGGAACACATATAATCAAAAAGTAACGAATTGGAAAAATCTTTTCACTAGTAAAATAAAAAAGTGGGTTTCCATTTGAACAAAATGATTTATGATAATTTTTAATCGTTCAACTGCATGACTGCTACGGCCAATATTATATGACATTCAAACAATTTAATTCTTGAAATAGATTAGCTACATTATTCACGTATCTTCTTTTTATGTTACAGTGGGTATGGTAATCGTAATGGTTATTTGACATTTCAGCTATACACAATTTTTTGATAGGCCTCCAAAAATTTAAAATTTTGTTTTTCCTCCAAAAATTTAAAATATTTTTTCTCAAAAACCGTTAATGTTAGGTATAGAGTATTTGATATAAACATAATAATAAAATTCACAGAGAATTTAAATATGTAATAAAAAATGAGGGTACCCATTTAAACGTTGTTGCTACCTACTTCCGATATTTCCGGAAGTGCCGCCATATTGAAAATAATTTTAATCCGTAGATCTCTTGTGAAACAGTGATGCACAAAAATCTCCGATCTGGATATTGTAGTTCTCTAGAAACTCCTAATGCACGCTCAGCCTGGAACACTCTGTATATCCCATTTTAATTTTAGTTAGTTCACCAGAACAATTTGTCTATAAGTTCTCGCTCTGCTCAAAAGTTACAGAATTTTATATATCGTTATACAGACGAAGATTTAAAAACTGATTTATATCGTAATATTAATTTAGTAACAAATATGATGCAAGAACTAAATGAAGAAACTAATTTGCCTCATCCGGTAAGTTTGAACACTCAATTTATGATTGTTATATATTTACAAGTTGTTTATTATTTACTTTGCTAGACATTCCCATTATTCTTCTAAAGAAAATTTTTCAATATGGTTCATATTTTTTAAATAAAGGCTAGATTAGATCTAGTCTAATCTAACCTTAAGGTTGATCTTTTTTTATAAGAATAAGTTGGAATGAGTAAAAGGGTCCAGACCCGAACTCAAATTAATTATAAGAAAATATAATTTAAATTACTTGAACAATTTATATTTAATATTCATTAAATGCTGAAAATGTATTTATCAAAAAGTAGTACAATAGTAGAGAAGTTAAATAAGTTTTATAAAAAAAATTAAATATGAAAATATCAACTATATTTTGAAAACCAAATCATTTTAATACGAACTGTAAAGTAGCGCTTACGTTAGAATACGTTCATTTCCACTGCCTAGATATTATTCATTTGAATCATAATTTTACCAAACATTATACAGGGTGAGTCTTAAATAACGCAGTTCTTCGCATTTTTGCGTGATTTTCACTTCATTTTTTTTACTGTCGCAAAATTTTTAAAAGTAAAGAGCATAAAAACCCATCAAATTGATGTGTAACTTTCTTACGTTTTACTGTTTACGAGATATATTGCATTCATTCCCACAATGTGTATGCAACTTTAATGAAGTCAATGAGGGTCAATAGAGTACTGCAAGTTACCTTCGCGGATTACGATGTTCACTCGAACTGAGGATCGTTATAACATTCTCTGATAGTTTTGAGATTTTTTTAGGTGGGCTGAAAATAGCGTTTTTGAGAAACTCAAAAAACATTTTTGGATTCTATTCTCTGGCTAAACAGAAAATTTTATAGAACAAAAAATGAAGAGAATTCAAATCTCTACAATTTAATTTTTCAGTAGCAAAACTGTAAAACCTACCGGGACAAAGTTTTTAGTCCGCATACGAAAAAATTACTTACTACGTCAAAACCCTCGCTTCTTCATTGCCGAAAAAATAATTCCACCATTTATAATTAAAAATAAAAGAAAATTGCTACTTCTAAATTTAAACATGAAACTTATATAATTATAATTAATACTATTATATAAATATACCATACACATTGAATTTTTCGATCTTGTCAGCACTACAAGGCACGGACACATACTAGTTTTGGACCAATATAAAGTAAACAATGTTGTGTTAATCTAAATTTTATAAACGGTACGTTTGCATATTCTCTTGAATAGCCTCTAGTAAATATATTGTTCCACTTATTACTTGTCGATTTTTTGTATTTATTCATATATGTTATTACACTTCTCACATATTATGTCTATAGTTGACGTATATCCAGTACTTGAAAACTTGAAAAAGTTTCCCTGGATGACAAGTGGTATGGTTTAAATAGAGCTATTTTCAAAAGAATTTTTTCGAAGAAAAATCATGGATAGATTTTTCTTTATATATAGGACGGGTGAAAATATTGATATAGAAACAAAAAAAATCAAATTGCTTTTGAAATTTGAAACAAAAACAGTTCTGTTCAAGAAGTTTACAGCTACAAGGTTGTAAATGTTTTTTCCATTACGGTTGGTCGTTCTTATACTATCAATAGTATAAAAAACGCTAGCGATCCGTGACAATATTATAGATTTTGACATGGTAGTTTGATTGGAATCCGCTTTTTCACCTAAAAGCTATCTATCTCATTTTTCATGTCAATATGTAACATTGATATGTCTTGTTTATTGAAAATTTTAATAATTATTAAAGTAAAAAGATAATTTAATGCTCGTTAGGAACTTACGATGTTTAGTATCTATGCAGTGATGATAGTATAATACAATATAATTTTATAAATATAGTCTAAGAAATTGATTTTAATTTAGTTACAAGTATTTCTCAACGTGGTTAGGAATAAAAAGCTCCATCAATCTTTTGTTTTCTGGAACATATTAAATTCTAGAACACAATAAGAATTTGATGAGGTACCTCCTCTGTTAACAGAGCTATATGAAATAGACTTATCTATTTCATAAAAACGGTACCCGTTATACAGGGTGGTCCGAACTGTATCACAAATGTTGCCAGCATATTCTACAGATAAAAATAAGTAAAAAAGTTTGTATAAATGCATGTCCTAAAATGTCTAGTTTCGGAGATACAGGGTGTAGAAGTTTCATTTTTATTTGGATTTTTTCCGAGATTTTTTCCAAATAATTTCTGATCTAACGACAATATTTGGATTAAAATTGGTGTCCGAGAGTTTCTGAAAATGAGAAATTTGATTTTAATGTCAATATGACTCCTATTTGTAGAGGGCGCCACCTACATATTTTTAAACTGGTTTGAAGAGTAATAACCGTTTGTCTGTTAGTATTTCCGAAGTCAATTGGAAGTACTGAGACTCTTAATTCCTTTGTCCCTACGATGCCGACAAAGACTGCCGAAATTAAGAGCCCCAATCTATTCCGACTGACTTTGGATAAACTATACCTGTATAAAACTACTTAGAATTGCTAGAATTACTAGAATTAACATTTACCACGTTTTTTACGTAAAAATGGTTTCTTGGTAAAAATTGCTTCAAGTATAATGATTCTAGAGATATTTGAAATCGAAATTATCAATATCGGTCATCATAAAAATTTCCCAAATTTATAATTTCAGTGAAATATGTAACTATGTACTCAACATGTTTATTTTTTTTTTCAATAATGACACGTATTGACTATTTCCATTCTAAATATCTTGAGAACGGTTGCTCGTAACGATTTTTACCAAGACACATTTTTACGTAAAAAATGATGGAAATGTTTTTTAATCGGTAGTTTTATACAGGTACGGACGAAAAGTTCTTCAAAAAAGTTAAAACACATATAGGTGGCGCTCCCTATAAATAGGAGTCATATCTACATCTAAATCAAATTTCTCATGTCAAAAAACATCCATACACCAATTTTTATCCAAATCGACTATAGTTCAGATATTATTTGAAAAAAAAAATTCTCATTTTCAAAAACTCTCGGACACCAATTTTAATCCAAATATTGTCGTTAGTTCAGAAATTATTTGGAAAAAATCGAAATAAAAATGAAACTTCTACACCCTGTATTTCCGAAACTAGACATTTTAGGACATACATTTTTACGAACTTGTTTACTTATTTTTATCTGCAGAATATGCTGGCGAAGTTTTCGGAATACAGTTCGGACCACCCTGTATATGTCATAAAGTAATATAATTATTAACATGTTAGATTTGAATATGTAACTTTATTTCCTTAATAAAATTATATAAGGATTCTTGCCACTTAACTGCTGATATAGAAATTTAATTCTACGCTGTGTTTGTCATAATGTTTTACCATCCTTTTACTATCGATAGTTGCGCCTCGATGGTACGAAAGTCCTACCACTGCACGCAGGCCGCTAGAGGTGGCGGTATTTGTCCCAAAAGTCAAAAATACTCAAAACCGAACGTCGCTTCGGGCATGTTCGGTAGTCCTCAAAATTTCTATTTTGAGAATTTTGGCCCGACTTTGTCCTGGCTAACGTATTAAATCTGTCAACGCCGCATACTTTTCAATCTTGTTTTGCTTTTGAATTTGACAGGATTAACCTCAGAAAAAGTTTAAAATTATAATTTTTATAAACATTGGCGAATAATGTTATGAATAATGTAATAGAACTGATATAAAATAATCCGTAAATCTTTACAAATGAAGCATAAACAAAATGATAGTGATAGCAACACGATTATCTCTGATAATGAGTTTTTTATATAAGAAATATCGTCTACAAAGGTTGAAATATCAGGTATATATCTAGATAAAAATAGGTAGGTATTCAAACATAATCTGTAAAACGATTAACAATTTTTAGAAAACATTAAGCCATCTATAAATTCCTGAAAATAAATTAGCCGTGATTTTCAGAAAAAATGTTCTAATCATTTTTTCCCACATGATGTCCTTTCAGGTATGTGATATTGTTCAAATTTCAAGATCTATATGTAGCTAGCTTACAAAAGTTCATTCTTCAGGAAACAGCACGGACATTAGGCATAACAAGTAATTGTAAAAATATGAGCAAAAATGAGATGGTTTAAAAGAGTGAAAACTTTAAGGTTAGGAAATTTCAAACTCAAAGGAAAACAGGAAAACTGATTAAAAACTGATAACTAAGTACTGTTAAGGTAAACTAGTAAGTATTTTATTACGAATCTATTTAGTGTAACATTGTGTATTTTACGAAATGTATTTCTTTTAAATTACAGCTAAACACATAATACAAAAAACAATTTATCATCTTTAAAACCATAAGGCATAGCCATAGGGTATATGGTATATGAGATAGGTAGACAGTACAAGGTAGGTACAATATGATCGAAAAAAAAACGGCGTCAGCGATGGCTATGAATATATGTAATCTTTTAACGTCTTTTATATGTAAAATTATATAGGGAATGTCATGGATCGTCATTTCCAAGCCAACTGGACGGCGGTTTTTTTGATCATATGGGATATAAGTGTCAGTTTTGCTAGACCACAGACCTCTATATATTATACTTCTAGCACAAGGACATATTGGCAAGCCTTAGGTCAGTGTTTACATGTCTAGGTGTGAATCGCTATGGTGATCATGTGGCGATCTAGTCGGAGATAGCCAAGTATTTATTACATAACCACTGAATCTGATGATTTCATATGTTTTATTCAATACATCTTATGTTACTAATAAGCATATTGACCATACTCTTCATATACATGAAAATCGGTACCAATGTACCAATGTCATCGATGGAATTTCGCCACAAGGCACATTTAAGAGGACTGGTTCTGTAAAGGCATTTATTTTTGTTTTTCTATTTATAAATTCGTTAACTATTTATAAATTCGTAAACTTAAAATTAAGATCTAGGATAGAAAAACCTGCATAGACACAACTTGGGTATTTTCGAATACTTTATTTAGAAGATCTTGATAGGACAATGATATAAGATTACAGAAAAATACCTGACGTAAGTCAAAAATGTATAAAGTATTTTATATTTTTATATAAGTGTGTAAAGTATTGTATAAAATAAATACATTTTCTGTAAGGTTTCGAAGAATTTAAAGGATGGAAGATATTCAGGGTACCCTTCGGGAACAATTTAGATTGATATAGCATAAATTACAGTAAAGTCTGAACATTAAAGCATAAAGGTAAATAAATTATCCACAATAATAATAATTATTTACATATGTGCAGCAAAGTCGTAATATAATAAATTTATTGTTTTCAGAAACAAAACCCACTACTGATTCTGCCAGATATAAAGAGTACCTAGTAAAAAAAAACTTGTGTTTTATACTATCAATAACATATAAATGTGCTTATTCTATATAATAAATATTTTTTTAAATATATATAAATTTTTGGAATAAAATATTTTTAATCAGTTCTCAATCAATCTTAATTTATTTTTATAAAAGGACATAAATACTTGAAAGGAAAAATGATTAAGTTAGTGTATCAAAATAATAAGTAAATTAGATATTTTTAGAAAACTTGTATATTTAATTGGGAAAACTGATAAAATTTTATATATCTTTCAACTTAGAAATTATATCTGAATGAATTTTTACTCTAATTGCTAAAAAACAAATATTACAAAATTAAATCATAAAAAAGTTCTCCAAATTGTCAAGAAAACAATTTATTTCTTTTAAATTTAAAAATTATGTGTAAACTAGGTTAAACTACGAGTTAAACAATATAGATAATCAATAAATTTTTTGATAAAATTTGCTTTTTATGATGTCAGATCATTTCTATGAAAAATACACTAGATAGAATACATTAAATTTTTATTAAAGACGCTGGATAACTAAAACATTGACTAATAAACCTTGTCCATTTTAATATAGGGGGTCACGAAATATCCCCCTTGGAATCTTTATGAAGGGGTAAGGGGTGTATAATAAATTAATCCCTGTTTTATAATAAAAACCATTAAACATTTATTTGTGAGTAAAATAATGCAATGGTTGGATATAAAACGGCTGTACTGGGTGAGTCAACTATAGAGCAAAGTCCATTATATGATTTGTTTGGACGTTTACAAAAAAATGTTAAAAATAAAAGTTATAAGGAAGGTTATACAAGGTGCTTCAAAAAAGTGTGGCGGATATAACATGTTTTTTTTAAATGCAATACCATATTTATTTTTAGATTCTGCATAAAATTCTATAACTTTTTTATATATAATGTTGTAATACCTAAAATTAATAGCTTTTGTAATATTTAAATTTGTTTAAATATCAATGTTTATTAACAAGTTTGCTCTGACAAAACAAAAATATTTATTACTTATCTTTAACAAAGTCTTTAATAAGTAGCTTAATAATTAGTTACAATAAAATTGTTAGTATTAGTTAAAATTAATTAACTTTACTCAAATAATCTAAAATCGCAGTCGTGAATTTCTTAGTGTATTTCTATATTATGAAAGATGACACTTGGGGATTTTCCGTCAGGGCGAATAGCTACAGATTAGGGTAATACTAGATTACCTAATAACTCTTGACGACTATAGGGAGTTTCTTTGACATACAATAATTTTTTTTCCTCGTAGTAATTCTGGTTTATAATTTATTTCGTAAAGCCAATATTATACTACTGCCGCGAAACCGTCCCAGTACACACTGAAAATAATATATAATATAACATGAAAATGTTTTCTAGATAATATACATCTAATCTTATAGTACTTAACAAAGTACTATAATATAATATATAGTACTGAACTAAAAAATATATTTTTTTAGCTTGTTCGTGTATATCGGTCTGAATAATTAATTTTCATGAAAATCTGTAACAATTTTTTACCATTTATACTTATTATAACAAATTAAACTAAAACTCAAATTTTGTTCTTAACTTGCTTAACAGACATATGAAATTTTGATAATTATTACTTTTTGTCATGGCAACTATGATGTTATGGCGTAATTATTACGTATTAAAAATATGGGTAAAAATAGAAAAAAAATAGGAATAAATCACAAAATATTAAAAATAGGTATATGACATACTTAATAAGAGTTGAAGAGTTTTGTAAAATATATCAGAAGAAACGAAAATAATTCAAATATTTTATATACTATATAGGTAGGGTGTACCATTTAAAAAAAACTTAAAATTTCTTAATTTTAAGCAGTTGAAATTCATAAATATATTGTTGAATATATATTGTGGAAACACCCTTTTTATCTAACTAAAATATCTTTGCATGTGTCTTTTTCTACATCTCTATAAAATTCTCCTACCAAATTTTAGTCGTCCAACTTCAGAAAGAAGGGCATCACTGGTAAATTTTTACTACACTGCAATATAACAAGTGTTTAAACAAATTTAAATATTACAAAAACTATTAATTTTAAGTATATAACATTATATATATAAAAAGTTATGGAATTTTACGCAGAATCTAAAAATAAATTTAAAAAATGGGGTGTTACATTTAAAAATGATATGTTATATTCGCCACACTTTTTTTAAGCACCCTGTATACTCTATAATAATTTTAAAATGTGTATCTTAACCGTCCCTGTAACTTGTATTCAATATTTTTTTTGTAAACTTCGAAGCAAATGAGATAATGGACTTTATCGTTGACTCACCCTAACAGAGGCAACCAAAAATACACTAAAATAATTAGAAAAAATCTTGTAATTTTTTAGTAATTAGGTATGTCAATAAACTCTTAAATGGGCCTCTAGTCTATTTTATTTAACGTACAAATATATTATTAAATTTTAATCATAAGATTAAATATTTTAATCTATTAGCGTTAAGTAATAAAACTATTTGTGGGGGCCCTCTTATCATAAGAGGTTACGAAATATACTTCTGGTAATACACAAAAACAGTGTAAGGGGTGTAAATAAATTGTATAATCATTTTTTTATAATAAAAAATATAAGACATTTATAAAAAAACAAAACAATGCATTGCCTTGGTTTCATATAACAACTATTTTAGAATTAGGCATAGGCAACCAAATACACAAGAAAAATAATTAGGATAAAGCCTTGTAATTATTTAGTAAATATATCAATAAATTCTTAATTAAGTCTCTAGTCTATTTTTATTTTATATTTACATAATATAAGTACCATACACTCCCTTTTCCGATATAGAAAATTTTGTTAATTACTTCTTGAAAATGCGAAAATATTGACAATCTGACAACGCTGTTTTTAACGTTCGGGACTCGTTCGGGTGGACGACTCCACCCGAACGGCCTTGAGGAATTTTGCCTTGGAGGACAAACGTGGTTCTCCCGGTCGCTATCTCCCGTTCGGGACTTAATATCTAACCGATACTTTCCGACAAGTCGGAATTAACTATCTCTGCGCTGTGGTTGTCATTTTGTGGATCTGCTCAAGCTCACCTGATGATGGAGTAGGGCTCCGAAACCAGTAGTGAGAGCAGGTCAATCCACATTATGACAAACACAGCGTAGAATTAAATTTCTATATCAGCAGTTAAGTGGCAAGAATCCTTATATAATTTTATTATATACCTATACTGCAAGAAATTTGTTTTCTACTCTATTTCTTGTCCCATATATTTTTGCGTTCTTGGTTATATTCTACTTAATATTTTAGAAAGATATGGATCTTCAGAGCTTAGAATGCCATTTAATTGAATTAGAAGAAAAAAAGATGGAAACGAGAGGTGTTATAAGAAGACTGATTCAGGTTCATGCCAAAGACGGAAATTTACAAAGAATTCAGGAATTACAAACAAAACTTTCCGAGTTAGGGTATGAAAATTAAACATTTTATACTTTGGACCTTTAATTGAAATATATTAATCAACTTTGTGGGTAGTACGTACTAACAACTTTGTGGGTAGTACATACTAATAAGCATAATAAGTACCGATTTCTTTTTTACTCTATAATCTTATATAGAGTAAATTTTTTTTTTATTTTTTTTATTATAGAGTATTTTTTTTACTCTATAATCTTATATTTAGGTGCCCGATAGCGTAGAGGTACAGGCTCTCGTCTACCAATCTCAAGGTAGTGGGTTCGAATCCCACACCCGGCATTTCATCAGCCGACTGTTTTTATTAAAATAAAAATAGTTTGGGTACCTACTCAGCCTTAAATGAGTACTTGGGATTCACAATCCTGAGGTTGAAGCGTAGTGCTAGCCACATTACCTTCCTTGTATACCGAACGGCTCTAGTATGGCAAGCTGTACCTTGCTATTCCCAAGGCGTTAAACGCTATATACGGGAGCTATTATTATTATAATCTTATATTTCATCAAAATTGTAGTTTTTCCTTGACTGCCAAAACAACTTTATTCGTGTAGTTCAACGTGTAAACACGACCAACCAAATGTATTTTAATGCAATGTACTACATAGATAATTATACAGGTTGTTAAATGTACAGTTACTTATAGGGGGACAGAATGGCAACACTGCCTATTGAGAACGCATGCACTTGTAGGGTTTTCTGTCGACTCGTCCCGCCGCGTCGTCTATCGACGAGCTGGCCGCGTATTTCCATAAGATTCCATGTAGAGAGCATAAGGTCTCTAAGCCCCTCCCCCAAGCTTAATTCAGCAGTGAAGATGTCTCTAACGCGGTATAGAAAGGGAATTGGCAAATGCGCCAAAAGCGGGTATAGTTCGGAGTCGCATTACTGTCGTAACTTTTGATAGCATAAACAGTAATATTCGTTTATGTAAAATTCTTTATCATTACATTAAAAATATGACTACAAATATAAAACAAACGAAATATCCACAAAAATAACGTTTATTTATTAAATAATGTATATTATATTATATTAATTTCTTTAAAATATAAGACATTTAAAGAAAAATAATAATAAACATTGCTATTGCCTGATAAAACTGCAATGCTCAGCTTTAATTGCAAGTATTAAAATACTAATGTTCATTGGCATATGGGGTATTTTCGGTAATCTTTTTACTTAAGCACCTATTTTTTCTCTTTTGTTCTCTTCTGACGGCCTTCCTGATGAGCCTTTTTTGCGACCGCGAACGATAAGTTCTTCTGAATAAAGCTCTTGGTCGTCCTTTAATATACTTCCCTTTTTTACACTTTATTATGATATTTGTGAGAATTGTTTTTATTACATTGCGTTACTGGTTTGGTTTGATTTGTTAGGTTTTTTGAAAGCTGTTGACTCTTGTGAAGCTGAGCTACTATACATATCGAGAATTTTACTTCATGTTTTATATTTTTAACATAATCTCTAACATACTGTTTTCTAATGCGTGTTTACAATTCGCAACGGTCACAAACTGGCTAATTTAACGCAAAATACAAGAAGTGACTAAGAATGCTCTTGTGGCTTATATCACGTTGTAACGCTGAAAAGCCTACTCCATACTATACCATATTCGGAACAATTTTCCCAGAGACAAAGGGATTTATGTGCGCAATTCAGGACCAAGTAATAGCCACAAGATCATACCTAATACCCCAGTGCAGTTATGACATTCACCATGTTGAAATTGCAAAATTTTTTAGAAAGCTGCGACCATTGAAAATAGTTAGCCTTAGTAATAATAATAATAATAATAATATGTCTTTATTTTAATAATCCTCGGCGAATTTCAGTAAATAACTGCTTAGTTAACCGAGTACCATTACAGTATAACCTAACAAATAATATCAATATCCACTACCTTATCTTAAATTAATATATCAAATGTATAAATATAATAACAAAAAAAATAATGAAAAATACAAAAAAATATAAAAAATATAAAGCATTAACAAAACTATTAGTGTAACACATAGAGCACACATAGAGAACAATTAATACTTATATGTAAGTACATTATGCAATAACATAAGGCAACAGGCATGTATTGGTGTTGATGAAGAGAGAGCCAAGGAGAGGCATAGTTGGCTGGTTTCAAAAAGAATACTCAACTCACATTATGGAATAATAAATCTCTGAACCCCGATCTAAATGAACCGAGGGACTTAGCTATTAAAGCACTTGGCAGGGAATTATATAACGAGACCGCAGAATACGTAAATCGTCGATATAAAGAGGTCTTATATTGAGGTAGATATAACTGATTAATATTTCGAGTGTCTCTGCTATGAACAGTTTGGCGCAGTTTTAATTTAGATTTTAAATATAATGGTGTCTGTAATTTAATTAGTTTGTGTACAAAGGTAGCCAAATGCAGTCTACGGCGTTCTACATATTAAGCCACTTCAATTCTTTAAGCCAAGGTGAGATATGCTCCCCTCTATCAAGAGAACAAATAAAACGTACACATGAATTTTGAATCTTCTGTATTCTAGAAGAGGAGTGCACGTCAAGACAAGGTCCATAGACATTGTCAGCATAGATGGCATGGCTAAGAACCAAACTGTCACATAGACTACGTTTCAATGCTTGACTCATGATATTTTTATTCCTATACAATCCCCTCAATGCTGTATAACTTTTCTGCATAATCTAATTGACATGATTTCGAAATCTCAAATCACAATCTAGAGCAAAACCCAAATTCTTGACAGTTTTTAATGGATGGATTATTTCGTTATTCAGTTTAACAGATAATCCCTTTGCTAAGGGTACCCTACCAAAACAAATCATTTGAGTTTTGCTAAGATCCAACTGAAGACCATGATTCAATGAGTATTTACTTATTTTCTCAAGAGCAGAATTAATATTATTGTAAACAACTGCTGCATTTTCAGCAGTGTAAGTTGCATATATTTGCGTGTCATCGGCAAATTGATGCAGTTCGCAATCCACAACATTATTTTTCAAATCAGCGGTGTAAATAAGGAACAAGAGTGGTCCCAAAATGGAACCCTGAGGTACACCCCTAGAAAGCGGTAAAGCATCCGACTGAGCCTCATCGAGAACTACACACTGGCATCTATTAGACAAATAACTGCCAACCAATTCCACAACATTTTCCGAAAACCCGTAATAATGAAGCTTTGCCAGTAAAAGGTCATGCCCCAAGGTGTCAAATGCCTTAGTATAATCTAATAGAAGCAGACTTGCACCCTTACCTGTATCTAATTCTGTTAATATATCATCCAACAAAACTTTAGCTAAAACGGCAGAAGTACCATATTTACTCCTGAATCCTGACTGGCAATCAGGGATCAAATTATGTTTAGTTAAATGATTTAAAACTTGACTATATACCAACTTTTCCAATATCTTTGATAAAACTGGCAATTTACTTATAGGTCGAATGTCTTTTAAACTTGTAGGATTAGAGATTTTTGACAAGGGCATGATCATTGCATTTCTCCAACTAATCGGAAAATAGCTATTATTTAAACAGCAATTGTAAATATGAGCAATATAAGGAGAGCACAATTTAACCATTAATATAGATATACCATCGCAGCCTGCTGCATTGGATTTAATGCTAGCAAGGGCATCAAGCAGATCTGCTTCATTAATGCTATTAAACTGAAATGTTTTCACGTGCGCTAATGTGTTATTATTGTAAAAGTTAACAGTAACAGGATCAGTCACACATTTCAGTAACCCTTATTAACATACTTATTTCAGTAACCCTTATTAACATACTAAAAGTCCCCATTTGTCCGATGTGTGCGTCATCAAAAAAAATCGGCCGCAATCTTGAATTTTGGTGCTTTTTGGGAAAAAATATAAATAACTCGAAAACGGTTTGTTACAGCGAAAAACTTCAAGAGGTAAAAATTAAAGAGAATAAAAATCTCTATTAGAATCAATAAAAAATAGTTTATTATCCTAACGCAATGACGTACAAAAAAAATTGAAATCGAGCAATTTTTAAAAGGAATCACCGAAATACAAATTACTAATTTTTTAAGTTTATTAACAAATAACATGGATATTTAGCATCAATTCAATTAAAATACAATCCTTGTGACATTTTCAAGAAATATTTTTTATTGATGGGTTAATAATATTTCAAAATTAACAAAAATTGTAAAAGCTATTCTTTACTAAATACATGTGTACTAATAATGTGCGAAAGCAATCTCCACCTTGTCCCGGTCGGGGCTATTTGCACTTAGACCAAGGTCTTATTGTCACCATTTTGTAAACAACTTGTTTTTAAAAATACAGTGACAGTTTGAAAAATTAGGCTACAGGTTGGAAGAAAAAAATAAAATGTAATGTAAACTGGCGACTTTCAAAACGTTGCAAAAAGATCCTCATCTGCGACAAATTACATCCGTTTTTTAGATCCTGCAGCACAAAAATCTGAGCTAGTCGAAGCTGGAAATACATTCTTATTTTCATTATATGGTCGACATAGGCTAGCAAAAGATTTAGATCACTTGAGGTATTTTAAATATAAAGCCCTTACATCTCGTCAGGTACTTATAGTAAAAATTTTGATTTAGCTACCTTATACCTTCAACAACTAACGCAGCTAAAAATCATTATTATAGGACCTATTTATAAATGCAGTATTGGCTAAATAACGGAGGAGAGGCAAAAGAATGTGGATGGAGCAGGGGCGTAGATAGGTGTATGCTATGGGGGTGGTACTATGATTAAGTCGCAAAAAAAATCACCGTCGGAATTTTTTTGTCGAATTAAAACGACGGGGATTTTTTTGTCTTCAAAAAGATATAAAAACATAACACAAAAATTAAAATATAGATTTGTAAATAACATACACAAAAATGAAACAACGACGTTTATTAGTTAATTTTCTATAAACTATAAATAAAAAAATCTAAACTATCAAAAAAAAAACTATAAAAACTATAAATAAAACTACAAAACAAAATCAAGTTTTCTAGTACGCTGTTTGGAAAACCTATCAATAACAGCATCAACATTTATTTCAATATCTTTATGGATATTGATTAGAGTTAACCCCACTAATCTGTCTGGTTAATAAGAAACACTTTGTGTGCTTTTAATTAGGTCGAACATATTATAAACGATAAATCAACATAATTAAAAGCATACAAAGTGTTCTTATATGTCGGATATTAATTAAAAAAATCCTTTCATAGTCAATGACTATTTCAATTCTCGTATCTCGTCAAGCGTCAGGGGGGGGTACTGTCCCCCAGTACCCCCCCCCTTATCTACGCCCTTGGGATGGAGTAAAAAAACGGATACCTTAGTTCCAACAACAATGTCAAACGCAGTGGCACCAGAATTTGTATTGAAAATGATTTACTGTAACTGCAAATCTGGATGTAATAAACTATATGCCACTGCGATAAAAAAAAGTAGTACAAGAATTAGTAGTCCCAGATGGAACTCCTGGTCTAATGATATTTGAATTATATTGATTTTTTTTTGGATTTAGCCAACAACACTGTTTTTTTGTTTATCCCTAATGCATCTGCAATGTCCCTTATGGGAACCCCATCCCTTAGTCGCGTAAATATAATCGATTTTTGCTCTGAAGTTAAAGGCATTTCTTAAAAATTACGTGACACTGACACAAGAATATAGACCAGCATATTAAATCATATTTTGTTGTACTATTTTTTTTAATCGCAATGGTACATGTTTAAAATCCAATATGCCATGTTCATGCTTGTGTGGTAATTGTAATGGTATTTCTTGCGAGAACAAACAAATATCGGTCGATGAAGAACAAATCGAATAAAATTGTAAATTTCATTTTTTTTCTAGAGATGACAGTTTGAAAAGTTAGGTTACAAGTTAAAGTCAAAGTCAAAGTCTTTATTTCTAGAGTGGTACATAGTTTTAAAAATTATAATAAAATATAAATAGTAGTAACCTAGTTACCTAATCAGTAATATAATTCATACAAGTACGTGAATTCATAATAGATATCAATATAAATATTTACAAAAATAGCCTTACGTAATTTGCTTAGAAAATTTACACCATCGGAATTTGACGATCACTGCAATATTTTTAATTGTAGGTCAGTGTAAATAATGTGTTTATATAATGTAATATTTATTTAAAAAAGATGTGGTGTATTGATTTTACCTGTTTTTTTTTTAATTTTTGTTTTAAATAACTTATTACTATTTATTATTTTTGATATTTTAACTCACTATTACTACCATTATACAGATATTAAATTTTAAATAAATATTGAGACACCTAGGTTTCTATGTGAAACCTGTGTGCGTCTCATTGTTTAGCTTTTTCTTAGAATATAAAATTAATATATTTAATTGTCTTACATCTAAGTAAAGATTTGCTTAATTAAACTTAATAACCAATAAAAATGAATCTAGCTATAATTAACTTAATAACTAGGATAAAAATAGCGTAAATAAAGGAAAGGTAAATAACATAAGGTTTATAAATCGAAAAATATAACTAAAAATATGACAGGCATACATTGTGTTTCTACTTAAAAATGTGTTGAAAGACTGTTTTGTAATTTTTATAAACATATTCTCTACATTGTAGATTAAATTTATGTATGTTACTTATTCTGCGTATCTCCAGAGGAATACAATTATACAATTTTGGACCCATATTATTTACTGAGTTTAGACTCATCGTAGTTCTGTTTTCCGGGAGCATAAGGTGTTTTTTTGTATTAGCTCTAGTGCTATAATTATGATGTATTGTTTTCTTTTTGGTGCCTAATTGCATGAATCTAACGACATTTAAGATGTATATATGTCGAAGATTGGGGACAGTCTCCGAATATAGCCACTCAGTGTGAAATAACTTCGGTTTTCTAAATATTACTTTTAATATATAATTTTGTAGGATGTTCAAAGGCCTTAAAACTGTTTTGGATGCATTTCCCCACACGAGAATGCCATATCTCAGAATAGACTCAACAAATGATCTATATATTAGGATCATCAGAGATTTGTTCATAAATTCTCTCAATAGATAAAACTTATAAATCAAAATTCTAACTGATTTTGCAACTTTATACACGTGTCTATCCCATCTCAGATGCTTGTCAATAATAACTCCTAGGTATTTTACTTCGCTGACTCCTTGTATTCGTTTTGAGTTTTGATTTGTATTAATAGTGTCAAATTCGGGTCTGTTTTTTTCGGTCAATGAAAATGCTACAAACTTTGTTTTTTCGACATTAATAGAAAGTTGAAGATTGTTCAGCCAATTGCAAACCTTACTGAAGTTATTTTCTGCTATTTCTTTAGCCTCTTCCCAGGAATTACCATTGACAATCAAAACCGTGTCATCGGCATAAGACAAGAGAGTCCCATCGACACTTACCTCCTTAAGAAGGGAATTCATATATATTATAAATAAGATAGGACCCAACACTGTTCCCTGAGGAATACCTATTCTTACTGTATTGGGGTCACTGAACTGATTATTTATTTTGACCATTTGTTTTCTGTCTTGTAGGTATGATTTAAATAGTTGCAAAGTTAGGCCCCTTATACCATACTTAAATAGGATTCCCAGGAGAATGTGGTGGGAGACCGTATCAAATGCTTTTGCCAAATCCAGAAAAATTGCGATAGCCTTCTCATTATTGTTAAGACTATGTGACACTTCGGAGATCAGTTTCCATATTGCATCTGCAGTACTAGCTCCTTTTATAAAACCGTATTGATTATTTGATATAATGTCATTTTTTTCAAGAAAAGCCAACAATCGGGTTTTTAGTGCCTTTTCTAAAATTTTGCTAAAATTATTTATTAAACTGATGGGTCGATAGTTAGTAACATTACATTTATCTCCCGACTTGTATATAGGAATTACTATGGAAACTTTAAAATATATTGGAACATTGCCGCTTTGGAAAATAGTATTAATAATATGTGTTAATGGCTTTAAAATATAGTGGTTTATTCTCTTTACTAGTTTAACTGAAATACCGTCGGATCCAGAAGAACTATTATTTTTTAATTGGGCAATATACTGAATAATTTCATTTTCAGTTACAGGTGTCAGATATATTGAATTTGTATTATGAAACTTTAGAACAGGAAAAGTTGTGGTTTTCCCAAACTTATCAGCCATTTTTTGACCAACATTTATAAAATAATTATTGATATAGTTTGCCAAGTCTTTGTTATCATTAATTACATTGCCATTTTCTGAAACAATGTGGTTACTACAATTTTCATCATGAACTGAGTCATTAGTTGCCTCTTTAATTATTTGATAAATTTTCTTGAAGTCTTGTTTATTATCATTAATTTTATTTCTGTAAAAATCGTTTTTTGTTTTACTAATGATTTTTTTTAACAAATTTCTATGAGTTTTATATCTTTGTTCTGTATCAGGATTTTTATCTTTCATAAATTGTTTTTTTAAAAGATCCCTTGTCTTAATTGATGATATAATACCCTGAGTTATCCACGGTTTTATTTTCTTACTACCATATTTATAATATTCCAAAATTTTTGAACGTTCAATATATTGCTGCAAAGTGTTTACAAAAGTCGCAACTGCCGACTCAGGATTATTGTCTTGCAGCACCAAATTCCAATTTTCGCTGTTAAGTAGGTTATCTAGTTTATTGTAATTAATTATGAAATTATTACTTGTGCTACTTACATTATTGTTACATTGAACTTTGTTCGGAAAATCTTGAAATAAACTCAACATTATCGGAAAATGATCCGTTATTGGCGATTGAAAAATGTATGACTTAAAACTTGTATTCTGATGTTTTATTTTATTTTTAAGAAATATGTGATCTAGGCAGCTCTGTGTATATGAGTCATCTCTGGTTGTGCCGTTTATATACGACTGAAAACCGTAATGACCCAGTATAGCGTTGTACTCCGTTGCTATGTCAGAAATACTATCTATATTTATATTTATATCTCCTACAAAAATTACTATTTGATCTTCTAGATTAGAACTAAAGTAATCATTTAAATCGGTTAAGAAAAGGTTAACATCAGATGAAGGCGGACGATACAATGAGATAACTGAAAAAAGCGTATTATTCAATGTAAATTTAATTTTTGTTATAGTAACTTGAGATTTGGGAAGTTTTGTACTATTAATAGTTTCATTAATCTTTGATCTAATAAATATGAACACTCCATCGTTTTTATTAAAATTTCCAGAATCATAGTAGCTAGTATATCCCGGCAAACAGAACTGATTAGAGTTATCAATCATCCAACATTCGCTTAGTACAATTATATCGCAGTAATTGATTTTATAGGCTTCCAGAAATGTTAAAAGATTGTCAAAATTTTGCCTTATACTACGTATGTTTAAATGTATTAAACTAAGAAGTTTATTACTTGTGCTATTGTTTTGATCAAGATTGTTAGGATTAATTATTACGGGGATAATTGCACTGCCTGATATTTTCTCTAGTATGTCGGATTCAGTTGAATTCATAATTCAAAATTAAAAATAACAATTTATACCTTATATTTCTAAAATTACTATTCTAGTTTAGCATTAAAATTAATCTTCTCCCTAGCAAGCCGACACTTCTTGGCTAGAATAGGGCAGTGTCTTTCATCTTCGCTGTCATGATCAAACGGTTGATCAGCATTGAATTTACCGTGCACATAAAAACAATTTACACATTTCTTAACCTTCTTATCACACTTTAATCGGTCATGTGGACCCGCACAATATGTACACTTTTGATCTTCACGACAATTAGCGGATTTATGCCGAACACTCCACATCTGAAGCAGCGAATTATTTTTAGGTTTTCATGGACTTGGCAGCTACTCCACCCCAGATCCAATCTTGTGTTGACTAATTTGTTGTATGTGTGTCCAGCTGTTTCAGCAAAAACTGTCCACTTTTTGGATTTTTTCGATTGTCTCGTAAAAGTTATTTTTATTTTATCGTTTTCGTTTAAAATTTTACTGTTCAATAATTTTAGGTCTCGTTGTAATTCTTCACCCTCTTTATATTCTTTAAGTAGCCCAGTTATTTTTATTTGCGGTTTGAATTGGTCTTTCATCTCAATGTTATACTTTGTATCTAGCTTACTTTGAACATGTGTTTTTAATTTTTCAAGGTTTTCTGCACTGTCGCTTTTTATTATGACACAACCACTTTTTGTATAGTTATAATATTTGATAGGCGCGCTGGCAGCTGCGGGATTTATTTTTTGTTTTAATTCTTGAATTGTAGCTTCTTTTGTTTGTGATTTTTTTGGTTTAATTACCAATGTTCTTTCATGACAAATATTCTTATTTTCTTCAGTTTTAATAGCGCTATTGGTCAGGGCATCAGCGTATGACAAAAATTTTTGTGGTTTAGTTTCTAGTTTCCCTTCTATTTCATTTAGTTTATTTAAAATTTTCTTACTTGTTGTATAGTCATCCCACATCCTTTCCAAATTATTTTTACAGGTTGGACATAACCATGTAATTAAATTTTTTATGGCTTCCATTTGATTTAGTTGCTTTTTAGTTATGTTCAGACACGTTGTATGATACCATGATCTACATTGGCCTTCGCAGAATATTGATAATTCATTATCACTTATTGATTTATTGCATGTTTTACACACCTCACTGTCCTCACTCGAATCATCCTCGCCCGTATTGCCGGCGGGCGGCATTGTTTTAGTTTTTGTTTATCGATGCTGTATCAAAAATACGCACATTACTTTACTTAGAATAACTCGCGCACGACGTTGTTAACCGGTCAACGGCTAGAACAGTTGGTAACACATTTTTATTAAAATGGTCATAATTTGAATTATTGTTATTCGATTTGTAGGGGTATGTTTATAATGTATTTATCATAATGAAAAAGTGTTAAGATCTTAGGTTAAGATCGTAGATGATATTTATATCAAAAAGACATTCGCCAGTAATTTATTACATTTTATTTTTTTCTTCCAACCTATAGCCTAATTTTTCAAACTGTCACTATATTTTTAAAAACAAGTTGTTTACAAAATGGTAACAAAAAGACCTTGGTTTAAGTGCAAATAGCCCCGACCGGAACAAGTTAGAGGCTGCTTTCGCACATTATTAGTACATACCTATGTATTTAGTAAAGGATAGCTTTGACATTTTTTGTTAATTTTGAAATATTATTAAACCACCAATAAATATTCTTTGAAAATGTCACAAGGACTGTATTTTAGTTGAATTGATGCTAAATATCCATGTTATTTGTTAATAAGTTTAAAAAAAAAGTAATTTGCATTTCGGTGATTCCTTTTAAAAATTGCTCGATTTTCAAAAAATGTTTGTACGTATAAACTATTCTTTATTGATTCTGATAGAGTTTTTTATTCTATTTTTACCTCTTGAAATTTTTCGCTGTAATGCACCGTTTTCGAGTTATTTACATTTTTTCCCAAAAAGTACCAAAATTCAAGATGGCTGCCGATTTTTTTTTGATGACGTACACATCGGACAAATGGGGACTTTTAGTATGATAATAAGGGTTACTAAGGCTAACTATTCTCAATGGTCGCAGCTTTCTAAAAATTTTTGCAAATTCAAAATTATTTGCACTGGCCTATAAAATCCATATCCATGCATATATAAAAGCTCAAAGGGTTTTTTGTTACATCCATCCCGCCGAAACCCCTTCACCAATCTTGACGATTCTTTTTTTAAATGAAAGGTATATATGTCTAGATTTGTTATGAAATATTTTTATATTGTTTAATGGCTATTTCTTTGTGTAAAACGACTAAATACTAAAACATACCTGAAAAACACCTACAAACAATACCTCCAGAAATAAATTATTTGTCATTGTCATTGGTGTGTCAGTTAGATTATATATCAAGTTTTTAGATATTTTAGGGATCAGTTCATACCGCCAGCTTTAGATACATAAATATTAGCACAAAGTTTCGTTTAAATTAAACAATAGTGAAGCTCCCCAAAGGATTTTAGGAAATTCGTCCTCCTAGAGAGTAAAATTATGTCGGAACAATTTGTTGTATGAAAATTCCTTGCTATCTGGTCTAGAAGAATGAAATACTACAGAAAGAATTAGAAGAGATTTTTGAAATCCATCAACCAAATGGGTAAAGTTAATAAAAATGTATATAAAACTTGGTGACCTCTGGATTATACACATAAAAATCGATTATTTAAAAGGCATGAGTTAATTATTTGGATAAAGCGAATTTATGAAATTTATACCCTAGGGAAGTAGATTAGGGAATGAACGTTTTCTGTGCGAAAATGCATTACTACAGGATTTAGAAGATAAGATTTTATACAAGGGTTTATTTACTGACATCATATAACGAAATATTTCTTCTACAAATCATAATTCTAGGAATAAAAAAAACGTGTAAAGAGAGTATTAGTACCCTTAATAAATAAAAAAAAAAAGAGATGAATATCAAGAAAAGCGACAAATGAAAAAAAAATGGCTAAGAGAATAAAAGTTAAAAGAAAGACAGAAGTTTAAAGAGAATAAAAATGCTCTTGAAATTGGCATATTGACGGCTTTTTATAAATTTTAAGTAAAACATTTGTAATAAGTCAAAAATAACAAAATCGATTTTTTGAAAGGATATACAGGCCGAATGTTAAATAAGTGCAATTATTTTTAGCGGTTGTATATTTTGACCCCAGAAACACCACACGATTCGCGAAATTTTTTTTTTAAATTTGGAATTTTTTGAAAAACTTTTTGGATTTTTTTTTTAGTTTTTAGTTAGAAACCATAATTTCTTAGTAGTAGAATAAATTTACCAGACAGAAAAACCGAAAAAGATCCAGTACCAAGTAAAATAACTCGGTTATTTTGGAGGTAAAGAGAAAATATGTTTCTTTTATCAAGATCTACCAACACTGAAAATATTTGCACTTATTCAAAACTCGCCCTGTATAACACCCAGAAAATCGACAAATGCTAACTTTCATATGAAATACGAGTAGCTCTAAAAAACATAGTTTAAATAGTGCATTTGTAGCACCAGCTCTGTCTATAAAGAGGGAAACAATAATTTAAATCAATGCATCAACGATTCGAGGTGTAACGCGAACGTAGTAGCGGGAAAAAGCTAGTATGTAATAAAGGACCCCACAATTAAAACAACTGTTTGCCGAATGTGCGGAGAAGGAAACGAGAATATAGAACATAACACATTATTAGTGGTTGTACAACGCTGGCTTCAAGAGAATACCGACAGACATAACAACGTACATTAACGAGCGCATTCCATATTATAATTATGTCCCAATGAACGTCCTAGAGAATGATGCATGTAGATTATATACTGGGATAGAGAAATATTAACAGATCGGACAGTGCAGCACAACAAACCAGACATATGTCTGCTGGACAAATTCAAAAAAGAAATCTATCTTATTGACATCGCTGTCCCTGCCCCTACAAATGTCAACCGAAAACATCAAGAAAAGATCGACAAGTATACCTTACTAGCACAGTATATGAAAGAAGTCTGGGGAGTAGATAAGGTGTCAGTGGTGCCTATAGTGATTGGATCAACTCTAGAAATCCCCAAGCAGCTCCTTCACAATCTGAAAAAACTGGAACTTAATTAAAATCTTTACATACAACTCCAGATGTCAGTTATTCTCGCAACATGCAACATAATGAGAAAAGTATTAAACTTGAGAAGATAGCTAAAAACTATTGTCTTTCCCCTTGGGACCGGAAAGAATCTGATAACTACTAGCCGTAGGGATCTCCTGTAAAATTAGTAAAATGGCGCTTATCATGTTTTCCCCTGCACCCTTCACATTTGATCGACATCTCGGCACTGATCATCATCGACAGAAATTCTTTAATGGTTATTTCGGTTTTGCCGAAAGTTATAATTCGGTGGTCGTAACAATATATTTTGACACATGTACTTATCAATGATTTAAATTATTTTTTTTTTTCAAAGTTTATCATTGTTTAAGTGCAATTGGCAATCCCCCTTGTTTCCACTACCTAGTATTTTCATATTATTACAATATTATCATTTTATTTTTAGATATGAGTCATCTGCTGGTATGAAGAGCTCTATTATGCATAATTTTGTTTTGGGTGGCTATGTTGAGGAAGCTCTCAATATTTACAAGGATATTAAGTCCTTACATCCAGACTTTTTATTGGATAGTTTTAAATTTATTGATTTGGCAGCGTTATTGTTTAAAAATGATAGATTTGATGAGGCTCTTCACATTTTAGAATCTGAACCTTTAAATAGGTGAGTTATTGATGTATTAATATAATAAGTACAGTTTTTACGTCATTGCTAATCTTAATAGTATCGTCATAATAGCGGTTAGTTACCATTACCAAGTTTTTGATTATTAAACTATAACTATTATTTTATTAATATTAATGTACTTTTTTTATTTGCATAATACATTTTACTATGTTATATAGTTAACTTTTGAAAACGAATCCATAGTAAGATTTTATATTTTTAAAGGTATTAAAAAACTAAAAAAGGTTTAAAAAGAAAAAGTAAAGGTATTATTTTATTAATTTTTAAAGGTACTAAGATATTTATTACTTTTGATACTATTTATCTCTTTCATTTCCGTATCTTTTATTTTCTTAAAAAACTTTTTTAAAACCATTAAACTAGCATAAGGAAATCTCAAGGAATACTACATTTGTAAAATTAATTACAATTACAGGGATAAAATCTAAAGCAGCATTGTCAGTAATCATTCAGAATTGAAAGAGACCGCGCGCGCAAAAATATGTACTAACCATAAATACATAAATAACAAAACTCTTTGTTATTTTCAGTTTTCATTATTTCTGAAAGCTGAAGATTTTACAAAACAGCAGTTATATGGCAAGAAATATTTTTATTTTAAGTACTCGTATAGGTATATACAGGTCGCGCACCTCATTTGTCTCGGTTGATTATACGAAAACAGGCAACAAGGCAATGTGCATAATTTAAAATTATTTTGAAATGTACAGGATGTGTCAGAACTAAGATTCATACCAAAGTTAAATTTTTTCTTACGGAACACCCGTTATTTTATTTCATTTTTAGATTCTTGGACATAAAATCAGGCATTTATTATAAGGGTTTAATATATTTACAAGCTTTGGTTTTTGAGATATTTAAATCTGCATGCTATAATAAAAAAGTGTCGACACCATAGACTTAAAATAAAATATAGACTACATTATTTACATCTAAACCCGGTCAAACAATCTTTTTTTTACACGTTTACTTCTGGATACAGTCGACCGAGCCTTCCTCATCCAGCCTATGTTGTCACGTCTTTAATATTATCAATATTTTTTTTCTTGTTATACACATATATTGAGATGTTAATACTACATTTTAATAAAGTAGGTTTTAATATTCCATAGATGTCTTAAATAGTCCTTATACTACTAAATTATAAGTCGGATACTATTTAAAAAGGATAAGTTCTTTACAATATGGCAACACCGATTAGAGGCGAGGTCGCATATTCATTAATTTATTACCTTGTAGTACGTGTCGCACGTGTGCGGTAAAGCTTTGTTGCCGCTATCTCCCCGGCTGTATTAACGCATTTTCTTAGCTTGTAGTCCTTAAGTGTTTATTTTATTTACTTTTAGTTGAACTTACTGTTCAAGAACTATAAAATATGGTTCGCCAGTGCCAAATTTGCAAGAAATTTTACTTAAATAATCCATTTAAGTCTTGAAACGACTTTCGACCGGTAGACAACTTTCAATTTACCCATTGGGAGTCAGTGGCGTTGTTGTAGAACGGCGCTTATTTAGATAATATTTTAGTAAAATGTAAAATCTGAATTTTTTCTCTTACATAATCATTTATATAAAGGTTTTTGTAGCAAAATCATAATTATTATAACCCTGTTAATAATTAATAATGTTTTTATTAAAAATATATTCCGGTTTATTCTAAAATTATCTTCAAAATCTAAAATAACATACAAGAATTTTAAAATGATATTACATTATGAAACAATATTTTTTAATATACCGGGTTCGTCTCAAAAGTGGCTCACCCCTATAACTTTATTATTTTTTCAGATAAAAAAAACAGATTTGTATATTAGTAGGCATATGACATAAATTAGGATTGATTGACGTATTCAATTGTTTTTGGTCTCTTCCTGTTTCACCGGGAATGATTACATCTTTTGATTTTTAAAGACACCCTCGGTATATTGCTACTTTATTCGATAAAAAAATGACACTCTGAATAGAATGACATATCATGTCAACTTTTGACATTGTCGCTTAAAAACAAATCGTATTTTAAATTTCAATCCAGAGTGCCATGGTGTTGTTAAAAACACTAAGTTTTAATCAAGGACCCTTGAAAAAATAGTTTTGATCGTCTAATGGGTTTCGTGTCTTGTCTAGGCCGGTTAAAAGATGTACAAATCGTATTTTTAATCATATGTCAATTTTTTCAAATTGAACAAGATTACAGTTGAGGGTTGGAATCTTTGGTGTTACACAGCAAAATAAAACTTTTTACTTTTACACTGTTACACATACAAGTTTATAATCATCTATAAACCTAGTTTATAATCATCTGCTGATGATGCATGATAACATGGTTAGCGAAACGCGCGTCCAGTGTAAAAGTAAAAGTGTTTTGGTGTATTGTGGTGATTTAGAATTGAACAAGGGTGACTAATTAGCATATTTGGACAAAGCATTTTTTTTATAAATATATTGATACCAAACACTTGGTATTTCGAGTCAAATTGTCGTTATGAACCGCGTGTTACAATTACAATTAAACCATATGCGAAAATGTCAAAAGTTGACATATGATATGTCATTCTATTCAGAGTGTCATTTTCTATCAAATAAAGTAGAAATATACCGAGGGTGCCATTTCAAAATTAAAAGTTATAGTCATTTCCGGTGAAATAGGAAGTGACCAAAAACAATTGAATGCGTCAATCAATCCTAATTTATGTCATATACTAGCATACTAAATCTTGTTTTTTTTATTTGAAAAAATAAAAAAATTATGGGGATGAGCCACTTTTGGGACGCACCCGGTATAATAAAGACAGTACCGAGTTAAATAAATGTAGTTTTCATTTTATCCACTTCCTATCACCTTCCTTGCTTTAATGGAACAGATTTATGTTTTCTCTAATTTACATAAATAAGACATCACTTAACCAGAAAAAAAAATTACAACAATCATATTTTTTTTTCTCTCCCTGTCGCCGATTCTATTTTATCTGTAGAATAGATCCTGTTTTGATTAATATTAGGGGTTGTAAATGTTTGACTAAAATTAATATATTTTTTAATAATATCAAAAATTACGTAATTTCGATTATAAAGTTTCTTCTATAACATGTATTTTATTATTTTTATCCTTTTTGGACTCTAAGACGTTTTTTCTAAACTTTTATTTAAAAAAAACCTCTCCTAAATCTTAATTAATATAAAAAAGTTTAAATACGATATATTTTTAATTTAATTATAGCTTCATTAAAATAAAAAAATTACCCGGCTATGATACGGAGAGTTCATTTGTACTTGAGAAACGAAAGACAGTGTTGCGTTTCTCGTCAGAGTCGTCAGGGCAGGGAACGACCGTTACGACAGAGACAACCTATCTATCGCTCGTGTCGCACTCGTTATAACCTAAAACAATAACACAACAATAACAAGACATTGTCTGACCGCATGTTCCAGCTATTTATGAATGAGATGTTCAGTCTATATTTTATTTTAAGTCTATGGTCAACACCTTGTACATTACTTTTTAGAATTAATTGTGCCAATTTTCAAGCCAGAGAAATACACTTTACTAAAAAAAATCTAAATGTATACAGAGGTATCAAAAATTGCTGGTCTATTGTCTATTTTAAATATTTATTTTACATAGAAACTTCGTTATTTCTGTTGCGGACCCGTGCCGTGTGAACTCAGCCTTAGGCCTGGCCACTCGCCTATGACTCATACGCCCAGCAATGCCGACGTTCTAAGAACTAATAAGAATTGACTAGACAAATATGGATTGTCTGTTTCTGTACTATATAAGCAGACGCCCGGGCCTAAGGAGGATAGAGATAAACCGATCGACGCGTACAGTTAGAATCGCCGCGCTAATTCAAAATAAATTTCTGTTAGATAAATAATTAGATAAATTGTAAATATAGTTATAAATAGTTCTTTAAGTCTTTTATCGTTATTGTTTTTGTTAATTAGTGTTAAATAAATTGTGTTTAAATAAATTGTGACTTTCTATCCACACGGAACCGACGAAAAACCTAACAATTGGTGTCAGGTGTGGGGTGTGTGAGACTAAAAAAAATAAATAATTAAGACTGACAATGGGTTCTAAAAAATTGTTGAATGACTTGAAAGTGTCGGAATTAAAATGCATACTGGAAGAGAGAAAATGTGAGACAGATGGGAAAAAAAGCATTTTACAAGCAAGACTAAGAGATGTTCTGATCGAGGAAGGTGAGGATCCTGACACATTTTGCTTTGAGTTAGAAGGTGATCTTGACTCGTCATTGAAAAATTTGCAAGACAATTTAAACGACAATTTGAACAGTAAGATAATTAATTTGGAAGACAATTTGAATAGTAAAATAATTGATTTGGAAGTTAATTTAGAAGATAAAATCAGTGATAAAATGACGGAAAATTTCCAAAAATTAGAAGATAAAATTAATATTTTAGAAGATAAAATTGCAGAAAATTCCAAAGACATACAGGCCAGCTTTAATAATAAAATAATTAATTTAGAAGAAAATATAACAGAAATTATAGAGAATTCTACTGAACTACAAGATAAAATAACACAAATTGAGGACGATGTAAACAGAAAAATCGAGATTTTGAGAGAAGAAATGGGAAAGGCAAATTCACTAAAATGTCAAGAAACACCGGAGGACCCGAAACTAGTCGAAAATAAGTATACCTCAAAGTCAGTTATGAAGCCTCCACAGTGTGACGGAAAAACCGCTTGGGCCAACTACTTTTGCCAATTTGAAGCCGCTGCGAGAGCGAACGGCTGGACAATCGCTGAAAAAGCAACCGCTTTGACTATCGCACTACGGGGAGATGCGACTGACATCCTGCAGACACTCTCACCATCGGAACAGGGAGATTATCAGCAATTGGTACGACATTTGGAAATGAGATACGGCCAGGCTCATTTAGAGCATGTCTACCATTCCCAGCTCAAAAATCGCATTCAGAAGTCAAATGAGTCTCTGCAGGAGTTTGAAGCCGACGTAGCCCGCCTTGTTCGCCTTGCGTATTCTGCTACGCCCGAGAATGTTATGGAGCGGTTGGCAGTACAGGCATTCTCCGACGGCTTACGGGACAACGAGACAAGACAAGCGCTTCTCCTAGCCCACCCAACGCACTTGGTGGATGCTTTAGCACGTGCCCTAGAATTCGAAGCCGCGAAACAAAGTTCTCGGTCTTTAGGAAGAGTACGGGCCATCGACGAATGTTCCGACGAATCCGTGGAAGGGATTGTTCGGAAAGTAATGGACCAGTACATGGGCAAGAAGGGACCGATTCGTTGCTGGAACTGCGGACAGGTGGGACACGTGCGAAGCCGTTGTAAGGAGAAGAACGAAGAACCGGCTTCGTCGAGGTCGGAAAACTACTAAGGGTCGAAATGAAGGGTCACCCGTCGACCTGTACCCAACATGCCCCAACGAAAACTGCTCAAGTCGCCTCGCTACAACACAAATTCAACAGCATTTTTGTGGATGGTTTTGTTGATGGAGAGTTCCGGACCATGCTGTTGGATACAGGTGCGACGAAAACTATCATCAGACCGGACATTCTTAAAACATCGAAGAAGGTTAAAACAACACAATGGCGACTACGTACTGCTACGGGGGGCTCCGCTGCTGTCCATGGAGAAATAAACCTTAATTTTGTTATTGGGAGCACCAGTTTTGAACATCCAGTGTTAGTAGCAGATATCGAAGATGAACTAATTCTCGGAATGGACATTATGACCACTAGAGGTTTTGAACTAAACTTCAAACAGGGAATTTTGAAAATAAATGAAGAAGAAGTGGTTCTATATCGAAAATGTGAGGAGACGCTTCGCGTGGTGGTAGCAGAAGATGTTTCGATCCCTGAGCGCTGTGAGATATTTTTGGATGGTTGCCTGGAAGGTAAAATGAATAATAGGAGTATTATTCTGTTGGAGCCAAGGAACCATGATAGCGAAATAGGACGAGGGGTCGCTGTTGGAAAAGCCCTGCTACGAGCGAAGAAGACTGTACCAGTGAGAGTAATGAACACGAATTATTATTCTGTATCCTTGAAGAAGGGAACCCTGTTAGGGTACTGTTGTTCGGTCTCCTCAGCCATTCGAAGCGTGGAAGCCTCCAAAGTTTCGACTTCAAAAATTCCGGACAAAATGGTGAAGTATGTAAGGAGTTAGTAAACGTTAAGGGATTATCATCTCCCGAAAATAGTAGAAAATTGAGAAACCTGATAATCAAGTATGTGTTTGATAAAGGAGAAGCAGGACAGAGAGGTCGTACCAATTTAGTACAACATAAAATTGATACCGGAGATGCACGACCAATGAAACAAAATCCGAGAAGACTTCCGCTCGTCAAACGTGAAGAAGCTGACAAAATCCTTCGAGAAATGAAAGAAGAGGGTGTTATCGAACCATCTAACAGCCCGTGGACATCGCCGGTAGTACTAGTAAAGAAGAAAGACGGTACCACCAGGTTCTGTGTTGATTATATTATCGGCAGCTTAATAATGTTACCAAGAAGGATAGCTATCCCCTGCCGAGGATAGATGATACTCTACGATCATCTGAAATAAATGAATGATCGTCTTGACGATCATCTGAAGAATTTGGAAGAAGTTTTCAAGCGACTAGCGAGCTCTGGCTTGAAACTTAGCCCTAAGAAATGTCATCTGTGTCAAGAAAAGGTACACTACTTGGGCCAGGTAGTCTCCTCCCAGGGAGTTGCGGTAGATCCACAGAAGACCAAGACAGCGGAAGAGTGGCCGATACCCAAAGACAAACATGAACTACGAAGCTTTTTGGGACTATGCACATACTATCGCCGCTATGTACAAGGTTTCGCCACCATCGCAAAACCATTGACCAGACTTGCCGAAGGCGAAAGGCGTTTCTCTTGGGACTCAGATTCTGACGAGGCATTCCGAAGATTGAAGAAGGCCCTGACTAGTGCGCCCATACTTAGCTATCCTCTTGGCAACGGAAACTTTATATTGGATACCGACGCTAGCAATGTTGGGTTAGGCGCTGTTCTGTCTCAGATCCAGGATGGTCAAGAAAAAGTAATTGGTTATTTTAGTAAGACCTTGTCGAAACCGGAAAGGAACTACTGTGTAACCAGACGAGAATTACTAGCAGTAGTTAAAGCAGTGGAACACTTCTACAAGTATCTCTATGGAAGAAAGTTCTTGTTAAGAACAGACCATGCTGCTTTGAAATGGCTGTTGCAGTTTAAGAATCCTGAAGGGCAGGTAGCTAGATGGATTGAACGATTACAAGAATTTGATTTCGACACAGAACATCGAGCTGGGGCGATCCATCAAAATGCCGACGCACTTTCCAGAAGACGTTGCGATAAGGACTGTAAGCATTGTTCCCGAGCAGAAGAGAAAGAAGCGAAACTCCTAAGAACAACTGTGGTTAACGATACTTGGCAACACGTAGATCTTGCAAACGACCAAATCAGTGACCCAGAATTAGGCTTAGTGATTAACTGGAAAAACGCGGACCAAAGACCAACGTGGGAGGAAGTTTGCAGATATTCACCGAACGTAAAGTCGTACTGGGCCCAGTGGAATTCCTTGGTAATAGATGACGGGTTACTTCGCCGTGTAATCGAGAGACCAGAGGGTCAAGAAGAAAGAAGACAGATCGTCATTCCAAAGAAGAGGATCCCGGAAGTCTTGGAGGAAGTTCACAATGGAACCAGCGGTGGACATCTTGGTGTTACCAAGATACTTGGCAAGCTGCGAGAACGGTTCTATTGGGTGAACTGCAAAGAAGACGTGAGGGCTTGGTGCAAGAAATGTGACGTGTGCGCTGCTATCAATGGTCCACAAAAGCGCGATAAAGCTCCAATTATGACGTCACGCTAGTTAGATATATATCCAGGGTTGTCGCAACTAACGTTGCATCCCCACGCCTAACCGCCACCTGTTACGATCAAGAACATCTTCCTCTTCCAAGTTACGGTCCTCCATTGCCCTTCTGATGGCCTCATTCCAAGATCTTCTAGGCCGTCCTGTTTTCCTTTTTGCAGGAGGTGACCAGCTGTAGATACGGTAGGGCCATCTTTGGTGTTCCATACGTAGCAAGTGTCCAAACCACTTAAGGCCCCTCTGTTCGACTCTATCCACTATTGTCTGTGTGGCATCCATTTTGGCTCTGATTTCCACGTTCCTAACTCTGTCCAGTTTAGATACTCCCGCACTGCGTCTCAAATAGTCCATTTCGAGTGCATTCAAAGCTCGCTTTTTGTTCAGCTTTTAAGGTCCAAACTTCACACCCATAAGTTACTACCGACTCCACTAGGGCTCTTCCAATATGTACTTTTTGTGTTTGGTCTTATGTTTTTGTCCCACCAGATGCCATTCAGTGCTCCTATAATCATCCGCTCTTGTTCTATTCTAGCAGATACTTCTGTTTTGTCCAGTCCCTTTCTGGTTATACGTGCCCCCAAATATTTAAACCATTCAACCTGTCTGAGCTTTGCATTGTCAGTAATAAAAATGTCAAATTTATCATCTGAATTGGTCACTAGATATTCCGTTTTATCAATGTTCACAGTAAAGCCCCATTCCGTGTATGCCGAATTTAATCTGCTCATCATGAATTCAAGGGCGTAAGCATCTTGAGCTATGACCACCTGATCATCGGCAAAATTTAATGTAACCAAACAGTCATCTCCTACAGGGACGCCCATTCCCCACACCTCTTCTTCCAGTCCCTAAGAACCACTTCCAAATACAGATTAAATAAAAGAGGCGACAGAGGACATCCCTGTCGAAGGCCCTTGGTCGTAAAAATGCCTCAGACAGTCGGTTACCGCTCTTAACATGAGCTGTGTTGTTGTTGTACAGCACCTTAATTAAATTTATGAGACATTCATCCACATCAAGTTGTTCCAGTATGTACCATAGTTTAACTCTGGGGATGGAGTCGTAAGCTTTTTGAAGGTCTACAAAAGCTAGATGTGTATCTTCTTCACGTGAATTCCGTTTTTCTATCAGTTGTTGGATAGTAAATAGATTATCTATACATGAACGCCCTGCAATAAAGCCACTCTGCTCTTCACTGATTTTGTTGTAAGTAGATATTTCTAACTTATTTCTAATTATTTTTGTAAAATGTCTGCTGAAGGTGCAATTCACACTAAGACCTCTGTAGTTATTCGGGTCTTTTCTGTTCCCTGTTTTATATATAGAAGTGATATAGGCTAACTTCCATTCATTAGGTATTTTATTCCGATCTACACACATCTGCATTAAGTTTGTTATTTCTGTTATAAGACATTCTCCGCCATATTTTAGCATTTCAGCCATAATACCACCCGGTCCTAGAGCTCTACCGTTTTTCATAGACACCAAGGCTTGATTAACTTCCTCGATCGATATATTTGTTCTAGCTTCTGTAATAGTGACGGCTTCATTGTTTTGTAAAAACTGTGGTCGTTGCTCTATTAATAGGTTTTCATAATGTTCCCTCCAATCACTTAAAGATATAGTTCCCGTCCATCGTTCACGCGTATTTGCTTTCATCCCTTTCAGAGTTCTCCATGCTTCCGTAGATCGAAATCCCCCAATGTAAGTCTCAATATCATTGCATTTTCTTTCCCACATACTATTCTTTTCCTCGGTTACTTGTTGTCGAACTTCCTTTTGTAACTTCTTATATGCTAACCAATTTTCATCTGTTGGATTTCCTAACCAGTTATTATAATCCGGTGTTTAACCATAGTAAATTTTTGTTATTTTTAATATAAAATTCAATTGAAGTGATTAAAAAGTACTCCCTCAATAGAAAAAGAAATGCAACAAAGTTACAATTAAGGAATAAATAATAAACAAATTCAATACAAATTTCACTGGTTTGAAATGACGCGTAGAAAATTGTGACGTCACCTATTAGTATTTGACTGAATAGTTGACAGAGGGCGCGAGATAATATCATGTTCGAGCAATGCCGTCTCTAATAGAACAGCCTCGGAGCGAGAATTATGATGTCACGCTAGTTAGAGACTACGGATTAATAAATATGTTGTAGAATACATGGAAAACATAATTTTTCCTCAGATTTTTGGGGTGTATTTTAAAAATGATATAGTTTACATAATATACAGTTAATAAATACAATATATATATATATATATATATATATATATATATATATATATATATATATATATATATATATATATATATATATATATATATATATATATATATATATATATATATATATATATATATATATATATATATATATATATACCTATTTATAGTAATAAATACTTTGGCAAATAAACTATACAAATAATGAATACGTACATAAAATAATGTGTAAAATCTAAAATATATTTTCAATTTTAGGGTGTGAAAATCGATCTAATTTAATACCCAAAAACATTCAGTATCTACTAGTGATGTGTTATTATTTGCATTCACAAAATTTATATGTATATTTTGCAAGTATCAATGTTCGAAAAATTATATTTGCAAATAATACAATATCATCGAAAAAAAGGCGTCATTGTTGGCTATTAAATAAAGATCGCTGTCATTTTATATGTAATATTATTTAGGGAATGTCATCGATGTTCATTTCCAAGCCAACTAGACGCCGTTTTTTTTCGATGATACGGTATAATTCTTACATAAAATGTAAATAACATTAGACCAATTAAAAAAAAGAAATATGATTTTTTTTGTTAAATATAATAATTAAAACACCTTTATCCTTAAAACTTGATTTTGTATTGTAAATATACCAATTTTATTGTTATTTTATTCATATTGTATTCAGCCATCACTTAAATATTTGATATTAATTTGGTATTATAAATAATCAACTATCTATCTAAAAAACTATCTATCGAAGCTGAACCAACAACACTTGGGAGTGGAGATGCCACAATATGGATAAAATAAATATAATTGTCCAATTTTCTTTAATACCAGCCCGAGAGAATATTTTTAAATATATTAAAGATATTTTCAATAGAATTATCTTGATTTATAACTCATACCCACTTTTCTTGGTCTTCCGGACACTTTAGGCTGCCTAGTATAATAATCCCTGCAATCAGGAACACAACAAAAATGAGATAGAACCAAAAACACATTCTACTGACGCTTTATTGATGAATTGTTAGAGTCTTAAAAAACATTCACAAAAATTATGATAAATATAAAACTTTAACAAAACCTGTAATATTTCGTGTTTTTTTTATGAGAAACAGAGTGACCATATATCTGGTAGTAGTTTATGTCACTTAAACACTAAAATAATTAGTTTTTTGCACTACAATAACAAATAATATCAAAAATTAACCGACAAAATATGAATACAGAATCTAACCGAATATCTAACTATGAACAGCTGATGAAGTAAACAAAAGTCCGTGCTCGACTGATCTATTAGAGATGGCAGTGGTTCGAGGCGTTCGAGGGTTCGAGGTTATATTTGTATTTTCAAGTATTTTGTACATTTTGCGTTTGTTTTTGTACAATTTTTGTTGTAGTGTTTATGTAATATATTATATTATTTTTTAGGAGGTAGGTACTATAGATATTAGGGTAATAGTTTAGATACTTATGCTTAAAATATCATTTATGTTTCTTTTTATAGACTGGTTTTTTGTGTTACTAGGATAATTTACATTGTAAAAACTTTCAAGGCATTTTTTTGAAAAAATAAACTATTTTGTATGTGTTGTTGGATTATTTTTATTTTGACTTAATAAACTGATTAAAATGAATCATATAAAAGATATAAAAAAAGTAGGTAATATTCTTTTGAATGTTGCAATTTTGTTTTTGTGAAGTTTCTACAGACCATAGATAAATGCAACAAGTTTAGATTGGAAAGCTCGTAAAAATTTTAGGTCGCGAAATTATTTTGGGTCGCGACCGTTATACGCGATCTGGCGCTGCTATAGCGGTCGCTAAGAACAACGGCAAACAAAAACAGAAATAATTTTCTCTTGTCAAAGTCAGAATCTTCAAAAATCATAATAATCTTTCAAAATCTAAACCGCTCTCATTAAAGAAATTCCGAAAAGTGTTTATAGCGTCCATTTTCAAAGTAATAATTGCTATCTTGTGAGTTTAATTCAAGTTTTATTTACTCCAAGCGGTGATAATTGTGAAAAAGTGGCATTAAAAACTTAAAAAGCTGTGCTGTGAACTGTCAACTGCAAAAACCATCGATCGTGGCATAACGTCGGTTTCCAATGTTTCATAGGTATTTCATACCTGCGTCCTTATATAAAATAAAGTTTCTTGTATGCAACACACTGTCTTTTATTTATAAAATTAAACGAAAATAATAATAAATTTGAATAAACAATATTTGGCGATATAATTCCGGAAAAAGCCGAACCGCTCCGAAATTTTCAAAAGTTTTGGGTCGCGACCGTTGCAACAATAGCGCCTAATAGTGTTTACATTGTCCTTATGGGCACTTTCCAATCTAAACTTGTTTCATTTATCTATGCTACAGACTAGGTTCCTGAATATGTTTTTACTTATCATAAAACTTTGCTATACATAAAAAATATATTTTTTTTAAATTAATAAACAATAAAAATTTATAATTATTCAAGTACAAATTTTATTAAAAATATTATTCTTATAAAAATCCATGCAATTTTCCATCAACGATTTTAAACATTCCTCATCATAATTAATCCAAATAATTTGAACTTTCTTTGTTGTTTCAAAATCAGGCTCTGCCACACAAAATAATGCTTTTTGCATCCCAGTAGCTAACATTTGCAGCTGAACTTGACCATTGCATTTTTTTGTTATTTCTCCTTTGTTAATATAATTCTTAAGGGTTTTATTACTGATAGGGCACTTAACTTCTACCACAAAATCAGTACCTAAAGCATCTGGAGAGGCCCCAAATATTGGATAATCAGGCATTAAAATAAATCCACAATCTTTTAATTTCACGTCCAATTTTTGCTCAACTATTTTCAAAATTTTTTTCTCAAGATTTTGTCCTCTCAACATGCCAGTTGTTGGTTTTGTTTTATGAGCTCCTATTATGGTTTCAACTAACGTACCAGCTGTCTTGCATCTACTTATTTCATATAACTTTGAGGCTGTTATACGGGCATAGCGAAGCTCAAACCATAGAGGACACTTTGATTTTTTGTAGCCTTCTCTGCTTCTTTACATAGACTGACAGGCATTTGCTGTTTAGCAAAATTTAAAAAGTCTGTGAAATCTCCTCCCTGCCTTTGAAAACGTAGAGCCAACCTATAAATGCTTAGTTCAACCAAACTGTCTTTGAAATTTAGGGTTGAACGCAGCTGATGACAATTTATATTTTGTTGTTTCCCTTCTTCCAGAAGTTCATTTAGAAAACTTTCATCTGCTGGCTGTTCCGGGTTTGGGGTGACACCTGCCTTACCTCTACAAACTTTATAGTGGTTCCGACATTACTTAAACGAGGCTTTTTCCAATATGAAGTCACTTCTGTTGGTGATGAATCTTCAGTCCGACGATTAAGCCACATTAAAAAAGCTAGAGCATGCTTACAACCTCCTGCAAAATGTTTATGTTAAAAAACAATTGACAAACATAGCGTATAAATAATACCTTCACCGGCTGCACAGTCTTTACAACAAACATCTATAAAAGTTTCTTCTTCTTCATTTATTACAGTTTCAATGGTGTAGGCCTTGCTCCTAACTTTATGCTCTGGACATATTCTGGCTTTTACAGAGCATAGCGGACCCTCCTTTTTAAATTCTACGTAGCCTCTAGCATTGTCACCATAACTTTCTCTGGTGGAACTAGAATATTCAATTTCAACTACTTTAGTATTTCACCTCTCAAATTGTGATAATATATCTACATACCTTGATGCTTTTACACCAGCGATTTCGGCACTATTAAAGCGATTATCTCGTTTTAATAACTCGTGCACCATAAAAATGTCTACCCTGGGAAGATTGTTAGACGTAGCTTTTACAAACTTCTCCATACTGATAACACTATATCTAGGTCAAACGAGCACAAAGAGGAAAGAAAAAAATAACACAATGCAAAATACAAAACGCTTCGTACAAAATCCAAAATCCCACTCAACAACAAAACATAAACAAAACTGACTGACATTTGACATTGACATTAATAATGACACATGCGAAATCGCTTCGACCTTGCTTCGACGCCGGCCACCAGCGTCTCTGGTGGCAAACCGTGACTTTTAATAGGTGACGTCAGAAATTGCAAATGTGTAAATTTGAAATTTTAATATTGATTAATTTTAAAAAAATGGGATGAAATTGAAGTAAAATAAAAAATACGGGTGTCATAAAATTGTATGAAGATTAATTATTTGCAATAAAAAAACTATAGTTAAACTCCGGATTCAACTTCTTTTCACTTATCTTCTCTTCAAGCTTATCCGTCATCCATATAAGCTGGTTCTTGATTTGCTCTTTATATCCTACAGCTTCCTGCATTGCTTGATGTACGGCTTGTGTAATTCGGGTATGTTCTTCTTCAATAGTATGCTTGGGTTGTTCTTTCTGCAAATGATGCTTGATACGTCGTTGGTAGAGGTATTTCTTATATGCTAACCAATTTTCATCTGTTGGATTTCCTAACCAGTTATTATAATCCGGTGTTTAACCATAGTAAATTTTTGTTATTTTTAATATAAAATTCAATTGAAGTGATTAAAAAGTACTCCCTCAATAGAAAAAGAAATGCAACAAAGTTACAATTAAGGAATAAATAATAAACCAAATTCAATACAAATTTCACTGGTTTGAAATGACGCGTAGAAAATTGTGACGTCACCTATTAGTATTTGACTGAATAGTTGACAGAGGGCGCGAGATAATATCATGTTCGAGCAATGCCGTCTCTAATAGAACAGCCTCGGAGCGAGAATTATGATGTCACGCTAGTTAGAGACTACGGATTAATAAATATGTTGTAGAATACATGGAAAACATAATTTTTCCTCAGATTTCCTCAGAAAAAAGCTAGAGCATGCTTACAACCTCCTGCAAAATGTTTATGTTAAAAAACAATTGACAAACATAGCGTATAAATAATACCTTCACCGGCTGCACAGTCTTTACAACAAACATCTATAAAAGTTTCTTCTTCTTCATTTATTACAGTTTCAATGGTGTAGGCCTTGCTCCTAACTTTATGCTCTGGACATATTCTGGCTTTTACAGAGCATAGCGGACCCTCCTTTTTAAATTCTACGTAGCCTCTAGCATTGTCACCATAACTTTCTCTGGTGGAACTAGAATATTCAATTTCAACTACTTTAGTATTTCACCTCTCAAATTGTGATAATATATCTACATACCTTGATGCTTTTACACCAGCGATTTCGGCACTATTAAAGCGATTATCTCGTTTTAATAACTCGTGCACCATAAAAATGTCTACCCTGGGAAGATTGTTAGACGTAGCTTTTACAAACTTCTCCATACTGATAACACTATATCTAGGTCAAACGAGCACAAAGAGGAAAGAAAAAAAATAACACAATGCAAAATACAAAACGCTTCGTACAAAATCCAAAATCCCACTCAACAACAAAACATAAACAAAACTGACTGACATTTGACATTGACATTAATAATGACACATGCGAAATCGCTTCGACCTTGCTTCGACGCCGGCCACCAGCGTCTCTGGTGGCAAACCGTGACTTTTAATAGGTGACGTCAGAAATTGCAAATGTGTAAATTTGAAATTCTTAATATTGATTAATTTTTTAAAAAAAATGGGATGAAATTGAAGTAAAATAAAAAAATACGGGTGTCATAAAATTGTATGAAGATTAATTATTTGCAATAAAAAAACTATAGTTAAACTCCGGATTCAACTTCTTTTCACTTATCTTCTCTTCAAGCTTATCCGTCATCCATATAAGCTGGTTCTTGATTTGCTCTTTATATCCTACAGCTTCCTGCATTGCTTGATGTACGGCTTGTGTAATTCGGGTATGTTCTTCTTCAATAGTATGCTTGGGTTGTTCTTTCTGCAAATGATGCTTGATACGTCGTTGGTAGAGGTATTTAATACTGTCATCTCCTAACAAGTTGACTTTATATCTTGGATATGACAGAGTGACTTGCTCCGTTTCAGCTTCTGTTGTGTCATATTTGTTGTTTGTGTTTTTGTTCATGTAAGGATAAATCATCTCAGAGACAACCATAAAATGATCCGACCCACAATTCGCTCCTCGCTTTACAGTGACATTTTTTATCTTTTCTTGGATAGATTGTTTAGTTATTATAAAGTCAATAATTGATTTCTGACCCAAAGACGGCCGTGTCCAAGTACACTGATGAATCCGTTTATGCTGGAAAAAGCTGTTGTTAATTTTCATATTATATTGTTTGCATGTATTCATCAATCTGTTACCACTGTCATTTGTATCTGGGTCTCCAAAACGTCCAACTACATCATCATTAAACCTCGTACCGACTTTTCCATTGAAGTCTCCTGCAAGAATTAGTGTCTGGTGACTCTTTACCATATCTAATTGTGCACATAACTCATAATAGAAATCGTCCTTTATCTCTGCTATAGCGTCATCAGTTGGAGCATACACAGCCAAGATAACAATTTGTCTGCCAAAATACTTTAAAATGACTTTCAAAATTCTTTCATTAACGTAGAGGATTTCGATTATATGTTTAATAAATTTCTTTCTAAGCAAAACTGCCACGCCCGCCTTACTTCGTTCGGACTTGACTCCATACCTGACCAAATATACATATACTCTCCTAGCATCGTATTGCCCTGACCCTTTTTCTTCGTCTCTGTTTAACAGATAATGTCCATTTTATATCTAGCAACTTCGCCCGCAACTTCATTTGTTGTAGTTAAAATTCCCTGAACATTCCAGGTACCTACTCTCAATGTCCGTTTTCGTAGCGTATTTCGTTTACCGTTATTTCCGTCCTGATTCCGAGGCAACATGTTTGGCTTTTTAACGTTTCTTTGTTTTCCAAGTGTTAGATTGCTAGTCTAACGCCTCAACCCCCAACCTGGAGGACCAGAATTTTCTGTAGGGGTTTATTCCCTTAGCCGCAAGGTTCCAGTTTTTAGGCGCCGGAAATTCGCCGTCACCCTCCTCCGTTAGCTATGTAACGCACACCCACTGTACGCCACACATTGCCCAGGAGTCACGACAAGGACGTAGAGGTAGGATTTATTGCACATAACTCATAATAGAAATCGTCCTTTATCTCTGCTATAGCGTCATCAGTTGGAGCATACACAGCCAAGATAACAATTTGTCTGCCAAAATACTTTAAAATGACTTTCAAAATTCTTTCATTAACGTAGAGGATTTCGATTATATGTTTAATAAATTTCTTTCTAAGCAAAACTGCCACGCCCGCCTTACTTCGTTCGGACTTGACTCCATACCTGACCAAATATACATATACTCTCCTAGCATCGTATTGCCCTGACCCTTTTCTTCGTCTCTGTTTAACAGATAATGTCCATTTTATATCTAGCAACTTCGCCCGCAACTTCATTTGTTGTAGTTAAAATTCCCTGAACATTCCAGGTACCTACTCTCAATGTCCGTTTTCGTAGCGTATTTCGTTTACCGTTATTTCCGTCCTGATTCCGAGGCAACATGTTTGGCTTTTTAACGTTTCTTTGTTTTCCAAGTGTTAGATTGCTAGTCTAACGCCTCAACCCCCAACCTGGAGGACCAGAATTTTCTGTAGGGGTTTATTCCCTTAGCCGCAAGGTTCCAGTTTTTAGGCGCCGGAAATTCGCCGTCACCCTCCTCCGTTAGCTATGTAACGCACACCCACTGTACGCCACACATTGCCCAGGAGTCACGACAAGGACGTAGAGGTAGGATTTGTTGGTCCGTCCGTTTAGACTTCGGGCATTTCCCAAGGTTTTGATGTGATATAGAGTGCGGCGCTATATATCACCCTCGAGACCCATGAACCAACCATATGACTCCCACGCTAGTTAGATACTACTAATAATACTATACTACTAATAATACTAATATTCACACCACACACCACATAATGTTTACTGAAATTAGTAAACTAATATAAACTTGTTAAAAGATGACCACATATTTACACTAAAACTATGTACATTGACTATGGAGTACGACTTCAGCCATGAATATTTTATATGTATTTTTTTGGATTATATTCGACACTATTTTTTTCATATGACACAACACTGATAAGGCTGTAATGTTAGCCGAAACGTTTTTTTTAAACCAAATAAAAATAATGAAAAACCAAATGAAAACTTAATCAGCGTTTTTCCCGAACCTAAATCCCAAGAAAATCAAAAATTTTAGAATAATTTTGCATATAAAATGAGAGCGATCTTTATTTCATAGTCATCGCTGACGCATTTTTTTTCTATGATATTGTATTATTTGCAAATATAATTTTTCTATCATTGATACTTGCAAAATATACATATAAATTTTGTGAATGTAAATAATAATACATCACTATTAGTAGATATTGAACATTTTTTGTTAAATTAGATCCATTTTAAAACACCAAAATTTAAAATATATTTTACATTTTACCCATTATCTTATGTACCTATTCATTATTTGTATATTGTAAAACATTTGCTGCATTTGTATGGTTCATAGTTTATTTGTCAAACTATTTATTACTACAAATAGGTATATATATTGTATTTATTAACTGTATATTATGTATATTTCATGTAAACTATATAATTTTTAAAATACAAACTAAAAATACGAGGAATAATTATGTTTTCCATGTATTCTACAACATATTTATTAATCCGTAGTATCTAACTAGCGTGATGTCATAAATCTCGAGGCTGTTCTATTAGAGACGGTATTGGTCTGATATTTAGAAATATCAAAAGCTGATGACATTTTACTTTTGACAATTATGACATTTCGTGTTGATTTTTGCAAGAAGAGGAAGAACTGTCACTTGTTTTATTATTTTCCTTTTCTATTTCACGAAAGTAAAAAGAGTTACCTATCTGATTCGTTCAGGCACTCAATTTAAAAAAAATATCAGTAACTTTTTTGGTAGAGGGATTTTATATTTGCCATGTTGGTTAAAAAATAACGGTCATAATTCAAAATTATTCATTTTATAGACTATACAATAAATACATACTTACGCATTAAACTATTGTAGGTAAATTAAATAAAAGTAAACTGTTATAAATTTAAATAAAATCCATAAACTAATGTCGATTTTGAAAATAGCTACTAACTGTCACTAGCAAATTGCCATGGCGACACCAGCAATCTTGATTGCCATTTTATTGAAAAATCGCTTTTTATTCAAAATCTGAGCCAGATAGGTATAGGAAACCCTAATATAGTTTGAAAGAGCATTTAAATTTGCTTCGACTTATTTCTAATAATACATAGTGTTGTATTTGAAATAACAAAGTTTTGATGTAAAATTTATATTTAAAATAGACCAGCAATTTTTGATACCCCTGTATACATTTAAGGAAACAATCGAAAAGTAATGTTCAGGGTGTTGACAAACTTTTTATTATAGCATGCATATTTAAATATCTTCAAATATCTCAAAAACCAAAGCTTTTCAACATATTAAATCCTTATAATAAATGCCTTATTTTTTGGCCAAAAATCCAAAAATGAAATAAAATACCGGGTGTGTGTGTTCCATAAGAAAAAATATAACTTTGGTATGGATCTTAGTTCTGACACATTTGAAGTACACACCCTGTACATTTGAAAATAATTTCAAATTATGCACATTGCCTTTCTACATATACCCATAACATACATCTTTCCGTTCTCGTATAATCAACCGAGGCGAACGAGGTGCGCCACCCTGTATAATGTGACCGAAATACCTGTACCCGTATTCTGGAGTCTCCGGTCTCATTTATATGAGACGGTACTACATCGCATCAACCAGGAGATGGAGCTAGTAATGATTAAAGTTTTAATCATCGATAGGAGTATCGATATTCAATTAAAATTCAGTCTTTATCATCTGCTGATGATACTAACATAGTTACCGAAGCGCGCTTGAACGTGTTTTAATATATTTTGGTGAATTCGTGCTTTATTTTGCTGTTGTAACACCAAACGTTCCAATCCCCAACTATAATCTAGCTAAATCATATTAACTTATAAACTGGTATTTTCATTTTAGAGATGATATAGATTCAAGATCAATTCAGAGGAATTGCAGAGAATTGTTAAATTCCTGTACAAAGTTCGAAGACATGATGAATATTTTTAATTTGTTGGTAAAACGTAAATTGTGCAATCCAACGAATGTTATGTTAGGACCACTTGTAAGAATTCATTTAAATAGGTAAACAGTAAACTTTTTTTTTATATAAACTGTAGCAGAAAAATTGTAGTGGACATCTTGAAAAAACTGTAAGTGCATTTCTAAATATCGCAAACGAGTACAAATGTACACCTTTGCAGTTAGAAGTGTTATGCTTTGTTATAAAAGAGGGAGATAAGAAGATTTTAGAAAAAATTATAAGTGCTATAGAAGATGTTCATGGTGTGGGTCCTGCTCAATTAGGATTGATTGCAGCATTGGCAGAATGTAACAAGGAACAAGAACTAAAAAAGATTTTAAGGGTTCGTGTGTATTTTTGATATTTATAAATCTCATGTGTTAGCTTGCCCTTCTAATCTGGAAGTTTTTACTACTAAAAGTATTATTTGTCTACAGCCAAAAACTAATGTTATTTTCATTTTTGGATATTCCACTATATTGGAATTGACGGGAAGATAAATTTGTGTAGTGGGCACAAACACGTAATTTTGTGTGCATTATAAAAAGTGACAGAAAAAAATTCCAAGAAATTGAATATGTATCTCGTTGATCTTTTTACTTGATCTAAAACAAAATAAAAAACGTAATGTAATAAAAAAATCGATAGGAGTATTGATATTGAATACTGCTGCAACATAGGTATTTTAACGGTTTATTGTGAGTTTTATTATTTTCTATACATTTTTTCATATGTGAACTAGAAAAACAATTATTTTTTCACTGAATTTGTTATGTTTGTTTACCTCAAACGAAAGGAAGAGTATGTATTTAATACACCCCGTAGTTTTTCTTTATTGGCTTCGTCAAAGATTGATCGAGGCGTTCATTTGATCGAATATTACAAATGAATCGTGAGATATTCATCGCTTAGAATATAGAATGAGTGGGAGGGGGGTTAATCACCGGGACCTTAAAGATCTATTTTGTCCCCCTTCATTGAGTTATTACTCATCATACAGTCTATAACTCATCATAAATGAAGATTTTCCTGTTGTAGGGAGGACAGGGTATTTCCCATCCTCCTCTGACAACAGATGTTTTTCGTCCGAGGAGTGGGCATCTACCTTCTACGAGGGGATACACTCTTCCACGGTAGGGGTTTGACCTTCCATGCCCTTCACAGTCGAGGAGCTTGTCTCCGGCTGAGGTACCCGTTAGGTGGAGGCTGGAGGATCTGTCTCCATTTTCTCCCACCTCTTTAACTTGGGCTTTCTTTAGTCTTGATACCGGTGTTGTCCCGAATCTATCATAGAGACTACATCTCTATTTCGCTATTGCCTCTTTGGATTTGAGCTTCTTATTTTGAAGACATGAACATCGTCCTGACCGTCGTTGATGACTCGATGTGCTTACATTGGAGTTCTGAGCCTGGATAAAGGGTCAGCAGGTAGGCGGTGTCTTTCCTTTTGCTCCTCGGCAGAAAGACCATGATGGTCGCCTCTTTAGGGATGTAGTATTTTACTTTAGGGAAATTGTATCCCCACAAACCGAAGCTGACCCAGATTTTGTGGATCGGTGTGTTGCAATCCGCTCGCTACTACTTCGTCCAGTATCGCCTCTTCTAGAGCCGTTTGCTGGTCGATAGTCAGTGCAGCCTGGTAATCAAAACCATCCGAACCTCAGGGTAATCCTCTGGCATCACCGTTATTTTCACTTATCCAGCAATAGCAGCAAAGCTGGTGATGTCCCTGCTTGCTTCTCGGTGTTGGACGGCTTTTCAACCTGGCTTTTTTCTCTCCTTGTCGGAGCAGAAGTGAGAGGTTCTCGCTCCCTCTTTTTTCCTTTGGTGGAGATGCGCCAGGCTCTTTCTTGGTTCCTTTATTCTTTCCTTTTTCAAAGAGTGCTTCGGCTTTTGCTTTTTCTGCAGCAAGTCCTTCGTGGAGCAGTCGGAGGTATCTCTGTACTTCTGTTCCGCTAAGACCTACTATCGTTTAGCCCGCCTGGTTGGCCCAGACCATGTAGGCAAAACGGTAGTATGTGTCGCTTGTTGAGTTTAGAGGTAGGCTACCGACCCTTGCTAGAGGAGGTGGTAGCTTATGTGCAACTTATGGAGCCTGGTCTCGCGCAAGTGTCAGCCGCCTCTCTTGTAGTTCCCTTTGGGGTTGGTTCCGTGGAACTTTAATTGATAATGTTCCCAATTTTGCTAGGAGGTTTCCCCATAGCTTCACCGGTGGTGTTTTTTATAATACGAAATATATAAGACGAAAATATTCGTCTCCTTTATATTTTTATATAAGTTGTGTAATAATCTTTTGGATTCACTTTTTCTACTTATTTAACTTTGCTGGCCATGTTCCGTCCATTAATTAATTAATTCGGAATTCAGCAAAAAGGAGACATTAACTTAAAATATTTTTTTTTTACTTTATTTTCACATTATATGTACAATATATTAGTAAACTCTGAATCAGAATAGAAGACGATTGCGTAATATCATAAATTATACGAAATATAAATGTACGTACGTCGGTGATAAGGTCACGAGGTTACGACCGATGACATATTGAAGTTAGGTCATGTTATTAGGGAATGACTCTTTCTAACACATTTGAAATGGTAAATCGATTGTCTTTACTACAAAATAATATGATTATGCAATCGTCTTCTTGTATGATTCACAGTTGTACACCTACATGTACCTGTTCATATATATTGTTATCATACCTCATAATATGTCTAAATTGTCTTTGTATGGTATGGTTTAATGCCTGTTAGGCAATAAAAGTATTGTTATTATTATTATATACCCCACCGCAAACTCTTCATCCTTTAAACGTGGATAATTTTCACCTGAAATTAAATGGATCTACATGATCTTATAATGATAACCTTGCTTTAAAACTTTTAATTAACTCTAATTATCATTTGTTGTAATTACCAATTTTCTTAAATAAAAATTCATGGATATTTACTCTCTTGTCACGCCATTCTTCAATTTTTAAGTAGCTGTCATATTATCATCTCTCTTTTTATCAATATTGTATTTGCAAATCAAATATGCCAAATCCCCTGTTATTAACAATGAAATATTTGTATCATAAATAAGTCTACAACCTTTATATGTTTTGTTCTATCATGACAAGCATAAGTTCTATCATGACAAGCATACTTATTCTTCTTTATTATCCAATGCCATCCAAAACGTAAACTCTTAAAGATTCCTAATATAAAAAATAGGTAGTCGAATATTCAGATTATACACTGAAAAGTATGCTTAAATATAGTTTTTTTAAATATTTTTTAGTATGTTACTTTAATTACTGCGAAAAATCCAGATTAGATGGACGGGCAACCAACTAACAGTTATAAAAAAATAATTAAATTGTTGGTTCAATTAGTAAACATTTTTAGGGAAGGAAATGCAATATCAAGAATCTTCTATATAAACAATGTAACAGATGGTTTTTACAGAAAAAAATTGCCCCATTAACTTTACTCGCTAAAGCTTCAAATAATTTATCTGATAAACTTATCAATAGAAAATTCATATTCAAGTGTATTCTAGATTTACATAGTGAGTAACATTTGTAGTGTATGCATGAATAAATTTCTTAACTTTAATATAATTGATTTATTGTAATATTCACTGTCAGTTTTAAATTGTTGCTTATGGAATTTTTTTAATGTTTTACAAACTGAAATGCATTGTAAATACCGTAATGTTCGAAAAAAGAGGTATCTAGTTACCCTAGAAAGCTAATTGTGAGAATTCTAAGGATGCATCCACAGTATCCTAGAAAAAGAGGATTGGCGTATCGGCGTAACGACCTTGAAACGATTTTCAGTCATTATATTGGCTGAAATTTTTGACAGATGGTTATTTCATTCAATAGAATTACTGGAAATCGTTTCAAGGTCGTTACGCCGATACGCCGATCCGCTTTTTCTAGGAATGTGGATGCACCCTAAGTTAACTCGACGCCATTTTTGTTTCCTTCATATAGTATGTGTACATGTAATTAAAGCTTTCATTCTAATATACTTATTATTTTTTAGGTTCCAACAATGATTTAGAAGGAATTTCCAAATTTTACGAAGATCTCCCAGAGGACTGTCCGGATCGAATTATGATAGAAAAATATATAGAAAAAAATAAAAATAACAGATTTTAAATATACATTAAAATAAAACTTATTTTCATATAAACCTTTACATTAACATATAAATAATCATATTATTTTTCATATTACTTACTTAAAAATTTTATGATAATTTTGTGCGAATAAAAGGAGAATATGGTACATACAATAGAGGAATTATTAGGAAATAATTTACTTTTTCTGGAAATATGTATATATAATAACCTATTTTCCTTATTTTCATATAAATACCAACAAATTATAGTGACAGTGTTGATAATCGCTACTTGATTTTTTTATTATTGATTTCTTGCAAAAGGAATGAATGGAACACCCTATATATTAATTGAGTTTCGGATTCTGGGAGAAAAATAAAATTGAGTTTCATTAGAGAATTATATGATCAAAATGTAAGGTTTTTGGCATATTTAAAATTTTCTAAAAATGAAGAACAAATTTTAAATTTCAATAAAAGCAACTTAAATTGTAATTTACCCGGTATAGCCTAATATGTAGTTAAAATAAATATTGTGCTTTAAATCATATTAAAACTTGATTCAAAAAGTTATACAAGATGAGACAAAATTAATATTGAACATTGGTCACATTTAAAAGCAAGTTACTCTTTTATTTAAAAGGAACACCCCGTGTATTATTCCGATATTCAAGGGGGAATTCATGTCTCTTCTGCATACTATTAGGATTGTATACTCCTCAAACAAAGATTTTTCTAGATATTTTCATTTTTATGCTTTAGTGTCAGCAGTGGCGGCTCGTCAGGGGTAGGCAAGGTATTCGGCGCCTACCCTAAGATTTTGGCAGAATTTAAGCGATTTATTACATTACATTATTTACCTACTGTTAATGTTGCCAATACATAAAAATACTGTTAATACACGGAAGTGTGTTTTAATAATCAATATTATTTTAATATTTGTGGTTTTGTATATTAACATATTCATTATCGCTGACTGTGCCGCTGCGTTAGAAAACAAAATAATTTTGACCGTTGGAGTTCCTTTGTTCACTTGTGTCTAGCCCCAGCAGGCAACTATTAAGCCCGACCAATGTTCGGCGATTTCTACATCGCTTACTATCAGAGTTGATGCACGACGTACGGCAGTCTTCTGCCTCTGTCTAACTCATCGTGCGGTAGCGACGCGACGTAAGTTGTAGTTGTATCGTATTAAGGCGGGGCTTAGGCGACATCTCCGGTCGCCTTTGAAGTCGTGGAGGCTCGGTAGGCTTAGAAGTTAAGGGGATATTCCCGATATTTCATAAGGAGATATATCACCTTTTGTTAAGGGGATATTTCATATGATTCATTATACGTAGCATTTAAAACTTTTAGATGAAAATTCAAAAAAACGTTTAAAGCAAATTGGAAACATTTTACGGGCTTGTCCGAGATTATTAACAATGATATAACCGGTTGTATTTCAGAACACGCCACAGAAATAAATGAATCCGAAATAAAAAAAAAGCGCGTTATTTTATTCGGTGCAAGAAGACGATACAACAGATATTACAGAAAATTCTCATTGTGCTATTTCAATTCGATATATTAATAAAAGCGGCTAAGTCAAATATCTTTGCGAATTTTATTTTATGAAATATTAGATAACATTGTTATACATTTAGAAATAAGGTTTGCAGATAGGTACTCGTATGTCTCAGTTATTTTTTTATTTATCTCTTGCGGATCCGAAATTTAAGGAATCCTATAAAAATTTCTAACGCATTTAACATCTGATTTAACAAACTTGTTATATTGATACATTTCCAACTTCCAACGCATTTAATAGTGATTTAACAAACAAAAAATGGTATTGACCAACATATAAATTAATGAATAAATTGCATATATTAATAATAGATATAATAATTTCGATTATAAAATAATTTAAGGAGAATAATCCTGGAAATATATTTCCAGAGGCTTTCAAATTGTTTGTGATGAAATTATTTAAACCATTTACAAGTACTTGGGTTGAGAGACATTTTTCATATCTGAAATGCAATAAAATTTATAGTAGAGATTCCATGAAAAATAAATTCTTTCAATCTAAAAAGATCTTTTCACAGCTCTTCAACGATCTGATGATTTTACTGATATAATAATAAATAATTTTTCTTTATTAAGAGACCGACTCGTCAATTTAATATATAAAACATAATTATTCTTTCTCTCAATACTACCAATTTTTAAGTTTGCGTAAATAAATAAAAATAAAATAAAATTCTATGATGTACTCCATAGTGACTCTATAGTAATAGATAAAATAGATTAATAAAAACTATACTTGTACATTATGTCAATCATTATGTCATTACGTTAAATGCTGTTATTTTTGCTTTAGTTTTGACCTAAATATTTTTGAGCTATGTTTTTAACCCAGAGATAACATATATTTACAAAGAGGGTGCAAATAGACGCAAAAAATTTTGTCGCCTACCGAATCACACGGGTCACGAGCTGCCACTGAGTGTCAGTAGATCTTTATTATTTGATAAAATCTAGGTGGCTCTGATATGCTTGGCGACACTTCAATATAGTTGTCAAACTAGTTCAACTTTAACAACTAGTTGTAATTTTTGTCAGTTCAAACAAGAAAATATCAAAAATTGGCGGAAAATGGAAAATTATCTTACATCATTGAGAATTGATTGCATTCGCTTAATTGCGTGGATTCGCTAATTAATAGAACGCTTAAGTGTTGATTTATCTAGTCTGGACTTCTTTTATGGGATATGTTATATGTTAAAGGTAGTGTTTACAAAACTCAAAGGATCTTTTGAAAGAAGAATCTTATGCAGTGAACAGGAAGAAGCATTTTGGGCATTTGATTTCATCTAGCTAATTTTTGTCACAAAATTGTACGTTTATATCTAGTTTTAATTCTGTAATAAATTCTGTAATAACTAAAATATGTTTTAAACTTGTAATCTTTTTATTGCCGTTGAATATTTTACTCTACATCTTTTAATTTTTGATAAATTAACGAAATAAAACACCAAATAATATCATCATATAAATGAAAAAATCTAGGAAAATCTTTGTCTAGGGGTAGCAATCTTAATAGTATTTTGAAGATATATGAATTTTCCATTGAAGATCGGGAATAAAATACTGGGTGTTCCATTTAAAATAAAGGAGTAACTTGTTTTTAAAAATGACCAAATGTTGAATATTAATTTTGTCTAACAATGTATAACTTTTGGGGGCAAATTTTTATTTGTTTTAACATACAATGGTTATTTCAACTAAATATCAGGATACACAGGGTAAATTACAATTTAGGTAGCTGTTATTAAAATTTAAAGTTTATTCTCCATTTTCACAAAATGTGAAATATGTCAAAAACCTTACATTTTAGGCATATGTTTTTTAATAAAACTCACCTTTATTTTTTTAATATATATATTATAGCACGTGGATAAGTAAATCACCATGACACTATTTATCTTCTTTTTTTCCAGACTTGCATTTATCTTCTTTTTTTGTTGCACACGCGATGCTTCTACTCTATCTATCCTTGTCGAGGACCTATCGCCCACGCGCCAAATTTGAACATTAATTTTAAGAATTTAATTTGTAAAATGCATATATTTGAACAATAATTGAATGTTACTGTCACAAAAATTAAATTATATTAAAAATAAATTAGCCACTCTGTACGAATATCAATATTCTTAGGAAATATAACCAGAAAGTATGCATGCCCAACTAGCAAATATAGTTCCCAGTCCTTTTTAAAATGTCACTGCCCCTAAAGTATAGTTCCTAGGCCCACTCCGCCACTTAAAATGTTACTCTATAAGGAATAGTCACTTTGAAGTATATTTCGAGAGTGACCGGTTAGTCCCTACCTACCATAAAAGTGGAAAATAAACACCCCGATTGCAAGTCGCAAAGATGTAATTTAAAGAAGTGGCTGGAACTACCCGAATCTTCGAATATGACACCATAAAAGACCAAAAACTTTGTAGGAACTTTTCAAAGTAGGGGTTACCAACGAGTGCTACCATAATGCCTCCATTAAGTTTTTGTTACTTTATAGTAACAATTTAAGTTACGGGGTAGTCGCGGGCACGCCACCTAGTTACTTCTAATTTATAGTAGCATTGAAAGTAGCAAAATGGTTACTTCTACCTTCCTAGGTTACTATAAAGTAGCCGTCGCTCATCCATTGCCACTAAAAAGTCACAGGGGTCAAAAACGGCTACTTTATAGTGACCATAACTTAATATACCCTAATAAATGTAATTGCTTCAGATTGCATCGTGTGCTGCTCTGTTTTATTGTTTTCTTTTACTTGCTTTTAAGCTTTATTAAAATTTTGTAAAATCCCAAAGGTGAATAAAAAGAAATTTAGATATTCTAGTACTTTCAACCGAAGAATTAAACAAAACGAATCACTGTGAGCCGATGCATCAACACCAGAAACAAAAAATACATCTTTCTATAATCCTACTGATGAACATCATAAATCAGGTAGTGACTGAGACATTTTTGAAGCTGTTTCTTTAGAAGAGTGTAGTCTTAGTTCATCTGAAACTGAATCTCAGAGGACAACTAATTTGAGAACCAATAATATAAAACAAGAGCTGAAAGAGTGGGCGTTAAAATACTCTATACCTCATGTAGCTCTAAATAATATAGAAACACTAATAATAGAAAATGCACAATAAGTAAAGAATAACTTCAAAGGACAAGGCGGAACGTGATAGTGGCACCAATAGAATGTATAGTCGCCACCACCGCGATCGGTGTAGCAACGCTCCAATTAAGCGGCAATTTGGTGGCGCAGGGAACTTTCTTGGAAAATCACTTTATGGTTCCAAAGAATCGTTGACCATGTAGTTCCAAAAAAGTTATTGTTTCTATAAAGTCGCCTTTGGATAGCTACAATTGTCACTTTATCAATCCGAAGATTTTAAAGGTCCAAACGGGTAGGGTTGGCCTAATATGTTATTGTTCCCGGTACTTTGTGGAAGCGTATGGAGCTATAAAGTATTTTTCGGATTAAACGGCCATATTTTTTTCATGAATTTTTAGACGAACAGCCAAATGGCTCAAACATTATTCGTTTTTAAGCTAAATATACCTAGATTAAAGCCTTAGATTAAAATTCCTTAGTTATTTTGTTATTTCTGATGGTGGACTAATATTTTAAAGTTTGACCCCGGTTTCAAGCAAATTATTATTATTTTTTAATTACAAATATGAGTTTCTATTGCAAATAATATAATAATTTGAAATATTTTGAGAGGCGCTCGAAAAGTTTGTTATATAAACCCACTATTTTATTCAGTAAAGTTGATTGCGTTCTGGAATTTACCTAAAAAAAGGCGTTAAAATCGCACGGTAAATAACAAATAACGAAAAAATAATAATGGCTTCCATAATTATTTTCCATCATGACACTATTTTTATGAAATGTGAAATTGCATGAAGAGGTCGCTGCGAATAAAGTTCAACATGAGTTCAACAGTTTAACGAAAGTTCCACATGTCGGTGGCTAACACTTGGCTGCCACGAACCCGCGACTAGGCAGCTTCGTAACGGATAAGTCGCATTCACCAGTAGGCTACTTTATAGTAACACATCATAGTAACTCTTTTAGTGGCAAAAACTACCCAAGACACTACCCGGCTACTCAAAATTTTTCCCCATTTTGGTCGCAGTTACTTAGCAGCTACGAATATACGACGTAGCCGCCGATGGTCACCGCCCACTTTGTAGTGGCTTTGATAATAGCAGTTACAGTACGTCTGCTGGATCTGTGTCTATGAAAGGAATGCGGACAAAAAACATTTAAATAAACAACGTCGTATTTTATACGTCGACTTGACGAGTACGTCACCGCAAATCGCTCCGCCCACTCATTTTATTGGCTACTTGCAAATTTGTCGAATTTTTATTGATGGGACGCGTCGTCTAATTTTTTACGAAAAACATGGAGAGAATATCGTTTCCCCTCTCACGGATACCCCGTAGCTACAGAACGAACAGACGTACTGTACGTATCTGCCACTATAAATTCTAGTTGGGTGTGGTTTAATATACATAAAAGAACAACTGAATACTTGCCTGTGAAAAGATAATTCGGAGACATTTATATTATAATTTCCACACACCAAACACGTCATTTTTACGAATATTTACCCAAAAATTAAAACCCAACGAATAAAAAATAGAAATATAATTGCACAAACTTAAAATTAACTTCTCACTGAACATACTTGCATCCTTGGCTATATAAAAGCGGTCGATAAAAGAGTAATTAATACAATGTTTAAAATAAAAAACGCAAAAAACAAGCGTCGTTGCACAATGAAAAAAAGATCATGACATATATTATGACAATATGATGACAATGAAAAGTTGGTTTCCATAACAATGTATAATTTGTACCAATTTGTACTTTCTAAACCGGATAAAATTGTAATTATTTTGGAAATACGTGCCACTTTTAATACGCATGCGTAAAGTCAGGTCCTCGAGAAAGACAAACCTATTGAACGTTCCATAAGTGCAATAAAGAAGGTTTGAAAATGGCATGTCGTGATGTTGGGGACATATTTTTTAATGCTAAACTTATGGCGTTGATTTATCCACGTAAGTATATAGGTATGATCTAGGATTATAGCACAGATTATAGTATGTATGTATTCAAAATGTCTACAAACAATAATATTTTATCTTTTACTGATTGTGCTATGTGATATATCCGAATGAAAATTTTAATCGTTATTTAATTAATTTACCTCGTTATTAAAATATGTAACCTATTTAATCATCAAAAGGATTATGTACTTTATAATAAAAAACCGAATCAGAGTTGGCTTGAAAATGACGATCTGTAAATGTCATCTATAATAAATATTACATATAAAACATATTGATCTGCTAAGTCGAGCACAGCCGTATCGTCCTTTTCTCGAAGCAACTCGGAGCCTTTTCACCCCTCGTAACTTCGTTGTGAATAAAGCAAGAACATTAATTTTTACTAATCAAGAGTACATACTATAGTTGACTATATAGCCAGTATATCTAGTAATTATATATTTTTTTTTATTTATAAATCGTAGTAAGTATAGTAATTATATATCGTAGTGTATGAATTATCGCTTTTCAAATTTCTTTTAGTTCTAGTAGTTCTTAGTTTAATTCTAAGGTAGAGACTAAATATAATTACTAATACTCTTATCCCTTTCCCTAAATACTCTTATCATAAGAGTATTTAGTATTTACAATGGCTCCGAAAAACTATATATTGTGTATTTTTGAAAACTAAATACTCTGAACTAATGGGCACCTATACCAGCATACTTCAGGCAGAAATCTACGCTATCGAAAGATGCGTACAATTTATCTTAGATAGGAACTATCGAAAAGAGGTAATATCCATCTTATCCGATAGTCAAGCAGCACTAAAAGCGATCAACTCAGTAATCATCAATTCGAAGTTGGTCAAAGAATGTCTAGAGAAGCTGAACAAATTAGGCAAAGAAAATAAAGTCCTCCTACTCTAGAGCCCACTCGCCCAGGCAGGGGCGGATACAGGAATTTATTTTAGGGGGGGCCCAAATAAAAAGTAATGTAACTTTTTAACCCAAAAGCTTAATATTTAACCCAATTTACAGATTTTAGGGGGGGCCCGGGCCCCATTGCCCCCCCCTCTGTATCCGCCACTGCACCCAGGTATAGAAGGCAATGAAAAAGCAATCGATCTAGCTAGAAAAGGAGCGAATACTCCACTAACTGGCCCAGAACCGTTCTGCCTTCCAAGCGGAAACCAGCTTAAAGCGGAATTGAAGAACTTGGGGGACTCCATCCGTAACCTGGAATGGGTATCCTCCAACGGTCTAAGGCACTCGAAAAATTCCTCAGAACTTACGAAAGATTTTGCTTGATTTAAGTAAGAACAATCTTCGGATTGTCACGGGGTTTCTAACAGGGCACTGTCTCTTCAACGAAGACCTCAATAGTTTGAAGCTGAGAAACAACGGTAAATGTAGATTCTGTGGGGAAACACCAGAAAACCTTATCACTGAGTGCGCCGAGACGACAACCGTTCGTGCCATAAAATTTGGTAAGGAGTACGGCTGATGTCGAAGATGGATATACTGGCTTTTGTCAAAGCCCTGAGACTGTACGATGAGTTATAGCGTGTTATATATTATATTATTATTTTATGTTCCAATAAATGGAATTAATCGATTTAATATTGTCTCATTTTATAAATAAAATGAGAATAAATTCAGGGTGGTCCGAACTGTATTCCGGAAACTTCGGCAGCATATTCTGCAGATAAAAATATTGTTGCGGACGCGTGTGGACTCGACCTAACCTAACTATATGTCCCGCCCTCAGATGACCTTAACATCGCATTAAAGATTCATTCGTTCGAGAAGAATCGAGTCCCACTGGAATGGACTAGTACATACGAGAACATTCGAAAACGTTCTCTACGCACCTAACGATCTATGGACTATTCTAGAGTTCTTTACCTGTCGGTATAAAAGCCGGCGGCTGTGGCCTACAGGGGGCAGTTATAAATAAACAGTACAGTTGACGCGCTAAAGTTCAAAATAAATTCTTAGTTATAAATCGTTTGTAAATAGTTCTATAAGTTTTTTATCGTTATTGTTTTTGTTAATTAGTGTTAAACAAATAGTGTTTAAATAAATTGTGACTTTCTATCCACACGGAACCGACGAAAAACGTAACAATTGGTGTCAAGTGTGGCGTGTGTGATAGACCAGGAAAATAAAAAGACAGACAATGGCTCCGAAAAAATTGTTGAAAGACTTGAAAGTGTCGGAATTAAAATGTATACTGGAAGAGAGAGAGTGCGAGACAGATGGAAAGAAAAGCAGTTTGCAAGCTAGACTGAGAGACGTTTTGGTGGAGGAAGGTGAGGATCCTGACACATTTTGCTTTGAGTTGGAAGGTGACCTTGACTCGTCCTTACAAAAATTAGACAACTTGAACAATTTGAATAGTAAAATAATTGAATTGGAAGTTAATTTACAAGAGAAAATCAGTGATAAAATTAATATTTTAGAAGATAAGATCGCAGAAAATTCTAAAGACATGCAGGCCAGCTTTAATAATAAAATACTTAATTTAGAAGAAAAGATAACAGAAAATTCCAGGGAATTAGAAGAAAAGATTATAGAGAATTCTACGGAGCTACAAGACAAAATAACACAAATTGAGGACGATGTAAATAAAAAAATCGAAATTTTAAAAGAAGAAATAGCAAAGGTAAATTCACCAAAATGTCAAGAAACATCGGAGGCACCGAAACTAGTCGAAAATAAGTATATCTCAAAGTCAGTTATTAAGCCTCCACAGTTTGCCGGAAAAACCGCTTGGGCCAATTATTTTTGCCAGTTTGAGGCCGCTGCGAGAGCGAACGGATGGACAATCGCTGAAAAGGCTACCGCTTTGACTGTCGCACTGCGAGGAGATGCGACTGATATCCTGCAGACATTGTCACCATCGGAACAGGGAGATTATCAGCAATTTGTACGACATTTAGAAATGAGGTACGGCCAAGCTCATTTGGAAAATGTCTATCATTCCCAGCTAAAAAATCGCATTCAAAAGTCAAATGAGTCTCTGCAGGAGTTTGAAGCCGACGTAGCCCGCCTCGTTCGCCTTGCTACGCCAGACCCTGCTACGCCAGAGAATATTATGGAGCGGTTGGCAGCACAGGCATTCTCCGACGGCTTACGTGACAACGAGACAAGACAAGCACTTCTCCTAGCCCACCCAACGCACTTGGTGGATGCTTTAGCACGTGCCCTAGAATTTGAGGCCGCGAAACAAAGTTCTCGGTCTTTAGGAAGAGTACGGGCTATCGACGAATGTTCCGACGAATCCGTGGAAGGGATTGTTCGGAAGGTAATGGACCAGTACATGGGCAAGAAGGGACTGATTCATTGCTGGAACTGCGGACAGGTAGGACACGTGCGAAGCCGTTGTAAGGAGAAGAACGAAGAACCGGCTTCGTCGAGGTCGGAAAACTACTAAGGGTCGAAATGAAGGGGCACACGTCGACCTGTACCCAACATGCCCCAACGAAAACTGCTCGAGTCGCCTCGCTACAACACAAATTCAACAGCATGTTTGTGGATGGTTTTGTTGATGGAGAGTTCCGGACTATGCTGTTGGATACAGGAGCGACGAAAACTATTATCAGACCGGACATTCTTAAAACATCGAAGAAGGTTAAAACAACACAATGGCGACTACGTACTGCTACGGGGGGCTCTGCTGCTGTCCATGGAGAAGTAAACCTTAATTTTGTTATTGGGAGCACCAGTTTTGAACATCCAGTGGTAGTAGCAGATATCGAAGATGAACTTATTCTCGGAATGGACATCATGGCCACTAGAGGTTTTGAACTAAACTTCAAACAGGGAATTTTGAAAATAAATGAAGAAGAAGTGATTCTACATCGAAAATGTGAGGAGACGCTTCGCGTGGTGGTAGCAGAAGATGTTTCGATCCCTGAGCGCTGTGAGATATTTTTGGATGGTTGCCTGGAAGGTAAAATGAATAATGGGAGTATTATTCTGTTGGAGCCAAGGAACCATGACAGCGAAATAGGACGAGCGATCGCTGTTGGAAAAGCCCTGCTGCGAGCGAAGAAAACTGTACCGGTGAGAGTAATGAACACGAATTATTATTCTGTATCCTTGAAGAAGGGAACCCTTTTAGGGTACTGTTGTTCGGTCTCCTCAGTCATTCGAAGCGTGGAAGCCTCCAAAGTTTCGACTTCAAAAATTCCGGACAAAATGGTGAAGGAGTTAGTAAACGTTAAAGGATTATCTCTCGAAAATTGAAGAAGGCCCTGACCAGTGCTTCCATACTTAGCTACCCTCTTGGCAACGGAAACTTTATATTGGAATGCCGACGCACTTTCCAGAAGAGTGTCAAGAAGAATAAATAAATTCTTAGTTATAAATCGTTTGTAAATAGTTCTATAAGTCTTTTATCGTTATTGTTTTTGTTAATTAGTGTTAAATAAATAGTGTTTAAATAAATTGTGACTTTCTATCCACACTGAACCGACGAAAAACGTAACAATATGTAAAAATGTTCTTATAAATGTATGTCCTAAAATGTTTAGTTTTTGAGATACAGGGTGAAGTTTCATTTTTATAGTGATTTTTTTTAATATATTTTAATAATTTCTGAAATAATGTCAATATTTGGATGAAAATTGGTGTCTCGGACTTTTTTGACGTGTGAAATTTGATTTTTTTTTATTATTTCAACGGTAAACCATTTTACATTCATAAATCCAAAAAGTAAAAAAATACAAATATGAAGTAAAAAAAATAAAATAATATAGACACTTCAACACTCTTAAAAAACATTCAAAAATGTATACAACAAGATATAATACATATACTTTTAAGACAAGAAAAATATACTTTTACACATTGCACTCAGAGGATACTTCTTCCCAATCTGGTTCTAAATGTATTTAAGGACACCCCCCCAAAGTCAAGATCTTCATTGGCATTGACATATGAAACAAGCCGATTAAGAGGCATATTCTGGGAATGCCTAGTGTTAAATCTACCACTAGCCAACACATCATTATGCCTAAAATTTCTTGGGTTAGCTGCAAATTTTATTCGCTGTAGTAAGTGAGGAGAAATTATAATATTATTTAACAATTTGAACATAAAACACATATCTAAAAACACTCTCCTGTCCTCCAACGAACTCAACCCAAAGTGCTCTCTCAATGCACCCACCCCTATTTCTGAATGTCCTGGCCCACATCTATATCGAAGCTGTCTCAGAAACCTGTTCTGCACGGCCTCAATGCGGCTTTTATGTGTAAGATAATAGGGTCACCAAATGGTTGAACCATACTCCAACACTGAGCGCACCAGGGAAGTGAAAAGCACAACCAAAGAGCGCAAATCCCTAAAATCCCTAGATGTTCTAATAATTAATCCCATCATTCAATGCCTTGGCAATAATATGCTGGTAGTGGTCCGAAAACTTAAGCTTACTGTCTAAGAAAATGCCCAGATCCTTAATAAGATTTACTCTGGGTAGCGCAAAGTCACCCATTCCATATTTGTACTCAGTGTAGTTTCGATGGCGAGTGAATACAATATATGAGCACTTGTCTCTATTCAGCTTTAAATTATTCAAGTCGCACCATTCCATCAACCCATTTATATCTTTCTGGAGTACTTCACAATCCTGACTTGATCTTATACATCTAAAGAGTTTTAGATCATCAGCAAAAAGCAAATAATTCGAATTAAAAAAGTGACCAATATCATTTATTAAAACCAGAAACAGTCTAGGGCCAAGATGAGATCCCTGTGGTATGCCTGATTTAACGTTAAAAGTTGACGAGAGGTATCCATCAACCTTCACTTGAAGAGAACGTCCTAGCAAGTAGGATGCCAACCATGACAAAAATGAGCCACTAATACCATAATTCTGTAGTTTATTCAATAAAATGTTTTGATCCAAAAGATCAAACGCCTTGCTAAAATCGGTATATATGGAATGCACCTCACAACCTTGATCCAAAGCGTTGCTAATAAAATCAGTATATGCAAATAGATTTGTCACAGTTAACCTCCCACTCACAAAGCCATGCTGATGTTCAGTTATAATATTTTTAAAGCTATTCTCAAGAACAGGCATCACCATCCTCTCGAGCACCTTGGGTACATAAGATTGAATGCACACAGGCCTGTAATTTACTATATTACACCTATCCCCGCTTTTAAAAATGGGAGTAACAAATGAGTGTTTCCACCTAGTAGGAAAAAAGCCTTGCTTAAGTGATCTATTAAAAATAAACAATAAAGGGTCACAGAGGGACACAGCACACTCTCTAAGCATCAAATTAGGCAACTTATCAGGGCCCGGTCCCTTTTTAATGTAGAGAGATAATAACAAATTTAACAATACCTCATATTTCAGTTCAATAATGTTGATTCCGTCAACAAGACCGTCACTCAAATCCGGTGACAGAAAGCGCCCCTCAGTACCCTCAAAAGCTTCGTACACAGAACCAAAGTGAGAAGCAAAAAGATCGGCTATTTACTCTCCACCATTTCCTAGTTGTTCCGCTGAAAACATTGTCTGGGGAAAATTGCCGTGTTCCCGCTTTTTATCCCTTATAAAATTCCAGAACCGACTCGTGTTTTCATTTATCTCTCTTTCGATATTAGATACATAGTTTTCATAACAAACACGAGTCGATTCCTTACATTCTTGCCGAAATGAGTCAAAGACACTGTAACCCTTACCCGCGGCTCTGTACCTCCTGTGCGCACTCTTTTTGGCTATAACGTACCTTTCTCTTCAATTCCGCAGAAAACCAGATTGGGAAGCTCGATCCCCGTACATAATACTTTGGTACAAACAATTCTACAGCCTCATAAACTATGTCGTAAAACCTATCAACAATTTCGTCAAGATCCCGTAGGCAATACAACTGGACCCAGTTCACCCTCAACAAATAATTATTTAATCCTCCATAATTGGCTTTACGAAAATTATATTTTGTCTCGTCGATATCCCTGATATACTCGTTTCTAAACTGCAAAAATGACTCTAATGCAGGGTGATACCGATCACATGGAACCAGGGGCTCACCCCTGGAAACATCCATATAGGTATTTGAGAAACAAAGATCAAGAACTGAGCCAGTTGCACCACCCACAAAATTATACTGACTTAAGCCCAAGTATGGTATTTCATCACAAATTAAAGATTCAATATCACTACAAACATTAATGGCATTGAAATTATCACCATTCCATTGAACATTAGGGAGATTATAATCACCAAAAATAGTTATATAATGATCCGTATACTTTTCCGCAATATATTCAACCGCCCGAACATGACTCTGATACACCTCATAATTCGATTTGGGTGGTATATAAACCGAACCAAAAACAACGCCAGTATGACCTATTCTAACTTCTACAAACTCGTGTTCAACATTAGAAATTTCAGTACGTACCTCACAAGAATCAAGACTGGCAGTAACCGCTATACACACTTCACCTCCACGCTTTTTATCACTTGTTTCAGGATTTCTGTCATTACGATAGACTATAAAAGTGTCCGGAAAAACTTCTGAGCTATTTATTTCAGGTGTCAACCATGTTTCGGAAAGTAATATGACATCATATCCACAAACAGGAGCAGCTATATAAATGTCTCCAAGCTTGGTCCTCAATTCCCTAACATTTTTGTAACAAATAGCTAACCCATCAACTGACCTCCACCTTCCATTCTGACGTTTTTTGAATTTTCTCCATTTATTTGATGTCAATATCACTCTTATTTGTAGGGGGCGCCAACTACATGTATTTTAACTGTTTTGAAGAGTAATAACTTTTCGTCTGTACCGTATACTGAGTCAAAAAATATACATTTCCGTGACTTTTTACGTAAGAAATGTCTCTTGATAACAATTGCTACGAGCAACCGTTCTCAAGATATTTAGAACGGAAATGGTCAATACAATAAATGTCAACGGTTTCTTGTAGACCAGTGATTCCCAAAGTGGTCCAGGTGGACCCCCAGGGGTCCACGGGAGACTTGCTGGGGGTCTACGTAGGCGTGAACAAAAAATGGGGGTCCATAAGATGTTAATGGGGGTCCACGAAAATTTATCTGCTTTTGATAGTAAAGAGCAAAAATGTAAGCATAGTTTTATAAGGGCCTACCTACATTGTTTTGGCACCTATCTAAGCAGATAATATTTTAATAAGGCAAGCGACTGTTACTTGTCCAAACTTGCGTATTCGATATTACGTACAATTTCGTGTACAGACTTGCAAAGCGCTATCCGCCCGACAATGCTTAATGCTTGTTCAGACATGAACTTGATCACCACTATAAATACTTGATGCCAAAGGCAAACGCATTCATTTGTTTCCGGAATTTCGAAAAAAAGGCGGAATTTGGAAAAAAGTTGTGAGAAAATTTATATCTGTGTTTGCTAGTGCCGGAGAAAAGTAAGTAACCTACCTTTTTTTGTTATAGTACTTAAGTATTTTGTTTACGTGTACTAGTCGGTTGATCACAACGGCCTGTATAGATAGGTAACTTAGTAACTTACAGATATTTTAATTGTCCTCTTTCGATTTGAAGACAAACACAGCACGTTTTATTCAATTGTTTTTTCACGAGAGAAACACTGCCTCTCTAAAAGGCCGAATAAGCAATATTGCAGAGCAATTAATTTTTGTAATTTTTCTTGCAAATAACTACTAATTTTATAAAACAGTAATTTCATAATCATTTTAAATTGGTTTTGAAGTAACTATTTTATCAAAACTATTCCTTTTCGGAAAGAGCGAGCGGTGCGCGGGCGACGGGAAAAGGGCGGGGCTTGGACTTCGATGCCAGTTTGTCACGTTTTAACAATGAAGCCGCAGACAAAAAATACGCAAATACACGGAGCGCGTGAACTCATTGATTTAATAAAATAAAATGTTAGTTATCGTTTTTATGGACAATTTTGGGATTTCGACTTTTATTTTTTCCTACACAAATATGATCAGTATTCGATACTGAGTACACCAATTTTTATTTATACTATTAAAAATTAGTGGTAAATTATGTACTTTAAAATTGATACCGTTTTGTGAAAACGTCTGTATTTGTCTCAGCGGTTTATTAGTTGGTCCCTTTACAAGCCGTAATTCTATTTCCGCGTGCTGACAAAGGCTGCGGTGTGATACCTATATTCAGAAAAACTTGGTTACTAAAACTTTTTTTTACAGGTAAGGTAACTGACACGAAACATGGCTACAGCAAAGAAAAAATGTCGACAATATAGTATCGATTATTTGAAATATGGTTTTGTTCCATCAGAGGCAGACAAACAATTGCCCATGTGCCTATTATGCAACAAAGTTTTGAGCAATGACTCTATGAAACCATCAAAGCTCGAAGATCATCTAAAAAGGTGTCATACTGATAAAATAGGTAAAGATTTAAAATATTTTCAAACATTGAAAGAAAAATATGGAAAGAGACCCACCATGCACAGTATGTTCGCTTCAACATCTCAAAGTAACGATGATGGCTTGCGGGCATCTTACAATATCTCATTACTTATAGCAAAATCTGGAAAACCGCACACTATCGGAGAACAATTAATTTTACCCGCTGTTGAAGAGGTTTTAAAAACTGTTTTGCACAAATCTCCATTTGACGTACTAAAAAGAATTCCATTAAGTAACAATACTGTACAAAGACGCATTGATGAAATGAGCTCTGATATCGAAAGCTTTTTGTGCAATCATCTGCAAAAAACTCATTTTTCTATACAACTGGACGAGTCAACGTTACCCAGTAATGAAGCATTACTATTGGCATATGTCCGATTTATTGTTGAGGAAGAAATTCACGAAGAATTGCTATTTGCCAGAACTTTGGAGACTGACACTAAAGGCGAATCAATATTTAATGTCCTGAGTAATTTTTTTACGGAAAAATCGATCCCATTTACAAACATTATTTCAGTGGCAACAGACGGAGCTCCTGCAATGGTCGGGCGATATCGTGGGTTTATAAGTCATCTCAAAAGAATTATACCAGGACTTACAGCTATTCATTGCGTAATCCACCGACAACATCTTGTGGCAAAACATTTAAGTGACAGGTTGAACCAATCTCTTCATTTTGTAATAAAAGCTGTCAACAAAATCAGAAGCAATGCATTGAATACGCGTTTATTTGCTCAATTGTGCGACGAAAATGATGAAGACTTCCAACGACTGCTCTTACATACTGAAGTACGCTGGTTGTCGAAAGGTGCATGCTTAACGAGATTTTACTCTGTTTTCGATTCCATATTAGAGTTCTTAGAAAGTAGAGATCCAGATTTAAAAGAAAACTTGATCAAATTCAAAGCAGACATTGCGTATTTGACAGATTTGTTTAAAAAATTTAATGATATTAACTTGCAGTTACAAGGGGACAGCCTGAATTTAATAAAAACAAAGGGGATAATTTCGGCTTTTCTTGGGAAATTGAAATTTATGAAGCAAAACATTAGTCGGCGCGAATTCTCTCAATTTCCAAACTTGTCGCAGGTAGAATGTATTGATGAGGATATCCATACCTACAGTCAACATTTAAGTGCTCTGCATGATGACTTCAAAACCAGGTTTGAAGATATACTGACGATGGATATACCACCATGGATCATAAATCCATTTGATGAAACGGAAGTGGCCAATGTTGTATTACAAGAGGAGCTGCTCGAGCTAAGCACTAATGAGGAGCTGAAGGTGAAATTTAGAAAAGGCTACCCAACATTTTGGCTGCAAGCAGAAATACCCGAAAAATATCCTGGACTGTGGGAAATCGCAAGGAAATTTTTAATAGCTTTTCCCTCGTCATACCTTGTCGAAAGGAGTTTTAGTGCCGTTACAAACCTCTTAACAAAAAAAAAAGAGCAAATTAAACATCACAGAGCGGGGGGATTTGCGGTTATTGCTCACAAAAATAAAGCCAAACATTGATCGTTTGCTGACACTCCATCAGATACATCCTTCCCATTAATTAAAATTATGACCTGAACCTATATTACCTTAATATTTTTTCTTGTAATTCTATTTCTTTTAATAAATAAAGTGATATAAAATGTACCATTTTTCGTTTTTATTTTACATATCGGAATATAGGGACAGAACTCAGAAGTGACACAATTTTTATTTTTTGGCGACTTTAAGAATGTGGTAGAAATGTAGCAGCAGGGGGTCCACCGAAACCAGTAAAATTTTGAAAGTGGCCCACGAGAAAAATAAGTTTGGGAACTACTGTTGTAGACGTATCTGTTTTAAAAAAACTAAAGTATTCTCGAATAATTGAATTTAAATATTTTAAATAGTTTTTTCTTTATTCTTTGTATTTTTTTGCTTCCGACGACGGAAAGAGATAAACCTTACGAAACGTTAAACATTTTTTCTTTTTTAGGCAAATTTGTATAACTGTAAACATAACTTCTGACAAGTAGTTTCCGTTTGGGTTTAACGCCAGAAGTGTTTACAAAAAATAACTATTTTATTTTGTAGATTTTCTTGCAGTGCAGTGGCGAAATACCCATATAGGATTTTTTAGAGAGATGAATCCGCTACATAGGTATAGACTTTTTTTATAATACATGTCACTATTGACAAAAAATAAACACTTTTTTTTAGACTGAAATAAAAAGTTTGCGACATTTTTATTTTTTTTTTTAAATTAAGCTTGATTTTCATGCATCTTGATTTAATTTTATTGGTTGAATTTAAAGACTTCGGTTGGTTAGAAACGGTTAACCAATCGAAGCCTTTAAATACAACCAATGAAATTAATATCGTACCAACGTATCGTCGGACAACGGATGCATGGAATCAAACTTTAATCATAAATTTTTTTGCGAAAAAATGATGATAAAGAACTTTTGACACAAAAACATGTCAAATTTATGATTTCAGTCTAATATATAACTTTTTAGTCAACATGTTTAATTTATGTCAATGATGACAAATATTGATAATTTCGATTCCAAATACCGCATGATCGAGAAAAAACGGCGTCCAGTTGGCTGGGAAATGACGATCGATGACATCTCCCATATATAAAATGACAGCGATCTTCATTCATAGACGCTGGCGCCGTTTTTTTTTCGATCATACGGTATCTCGAGAACTATTACTCGTAGCGATTTTCCCCAAGAGACCTTTTTACGTAAAAAATGTTGTAAATGTATATTTTTTACTCAGTAGTTTTATACAGGTACGGACTAAAAGTTATTACTCTTCAAACCAGTTAAAAATATGTAGGTGGCGCCCTCTACAAGTAGGAGTCATATTGACATCAAAATCAAATTTCTCATGTCAAAAAGCTCCCAGACACTGCAGACACCAATTTTCATCCAGGACGTTACTTCATAAATTATTTGAAAAAAATCGAAATAAAAATGAAACTTCTACACCCTGTATCTCCGAAACTAAGCATTTTAGGACATACATTTATAAGAACTTTTTTACTTATTTTTATCTGCAAAATATGCTGCCGAAGTTTCCCGAATACAGTTCGGACCACCCTGTATATCAATATGTAACAACAATAATTTAAAGTTTAAGAATCATTGCTAGTTAAACTTTAGTAGGTACTTCTAAAAGTTACCCAAACTTCAAAATTTAGCTAGCTTATTTACATATACACAACGGCAGGAAAACACGATTGTTTGATTTTAATTACATATGAACGTCAACGTAATAACATAATTCAAAGTTTATGAATTATCGCTAGTCTAACTTCTTTAATATTATTTTGATAGATATATTACCTGAGAAAAAAATAGGGGGACGGCTAAAGGTGCCGTTACACGGCGTGTGGCTTGCGGATCCACGCACCTGGCGCGTGAATCGGCGAGCCAGGACGCACCAATGCGTATTTTCGCACTTGCGATCTCACGGCCGACCGAGAGACAGAGAACAAAAAATACATTATATAACTTTTTAACATAGACTATCGGTTTAAATTGGGTTTAAATTAATACAATCAAATAATTTATTCCGAGTTATATGTATAAATAAGTGTTATTTCATTGTAATTAAATACTGAATGCCTATTTTACATTATGTCACATATAAAAGCGAACTGCACGGTTCGAAGCAGAGTTTTTCACTCTCTGTACTCTGTCGAGAACGTTTGTAACAATAAAATCGTTTTTTAAAAACAAATGTAATTCAGAACCTAAAACTGGCGCAGTCGGTAGGACTTCGTGTATTCCCTTTCGAGTGTCACATGCAGTGGTAGATCGGGAAGTGGCGGTTTCAACCCCTTTAACGCGAAATTCGAACAAAAACTTTGTGAAGTGACGGACAGGATAGTGCAATCGATCCGGATTAGCTGTCTGGCCCAGAACGAGCAAAGAAAATTGTCGCAAACCACCCCGACGAAGACAGCAGAGAGCGGAATCCAGGAAAAGGACAGGAAAGACTTCAAAAAAAGTAAGTGCCTTCCTTTTTGCCCCTTTTGGTATACCTCTGTTTAAGGAAATCAGTAGGGATAGTTATAGGAGCAGTCTATTAAAGACATTAGATTAAGAAAAACAAAAAACCAAAAAAAGAAAAAAAATCTTACAAGTAAAATAATAAAGAAAAAGTTACCTAGTACTTAAAACATTTTTATTAAGTAAAAATAAGAAAAAATACAAATAAAATAAAAACAAAATTTACGCTCATAGATCGTAGATGAAAAACTAGCACGTTCATGAGTGTAGACGAGTTAGCGGACAGACTATCAAATTTAACAGTAAAACTTAATACCGAAATTAACAAAATGAATGCGTGCTTCTGAAAATGAAAATACGCGAACTGTAAATTGGGATATTTTTAAGTCAAAAGTACAAAATATTAAGCCATTTGACGGAAACAGTAATACATTAAATACCTTTATATTTAAATGCGAATCACTTTTACTAAAATATGCGACCGTATCAGACGAGGATTTTAAACAGCATGTTTTTTAGTGCGTACAGTCCAAATTAGTTGGAAAAGCCGAAATAATGATAGGAAACAGATTGGAATTAGACAATTGGTCAAAATTAAAAGCCGCTTTAATACAGTGTTTCTCAGATAGACGTGATTTGGATTGCCTAATCCAAGAATTAACAAGAACGCGACCGTTTAAAAACGAACATCTCTTAAGTTTTGGCAGCAGATTACAACTCCTAAAAAGTAACGTAATTCAAAGAATCAGTAACGATACGTGCCTAGCGCCTCTAGAGAAAACGTGTCAGATAAGCCACTATGATAAGACCGCGTTAAATACATTTATTGCGGGTTGCAGCGGAACTTTAAGAAACAATCTTTACATTAAAAAACCGACATCTTTAGAAGATGCAATGGCGTGCGTAAATGAATTTGAAAATTTTGAAATGCTTTACGGCAGTTCTAACGAACAAAACAAGGTGTACAAAACACAAAATTTCCATCAAAAACCAACACCATCACAGAATTTTCAAAATCAAAATAATTTTTCTAACGCAACAAATTTTCCACACAACAATTCTAACTATCAAAATAATAACTGACAACAATTTAACAATCAAAATCAATTTAATCACCCAAATCAATACAATCGATTCAATCAAAATGTACCTAATACAAATTTTAACCAAAAACAACCTTGGCCTTGTCAACCAATTAACATTACTCCAAGAGAAATGCCTCCAAGACGATATCCAACGAATAGAGAAGTCTTTGGACCACCTGTAAATGTATTTAAGCCAAAGCCCATTCCACCACACCAACAATCAAAACCAGAGCCTATGTCTACGACATCAGCAAACCCATCTTTTGCTTCGAAGAAAAGGGATAGTCAAATCCAATCATATCAGAATAGACAATATCCAATACCTTTCCAATCAACTGGACCACCAGATTTTACCTTTCAAGAATTATTCACAAATGAATACGCATCCCTATGAACAAAACTATAATTATACCTATTATAATATATTATAATAATTATGATGAATACGAAAACCAATATTCTGAAGAATACCCTGTTCATAGTTTAGAAGAATTTCAGCAAGAACCCGAATACGAGGAACAAAAATCCTGCACAAGAGGAAATTTTCAGGACCCCAGCCAGAAAGAAGGAAAAACATGATAGAAATAAACATCTCTTCAAGTACCGCTCTTCCGTATGTAGAAATAAAAAATCCTAAATTAAAATTATTAATCGATACCGGAAGCTCGCGCTCTATTTTAAAACCATCTATTGTAGAAAACCTTTTCCCGAACTGTATATATCAAACAACCAATATAATTAAAACAGCTATTGGTCAAAAATCAACAAAATATCAAGCTGACCTCTCATTCCCGGAATTTGGAAATAATCATAAAATTAAATTTATTTTATTTGATTTCCACGATTATTTCGATGGAGTTATCGGTTTAAAAGACTTGATCAATATGAATCTAAATATCGATTTAACAAATAAAAGATTAATAAACAATTTTGTCGAAATACCGTGAAGTGGGGTGACTTTGCCCAATTCTGAATTTTAAATCGTGTTTATTTCAAAAATTGTTGTATTTTCTCAAATGCACATGGTCTATGCTATAAGTGGTAATAAGGACAACACAACAATAATACGCTTTTTTGTTTATTAAACAAATATATATATATATATAAAAAAAGTAAAAAACTGGATGGGCAAAGTTAGTTGCTTATATGGGGTGTCTTTGCCCTCTTCCTTATTCTTATTGATAGACCAAAGCCACCTCATTTAAAAGCATAATTACGTAAAATATGCTTCATCACCCTCAATATTATAACGAACTTCTGCATAATACTTACCTCAATATAGCGTGGTTAACTATTGCAGCCACGTAGAAGTTTGAAACGCACAAAATAGGGCTTTAAAAACAGATTTGGCTTCACAGCACTGTAAATGCTACATCGCAACTGACGGCAAGCGTTTAGCGACGTTCCGAGACGTGGGGCGCCTCCACCCATAATTTACCGATAACACATAACGCGTTCTTTTCAAGTAGTGGCTACGGCTACGTCTAACATATTTTCGGACGGAATTTGACAAAGTCACCCCAAGAGGGAAAGTCACCCCATTTCACGGTACCTTTCAAATATCGTGAACCGGAAGAAATAAATTTTTCTTTTTCCGTAAACCCTCATGAAAAACTAATAAAAAAAGTTCCAGTTAATATTTTTCAAGGAGAAATTATAACTCGACCAGAAGAGTTCGATTACAATATGAAATACAAAAAAGGCAAACAAAATCAAGCAACCGATGCGTTATCAAGAATACCAATAAATAATCAAGAGTTAAACATCTTAGAGACAGAATCAATCGATAATAACCCAGGAGATATTGACGAAGTAATCGAAGAATTAATAAAAAATAGAGAAAGTCTACCTGATATAGAAGAAAAAGAATTAGAAGAAATATTAGGAATAAAACCTAAACCAAAAATAATTATCCACTCAGACATACAAATAAGACCACCAAATCCTGTAAAGAAAAAAGAATCGACTGATCTAGAAACACGTCATACTTCTCTAGAAGAACCAATAATAGGTCTCCCTATTTCAGAACGTTCATTAAACACCTATAAAAATCAAGTAATATTCACCTACGGAGAAATCGATAATATAAAATGTAGACACGAACAAATATTCAAAAATACTCGAATATACGTAACTATATCACAACGCCGATCAACGGAAAACTTCGTAAAATTTCTCAAAGAATTTATTGACCCCAAACAAACTTATGCTATGTATTTTAAAGATCAATTAATAGCTAGAAATTTTATCATTACCTTACAAAAATTATTTAAAAATACTGCATTCAATTTTATTCAGTGTAAATTTCTAAACGATATCGAAACATTAAACGAACAAAAAGAAAAACTTGAATTGTACCACACGACAAAAACTTGTCATCATCGTAAAATTTAATCTAACACCTACAACATCGAAACCCTTCGAACAAATCCATATTGATACGTTTAAAATATCAAATGAGAGCTTTTTAACAATTATAGATGCTTTTTCTAGATATGGACAAGCATATCATTTAAATGCTTTAACAGGTCCTACGATAATCGAAAATCTATACACTTTCATAACTCATCACGGTTTACCATTGAAAATAACAACCGATTGTGGAACGGAATTCAAAAACAAGGAAGTAGAACATTTTTGTAAACTTTATAAAATTGAGATACACTATACAACACCGAAAAATAGTACATCAAACTCACCGGTAGAGAGATTTCACTCATCTCTAATCGAACATTATAGATGTCTAAAAAGTGATCATCCAAATCTTAATCCTAGTCAATTAATAAAACGATCTATATTAGGATATAATAATTCAATTCATAGCGTAACAAACATACACCTTTTGAAATAATTAAAGGGCATATAAATAACACTGACCCAGTCGATTTAAATGACGAAATAATAGTATCAAATTATATACAAAAACATAAAGAACAAGCTGAAGATCTTTATAGAAATATTCAAAGTATAAACGCAAGAACTAAGGAATTAATTATAACAAAAAGAAATGAGAAAAGACAAGATCCACCTGAATTCCTTAAATCAGATGTAGTTTATATAAAAACGAAAGCTAGAGGAAAAGATCAACCTAAATTTAAAAAGGCAACGATCGAAAAAGAAGATCAAATCAAATTAATAACAAACAAAGGAACATATCATAAAAGCCTAGCTAGAAAACCCAAGGTAAAGAAAAAATCGAATTTTCAGGAAAACAACGATGAAGAAGATCCAGATCCTGCTGATATACCTGGTACTTCACACGAAGACAATTCTGTCACAGGACATCCAACTTAAAACTATAAAAAACCCTATTTTGCCTATGCAGCTAGGAACCTCTAAGTTAGTTTATGCTAAGCATACATTTTTACATTACATAGATATAAACCAATGACCTCTAAATAAAGTAGACCCGGCATTTCATTCATAAAAAGGAAAAGATCAGAATCAGATATTCGTTTCTTACTCTATGCGAGTGGGAACAAGACGGGCTGATCGCAGTCATGAAGGATTCCCGTGAGAATGGCAACGCTGTTCAGAGATCTTGAGAAAGTGTGTCATGGGCGTAGTTACTTTGATTGTAATATATAATTTAATATTATATCCGCGTAAATACCGGGAAAAAGCGGCGTCCAGTTGGCTTGGAAATGACGATCGATGACATTTCCCATATAATTTTACATATAAAATGACAGCGATCTTCATTTCGTAGCCATCGTTGACGCCGTTTTTATTCGATCATACGGTATGATTTTTGGATACGATATATTGTTGTGCTCGATGGCTCTTCAAATTTTGAAAATGACTACTTCTGTACTCCAATAAATTGAAAATAACTAATTGAAATATTATGATATGCACATTTCCATAGTATAAAGTCTGTAAATTGCTCCAGTAGTAATATAATCCATCAAGCATTCAATGAATACGAGCCGACGACGACTTTTATAAAACATTTATGTGAATTAATGGTTATTATTTTGCTTGAAGCAACGGTGGAAAATGAGAATATTTTAAAACTGTCGTGACTAATTACAATTTTATATTAGGTATAAAAATATTACTATATAGCAACAATAATAAAGATCTTTGTTAAACAAAAGAAAATTTCTAAAATATTTACTTATTTCTGGAACAGTTTCTTCGCGGATAATCGGGACCTTGTACTGAATAAATAATTAACTTTTCATTAGAAATTACCAAACAAAAAATAAGTAATGCTTATAAAACATATCAAACAAAGATGCATTCATCTTTTAAACTATATAATTTTATAGCATTAATAAACAAAACAAAAAATACATTGCTCTATTACCACAAACATTATACCATCGAAAAAAGAAACGGCGTAAAAAATGACAATCAGTGATAATTTTGGCGAGGTGATATGTCATGACCCCTTCTCTTGTTTATTTTTTAATGGCACTTACTGGCAGTAGTAGGCCTTAAGGCTGTATTTGATTTTTAAATGGTGTAGTATAAATTCGAATTTTTTTTTTGGATATCGGTTTGTGTTTCTGGAAACGTTCTATCCTTTTATAATTTTTCTATAATTAGTATTAGTTTTTGACAAGCTTTATGTCAATTTTTAATAAATGACATCTAGAAATAGACCTCGCCAAAATTATATTCGATTGTTATTCCCAGCAGTCTTCGATACCGTTTTTTTTTCGATTATTCGGTATTTAGTATGTAATATCCAACGTACTCTTTCCTCAACTTTTTTTTCAATCATTATATAAATCTATTTTGATTTTACACTTAAAAAATCATCTTTAACAACTAAAAATCCTAATAACAATCAGTATGATAGAAAAAAAGGCCTCCAGTTGGCTTAGAAATGAACATCGATGACATTCCCCATATAATTTTACATATAAAATGACAGCGATCTTCATTTCATAGCCATCGCTGACGCCGTTTTTTTTTCTCGATCATATGGTATTTCGCTTATGAACATTTTTCGTAATTGTGGCATCTTTAATTTTTTTATATATCTTTTCAACAAATTAATCGCATTTGTATACTTGGTATTTGTATACTTGGTTTTAATAATTAAAAATTATGAGCAAAATATTCAATAAAACCAAACGTGACGAAACTAACTTAATGTAATTCATTACTTATAACGGTACATTCCAAAACTGTGTGATTTACTAATACATATTTCCAAAGATTTTTCTCTATTTTACCTTTCGGCACCGCACTGATGTAACATAGCCTTACTCACCTTCGAAATGAAACTTCTAGGTTTAAATCGTCTCTATTTTTGCAAATTAAGCAAGTTCGCACCATTGTCTTATTGTTTATCAATAAAATCACTAAAAACAATACCACAAAACACTAAAATATCTGGAAATCACCTCGTAAAACATTTCGAAAAACTACAACACATTGGCAACGCCGTAGAGCAATTTATGAACGAATTCGAACTGGATGTTTTGTTGGCTGCCTAAATTTAGGAGTGAAGATAGTAAAATGCGTACGTTTTCGACATCAGCTGGCGTTGCGACGTTGTCGATTGTTTTATGTTAAATTTCTTAATTTCTAAACATTATAATTACAGAAGATTTAAACCTTTACTTATTAACTTTACTACCTTTAATTATTATCGGTTTAAAATATTCTACGAGGTAATCTATATTTGGAATTATGGAATTCCTGGTTTACAATGTGGGTTAGCTATCCCCGTACGTATATGTAGGTAAGATTTCATTTTAAATGCGGCCGGTAGTGGAAATTTGGCATACATGCAATTTTCTAAGGCAATGATGGATTTCACCAAAATGTAAGTCGCCGGGTCTAATTTATTTCGATGTCATTGATATAAACCCTATTATTAATCAATTAATTAATATAGAACAATGCTTTTCGCTTATTAAAAATCATGTAAGTAAAGAAAACGTTACTAACCATATGTCATATTATGGATTATCAGAAAGTACTTTATTCAGAACGCAATTCTTGATCGATTCAACACAAAATAAATTAAAGAATCTTTATCCGCACATTAGGACAAAGCGTGGATTAATAAATATTGTAGGAAAAACCTCTAAATGGCTTTTCGGTACACTAGATTCTGAAGACGGACAAAAATATCAAAATGCTATAAATAAGCTAGAACAAAATCAAAAAGGCTTAATAAATGAAGCTAATTTACAAATTTCTTTATCGAAAAACTTAATAAATAATTATAGTAAAACAATTGTTTCTCTAACTACAAATCAGCAAAAACTAGAAAAAAGTCTGAAACTATTCCAACAAACAGTTGATAAAACTATATCAAATTTAAATGCATATTTAAATTTTCAAGGCATTGTTTCGCAACTTAATCTAGACTGCCAGAGTCTGATTACTTTTCTCGATAATCTCGAAGACGCGATTATGTTTACAAAGTTGAACGCCTTACATAACGTTATCGTATCAAGCTAGGAGTTAAATGAACTATTAAATTACTTAAGAACGATTTATAAAAATAACGAAGTTCCAGATTTTAAAAATATATTAACCTATTATCAGTTATTGGGTACACAGGTAACATTTTCTGAAAATAAATTAATTTTCGCTATACATGTTCCTATAATTAGACCTAAGGAATACACCTTTTACCACCTATACCCAATTATCCTAAATCCAAATATTTTCATTCCCAAATACCCATTCCTGGCACAAGAAGACCAGTCATACCAATTTGAGGAAGAAGCATGTCCATTCCTGGAAGAAAAATACTTCTGTCAAGAAAACTTCCATTCGATATTGCGATTATCTTCATTTGTCTAATAATTGCAATATACCTGGTGTTCAGAAAATACCCACAACTCAAGAAGTACTTTCCATGTTTAAAGAAGAAAGAAGAATAGCATGTTCCAGTCCCAGAGAAGAGGGCTCCCGAAAATAAATCCGTTATTTTCTTGTCTTAACAGGGGAGGAGTTATATGTATAAATAAGTGTTATTTCATTGTAATTAAATACTGAATGCCTATTTTACATTATGTCACATATAAAAGCGAACTGCACGGTTCGAAGCAGACTTTTTCACTCTCTGTACTCTGTCGAGAACGTTTGTAACAATAAAATCGTTTTTTAAAAACAACTCTGTTAATTCAGAGCCTGAAACTTCCGCAACTTTATTTTCAGTGCAGTTTATTAAGATAACAAGATGGAAAGCAAAATCATCTGGTTAAATTAAATTAAATAAGATAATAAAACTTTTTTTAACTAGGGTTATTTATGTTCAAAAGTTAAATAATATTTTTTTGCCTTATTTATGAAAATATAATTTTAGAGTATATCATATTTCAGAAAGCCCATAACAAGGCAAATAATATAAAAAAATAATATACGGGGTGTCTTATTTAAAAAATAGAAGTCGGATTTCGAAAATGAGAACCATCAGCGAAACTAGTTAACATCACTGGATTCTACGTAAAAAACTAAACGAGACTGAGTTTTCACCTTTTCGATAAGTTATAAGATTAGGGAGATATTGCGGTACAAAGATGGCGGAAAAATAATGTTTTTATTTTTTATCTTGAAAACGAAAATAGATAGATTAATAAAATTTTATGGAAGCATTACTGTTATGAAAACACACTTTCTGGTAATCTTTTCACTTTTTTAAAATGAGTGGAAGGGGTTGAAATAAACTACCCCTATCATTCTTGTTAACGAAATTTAAAGAAAAATCTTATCAAACACATGCAAAAAATTAATTTGGATAGTTTAGTTTGTTTAGAAACTTTTTTATCTCTTGTATTTTTTTGATAAAACTCACCGATTTGAAATTAAAAAATAAAATGTAAAGCATTACATGTCAGAACAAAAAACATTTTCTGATAAAGAATCTAGTGGGCTGCTGTAATTTCTTTAGGAAAAAATCTAGTCGGCCGCTGTTACTTTTTAGGATGTTCCTAATATTATTTTATTTGACATTACTCTACTGCAATACGTTATTATCTAGATGATTATTATTATCGTTATTATCGCTAGATTCTTAATCTAAAAATGTTTTTTGTCCTGACATGTAATGCTTTACATTTTATTTTTAATTTCAATCGGTGTGTTTTATCAAAAAACACAAGAGGTAAAAAGTTTCTAAACAAACTAAACTATCCAAATTAAAGCATTTGCATGTGTTTGATAAGATTTTTTTTAAATTTCGTTAACAAGAATGATAGGGGTAGTTTATTTCAACCCCTTCCACTCATTTTAAAAGCAAAAAATTACCTGAAAGTGTGTTTTCATAACAGTAATGCTTCCATAATATTTCATTAGTCTATCTCTTTTCGTTTTCAAGATAAAAAATAAAAACATTATTTTTCCGCCATCTTTGTACCGCGATATCTCCCTAATGGTTGACTTTTGACCCAACGTTTATAAAGTAAACTACCCTTTATTTTAAACAAGGAATCACCCCCTAAAGTTTTTCGCATTTGTTTTGAAACATCCTGTATATACCTATAAGATATACGATGGAATCGAAAGATGCAACATTTTAAAATTCGTCCTGTATTTTAGGAACTAAAAAGACTAGAACAACTCTTCTTCTTTTTTAATTCTTTAATTAATTAATTTTTTAATTCGTTCATCGTGCAATAATTATTGATACTCAACTTTTGATGTATTCTCAGGCAGCCGTCCTGTATTCCATTTCTATTTTTATGTGCATTAGTTCTGGGGTTCCAAGTTATTTGGGCTTTTTCATATAGGGGTAAAAACTCAGATATAGTCTCGTTCGACCAAAACATGTTGTGTCGAAACAGGGCCGGATACAGGAATTTATTTTAGGGGGGGGGGCCAAACAAAAAATAATGTAGAATATGCTTTTTAGGTTGCCGTTTTTAACCCAAAAGCCTACTATTTAACCCAATTTATAGATTTTAGGCAGTGAATTGGTACCTATAATATATTGTTATAATCATCGGCAATTACCACCGCTCAAATTACCGCCAATAAATTAGTATAGGTATACAAATTTTAAATAGCATAATTGCACAAAACTTTATGAATTAATATTTCTATAGCTGCTGTAAAATTTAGAAGTATAAATTAAGTATCAAATACAATTATTACACATACATAAATCACCTCAGCAAAATGTATATAGTGCTTCTCACTTCTCACCCATCTAGTAATATTCAACATTTTTGACATGTTCTACACCCTTCGGGGTATTTGTATGTAACTTATATTATTATACTTAGAACTAATAAACTATATCTATCTATACGAGTATATCCGTTATACAGCATTTAGAATAAATAATAATTTTACACAATAACATGGTAGATTATATTGGTATACCCTGTATTTATCAGTAATTTTTATACCTAATTAATATGATATTTATAGATTTTTTAAGCCAATATCAAATTATGTATGTTTGCATTAAATGGAGTTATTTAAATAAAGTATGTAACAAATAAAATTAAATGAATTTAAAAGAATTACTGGTGAAGACCTCGCACGGCGCGTTTACTTTGAAATTTACCGCCAGTCGACGGAAAGGACGCGCCGACCCATTCACACGGCGTGTATGGAAAACTCGCAGCGCAGTTTTTCCACTACAAAAACTTGTGAGATCTCATGTAAAATCAAGTCAGTTTATTTTATTTAGTTTCTATTGAAGCACCTACTCAACAATTTTGTTATAAATTTTAGTAATAATTAATAATGAGTACCTATCAATATTATACATCTTTATTTGTCATAATAATTATATTGTAAATAATAATATATTATTAATTCTCGAAACAAATGAGCTAATGACTCGCTCTAGACATTGAAGCATTTATGGATTCAAATTCTGCTTCCAATCAATAAATTATTTAACAAAATTTATTGTTTTATTTGAAGTAGGTAGTAGAAAGAAAATTACTTTTAAAAGTGCTCAAAAAAATTCACAAAGATATAAGTTCTATAACAAAAAATGAAAAAATTGAAATTAGTTCTTTTATGGTTCTATAAATCCAATTCTGCTATTTATGTGATAATTTTAAAATAATAAATTTGGACAATTTGGCAACTTCAACAGGAATTTGCACTGCATATGCAGTAGTGAACAAGAGGAATTTAGTAATAAAATTGTATAGTTTTATATGTTTATTTTTATGATATATAAAAGTAACTTAAGCAACTAGTGCTGATGCTGTGCTTGATTCATATTTCCAATTAGGAGCTAATACATTTTTAGTCTTATAATATCTTGCTAAACGATGAATACGTGATTCAACTAAAATAAGACGGAACTTGCTGTCTTTATCTTTCCTGTTTCTTTCCAAGTGTTTGCGTATAGCAACAGCTTTCTTAATCAAATAGTATAGATCTTCTGGTAAATCTGGTGCTAGCCCGACAAGTTTCATAATTCGCAAAATTTTATTCCCAGTCACAAAACGCACTTGGGCAACGCCATAAGAATCTCTTAGGATCACACCTGTAATAATGAAAGAAAAATAAAGCACACTGATATATAGAAAAAGTTTAATAAAACATTACCAATTTGAGATGGTGTCAAACCTTTTTTACCAAGTTTAACAATGTGATCCTTAACTTCTTCAGGTGTCACTTTAAGCCAGGTGGGAACACTTCTTCTGTACGGTAAAGCTGACTGGGCAATGCCCTTTCTAAAAATTAAATAAACATTTTATACTGAACCACGAGGTGAAACTTAACCTCTGATTCTTAATTCGGACTTTAATTTTTAGTGAAACGACATTCAGTAATTCTATTTTATCCTTCCTAAATACGACTATTAATTACATATCGATAATAAAACATTAATACATACCCAGGTGCGTGCATACGACCCATATTTTAATATTTTTGAACGATACGAATCGCAAGAAAACAAGTTTTCTTCAAAAAGAAATTTTTAGAATTTTGACACTTGACACTTGACGTCTCTACGATCTGCCATTTTCGATGCGCATGTCGTCATAAGTTTCTACGAAAATTTAGGTATGTTCCATATCCATCAGGGTTCAATCAAGGAGTTCAATCTAAAGGTTCATCAAGATTCAATCACGGGTTCAATCATAAAATCAAAAATTATGAGTTTAATAAACATTTCACATTTTTGTCACATATTATCATCTATAATCAAGGGCTATATGGTGTAAAAATGTAATAACGTTTGGTTTGGAGCAATTTACTATCTATCAATTTACTGCTAACCAGCTGCTAACCTTTTATTAAGATTGCTAAAGTAATTTTTAATATTTTTTAGGTAATGGTGTGGATCCGGTGGCTGACCTTGAAACGAGTTTTTGCTGTATATAGTCACAGACACTACGCAGGCGCACATCTTCGATGTTGCCAGATTGCAAGTTATTTTGGAATTATTTTCAGTAGAAAACAAATATGTGCTTTTCAGTGTGTTTTGTCAATATATACAGTATGATCGAATAAACAGCGTCTAGTTGGCTAGGAAATGACGATTGAGGACATTTCCCATATAAAATGACAGCGATCTTCATTTCATAGTCATCGCTGACGCTATTTTTTTCAATATAGTACGCGGTATATTATTTCTATTATTATTTTAATATTTCGCACAACATATGAAACGTGAATGCTTATTATGTATTTTCATAGTCAATACAATTAAATAGAAATAAAATTCTAGATTCCTATAATTAATCTAATTGCTCTAGATTATAATGCTACGTTTAAAAAGTGCTTTATTAAAAATTCGGGAAATTAAAAGGGATGTGTCCAAGTTTTTTCTTTTTTTTTAAATTTTTAAATGCTGTAGCTCCATGTCATGTTCATAATAGTTTTTAACATTCCATCAAAACTACGGAGGCCTTAAAAGGCATTTAGCCTCCGTAATTAAAATTGTACAATCAGCTTCAGCAACATTTACAGTTACCTTGTTTAATTCTGCTTATACATATATTGCATTATTTTTTCTGCTACCTTAAGATTTCTATTCTTACACCTAATTTATGTGATTTTCTTAGCATAATATGATTTATAGACCATATTTTTCCTAATGGAAGGATGGAATAGGATATGCAAAATTAAGATATTTTAACATTTATTTTCCAGACAAAGCATAATATAGTATTAAGATTAAGACATAACAAATATTATAAGAAAGATCTTAATATAAATCACAAACTAATTACAAACTAATCTTAATTTGGTCTTGTATAAACACAGGTATAAAACTAATAAGATCAAAACTCAACCTTCACCATATTGTCAAGATTTGGCATTATAGCAAACAAGAAATTACAGTAAATTAAGAAAAGAATGTCAAAGTACACGATATTAAATGCTGTAATGTATTCTTACACACAAACCATCTCCCTTCTAAAGAGAAAAAGATAAAACATAAAGCTTATTTTAATCTTATCAACACACTCTTCGATAAAATATATGTCTAAAATTGCTATTAATCCACTAACTTGATATTTTTAAGAAATTATGATACAAACATTATAATCAAAGTATATTATATTAGTAACATTATAGGTAAGATGTTACCTCTATCTCCCATTGACGTGTATTGTTCTATAAGACTCGTCATGGTAGTACCGTATGATCGAAAAAAAACGGCGTCCAGTTGGCTTGGAAATGACGATCCATGCCATTCCCTGTATAATTTTACATATAAAATGACAGCGATCTTCATTTCATAGCCATCGTTGACGCCGTTTTTATTCGATCATACGGTATTTCAAAACATCAATACATATAATCAAAACTATTGTTGCCTGTAAATAACTAGAAATTAAATAACTTGAAAGAAATAAAATAATTCTAATAAGTTTAAAACGATTAAGAAAAAATCCGTACATGATAATTTTTAATTCTAATGTAAATATATAAATAAATGTTATTATTATTACAATTTTATATATTCATAATACTTTCATTTCACAATCTTTATTATCCTTCTTACCTTAATTATGGATATCAAGATAAATCTGAAATTATAAAATTAATTATAGAATTTGTATTATAATTGATTAACACTCAAAAAAAAAAAATTCAACTGCAAATAATTCGAAAATAAACTGCAATTTGGCAACATCGACCATGTGCGCTTGCGTAGTATCGATGATCAAGTGCAGCAAATATGGGCTTCAAGGTCAGCCACCGGATCCACACCTTTACCATTTTGGTAATTTTTTACTTTAAAATTTGCTTTTAAACTAGTTGTTACTCTTAAAAACTACATAAACTACATTACATTGTAGTTTATCGACGTAAATAATGTACGAGATGTAACTTTCAAATATCAAAGGTTTCATACAAGTTTAAGTTTATAATAAGTTAAAGCTAGAAAGCAGTAGAGATATGGATTTAAATATAGCAATGTCATAAATTATTTGCAGCCCTTATACAGAGGATAGTTGTTAACCACAGTTGTTAACTGACGACCATATTATAAATTAGGTAGAAAAATATTTTCTAGATTGTCTTGACAAAGATATAACTAGGCGATTAAAATCTTACAAAATATTAATTTATTTTTGTACTTTGATTATGTTAAAATGTTTTGAGTTGTTTTATTTTATAATAATTTTAATATCAAAGTTATATAATATAAAATATAATTTTAATATCAATATCAAAGGAATATTATGATATTCATTAGATATATTTTGTTTTTTTTTATGAATTGATAATCATTCAAAATTAAACTTTTTATTTATAGGATTGTTTTTCTATCGTAATAACAATATGTAGTTTATTAAATAAAGTAGTTGTCATGTAAATAATGAACGGGAAAAGACGTAGTTATTGAAGAAAATTTAATTGATCAGGTAAATTACGTCCTTATTAACTACCACATTAACTACTTCCAAACATTTTTAACGATACTTATTGGCAAACCGGCATCGCCGCGCATGACCGCCTATTCATTGAACATCATTGGCCAGAGTACGTCATACAGGATTTGTTACCACGCGGTTGCCATGGCTTTTACGCCTTTCCTATTCGCTTGCTTTATCCCTCAACGTCAACGTCTCTTCTGCAAAACGGTAACAAGTTTGAATACTAGTTTATTATCGCGCTTGCTATGTCAACTTTTTAGACGAGGACGGTTTACTTATGGATCCTGTATTTTGTACCGGTTATCCTAAGACAAGGATGTTTTATATTAAAAGTGTTTATTAAAATCAAATAAATTGTATTTATTATTTTCGGTAAAATGTTACAATGTTTCTGGACATAACAGATATAAAAACAAAAGTTAAGTTTAAACGAAATATTTCCTGTTTTTAAAATGAACAAAAAAGATGAGGGTAAAAAACTACACAGTTAGACAAGAGAAATAAAAGCTATTTTCAAAAGGTACAAAAAATAATTATGTATATTATAATATTAATAATAGGAACAACAAGAAACATCTTAAAAATATACAACTCTTTCAAATACATAAAACAAAACATAAACTTCCACATTTTTCACAAGAATTTTGCAAGAAAATATTAACATTTCGAGTCTATTATAAAATATAAAGCACGAAAATTCAAATCATAAAAAGATTAAAAAGATAAAGATTCTTATAACTTACAGTCAATTTGTAGGACCTTCGTTTTGTCTATGTTAGCGATGTAATCACAATAATATGTATAATCACAGTAATTATTATGTTCTTCATAAATGGAAAATGTATTAAATTATTTGTTTTCGTTTTGTACGCTAATAAAATAATAGTAATAACCAAACAAAACGCAAAATCAGGAATTCAACAGTTCGTTCAAGGATGGTTCAAGGCAAAAACGTTTTTCGTTTTATTTAGGTTAGGTTTACCACAGTAAAACTGGAAAATTGAAAACAGTTCTATGGTTCAATCTGGTGGCAGAAAAGCATGGCCTCTTGTACTAATAAAATAATAGTAATAACAAAACAAAACGCAAAATCAGGAATTCAACAGTTCGTTTAAGGATGGTTCAAAACTAAAAACGTTTTCGTTTATTTAGGTTAGGTTTGGCCAGGGGTGACAGTAAACCGGAAGAGTGGAAACAGTTCTGGCGCGGTCTCTTGCAGGCAGAAAGCATGGCCTTCTAGACTGTCCCAGACAAAATCTGAACATTTCTATATGATTTCTGTCAATTTCAAAGTTACAGAACATTTTATGCACGTCGCATGTCCTCTTCTTTTGTCTGTGTGTCAGCCATATGTGTCACTCCCGAGCCCTGCTGGCAAGGTCGAGCGATTTTTTTGCCGTGGTTAGAATTTGATTGGAAGTTTGTTTATGATATTTCGAAGAATCGAATTTTCCTTTTGCAAAGATGTTTTTGATATAAAGGGGGTTGTTAACATTTAATAAAGTTTATATAGTATTAATGTCAACATGACAGATAAATAATGAAATGGACGTTTCTGCGTGTATTAGGTAGAGGGCCATAAATATGTACGCGAAATAGGTAATATATTAACTGCTATTTTATATTTGATTTAACAGATCCAAGTAGATCTAATGGGATATTCTTTAAAAAGGATTTTCCGTATCTCTACCTTTAAAGACTGATCGGTGATTTTGAGCAATTGAAAGCAGCTACCAAGGTAAATTATGATTATTGAACTATTATTAGCTTACATTAATAATCTACAAGAGATGAACAGAATGCGTATCATTATTATCACATAGGTACCTATTATGTATTTTCATAGCAATAATGCTATGTATGTAGATTATTTTAAAAATAATAAAATGAGGTATTAGATGTATGTATCATATTTTATTCATTTTATTTTCATTCAAGTCCATTTGATTTAATTCACAACAGTCTTATGTACCCATATTTATGTTTTTTACATATTTTTTTTTTTTGATTCCAGGTTTTGCGTGGTCCCCATATCTGGTGTAATAGGCAATATTGGATCTACTGGTGAGTAAAATTATGTTTTGTTTGGTAAGCTTACAAAGTTAACTATTTTCAAGATTGCTGGAAATAGCGTTATATATTAAATTATGTATTATAGAAAAAATAAGTTAGTATAGATATAAGTAAATATACCTAAGACTCAGTCTTGATCATCTGCTGATGGCAGGCATGGTTAGCGAAACATGCGTCCAGTGTAAAATTAAAAGTGTTTTGGTGTATTGTACATGATTTAGTGTTTTATTTTGCTGTGTAACACCAAAGGTTCCAACTCCCCCAGCTGTAATTATTTGTTCTATTATATTAACAACACAATAATAAAATGATTCAAAGATATTTTGCGTGGGAGCTTTAATAAAAGCTTTTAGCTTATCTGCTAACTCAACCGTGAAGCTGTGAAACAGCATTTATTTATCTGAAAGTTTCTATTAAGTTGAGTATTGTTACTTTATGATACACTTTTTAGCATCTCTTATGTTATTTAAATATTATTTTGATATTGATGTACAGTAGTTTATGGGTTTATAGCTCTTTTAATTGTGTTGATTTGTATATTTACATTGTTCTTAAATTCCAAATAAATATTTTGAGTAATTTTGTTGTGGCCATTTACTACTAGAAAAAGTAAAAAGTATATTAACCCCTCATTTTAAAACCTCCTGAACAGCCCGCCATCAAAAACTGAAACGGAAATAAATTTTACAAAATTGAAATTGTCATGTCAATGAAGTGTCTATGTCATATTCAAATCATGTCAAATGTCCCAGCCGCCATATCTGAAAATTAGTTACCCAGGCAGCCACCGCTGTTTCCATAATTCAACATTGGACTTGACACTTCTTTCTTGTATTTATTATTTTAAGGGTTTGACCTTGTGGGGTGACAGTGGAAATAGGAAAATTGGAAACAATATTAGTGTCATTCCTCCTGTCAATTCTCCTATCGACAAGTATGGTCAGTCTAGACAAGGACAAAAATTGTTTTTGTCTAACTATTGTCTAAGAACTTCACAGTTTAGGAATTGACAGGATTTCAGTTTCGAGACAACTTCAGATTTGTTCTAGAACAAAATTCGGAAAATATTCGACGCCATTTTAATTCATTCCGTTTAGTTTCGTTTTGAAGTTCATTTTAATATTTCGGCTGAAATTTATAAATATAAAGGTAATAAAGTATATAAAATATATATTACATGAAAAATCCTGAGAAAACGACGTTTCTGGTAGTAGTCCATGCCTATTTTATGAATGAAATTGGGCGTGTTTTGTTTACAACTGCATTCCCCTGCCGATACAACTGTAGCTATTGATCCGTTGGTCACACTATAATATTACAGATATCAATATCAAAGGAATATTATGATATTCATTAGATATATTTTTGTTTTTTTTGTATGAATTGGATAATCATTCAAAATTAAACTTTTTATTTATAGGATTGTTTTTCTATCGCTGAAATTTAACATATAAATGTAGTTTATTAAATAAAGTAGTTATTACATGTAAATAATGAACGGGAAAAGACGTAGTTATTGAGGTATGTCCCATGTATATGGTAAATGCCGTCGTAAATAAACTACCACATTATTTTTAGATGCAAACATTTTTCCGAAAATGGTCCGTATAATATCTTTGATCGGCGATTTGTGTGAAAGACCAAAGCTAATAAATTACAACAAGTTTAAGATCATATTTAAGCCTTATTATAACATTCATGTTATCTCCAGGTATGTGCGATTGTATTGTCAATAGCTATGCAATAAATCGGACTGATAATCTGATTATGTTATCCGACTAAAGTCTCTTTGCTTCTTTTGATTTATTAAGCCATGAGCCTCTTTGGGAATAATGGACGCTTTTTAAAACAGTATATTTATATTTTTATACCTATTGATATTTTTACATTGTTAATTTTAGTATAAAAAAAATTGTTTTTCTGTTTCAGGTTTTGTATAAGGTCTGGTTTTCATGTCTCTGTGTCCGTTTTTCTGTCCCAGTTCATGAATACGTGTGTTTATTTACAAATTACTGTAAGTCATGCTTATACCTTAACCAATTTACGCTAAAAGTACATATATAATTAACTAATTGCATTGAAACAATACAATCCCTCTATATTTTTATATTTATTTAGTCACGTTGTTCCATATTTCAAATAAATATATGTGAATAAATAATTTTTGGTTTTATTTATGAAAGTAAAATACAAAATACATTTGAACTGAAAGAGGGACCGCCATTGAATAACCGGAACGGAAATGAAAAATTAAGCCATCATGTCCTTATCATATCAACCTGTCAATTGGAAAATTAGTTCTCCAGACGACAACGAAGGCTTTCGGTGGCGTATCGTGTTTCCACGATTTAACACAGAGTTGACACTTCTCTCTAGTTAATTATTTTATGGGTTTGACGAGTGCGATTGCGCGATGATTTCTGACTCAACTGGCCAGCGCAAAAACAATAATGGTGGGTTCATACAGCCAAATAAAATAAAATAAGAATAAAATAAAATAAGAAATAAGGAATTCTTATTTGTGTGCGTTCATACAGTCAAATAAAATAAAATAAGAAATATATATTTGCTCACAAAAGTAATGATGAGGTTGATAAAAGTTAACTTCCTTTACGATTGTTTATAGTAATTTTACTATTTGGGTATATTTATTTATTCGTTGCCCACTATATTATACATTTTATTCTATGTGTGAAATTATAAAATAAATTAAACCCAAACTGAAAATATTTGTAGGTTAGAATTAAGCAAAACGCAAAGCCGTTTTCACATAAAATAAAACAAGAAGTTAAAAGATAAAGACTTCTTATTTTATTTGTTATTTTATTTGGCTGTATGAACGCATGTACGGTATCCCATATAACCAACTTTCTTATTTTATTTTATTTTATTCTTATTTTATTTTATTTGGCTGTATGAACCCACCATAATTCGACTTCCTCAATCCTTTGAAAAGTCTTGCTTTTGTTAGTTTGTCTATGTTTCGAACGCACCGTAACTACGAAATTTTTCTACGATTTCTACGACTAAACAATCTACGATTGACAGGACAAGTCAAGTGTCAAAAAATTGATGGCTTCTTTAACGCTACCCGAATATTTCTGCGGCATTTTAATAATATAATTGGAGTATATTTTTGACGACGAATAATAATTAATTGATTTGTCTACCAAATGTATTATAGCAATTTAAATAGTGATAGTTATTTGTGAATAATATGAGTAGCGATGAAAGTGAAGTGTATCCTCATAAGCGCAAGAGAAAAATACGTCGCTTGCCTGATGACAGTCCGGCGAGTACTTCCAGCGGAAGCCCTATCCTAGGAAGTACTTCTTGTAATAGGAGAAACAGGGCAGCCGTTTTAAATATTTCATCCGATTCCAATAACAGCGATATTTCTGAGCTTATCGCGCAAAAGAGAAAAGTAAATGTATGTAATTTCTATTCAAACAAGGTGCCCTTAAAGTTAAATGAACATTTTCAGAGATTAATTAGCAACTCAGATTCATCCCTAGTTGAGAGCGACTCTAGCCCTTTAATTTCCAAAAGAAGTAAAAAACTAAAAAAAGTCATAATAAGCACATCTGATTCTAGCTCTGATAGTGATTCTGATATTATAACGGTTAGAAAAACAAAAAATATTGCCCCATTATCAATGACCGATTCTGAAAGCGAAAGCGAGTGGGAAAGCGAGTCTGGAGATGAGGTATTCTGAGAAACAAGTAGAGAAATAATTTATAGTTAAATATATAATCTATATTTTTAGATCTCAAAAAAATCTGGTAATTCGAATAATATAGTACCTGAAGAAAAATGTATTGATTCAGATTCCAGTGATGGACAATCAGAAAAATGTCCTATTTGTCTATTGTCATTTCGATTGCAAGAAGTATATTTTGGAATATGCAATAATTTAATATTTTAATATGCTTTTATCTTTGTAGATAGGAATCCCGGAAAATTGTGAGCATAACTTTTGTTTAGAATGTATACAAGAATGGTCAAAAAATATGAATACTTGTCCAGTTGATCGGAAGGAATATAAGTAATTGAATAATTTTACCCCTCTATATAGTTTTTACAAGAACTATTATTTTAGCTTGATTATAGTGAAAAATTCTCTTGCGGGTAATGTAATTAATCAAATATATATTGAAAAACCGGAGATTCAAAATGAAATGAACATAATAGAAGATCCAACATTTTGTGAAATATGCGGTTCAAATGAACATGAGGACAGACTGCTTCTGTGTGATGGTAAAAAAAATGATGGTAAATAAGAATGAAAGAAAGTTATTTGTTTTTATATCTTAGGATGTGATCTTGGATTTCATCTTTATTGTCTTAATCCACCTCTTGATGAAGTTCCTGATGGTGCTTGGTACTGTAATGAATGCGGCCCTGGTGTAAATCTGAATATTGATATGGAAGAAGTTGCAGGTTTATATGAAGATGCTGAAGAACATTTTGGTCAAATTGTTATTGGACATCGAAGACAACCATCAGCTAGGTGAATTTTATGTTATATAAATTTAACTGTTTTAAAAAAGTTTAGTTGAAAAACAATTTTAATTATATACTTATAGACAATATAATTTGAAATGCAAATATATTAAATACGCATTAATATCAAATCTAAATGTCTGAAGAGTTTTCTCTCCTCAGAAATGTTTCTTATATGCAGATAATATCTATGATCTTTGAGGTAAAATTCGTTAATGCTTTAGTTAGTCTCCCTTTATTTTCTCATATTTTTTAGAATCCCTATTATTAATTGTTTATAATTCTTTTGTATTGTTTTTTGGTTACTACTGGTAAGGGTGTATATAAAATCTTGTTGGAATGTTTATTTTCTATGGTTCTATCTCCCTCTATCTCTACTTTTCTTTTTGAAGTTAATAAGAAATGACAATTCTAATTTTTGATAATGGCAATAGAAATTAGTAGAATAGTTCTTATGACAACTTAAATTATATAAAAGTGTTTTTTTTTCTATTTCTGCAAACTTGTCAGAGCTTATTTAGAATGTCCAAAAAGTGGAAGACTATTGAATGGATGTTGATGTCATACCTTAAAAACTTTCATAGTTTGTTAGTATGATACTATCATCTTCTTTTGTGAATCGAAGTATATGTGATTCTTCAAATACATAATTTTTTTTATTTGAATTTAACTCACCACTTATTTCATACTCTGATAATCAATTTATTTTATTTCTATATCTACAGTATAAAAAAATCTTATTTTTAATAAAAATTTCGCCACCAAGAGGTATAAAAATTTTATTACTTTCAAATTCAAATGCTTTTCAAAGATCGTAAGAACTTTTACAAGTCTGATATATGTATAATCAAATAGTTATATTAGAGATATGAAAATTTCAATTTTTATAACAATTTTCACATATATTTTAATATTTTTACACAGCTTGGTGATGATTCTTGACGATTCATTATAAACATTTTTAAAAGGAGTCAAGGTGCTTTAGAAAAATGACTGACATTACAATCTTCACTTTCAAGCGAACTCTGACGCCGTTTTTTAATTTTATTTATTATAGCGGGTGTGTCTAGAAAGTGGCTCACCCCTATAACTTTTTTATTTTTTCAGATAAAAAGAACAAGATTTGGCATGCTAGTATATGACATAAATTAGGATTGATTGAAATATTCAATAATTGTTTTCGGTCACTTCCTGTTTCACCGGAAATTATTACAACTTTTGATTTTTAATTGACACACTCGATATTTTTTACTTTATTCGGCTATTTTTTTTAATTTATTATAGAAAATGGCACTCTGAATAGAGCGACATATCATATGTCAACTTTTGACATTTTCGAATATGGTTTATTTGAAATTGCATGAACATGCCATTCATAATGACAATATTTGACACGAAATACCAAGCGTGTCGTAGCAAATTATTCATAAAAAAATGCTTTTTCCAAATATAATGAGCCACCCTCGTTCCATTTGAAAAAACTGAGATATGATTAAAAATACGATTTGTGCATCTTTAACTGACCAGGACAAGACACTAAAAACATTAGATCTATTCTATTTTTCCAAGGCTCCTTGATTAAAAATTAGTGTTTTTAACATAGCTATGGCACTCTAGATTGAAATTTAAAATACAATTTTTTATTAAGCGAGAATGTCAAAAGTTGACATATGATATGTCATTCTATTCAGAATCCCACTGTTTGTCTGAGTGATTTCAATGTTTTTTAAATTTATAAGTTTTTATTTTTTATATAAATTTACCTTTTATGATCAATGTAATAAGTGACAAAGGTGTAATGATTGTCTAAATTTTGTATTTTTATATTATTGACGTGTGTGTATATTTATTATTTTCACCAATAAACTTGATTTTGAATGTCATTTTCTATTGAATAAAGTAATAAAAAGCCGAAGGTGCTATTTAAAAATCAAAAGTTGTACTCATTTTCGGTGAAACAGGAAGTGACCAAGAAAAATTGAATACGTCAATCAATCCTAATTTATGTCATATACTAGTATACCAAATCTTGTTTTTTTATCTGAAAAAATAAAAAAGTTATAAGGGTGAGCCACTTTTGAGACGCACCCGGTATAGTTTGATTGATGTGCATTGTAAACGTACATTTTCCTGGAAAGAAATATAAATACAATAGGATTATTGTACTTATTACTTTTATATAATTTTTGATATGTTAATAAAAAAAATAATATACTGAAGAATTACAGAACCATTGTACCGTATGATCGAAAAAAAACGGCGTCCAGTTGGCTTGGAAATGACGATCGATGTCATTTCCCATATAATTTTAGATATAAAATGATAGCGATCTTCATTTCATAGCCATCGTTGACGCCGTTTTTATTCGATCATACGGTTATTATATACTGAAAAATTTGATCATGTATTTTTAGAGAAACAAAATGTTTGCCTTTGAATTGTTAATTTACTTTTAATTATTAATTATAATTAAGCTCTACTCTAGTTCTATGTTCTTAAAATCTACAATTAGAAGTTTTTTGATTTTTAAAATCTGCTTACTTTTTATTATTAAGATTTTTAAATTCTCCACAATTCACTCTTCCTTTAGTTTATTCAACAGTCATTTTTCTTAAACTGAAGAAAATATTTCCGCCATCGTATTTTTGCCACCGCCTCAAGGCAATGGCGAACTATCTTGAGTATTTGCTTAGTTAACCTGTCAATAGTGCCGTTCGGATTCGGCGATAAAATGGAGGCTTTGTGTATCTGTGATAAAGTGATTACATACAAGTGCATACGTCAGGTCACTGTAAGAAGATGAGAAGGAAATATTGAGAGGATATACACTCAGAAATGCAATAAAAACGCAACGGAAACGTTTTTGATCTAGTTTAAAGTTTTATATTTTTTTATTTTTAGCCCTATTTCCTTGATTTTTTTACCAAACTGTATATAAAATATATCAACTTTAATTTGTAAACTCAATTTACTATAAACTTTAATATTTGACTTAACAAAGTATTTGAGTATTTTTTTACAAGTTTTTGGTTATTTTAGTTATTACAGTTTTTTCAAATATCCTTAGTTCTGTTAGTGTTACTAATATTTATTAAAATCAAGCCTGTATCTTTACTTTTGATTTTTTTCAAAAGTTATTCACGAAATTAGTTTACCAGTTATGGTAAAAAACAATCCTTCAATTAACCCTGTTTAATAGGTCAAATACTAAAGTTTATAAAAAAACTGAGTTTATAAATTAAAATTGATAGATTTATATACAGTTTGCTAAAAAAATCATTAAAATAGGGCTAAAAGTAAAAAATGTAACACTTTAAACTTGACGAAAAAATTCTCTGTTGCGTTTTTTTTGCATCTGAGTGTATTTTATTTTATATATTGATGATAATTTTGATGCCCATCATCTCAGAAATTACGGGAGTTACAAATCGGTTTCACGTTCAGAAGTTGTGTCATGCTGAATGATGAATACTACGAATCGGGTGATTAATATCTCATTATACAAATTTAAAAACTCATTGATAAACTAAATTATTGTAAATATTTGCAGAGTGGTGCTACTCTATCCTCATTCATATTAGAGTGAATCATAGGGTTACCAGATGAAAACTTGTCCACCCCGGGTAAGCCTTCCCAAAAATGCGGACAAAATCGGGACGTCGCGTCGTGATTTTTTAGCGATATAAGAGTAACAATAGTATATTGTTTTATTAGGAGTAAAACGTTTGTACGTTTGACATACAGGCGAGTCTCCGACACTCTGAATAGCGCATGCTATTGTTTTTTTCAACGGCAAGTAATAATTTTTTAAACGATTTCAAACGTTTCAAATATAAATATTTAAAAGTAATACCTTGTAAGTAATTATATTATATCGAGAAACAATGGTTATGCTCGTTGAATTTGAGACTTTATCAATTAAATTATCAGTTAATAATATATATTCGTCATTTTGTGCTTAGACTTAAAAGTGCTTTACTTTTATATCTAGGCATTAAAATGACTTTTTTATGTTGTCAATTCAGGTCGCAAAAATGTTTACTTTTGTGACGTTTGAAAAAAAGTACATTTTTAACTTTTAAAACTTAGAACTTACGAAATAAAACAATGAATTTACTCTACTGAATTTATCGACGATTTTTTAAGTAACTAAATTTATTAAAATTAATATATTATTTTGCATTATTGCGACATTTCTTAATGGAACATTAAAATCCGGACGGTTATGAAATATTCGCCCGGATCCAACCGGAGGTAGTGAAAATTCGGACGTCTGGTAACCCTAGCGAATCATAATATAATAATATCATATTACCATATATTTCTAATTATCGATAATTTTCGGAAATCTAACAATACTGGGTATCTAACAATACTGGGATAAAATTCGGGTGATTGCTTAATAAAAATAAGGTTTTTTTTCCAGGGTTGGCACGATTTAAATCAAGTGATTTTTTTAATTTTAATCATGTGATTTAAATCAAAAAAATAATTTTATTGAAACTTTATAATAAATCAAAAAATAACTGTAAAAGTTATAAAAATCTTTCCTAGAAAACTATAAAAAATATTTCTATAACAGATAATAAATCGAAAAATAATTGTAAATTTTATAAAACTATATAAAAATATCTATTCATCAATTTAAATGTTGAACCGATTTTTGTAGTAATTTCGTGTGAATCCATAAGACCGCTAAACGCAGGAATTTACTTTAAAATTTATTTATAAGTGACAAAAATTCGCTTTTCGAATACACATTCGCCGACTAGTGCAGAACTAGGTTCTTCTGATATAGACTATATCTTTATTCCCTAAAAATCTATAATCGTTGTCAGAAAATATGTTGTTTTATATATTTTTTTTTTTGAAACGTTGGTATGTTTCCAAATTCTTACCGACATTTTGATTTGCAGTAAGTACTTTACACTTTGACATTAGATAATACTAATATCATTCTCGACTTAAGACTATTTCCGAACAATAGTGTATTGTTTTATTAAGAGTAGAAATTATACTTTTTTTGACGATGCTGTACATTTGAAGAACCATCATAAAACTATTCCGACGTTACAAGGAGGCACAAAAAGTACATTTTTACTCCGAATAAAACACTATATTTTTAAAACATTACAAATAATTTTTTAATCAATTTTAAACATTGCAAATAATACAACCAGTAATCGAGAAACGATTTGTACACTGGTTGAATTTGACACCTAATATCAGTTTAATAATATATTTTTGTACTTTTGTGCTTAGGCGTAACAGTGCTTTACTTTTATGCCTATAGCCGTTAAAATGACAGAAATTAATACTTTTGAGACGTTTGAAAAAAAATCCTTTTGATCTGAAGCGAGCGACTTTTTTGCGGAATATATTGGTGACCGATGTGGAAAAATGACACGGCCCCGTAGAATTGTTAATGTTATCGATATCGCTTAGAGTTATTAAGATTTAGCCATTTAGGATAGGACTTTAATTGGAAATAAGTCCTAGTCATTTGGAAATCTGATTTAAATATTGTTTTGAATTAAAATTAAAAAAATCTGATTTAAATCAAAAAAATCCGATTTAAATAAAAAGAAAATAAAAAATCAGATTTTCTTTTTTTTTAAAAATCATGATTTTTTCCAACCCTGGTTTTTTCCCTCGCGGTAGACATTACAGTTTGGGTGGTCGGACTATCTAGTCCAGAGATTGCAATCCTTTTTAAGACGTGGGTCAAATTTTGTTCATATTTTTTTAGTACTAGCTCTTAGGTCACTAATTTGTACGTATGACGATACAAGTGCTATTGAAGTCTCTACATTACGTAACTGAGCATAACCTTACAAAAGTGCATTTTGTCTGAAGAAAATGCATTAAATATAGTTATTTTCTTTGGTTTGTCGATTTTTTTCAACAAATCAACAAAAGATGTATGAATTATACACTTTATTTAGAGCTACCGCAGCCAAAAAAAAATTGCCGACAACATTTTATCCACCCAAATTAATAAAATATATATACAGGAAAGTCCACAGACTTTGAGACATCGGAAAATCAAGTTCATTTAGCGTGTGTCCAAATTTTGACAAGTTTTCAAAAATGACAGTTTTATTCATAGATAAGATACTATATAATATAAAATAGATAGGAAACTAAATACATTTTGTTCGGACCGAGCGGTGGCGCCATCTCGTGTGTCTAATAACGAAATAAAACATAAATTTAAAACGGGTAGTTTCTATGTTTTTCGGATTTTTCCATTTATTCAAGTAAATTAATTGATTCAAGAAAGAACCAATTTACTCAAATAAATGGATTTAAGTTAAAATGACAAAGGGGATATATCAAAAACACAAAAAAAACTATAGGAAACCATCTTTATTGAACTGAATATATTAACAAAAAAACAATACAAAACATTATAATAATAAAATATATCTAGATCTATAACAATTAGGGCAACCTATTTTACAATTAATTAACAATCTTACAGGAAGGGAAACTATCTTGGTTTATGCTATGTAACACGTGTTAACACTTACTATTTATGCATTTGGGCATCTTTTAGGTAATTCTTACAGCCAGTAACACAATACTTAAAAACCACTGTCTACGGTTAAAAAATATGAAAAAACACAAGAACAGAGCCATATAAAAATCAAAAACAAATTTAAAACGCGATCTACGGATAACGGGCAAAATAAAATATAAATTAACAACTGTTGACAGGTAAAATTTAAAATTTTGTATTTTTTTGCTAATTGCGCCCCCTCGTGCGTCTAGTACTGGACCTACGGCTACAACCTGTCACTTCCATTCCTAGGCATGGTTTTATTTAGACTGACGTTTAATTTCATTTTATTTATACTTGATAAGTTCGAAATTATTTATCTCAGATTCTTGAATCGCATTTAAAAATGGATGTGTATCACGTTAATGAAAAAATTCAGATAATTAAGTGGATTTATCAGAACAAGCCGATTGAAGAAATAAAATTGGGATTCAGACCAGCTTTCGAGAAAACATTTCTTTTATCCTGTGAATGGAGGCTTTTGAAGGCACCGGTCTAGCCTTCAAAAGCCTCCATTCACAGGATAAAATATTTTTTTTTAAAATATGGCTGCGTTACTCCCCACATGCATAAGAAACCAACAATTGAAGATAATTCTCGTGACGAAACAGAAGTCTTAATATGCGCTGCAGTCGAGGAAAATCCAAATAGAAGCTGTGTACAGTTTGCTGAAGCAGTAAATTCAAGTACAATAACAGTTAAAAGGGTCCTCAAAAAACATGGTTATCGTTCAAGAAAAGCTAGAAAGGTTCATGAAATTTTCCCCGACGATCAATTTCGCCGTATGGAGTTTTGCGAAATAATGATGGAAAAGGTAAATCTTGACGAAAATTTTCTTAGGAGAATTGTTTTTACCGATGAGTCGTCCTTTTCCTTATTAAATCGGCAAAACTCCACGCAAGTGCGATATTGGTCAAGAGAAAATTTGCATAGGTTTTATAATGTGCGAACCCAATATCCACAAAAACTAAATGTTTGGGCGGGTATTTTAGGGGAACACGTTATTGGACCATTTTTTATTGAGAGCATTTTAAATACTGCGGAATATTTGGATTTATTGCAACAGCAAATTGTACCGGCGGCGGCGATTCGACGATTATTTGGCGAGAGATTTGGTGATATTTGGTGCTAACAAGATGGATGTCCAGCACACAATGGTCGTATTGTGCAAGAATATTTAAACAATACTTTTGGCAATAGACTAATTAGTGGGCATGGAACTATCTTGTGGCCGCCAAAGTCACCTGACCTCTCGGTGAATGATTTCTTTTTATGGGGGTACATAAAATCTAAAATTTACGGCCATGAAGAAATTCAAAACATGAAGAAAAACAAAACAGAGCAGTTAAGGCAGAAAATATTTAATGCCTTTGACACTGTCACCCCTGATATATGTTATTCAATGTGAGAAGGAGATTTTATAATCGTTTGGGTTATTGTTTAATGCAAGAGGGGGCATTTTTGAACAATTTTTGTAATTTTTTGAATTTCATTATCCTGTTTTTTACCGTTTACCCATTACCTACCTTGACGAACATGGGAAAACAAAGGTCCTTTTCAGGACCACGAATGATTGAGAAATTTGTTACTTTAATTTTTTTTGGATTAAAAAAAATAAAAGTTGTTAATATAATACCAATTTAAATTAATATTCACCTTAAATGTGGAAATTTGACTGATACAATTTTTGAATTTGAATTGTTTTTAATGATACTAACAATTTTAGTTCAATTTTTAATAAAATTTATTTAATATTAATAGAAATCCAAGAGATTTGAAACCTCTTTTAGCGATTTATAACATTCTCAAATGAATTACAGGTGCCCTTATTTTCTATGAAAACCACACAGCTTTTTTCATAGCCGCTGCAGTTGCGATAAAAAACATAAATAAATTAATAGGGACACTCTTTATTCTCCTAGTTTCATAGTAATTGCGTTTTTAAAGAAAAAGTCACAGTTATAACTCGACTTAAGCTTAAGAAGACCTTAAATATCGCGGTGCAATTGGCCATACATTAAGGTCAAAACTAATTTTTTAAAGTGTAAAAATTGCGACACACTCTAAATGGACTTGATTTTTCCTATGTCTCGAAGTTTGTGTATCTTTCTATAAATAAGCCAGGTAAACAAACAAATAGTTGCCTAGCAATCGTGGATCGCTTATGGAGCGGACCGACCGCGCTGATTTTGTGTATTATTAAGGTCCGACGGAGTACTTTCGCCTGTGCGGTCAATCTGTGCATGTGAAACAACGTTTTTAATCATATAGAACGTCTGCGCGCTAAGTATAGAAGCAAGGGCTCGACGGATGGCCATCGGATGAAATCCGAATCACCCACTCCTATGTGAAAATATTCATATAAACTCATGTTCAGTGTGAAACTGCAAAACAGGTACAATCAGCGCAGACGATCCGCTCCATGTGAAACAGCACTTAAAAGCGTTCTTGCGTGTGTCACCCACGAATTATAGGTTCGTCATCACTGATGTAGTATATACAGGGTCGCTGGTTCGATCCACGAGTGATTGGTGTGCATTTGAGTCTGTCTTAATTTAAACGTTATAAAAAGTAGATAATTGGTTGGCTATTTTATTTTGATACACGAGACCATAAACAAGGAAAAAAAAGGAGATTTTTATATAAAATTTTGTGATGTAACGTTTCTCTATTAAAGTTATTTGTTTATACAGGGTCCGGCAATAGTGCGTCGGGCATCTGTAGCTCCTAAAATAAAAAAACTTGGGAATTTTCTTTAAGTGCAAACCTAAAGTATGTACTAGGATGTATTTTAGGAAAATATTTTAACTTCTATAGGGTGGCTCAAAAAAGTGTGAGTGGATCGAGATGATTTTTTTTAAATTGAACACCCTGTATATTATTGCATTTTTGGGTTCCTTTCAGATCGCTTTACATAATCCTAAGACATGAGTAAATATATTTCGATAATTTCAGAGATATTAATAAATAAATATAAATTATATATTTTTCAGCCTTTCTTAAAAAAATTATTAATAATACAAGAACTGTCCTGAAATCAAAACTATATTAGATATTTACTTTATATAGTCTGTTCTTACTTTGCTATAAATATGGAATTCGTAAATCATAGCAGGATGTTCAAAATTCTAGGCCAAACTTTCTAAAATATAAAATGATTTTTCTTTGTTTTTTTTAAATGGAACACCCTGTATATTATTTTCTCAATAGATGGAGAATTAAAAAATGAACATTTCTTGCGTTTAGAGTATTTCAAAATTTTTAACGGTTTCGCAGATATTCCCGGTTTTGTATTTCATATGGCATTTTCCACAGTAAATTTTTATCAAAGCCACCCAATAATTTTTCTCTCGTATTTTGCCATTGAAAGCGCCATATGAAATAATACTGCGTGTATCCGGAAAACTATTAAAAATTTTGAAATACTTTAAATACAAAAAATTTTCATTTTTTAATTCTCAATCAAATAAAAAAATAATATACATTTAAAAAAAACGAAGAAAAATTATTTTATATTTTTGAAAGCTTGGCGTAAAATATTGAACACCGTGTATGATTTACGATTACCATATTTATAGCAAAGTAAGAACAGTTCTTGTATTTTTAATATTTTTTTTAAGAAGGGTTGAAAAATATATATTTTTGATTTATTTTTTAATATCTTTGAAACTATCGAAATAGATTTACTCATATCTTAGGATTATGTAAAGTGATCTGAAAGGAAGCCAAAAATGCAATAATATACAGGGTGTTCCATTTAAAAAAAATCATCCAGATTCACCCACACTTTTTTGAGCCACCCTATAGAAGTTAAAATATTTTCCGGAAATACAATCTAATATCTCATACATACTTTAGGTTTGCACTTAAACAAAATTCTCAAGTTTTTTATTCTAGGAGCTACAGATGCCCGACGCACTATTGCCGGACCCTGTATAATATGGTTATACTAAGGGCTGGCAAAGGTGAGTCTTGGGTCGAGATTTCCGTATGTAAGAAGAGTACACTGCGTTTATAATGTACTGAACAAAGAGACATCGCTAAGAGACGTGGAAGGGGATATAGCAGATTTGTCGCAGTTGACCGGTCGACCCAATCAATACCTCTGTCGGTACTTAAAGTTCTAGGGAAAGGTGTGCGTCATGCGTTCAGCTTCACGATTTGATTACGTCTCCTGATACTTAATTTGTTTATTTATTAACGAGCCGTTGTAATTTTCCCTATAGCTTGAATTTTTTTAAATGCAAGCTAGAAACACTTGCATTTTTGGTAAAAATAAGTGGAGTTGAGTGGGTGTTCGATAGTGGTCGCGCTATTAGAACTCTGAATTCAAAAATCGATATCTCGAAATCTATTAGAAATAATAGATTATAGTTTTTTCAAGAACTTTGTTAATATTTCTGCTGTATTTTCTTTGTAGACAGTATGTGAAAATCTTTATCAATAAAAAAATTACACGATTGCTGAAAATTGCTATGCTCTAAAAGTAAATGGATGGATTGTTTACAATTTTTGAATGGAAAAAATAACCTTATCGAATTTTTCTTATGTAAACATATTGTAAAATATCCGATCTTTAAAATAAAAAAAGTTTCAATATCTGAAGTGGTTCTTGAGTTATGGTATGTTATGTGTTAAAAAGTTGAGTTTTTAAATTATCGCGATTACTGACGTTTTCTCGTTATAAAAAAAATGACACCCTAACGATATCCTTATAATTCCATTTCAGATGCTCAGAAACATGTCTAATGATTTTATCTAGTTATCTCTTGAAAAAAAAGCCTTTTAAAAATAAACGGTTTGCGATAGTGATTTTACTTTACTTGATAGGGAAAGGCGTATCGGCAACGCCGCAACAGGACTCCGCCGCGTCGCGTCGGTCGGTCGCATTTCTCTCACTCCGACTTAATAAGATCCCTATGCGATTTACTTCCACACATGTAAATGCCGACCCAAAAGTAACAGTTGCCAGCACGGTATAGTTTATATAGGGGAGGAAAATGACAATATTGTCGACTTATTTATTTCAAAAACAATTAGCACTAGAAAATTGAAATTTGTTTTGTGGATGGCACTGATCAAATTGAGTGTAGTGGGTGTTCAAATAGCTATACAATAATACTTCACTTGAAATATTATAGTATGCGTTTTTATCCCATCAATAATAAAAATTATTTTTAGTAATAACGTTATAATATGCAATTTTGGAACTTTTTTGTCTATGCACATTTCTTTCCACATGAACGGTTTAAAAGGATAAAAATAAAATATTAGATTACCATTAAAACTGCACTATAAAGCACAATGTTATCGATTTATTCCAAAAATCGTTTGCGGTTCAATTTTTTATTGGGGATATTATTGGGTGTTTTGAACATTTGATTTCACTTGCAATATTTTTTTAACTTCTGACTAATTTTATAATTAAAAATGTCTAATGTATGTATAAAGCCTAATTTGCATTTACGAGTAAATTGTATATGGGTGCTTGTATAGGAGTACGAGTTTATTTGCATTTAAATTTTGAATCATATGGTATTAAAGTAGGCAAAGATAGCGCTGAAACATAGTGGAACTAATATAATCCAATTAAAATTTAAAACATCTAAAAGCGTTTTATAATCAAAATAATCATTATTAAACATTACTAATAGTTCAGTCATGAGGCTTAAACGTCAATGTTAGTGGTGAGTAGTAACTGTAAGTTATATTGTTAATGGCTATAGCTGTTCTTTGAATCGATTCATTAAAAAAATTTATATTAACTCATTTTCATTCAAATAGAAACCCATTTTTTATTTAACAAAACGTTTTTTATTCTTCATTTTTTGACATAATGTTTCTATACCTCAACTAACCAATTTTTAAGTTATTTATGACCAAGTTTATTAAACAGATTGCCTCGTAACTTGACATTAGTCGCCACATTGCGCGTCAGCATATATTAAGTGTATTATACGACAGTTTGTGGTCACACTGTATTTTTTTGAATTTTAGTGTATGTACTTAAAGTCTTATACTTAACTAAATATTTTTTTTAAATCATTTATCAAATCGTCCTTTGAAATAGAGATCGTTCCCATCTATAATGTTCAGTATTGTTTTTGCTGAGTGATGTATACGTATAATAAAAATTAAAAATAAAAATATTTTTATTATGTTTCTATATCAGCAGTTAAATGGCAAAAATCCTTATATAATTGTATTATATACCTATACTGCAAAAAAAATGTTTTTCATTTTATAATTTGGCTTGCCGGAAAAAAACCTTTTTACTATCAATAGTTGCGCCTCGGTGGTACGAAAGTACTACCGTTGCACGCAGGCCGCTCTCTCCCGTGCGGGACTTAATATCTAACCGCTACTTTTCGACGAAAGTAGGAATTAGGTACTCTGCGCTGTGTTTGTCATTTTGTGATATCGACCCAAGCTGACCTGATGATGGAGTAGGGCTCCGAAACCGGTAGTGAGAGCAGGTTGATCCACATTATGACAAACACAGTGTGGAATTAAATTTCTATATCAGCAGTTAAATGGCAAGAATTCTTATATAATTTTATTATAAAAATTATTTTGACTAGGTTTTGATATTTTTACATGGTAAAAAGCTGAAACTATTTTTGTTCAGAAAAAATGAGAATGAGTTTTTTTAAATGTTAAATTTCAGCTAAATTAGAGAAAAATAATAAAATATTATTGAAGAACAATTTAACTTGTGTAATTATTATTATTATTAAACCTTTGTTAATGGTTATTTTACATATCCCACTAGCTGACGTAATGGCGCCAACTACTGTGAATGGTGCAAAGTTACGAGACAACCTGTTTAATAACTTTGAGTTAAGACTTAAAGCGTGTTTTTCGTCTATTTTAACTAGTTACCTTTGGCATACATTTGGATAGTTGACATTTAATGAATTCTACACTCTCAATGCTACTATCAACAATACTTTTTACTTTTGTAAAGAGTGTACAGTAGACAAACGAAATTGTTATACAAAACATGTATTATTCAATTTACAAGTAGAATGCTAAGATGCAATAATGATGTTCCATAAAAAAGCGATTATAGTTACGAGTAGATCTGACAGAAAACCACATAACCAACCAAGGTTTTTTACTGTAAGCGATTTTCGTGACCGTGACTAACCCTATATTGGATATTTGAATTTCTATTAACATGCTTAACGCGCGCGCGTGCATTATGATTATTTAACATTGCTAACGGACTTTGTTGACCATTATCAATCGCCAACCCGAGGCATTACCTGAATAATTTGTCCCTCTGGTTTTTAGACTCGTTCTGTCATTCACTATTTATTCAGAAAATAATTGACATAGCACCCTGTTTCATTGATAGCTCTGGGTTTGTGCGATGACTCTTTTTAACGATGAAATTACATACAGCCCAATTAGCAATTTTGAACACATTTTAGGTAATATTTGTAATAATCGTGTCTGTTTCTTGACACAAAATGGGAACGGTATGCCACAAAGAGGAAACATTTTCGATACCAATATATTTTATATGGCTTTACTACATGTGTTTCCAAGAAGGTGGCACTAGCCGTTTCCTGAAATGTTTCGATGTGGAACTGCAATTTGTGTCCAAGATGTTCCCGTCTTCAGCAGCAACTGTTTCTAAATGTGAAGAAACAAAATACCAAACTAAAATAGTCTATGTCTACGTGTGGATTTCAAAATGAAAACAGCCATTAACAATGTCGACCTCCACCATAATTTTTTTGTCTTAAAATCTTTGTTTTTTAGGTTTTCTCTCACAAAAAATGTCTGGCAAAAACAAATACATAGTTTAATTTATTAATGTACTTTAATGTTTTTAATGCCTCTTCTATATATCAGTATTTGTTGCTACAAAATATTTTTGTTTGAAATAAAAAAAAATATTTTTATTTCTATATCATGGTTTTGTAAATAGAGATATATAAATCAATGTAAGTAGAACGCGTTCTTATGAATTTAAAAGCTCAACAGCCGATAAAAACATATATTTTTAGTTAAAAACTCTATCACTAGCCAACATGGCGGAATTTTAATTAATTATTTTATAAAATTGACATGGAGTAGGACACAAATCATCGACATTATCATATTTGTATCTAAAAAGAGAGAAACTCGTGTTTCGAAAATGAATCGACAATTAATGGAAACCTTGATTCTAAAATGTTTCGATTTAGCGCTATCTGTGTAAAAATTTCGAACTAGTCACCTGTCAACAACGCCAATGAAAACTTCTGATCAAAATAATTAAAACATTTTTATTTACTTGTTATAACGCAATTAAAACATAAAAACATGTATTCCATTGTGAAAAAATGATAAAAAAAACGTTTGCTGGTAACATTTGTCCACTATATGTCCTTCCTTCTACTTTTTTAATTATAATACTATAAAAACTTGAAGAATGCTTAAATGCAAAAACTGCAGAACAAAATCCAAACAATAATGTAAGGTTATGTTATCATATTTGACCAATGACTAAAGAATATAAGGACATGTAACGCCCATATACAGGCTGCAGCAGAATTTGTGACCTTAGACGCCATTCTTTTGATGGCTAACAATGCGTCATCAGCTGGTCACCAGCGACAATTTTAGCGATTTTTAATAGTTTGTGTGTAGTGAACTTTGTATAAACTTTATTGCAATGGTGATTAGTTGTTCAGCTTTCAAGTATAAAAGCAGCAGCGATAAGAAAGAGCCAGGAGTTACGTTTCATAGGTAAATAAACAGTCCGCTCCACCTTTTTAGTGTTTTCTTATTGAATTTGATAATTATTTTTCCGATATTATAGGTACTTGATGTGTGCTATACGTCGATACTAGTTTTGTACCTTTTGTTAACATTTTAATACGTTTTTTTCGTAATTAATTTGTATGATACCACCGTATACACCATAGGCGTAGTCAAAACATTTATCAAAAAATATAAATATCTCTTCAAACAGCTAGGTTAAGAAAAATATGTGCCACGGCACTGTTTGGTGACATGGTCACAATTTGCTCTCAGGTGCTATTTGTCCTTGGATTCTTTAGTCATTGTATTTGACAGAATACCAAATAAATTATGGGAAATTTTCGATACAAAACGGGTACGAAATCTGTAAATGCGAGTCACAACTGTTTCTTAAGTTTCGAAAAATTTGTAACGCTAAGATCTTTATTGTTATAGCTTACGTAACGAAACCATATTTTGGAAAATGTTTCCAAACAAAACGCGATTTATGTTACGAAACATATGTATTAAAAATGTGACGAAACTGTTTCGCAATGTTTCTCAGCAGAGATTTTGTTTCGATTTTGTGTCTAAAAATGCTACTTGGGAGATATTCGCCAACGTAGTTATAATAATACATCTGATGAGTTATTGCTCTTAAATTTTATTAGATATCTTAATAAACCAAACTGTGAGGTTGATACTAACTGAAAATTATATTTATACTGTACATATAACTTAATGAAATGGCAGAATAGTGTAAAATCATGTAATGTGTTGTAACAGAGTGAAACAAAAAAGTATAGATATAACATGTTTCACCAAAAGCAATAAACATCATGAATAAGAGTAATATAATAATAAAGCTAACAATATGAGTTTAAAAAATAAACAAATGGGCAATTTACAGAATAAAAAATATCAATTATCTATTCTCACAGTGCTATAACTCTTACAACGCATTTTTTTGGTTTTCTTCGCATATTTAAAGTTTCTAGATATCTAGAGTACTTCAATTACCTTCGTTTTGATTCAGTTTAGGGGCGCGTAATATAAAAATATAACAGTATAATTCCTAAACATCAAACAAAATATATTTTCAACAATGGTAATAAGTCACAATTTACATAAAACATATAATACAATGTTATTTTTGTTTTTATTATCAATTATATTTTGCGTTATTAATACACGTGAGCTAATCTTGCTATTAGGGGTGGCAATGAAAAAAGTTTTTTCCTTTTTTCGCAGATTGATACCCCGAACAAGACAGTCAGAACGAGTGAGACGACGCATTCTGAATAATAGAAATGAGAGATACCAGCTACAAAATTCTATGGAAGAAAGAGCTTCTACATCAACAGAACAACTAGCTGGAAACATTGTATCTAGTTCAACTGGCCTAAACAGGAAAAAGAAGCGACAAAAAAAGAAAAGAAGGAAATCAAAGAAACCTCGATATCAGACGGTGTATGTGTTAGATAGTTTGACTGGTGAGGCAGTGCCAGTTAAAAAGTTGGTGAAACGTAAATCTCGAAAAAGAAGAAATAAAAGAAAGTCATTACCATCAGTTGAACTTCTGAAGAACACTGTCAAAAAACGTTTATCAGCACAGTTAGGCATATGTGTTCCTAAGAATGTTCCACAGTTTTTACCTGATGTTAAGATTGCAAATGAGGGTCATAACAGTATCAGACATAATCGTCATGTTGTTGGCATTCCAAATGTAGATTTGTTTGGTACTCAAAATAGGCTCGATAATTATTATTCACATTCAGACGATGAAGATATTTTTTATAGAGGTAGTGGTGGGGAAGTTTCTACATTATCGGCCAGAAGAGTTCCGAACGCCAGCGATGCCATGGCACTCCGACGAAACCTTCGTAGAAAAACAGTCATAAATGTCCCAACAGTCTCTAGTTCTACAGATGTATTGGGCAGTATTATGCAGTCACAAGAAAAAATGCTATCACGGAATTCAATTATGACTGTAGACTCAGCAGGAAAATTAAAAATTGAAAATAAGGGTGGTAGTATTTTAAATAACAATACATTTACCAAGCCAAACTTTAATTCATATGTAGTAAAAAAGACACCATATGGGAATAGCACTAATACTGGAGGAGGAGGAGGATATTCTTCAAACCAAGATTGGTCAAATTCAAGAATGTATCACTCTGTAAATTCCCAAGACACTTACTATGGTGCCTCAAGTTCTAATTATAATCAAGCCAGCAACGTTTCAGGTACTGACAGAATTAATTCTGATGATCAAACAAATGATGTACCACAAGATTATACTCAAAGGACTTTATGTGAGGCAGAGTTACTTCAAGAAGCCGAGGAAAAAGGAAAAAATACACCAGATGGTAGTACACCTATAAGCGAATCAGAACTAGATATTTATAGTGATATAGAAAACGAAACTGTATCTACTAGTAAAGTAGATGATGACTTTAAACCTCCATCTCCTCCTAATTCCCCAATATTTCAAACCTCTCATATGCAGAGTAAAACTCCTAATACGGATGAAGATAATGATTCAGAGTCAGGTATGGTTATTGATACCGAAAAAGTCTCGGAAGAAATTAAAGAACCTGTTACATCAACGGTAGAATATTCTGAACAGTTATATAGCCCTGAACAACCCACTTCAAGTCCTGGATATATTACTTATAGTCCTGGTGAGCCAACCGATAGTCCCACACAGAGTCTGAATCAATCTACTAATGAAGAGCCACCTGATGATACAGAAATACAGTCAGAGACTGTTCAGTCCACAGAACAAACTGATATTAATAGCGAGCTAACTGAAAATAAACCACAATTAGAGAAACCAGATGATGATGAAGATTCTAATGATGGTTGCCCCAATTTTAGTATTTATTCTCGAACAAGTAAAACTGTTGCATTAACTACAGATATAACACTAGCGCCATCTACTACAGATATAACAGCACCAAATAGCACAAACGAGAATATTATTCAAAGTAGTATTACTTCTGCGAATGAGAGTGTTACGCAACCTTTTGTAACCGATTCTACCGTCAATGACGAATCAAAATCAACTATTAAAGAGAGCATGGAGAGTCATTTACCTCTCAATAGTAATGTTTCATTAGAGAAAGCTGTATTCAGTGCAGCTTTCAGCAGTATTGGTGTGTTATATAGCGATTCTGAAGATGAAAGTGTAGTTAAAAAGAATGGTTCCTTTGCAATTTCTGATATTAAAGATATGACGGAAGATATTCTAAGCGAGGAAGAACGAAGTTATACGCCCTTATTAGATGAGAAAACAGAAAAACCTAAAGAAGGTCTAGAAGGGCTTGATACGGAATTAATCTCTGATGAGGATCGCAACGATTTTGACGAATCGCATGATCTTAAAACGATTTCTGATGGTGATGCTTTAGAAATTAATGCTAAGGAATCTGAATTGGACTTAAGACCAGAGGATTTTGAAGAAGGTGAAATTGTCGATAAGAACAAAGAAAAGGTATCTATACCAACAACTAGTTCAGATCCAGATCAAAATAAAGAAATAGATGAGGACGAGGGAAAAAATATAGATGATGATAAAAAAGAGGAATCAGTTTCAAAAAAGAAAAAAAAGAACCCAATTAAAGATGTGAATGATTTAAAAGATAAGAATAGTAATAAGGAGAATGAAAATAAGCGGTCGTCATTTAAAAAGCTTAGTAGGACTAACAAAGACAGAAACTATAGAGATACTTATAAAAGCAGAAGTAAATCTAAGGATCGCGAACTTACTGAGTTTCGTAACAAAAGCCCAGACAAGAATGCAAGAAAGGAAACTAAAAGAAAGAAAGAAAAGCGTAGAGAATTGGAAAGATATAATGTACGAGCTTTAATAGCAGATAAACCACGACCTCCACCAAAAGATCAGTTTGGCCGAGATTTACGTCACACTGTTTCGCGATCGCGCAGTCGCTCAAAATCTTATACACCCCCTATTGTTCATAGATCCCAATCTCCCTCTATTAATGAGATTCGTAGATCGTCCTCCAAAAGAAATTCTAGATCTACATCTAGAAAGAAATCAGTTTCAAAGGAACGCACACACAGATCGGTGTCTAGAGACCGCACTTTATCAAATTCTAAAGATAAAACTCATAAAAGAAAAGCGAGATCGCGCAACCGTAAATCAGAAAGTCGTTTGCGATCTAACTCAGGAAGACGACGGACGGACAGATCAAAATATAAAAAGAGAAAACGTTCGAGAAGTAAAACAAGAAAACGTAATAAATCTAAGGAGAGATACAGAACAAAGAGTAAGAAGAGGTTGCAAAGAAGCAAAAGCCGAAGTAATAGCAGAATAAGGTCTCGTTCACGTTCGTTGTCTACAAAACGAAGACGCCACGATTGGACACCTTCATTTTCAAGATCGCCTAGTTTACCAATACGACATATATCGCCTTCTTGGACGCCCCCTAGAGTTGATAATACCCAAGCACTTCGAAATCAGAATTTGACTGTAATTCTTAACAACAAAAACAACAATGCAGCTAAAAAACGAAAAAAAGACAAGCGTTCTAAAGAAAAGAAAGGTGCGACTTCCAAAAAAAGACGGAGGGATCGCGAACGTACCCCACCACCTTCTAAAGAGGTTTTTGCTTCTGGTGATAACATCCTAGTAAGCGTTAGTTTTAATAGCGAAAATGAAACCAGAGATGTGACAACTAGGGAAAGAAGACGAAAGGAGATTATATCAGAAGATCCAAAGAAAAATAAGGATAGAAGGGTACGAAATAAAAGAGATCTAACTGGTGTTAAACCCGTAGCAATTATTGATTTAGAAAGGTCACCATTTCAAGAAATTCTTGAGTCTCCTAAAGATATTATAGTATTAAGCGACAGTGATAATAACGAAACTGATAACAGGAATATTCAGAATATTTGCGATTCTTCTCAGCAAGTGGCAAGCCCAGAAAGAACTCCAACGTATAGCATGGGTCCAAAAACACCTCCTGAACCAAGTGTTAAGTTTTCTTTATTAGCAAAACCTCCTCAACTACGTGCAATTAGTAATCCTCTTCATGAACCTGATGAAGCAATAGAAGAGGATATGCAACCTGAAATGAGTAGTACAACTCACAAGGGTCCAAATACTCCTCCGGAGGAACCTCCCACCTCTCCTCCTAGTTCACCAGATGCATACGATCCTTATGAACCTACAAAAAGTAGATCACCCACACCAGAGCCTCTACAGCTACCCAATTGTTCTGGAAACGAGCAGTCTCTTCAAGAGAGCCTGGATAATAAAACTAACACAGATAATATTCTAGAAAAGACCGGGCAAACTCCAGATGTATTAAAATCTTTAACACCTCCTATTGCAGATATACAACCAGCTGATTCACAAAGTAGTATTCAAGAAATATCCGATTCAAAATCACCTGATCAGCAACAAAGGATAGGCGTTGTTATTAATCAGACTATTCAGCCAGCCAATAGTAAACCTGTTGCACAAACTATTCCATTTAGTTCAGTGCCAACTTCAATTGTAACCTCAACTCCTGTTTCAACTAGTCTGTCAACATCTAGAATAAATTTCTTAAGTTCAACGGTAATTACTCTGCAATCCAATATACCTCAAAGAATAGTATTACCAAACCAAGTTAAATCGAGTCCGGTAAAAATTTCTCCTACAAAAGCAGCTGTTAAGTCAACTCCTATCAAGCCAATGCAATTGAAGAGTATTAACAAATCCAAGAAAAACACTAGAAATCAAAACGGAACCAATTTAGAGGACGTGAATCTTGATTTTGATTCTCCGTATTCACCGGGCTCCAGTGATTATGACGATCTGTTTGAACCGCCTAGTGACCCACCTATTGCTGCTGTAAAGGCGAAGTCAATATCAAAACCAAAAAGTAACAGTTCCCAGAAGCATCAGTCTACATTTGATACCTTATTTGGTTCACCAAATTATAATAAAAAAAAGAACACTGAAAAAAGAATTCATGGTAGCAAGAAAAATGTTTTACCCACCAAAACAAAACAAATCGGTGTTAAAATAGATGAAGACAGTCTTAAAATTTTAGAGGACTTGCCAAATTCAGCAGTTGAAATGCAGGTAAAAGATAAGGTTAGTATATAAGTACCCCTCTTTCCAAAGTTAGAATTAATTGAACTTTGGATGTATTGTTTATATAATTCTTGATTTAGTACACACGCCCTTTCCATCTTTTGAATTGCTTCTTTTTAATATTCTTCAATAAAACATTAAAAGTATAGTCTGTCCAACGAGAGTATCCATGACAGCGACAGTTGGGTCAAACATCTTAATTCACAGGTATTTTCTCTCATTATTTACATGTCGTAATCTTCCCCGGTTTGTTGGACAGACTTTAGTTACAAAAACATCTATACCGGGTGCATCTCAAAAATGACTCACCCCTATAACTTTTTTATTTTTTTAGATAAAAAAACGAGATGTGGTATGCTAGTATATGACATAAATTAGGATTGATTGACGTATTCAATTGTTTTTGGTAATTGGCTGTTTTACCGGAAATGACTACAATTTTTGATATTTAAGTGGCACTCTCGGTATATTTATTCGATAGAAAAAAACACTCTAAATAGAATGACATATCATGTATCAACTTTTGACATTTTCGCTTAAAAACAAATTGTATTTTAAATTTCAATCTAGAGTACCATGGCTGTGTTAAAAACAATAATTTTTAATCAAAGAGCCTTGGAAAAATAGTTTTGATCGTCTAATGTTTTTCGCGTCTTGTTCTGGCCGGTTAAAAGATGCCCAAATCGTAATTTTAATCATAACTCAATTTTTTCAAATGGAATAAGTGCTCATTAGCATATTTGGAAAAAGCAATTTTCAAATAAACCATATGCGAAATTGTCAAAAGTTGACATATGATATGTCATTCTATTCAGAGTATCATTTTCTATCGAATAAACTAGAAATATACCGAGGGTGCCATTTAAAAATCAAAAGTTGTAGTCGTGAAACAGGAAGTGACCAAAAACAATTAAATACGTCAATCAATCCTAATTTATGTCATATACTAACATACCAAATCTCGTTTTTTTTCTGATAAAATAAAAAAGTAATAGGGGTGAGCCACTTTTGAGACGCACCCGGTATAATGTAACAGTTATAATTTATAAGGCTTATTATGAGTTTACATTTATTATATAGAAAATCGATCTTCTATATAATAAATACTAGTATATACCATACGATCGAAAATAGAAACGTCAAAGACGGCTGAGGAATGACAATTGATGATAATTTTGGCGAGGTCAAGCCCTAGATATTTTTAAAGCGCTTCCTGTCAGTTGACGTTAATAAGGTTGTATTTTATTTTTATATTGAGTAAAAATGTCTTTTAAATGGTGAGTAAAAATGATTTTTAATTTGAAAAAAAAATAATGTTTTAAAAATATATTTCTGTGTTAATCTTTCTATAATTAGTGTTAATTTTCGACAAGTTTTATATAAATTTTTAGTAAATGACGTCTATAGATTGACCTTGTCAAAATTATCGTCGACTATCATTCTCCAGCCATCTTTGACGCTTTTTTTATCATATGGTAGTAAGTAGAAAGTTATACTGATTTGTACGCTGGATACTCGATTCAGGGTTCCCTACCCGTAAGCAGTAACATTAAGATGTAAGAAATACACCTAAACTTTAACAATCAAAAAATGACCCAGTTCATATACAATATGATCGAAAAAATCCTTAAATTTGGCTTAGAAATAACCATTACAATCATTTTTTGTGTATAATTATATGGCAAATGTCATCGATTGTCATACCCAAACATAAAGCATTTTTTTAAATAAAAAGCCAACCATTCGTAATTATTTATGGTACGTCTTATTTAAAAGTGTGCTGTCAGGCAGTTTCGGTTGTGCTCGGTAACCTTTTCTACATTAGTATGACTTCTGTCACAGTAATGCGATCGTGCATGTTCATTTTAGTTAAATAATAATTGTATCAGTATAAATTAACAAATATATAGTTTTATTTTCCAAGCGTCACAACCGAATAAAATGGTTACATCAACTAATAGCTTACATTGCATCTTAATGTTACGGCTTTCGAAAAGGCGTCGTATGGTTACGGAGTACCGAACTTAGCTTTAAATATATCCAAAGAGTAGAGAACACGAAGAGAAAAAAGCCAGTAGAATTCCTCTCATCTTTAGTTATTTATTATGACCATACCCTTTTAAATTGGAATTAGCAGTGTTGCCGTCTGTTCCATTATTTCCAGAATAGCATTCTAGTAAAATATATTATCAAAATAGTTTTGAGAATCTCGTAACATTAAATGCCAATCTGATGTTCGTCTTTTACGAATAAATACGTGTTACTCAGTGCTTATTAAAACGTTTTTTTCTTCGTTTTTTTTCTAGTTAAATTTCTTCTAAATTTGTTTTTTCTGACTGGTACCTCTGTATTTTCTATTCTTTGGTACCGCTACACTACTAGTACTCTATATAATCAGTAGAAAGTTATATACTGTCATTGTCAAAAACATTGTAGTAGCCCTGTAGTATTATGACAAATAGTATTGATGACACCGACTGTAGGCATGTTCGGTCCTCCGGTATACCACTATTTTTAAAATATTCCGATACCGGTCTTCTCTCTTTGAAATCCAGTATACCTGTATTGGCACCGGTACTAGAAGACCGGTTCAAAATGCTACTGAATAACCGGTTTCAAAAGAGGAAGACCGCTCTAAAGCGGTATGGAAATCCAAAAAAGTTTCAAATGACTCTGGTACGCAAACCTGATTTTATTTGCTCCAACTTTAATATACTATATTATGTTTGTATTTGTATAAAACACTAGTTTAGCATTTTTATTTTATTCTTATTGATAACGACAACGCTTCTTAATTGTAAAATTTGTCGTATGGCGCATTTTGGTCCTACCGTTCTAATTATTGTTGGCATCGGTATACCGGTTGTAGGGCCGAACACCGGTAGTGAAATCTTAGGACCGAACATCTCCCTAACCCACTGTCCAAGAATGACACTCATGTATATGTTGTTATTCATTACGTAATTGATATCTAAAATCTCACATTTTAACCATTAAATTTGTCAAAATAATGAAATAATTATAAGTAATAATTCTTTAACCCGTTATGTAAAAATAAACTTAATTTTTAAAGAACAGTTTTAGAGTCACTGATTATAATGCCAATCAACATTTTTGATGTGGTTGTTTCGAAAAATAATTAGTATTTCCTAAATGAATAATCACAAAATGTAAGTACTTACAGTGTTGTATTAAAATCCTTCAGTCAATATTTGATTTGTTAACGTGCACGGTGGGATATTAATACCCTGAAATAATAGATATAAAGAAGTGTTAACTCAATGTTAAATCGCGGAAACAGGAACGCCTTGGTGGTCGTCAGGAGAACTAATTCTCTGATCGACAAGTTGACATTCAAAAAAAAGCCGGCTTCATTTTTATTTCCGTTTCAGGTTTTTCAATGGTGGGCCTTTTTTCAGGATAAACATATTTCATATTTTTTCTAATCGTAAATGAAACAAAACAGAGTGTTATTCAAAATATTTAATGTGTTAAAATTAGTGAGGTACTTTTAATTCCAAGCCATCTTAACGCCGTTTTCTCGATCACATGGTGTTTATATTCACTTATTTAAATCAAGTTAAATAACAAACGGCATATCAGTTTGACTTTAGGAAATTTTGAAATCCGGTGAAAAATCTTTTAAAAATATACACTTATTTTTATTTTGCATTACATAATTTTAGTTGTTTTAGCCTACTTTGCCCAATGAATAACAACATGTATGATTCCTATGTGTTAGTTTAGTGTGTTATATTTTGTCTAACCTGACACTTTACACATTTCCGCGTAATTAGAAATTAGATGTCAGATACTTATATCAACATATATTATATCGTCTTTTATTTGTAGTTCCTTAAAAAATTGAATCGACAAGAAAGGGTCGTCGAAGAAGTTAAATTAGTTCTTAAACCGTACTATAATAAAAAGAAAATTACAAAGGATGAATACAAAGATATCATGAGACGAGCTGTACCCAAGGTAATTTGGCCGCTAATATGTTTGAAGAATTGTTAATAGTAATTATATATTTTTAGATATGTCACAATAAATCTGGCGAAATCAATCCTATAAAAATAAGAACTCTCATTGAAGCGTACGTAAAAAAAATCAAACACAGCAAAAAAGTCACTTCATCAAGCTCGTTACCTCAGAAAGTAGTATAATAGCACATATTTAAGGTAATTTTTCATTCTCTATTGTATATAATTTTAGTATTTAAATTGATAAGGAAACTAGTAAATAGGAAATATTTATATTCATGATGTAATTATTTAATTAATATTATTGTAAGGATGTAGATTGGAAATAAATATGTATGAAAGTTTGCTCTCTTGCTACGAAATTGAATATTGCATAAACTCCCTTAACCCAAATTAGTTGTTACAGTAAGATTTAAAATGTTTCAAGAATCTTGGGGTGTGCGATTATTTTAAAAGTAGCCATCTTTATTATTTCTTTTAATATCTATAATAGAATTATCGAAGGGGACCAGAATAACGCCCATTTATGTTTTATGGTTAACTTCCATAAAAATTTTAAATGGGAAGCATTATACTTATTATACAGGGTGTCCCTGGCTGAGCTTACATTAGAAGTTCCTAGAGAACTGAAATATCTTATATAGTAGCCTTTTTGAACGTGGTGTTTCATAATGAGATCTCTCAATTAAAAATATTTTCAATTTATGGACACCGAAAGGAAGTACTGGATGTTCACAGCAAGTTCCTATTTTAAATGGTCACCCCTATTTTTCCTTTTATATTTAAATTCTCTATAAAATTTCACGAATTTTTATACTAACGAAAAAAAATTAGTGATAAAGTTTTGATAGAAACTCTGTACCTAGAATTTTGCGTTTTTGACAAAAAAAAGATTATTTAAAATTTTTAGAGGCAAAAACCAAAGAAAAGTCGTGGAGCTTAAATTTTTAAGTTAGTTGAATAAAAATACCTGAAACACATTCAATTATTTTACTTAACTTAAATCATTAATGAATGTTTTCGCCTTTGCTTCATGTTGCTTAAAATTCAGAAGTAATGAAATAATTTCACGACTTTTTCCAGTTAGCACTCGATGCTGTACTTTACTTTTTAATGGAATAATTAGAAAAATTAGTTTCCAATTAAAAAAAAATAAAAATATTTAAGCAGACCGTAGTAACGACTGGCTAGCGAGAAAGAAAATCTAGGAACTAGTGGGGTTGCAGTCGGAGGGGTTGGACTGAATTAATACACTTTGTTAATAGTCAAGCTTTCGGGATGTAGTACCGTATGATCGAATAAAAACAGCGTCAGCGATGGCTATGAAATGAAGATCGCTGTCATTTTGTATGTAAAATTATATATGGGAAATGTCATCGATCGTCATTTCCAAGCCAACTGGACGCCGTTTTTTTCAGTGGCGGCTCGTCAGGGTAGGCAAGGTAGGCGGCGCCTACCCTAAGATTTTGGCAGAATTTAAGCGATTTTTTAAGTAATTACATTACATTATTTACTATTAATGTTGCCAATACATAAAAATACTGTTAATACACGGAAGTGTGTTTTAATAATCAATATTATTTTAATATTTGTGGTCTTGTATAACATTATTTTATTTTTAACATATTCACTACCGCTGGCGTACGCTGATCGCTGACTGTGCCGCTGCGGTAGAAAACAAAATAATTTTGACCGTTGGAGTGCCGTTCTTCGGCGTTTTCTACATCGCCTACTATCAGAGGTGATGCACGACGTACGGCAGTCTTCTGTCTCTGTCTAACTCATCGAGCGGTAGCGACGCGACGTAAGTCGGGAGTTGTATCATATTAAGGCGGAACTTAGGCGAAATCTCCGGTCGCCTTCGCATGAAGTCGCGGAGGCTCGGTAGGCTTAGATGTAAAGGGGATATTCGGGATATTTCATAAGGAGATATATCACATTTCGTTAAGGGGATATTTCATATGATTCATTATACGTAGTAGTGATGGGCAAAACTGTTATTTTTAGATAACAGTTGAAACTGAAAATTTTTAGAAACGTAGCATTTAAAACTTTTATATGAAAATTCAAAAAAAAACGTTTAAAGCAAATTGGAAACATTTCTTCGGGCTTGTCCGAGATTATTAAAAGTGATATGACTGGTTGTATTTCAGAACACGCCACAGAAATAAAAGAATCCGAAATAAAAAAGCGCGTTATTTTATTCCGTGCAAGAAGACGATACAACAGATATTACAGAAAAGTCTCTGTGCTATTTCAATTCGATATGTTAATAAAAGCGGCAAAAAGTCAAATATCTTTGCGAATTTTATTTTATGAAATATTAGATAACATTGTGATACATTTAGAAATAAGGTTTGCTGATAGGTACTCGTATGTCTCAATTATTTTTATTTATCTCTTGCAGATCCGAAATTTGAAGAATCCTATAAAAATTTTCCATCGCATTTAACATCTAATTTAACAAACTTGTTATATTAATACATTTCCAACGCATTTAATAGTGATTTAACAAACAAAAAATGTTATTGACCAACATAAATTAATGAACAAATTGCAGGTATTAATAATAGATATGATAATTTCGAGCATAAAATAATTTAAGGAGAATAATCCTGGAAATATATTTCCAGAGGCTTTCAAATTGTTTGTTTTGGTTTGTTACTACACCATTTACAAGTACTTGGGTTGAGAGACATTTTTCATGTTTGAAATGCATTAAAATTTATAGCAGAGATTCCATGAAAAATAAACGTTTAGCGCCACTTGCCTTACTTTCAATCTAAAAAGATCTTGTCACAGCTCTTCAACAATCTGATGGTTTTACTGATATAATAATAAATAACACAGGCCGACAAAAAAAAATTTTTTCGATGTAACACAAAGCTCAATAGGATATTGTGGTAGAATGAACCTATCTAATCACGAAAGTGGCAAAAAAAAAGTCGTAACACGTAAGGTTTTTTTGTTACATTAATAAAACATCATTCAATATTACAATATTCAATATATTAAGATAGCTATTCAAAACATGATTTAAGAACTTCTTAAGCCTATATACCGATTATATTTTATAGTTTACACTCCTCAAACATTACTTATACCTAAAAAGTACAAAAACAATCGAAACGAGATCAAAACATAAACAAAAACTTTTACTTTTTCCTTTTATGAGGGACCGCGTCTTCTCTCTTCAAAAACCAACAGTAATCACCCATCATGGCTGGATCCCATCGTCCTTGATAACGATAATAACGAATTTCCATTGTCCTTATGTCTTGATGGAATCTCTCACCTTGCTCATCACTGACAGCACCCATATTTTCAGGGAAAAATGACAAATGAGAATGGAGAAAGTGAATTTTTAAAGACATTCGGGCACCAAGCGATTTATAAGCATCTAAAAGCTCATTAACCAATTGTTCGTAGTTCGCATCCTTATTGTTTCCCAAAATCCCCTCACTACACTAACAAATGAGGTCCATGCTCTGAGTTCCTGCCTGGTAAGCGTGTCTGTGAAATTTGTGTCGTCCAACAATTTCCTGATTTGTGGTCCAATAAAAATACCCTCTTTCAATTTGGCATCACTCAACTGGGGAAAGACTTGCCTTAGGTATTTAAATCCATCACCTTCTTTATTCATAGCTTTCACGAAGTTTTTCATGAGGCCAAGTTTGATATGAAGAGGAGGCAGGAGGACGTCTTTGGGGTCTACAAGAGGGATATACTTCACTCACTTCTTTCTGGCCAAATTTTCTGTACATAATGATGATTTACTGCACGACTGTCCCACAAACAAAGAAAACAGCAATATTTTGTAAATCCTCCCTGAAGTCCCACTAAAATTCCTATAACTTTCAAGTCCCCACATATCTGCCATTTATACCTGTTGTAGTTGATTCTATCTAAAAGCATGCGCATATTTTCATAAGTTTCCTTCATTGTCACTGAATGGGCAACTGGTATAGAGGGTTTTTAAATTTCCGTTATGCAATAACACAGCTTTTAGGCTATATTTCGACGAATCTATGAATAAGCGCCACTCACAGGGAGAATGTTCTATAGAAAGTTCCTGCATTAAGCCATCGATATCAGTACATGCACACAACGAATCCTCCATACTGTAGAATGCAGAGAACGGAGCATTTCTTTTCTAAAAGTGGTGATTTTTGTTTCATTGGCTAACAGATTCCATTCCTTAAGCCGGGATCCAAGAAGTTCTGACTGCTGCTTTGATAACCCCAAGTCACGCACTAAGTCATTCAACTCGCTTTGAACAATCAAATGTGGCTTGTCGGAACCGCCCTCTGGGGTAAAGGTAGGATCAGTACACTGGTCTCCAGAGCTGTTTGATTCAATATCTTCCTTATCTTCCAAAACAATACCTTGCCAGTCTAAGGGCGCGATCGGCACTGGGAGATCTGCACCATGAAGAACAGGTCGTATGGCAGACGGCAAATTGGGATACTCGATCTTGTGCTTTTGTTTTTGGAAAAACCTTCAGTTTTCGTCAGGCAAAAATAGCAATCGTCAAAATGGTTAGTTGGTTCTCGCCATACCATTGGAACCGCAAATGGCATTTTTTCCTCTTCCCTTTCATCCACTGCACAAGCGACACGCTACAAGTAACGCAGCACACATGAGGAGCCCACTGCTTGTCTTGATCTCCAACCAAAACTCCAAAATACTTGAAGTAGGCTTTCTTCACATTTTCAGAAAATGGTCTGGCTTGTGATTGCACCATAAATTCTCCACAAATGTAACAAAATCGATCAGGAGACACTTTACAACTGCGGCGCGTTTGACTTGACATTTTCGTACTATTTATCTACACGCATAGAACAACTCACGTCGAAAATCAACTGAAAACTGAACTCTCTTATGTTTTTCACAATATATTATAGTGCACAAAATGCGTCCCTTTCAATCATCCCATCATAAAATTTACCTGTATGTAAACGAATCTACCTAGACTTAATACCTGACATCTATAAAATTGACTACCTGCAAAAAAGAGGCGTAATTAGGCAACTGAAAAGTGGTACGTGTAGGAGCTTCAGGAGTATTTTTTCTGTTATTAGAAGCATATTTTTATGAAGAAATTCTGCAACTGACTCGTGTTACAAAAATCATGTCGGCCTGTGTAATTTTTCTTTGTTAAGAGACCGACTCATCAATTTAATATATAAAACATAATTATTCTTTCTCTAAATACCGTATGATCGAAAAAAAAACGGCGTCCAGTTGGCTGGGAAATGACGATCGATGACATTTCCCATATAAATTTACATATAAAGTGACAGCGATCTTCATTTCATAGCCATCGTTGACGCCGTTTTTATTCGATCATACGGTACTACCAATTTTTAAGTTTACGTAAATAAATAAAGATAAAATAAAATTCTATGATGTACTCCATAGTGACTCCACAATAATAAATAAAAAAAATAATAGATAAAATAGATTAATAAAAACAATAAAAACTATACTTATACATTATGTCAATCATAATGACATTACGTTGAATGCTGTTATTTTTGTTTTAGTTTTGTCCTAAATATTTTTGAGCTATATTTTTTAACCCAGAGATAACAAATATTTACAAACTGGGCTAGGGTATTATGTAAATTAAGGGGGGGGGACAAATAGAATAAATGAAACGCTAAATTTGTAAATAGCCCTACTTATTTTATTAAACGAAAGGAGTGCCGTACTCTGCATGGAATTCACAAGTAAAAAGCACGGCAGAGAAACCCTTGAACACTATTCCAAATAATCCAACTATGCTGTTCCGAAGTTTAATAAAAGAGAAATAATAATACAAATACTATTTTCATACCAAGGTTTGAAGTTTAAGACACTTAAAATGCACATACGCAATATTCAATTGCTGTGCACCTAGGGGAGGTTTTTACCACGTTGCTGTCATGAGGATGGAATAAATAAATTCCGAAAGTTTGACTATTAACAAAATGTATTAATGCAGTCCAACCCTTCCGACTGCAACCACTAGTTGACAGCGATTTTCTAAATATTTATCTATACTTTAATATATAAAATCCTTAAGTGACTGACATTCTGATTAATCACGATCCTGCTCAAACCACTCAACGTAAGAAGCTCAGTTTTGGCATACAGGTTGATTCTAGGGTGTAGAGGTTCGATAAAAAAGAGATTTTTCGAAATTCCAGTTCCAAGAGGGTGAAACCACCCCTCAAATATTACAATATTTTTTATTTAAAAAACGGTCAAGTTTATTCGAAAAAATGCTTAAACACGTATATTTTATTTTGTTTTTTTTACATATTTTAAGATTTTTAAAAAATGTGTACAGGGTGTTTCGAAAAATCTGGTCATTGATTAATCACAATCCTGCTTAAAGCGCTTGGCTTAAAAAGCTGATTTTTGGAAAACAGATTGACTTTAGGGTGTAGAGGTTCGAAAAGAAGGGATTTTCAAAACTCGAATTCTAAGAGGGTGAAACTATCCCTCAAATATTAAAATATTTTTTTATTTAAAAACCGGTGAGTTTTCGGAAAAACTCTTAAATACGTATATTTTATTTTGTTGTTTTACATATTTTAAGGTTTTTTATAAATTTATACAGGGTGTTTCATAAAATATGACCATTGAGTAATCACGATTCTGCTTAAACTGCTTGACGTTTAAAGCTGATTGTTGGCAAACGGATTGACTGTGGGGTGTAGAGGTTCGATAAGGGAGGGTTTCTCGAATCTCAAATTCCAAGAAGGTGAAAACGCCCCTCAAATATTACAATATTTGTTATTTAAAAACGGTTAGACTTTCGGGAAAACACTTGGACAAGCATAATTTATTTGGTTTTTTACATATTTTGAAAGTTTTAAAAAAATCATACAGGGTGTTCCAAAAGTTGGGTATTTTCTTAACCGCTATTCTGCTTAAACTGCTTGACGTAAAAAGCTTATATTTGGCAACCGGATTTTTCGAAGTCAAATTCCAACGAGATGAAACTACCCCTCAAATATTACCAAGTTATATAATAATATCGCCATATTGTTTTTTCTCATGCTGACATAAATGTGAGAACATTTTATCCAGTTTGTATGTTAATGGAAATTCTTGCTTTGCTTTATCATCACCATAACAAATGATTAATTCGACGCGAACGAAGTCGCTGGTACACGCTAGTATATGGTATATAAAAGTCGAGGGGTCTCACTGTTGGAATTACATGTACATTTTTTGGAAGTCGCTGGCAGTCATTGACAACAGTCGGGTATAATTATATGGCAGACATAGGCTATATTCTTTGCAGTCATTGGCAATCGCTTGGCAGTAAAAGTTTTTTTTTGGCAGTACATAGTACATGTACATTTTTTACCCAAGTAATAGACCGCTCGATAAAAGTAAATATCAAAAATTCGAAAGAACATATTTTGATAAAACAGTACTCTAACGCAATTAAATGTGAATTGCTGACTGCAGATAAAATGCCTTTGCTGACTATATGTATGTATACCATATTATACAGGGTGTTTCAAAGAACATGTGCCATCTCTCGTGGCGAGATTCCTCACAAATAAGTACTTATTAATTCTTTAACAAAAGATATGAAAAACCCCTATAAACAGGCGGATACAGGAATTTATTTTAGGGGGGGCCCAAATGAAAAGTAATCTAGAATATGCTTTTTAGAGCGCTATTTTTAAACGAAAAGCCTAATTATTAATCCAATTTATAGATTTTATAGATTTTTAGGACCCCATGCCCCCCCTGTATCCGCCACTACCTATAAACATGTGTATGGAAACGCATAGTTTTAGAATTACAGGATGTTAAAACTTTTAAAAATTGGGTTTTTTGTAATTATTTTAAATACCATTATTTTTTAGCCGACCATACCAATAGGTATGGTAGGCTATTAGGATCGGCAAAAAAAAGTTTTTTTAATTTCACTCAAAATGAGTTATTTGGGTCATAGTCATAAATGACCTAAATACAAAATATTTTCGTGGTGTCTGTCTGTCTGTCCGTCTGTAACACGATAACTCAAAAACCGCTGAACCGATTTTAACCAAATTTGGCACAAAGATATTGTGGCACCCGCGAATCTGGCTATTAGTTTTTGGTGGGGGTGGGGGGTTGTTAAGAAATTGCTGCCAGGTTAGACCAATAGTACTAATAACTAATAGTACCTAATAATATTTAATAACAAATTCGGTAAAATACATAATTTATTAATTTTATCTTTATTTTAATTTTTTTAATTGTGATTAATAAAATTGCGTTTATTTCATCAAAGAGGCCGAATTCGACAAAATATCAAGAGATAACTTTTAATTGGCATTAAACGGCCTACACAATTTTGATTATCAAAAAAAAAGTCAGTGGCGTTTTTTTTTGAAAAATATTCCAGTGATAACCCATATGCACGTCCCTGATGAATTTATCGACACTTTTTTAGCATTAAAATATGTAGCACTTATAGTACTAAACTTTTACCCTCAGTTTCGTTCGAATCACTAAAAGTAGGTACTTTGAAGAAAATTATATAATAAATCGAAATTATAAGACTTTGTAGCTACGAAACAAAGCAGAATCGGACCTATGTTGAAAAATATTTTTTTTTACGTGTCCTCTCTTTATTTTATGAATCTCTCCATGAGAGATGGCACATGTTTTTAGGGTTCCGTACCCAAAGGGTAAAAACGGGAACCCTATTACTAAGACTTCGCTGTCCGTCCGTCCGTCTGTCACAAAGGTCTATTTTATGAACCGTTATAGCTAGACAGTTGAAATTTTTACAGATAATGTACCTATGTTGCCGCTATAAGAACAAATTCTAAAAACAGAATTAAATAAATGTTTATAAATAAAAAAGTACTTTCACTAAACATTATCTTTTAAGTAAGAATTTTACATAGAATCTTTCAAGTCCTCGGTGGCCGCGTGGTTAAAGCGTTAGGACTTTACGCTGCTATGACGTTGGAGCCGTAGTAAGGCAGGTTCGAATCCTAGTCAAGGCGACTTTTTTTTAATCGTTTTTTTTTTAATTTTTACATATTTATTATTGATTAATACAATTTTTAGTAATGCGTTTCTTCACTTTTTTTAAATTACTTATACGCGCATTCAAATTTTCAGCTAAATCGGAAAAAAAGTTTATAATAATATAGTGTCTAATGTTACTATCTACTATTTAGAAAGAATATGATGAAACACGGCATAATTTAAAACCCTCAACTGGTAACACGCGTCTGAGAGACGCTCTTGTTTACATTTTTCCTCACAAACGCAGTGTCGCCTCACTTGGCGCCACCGCCGATCAGGGTATGCCTAACTCCAAGAGCGGATACAGGAATTTATTTTAGGGGGGGGGGCAAAATAAAATGTAATGTAGAATATGCTTTTTAGGGCGTCATTTTTAACCCAAAAGCCTAATATTTATCACAAGTCACAGATTTTAGAGGGGGCCCGGGCCCCATGGCCCCTCCCTGTATCCGCCACTGCCTAACTCACTTACTGGCCACATCATTCTGGGCGGTAACGGCTTTTTACATATCTATTTACAGCCGTGGGAAGTTTTTTATTTGAATCAACCCCGTTAAAACGTTTCGACTTCATACATTTGCTAGCAGAGAGCCTCATAAAAAAGCAGGTCCAATGCCGACTAACTATTCCTAATCTTCCAGACTGCCTAAAAAAATTATAAGGGATATTTTGGAAGATGTGGAACAACCAGTATCAGGCCCTAGAGATATATCGGACAAGCTTCCAAAGAGAAAGACATGCAGATATTGGCCTTACGAAAAAAGAAGACAAAGCTTACAAATGTACGAAAATGTATGAAATTTTATAAGACACATTCATGTTATATAGTTGTTGTTTTTTAAGAGACTTTTTCATACAAAAATTACCCTTTAAACATTTGACATTCATGCCGTCATCTCTCAGACGTGTGTTACTTGTAGCGTACTAAAATTTCATGTTACCAGTTGAGGGTTAAAAGGATACAATGCTGACGAATTACTTTTTTAGCCTTTATAGACTAAAAAAAGTAATTTGTCGCTAATAATATAATTTTTTAGTCTGTTTATAGACTAAAAATAGTATATTGTTTTATTAGGAATTAGGAGTAAAGGCAGGCGGCCACTGCGAGCCAAACTAAACTAAGTCAAGCGAAGATAAGATTTGTAAAAATCAGCTTCCATACTTTTAAATGCATCAGCGGCCACTTGAGCGAAATTAAACGAAGATTCAAATCGTAGTTTAGTTTCCTTCGTTTTAGTTTGTGACAGGTTCCAGCGAATTTTTCGCAGCGATTAATTCTGATAGTGGAGAGACAATACGAAAAGGCAGCTAACTTAGCTGACTACTAAGCAAAAATCGTTCCCAGTAGCCGATGAAACTTATTTTCGTTTAGACCGTTTCTTTTTATATTCTTAGCTTAGTTTAATTTCGCTCGCAGTGGCCGCCTGCCTTAAGAATACTTTATGTGGCGAGGCTAAACGACATTACAGGCAATTGTTGAATACGTGCTTCAATAGAAACTAAATGAAATAAACCGACTTGGTTCTACATGAGATATCACAACTTTTTGTAGTGGAAGAATAGGGTTACAAGACGGCATTTTTTATATTATATATCTTAGATGGGATCTTATTTCTTTTTGTAGGTGATTCTCCAATTTTTTTCTCGGGTAATGTATCGTACTTACGATCAGAGTCCAGGTATGGTTGTTTTTCACAACACATTATAGACTTTGATCTTTTCTGTTCGGGAACGCTTGCCATATTTTGGACCCTGATCATTTTTGCTGTGCATAGCATTGACCGTGCTCTGCAAAACTGACCGTGCTGTGAGAAAATTTGGATCGAAAAATACAAGATGGCGCTTTTACCCAAATTTTGTCAAAAGTGGTCTCTGGCCTCTTTTTCCCTGCACCCTTCATATGTTTTTCTTGATTTTTTCTAGTTACAGCTGGAGTATTTTAGGATGAGCGCTGATCTTAATTCTAAGGTACTATTAAAGGTGTCACAAACAAATTTTGAGTTTTAGGTAACATTTTATCACGGAAAGAAAAAATAAAAAATCTCCAAATATACTTATGGATTAAAAGTTACCTGTGTAGCCGCTACCGGTAATTGGTTTTCTATATAGTCGACTAAATGGTAGAAAACTAAAGTTAATCGATTTAATATTGTCTGATTTTATTTTTATATAAATGTAACAACAATAATTCAAAGATTATGAATTATTACTAGCCAAACTTCTTTAACTTCGGCACTGACTACTTACTGACAGAATTAATCGTTTTGATATTTATCAATAATTATTCAAATCTAATTATCGCTAGTCTAACTTCGTTAATATTATTTTGATATTGTGTAGTGGTGCTACATTTTTGATAAAAATTTAGCAAGTTATGAGAACTCTTTCTGGTATTTATTGCATGGGCAACTAGTTGTTAATCTTGTTATAAATAGAAATTTTTCAGATCCTTATTGAGATAATTAATATGAGTCTGTAAACTTTTAATTCGATATTCTATAATTTCTGGTGATTTTAAATAACTTTAAAACGGTGTACTTTAGATATAGTTAGAGCAATCAAGGTGCCTTGTAGAACAAAATCCCCTAAACCTGCGGAATAATAAAATTCTGTAAAAACGTTCTTAAGGAACTTTTTAAAGCACAATCCAGTGGCGTAGTCAGTTTTTTCTATGCTTGCTCTTTTTGTCAGAAATAATAAAAAATATAATTTTTTAAATGGAAATCATAGTTGGCTGTGAATTTAAAAAAAATGCTGGCGTTTTACCCTTTCCAACGATATAACGTTATGTGTTAAAAATTCATATACAAGGCTAATACTAATATAGAGTGTTAATTTACCTTTTCAAAAGTCTTTAGTTATGCAGATAAATAATAATATAGATTAAATTGTGATAAAAAAGAATTAGGCAAATAGGTCTACACAAAATAAAGGCCCATTTCGAAAAATAAAAAACCTAATATTTCTCTCGTTCTTAGAAATAGATACCCTTAACTTTATATCGTTGGAATGGGTTAAACGCCAGCATTTTTTTAAGTTCATAGCCAACTGTGATTTCCATTTAAAAAATTATATTTTTCATTATTTCCGATAAAAAGAACAAGCATAGAAAAAAACTGACTACGCCATTGGATGTGGTTAAAAAATGCCTTAAGAACGTTTTTACCGAATTGTATTATTCCGCGAAATACAAAAGTTATGGGCAATTTTCAAAATGGTAAAAAATTCAAAAAGACCATGCATCTCGGTTGGCAGTGAAAACAGAGAAGAACAATCGTAGAGAAGCGACAAAAACCGTCGGCACTATTGAAGTGAGGGGGACCAAGTTTTGTGACCTTCAAATTGGCGTACGAGAGAGATCGCATGTTTATAGCTATACTGAAAGAAATTCAATTAAGGCAAAAGAAATGAGAAAAGCTATACACTCAAAAACATGTGTTCAGTAAAAAGTATATTATAAATATTTAGGAATCATATTGAATAGTAACTATATTTTAAGATTTAACTGGTTTCCGCGATTTGTGGATTTACCGTGTTCTAACCATTTTCTAACCTATTCCTTTTAGAGGGGTATTTTCAAATCGTATCTGATAATATTGTTTGCTTGGGAATTATATTAGAAAGTGTTTTTTTTTAATCAAAATGACAAATTAAACAATTTTAAGAAAAATTCGATTATTTACCAGCTGTTAACACAAGCGTTACAACAAAACAAACCAAAAAAGTAAATAACATGATTAGAGTTGAGGGTTGGAGTTGGAACCGGGGTGCTACAACAGCAAAATAAAATACTAATTCACCACAATACACCAAAACACTTTACTATTGGTTAACACAAGCGTTACAACAAAACAAACCAAAAAGTAAATAACATGATTAGAGTTGAGGGTTGGAGTTGGAACCGGGGTGCTACAACAGGAAAATAAAATACTAATTCACCACAATACACCAAAACACTTTACTATTGCAGTGCATCAGCAGATGATTCAAATTAAAATGATTAAAAAACAAAATATCTTTATAATATGAGAACATACATGGTAGATTCAATTTACAAGAAAGAAAACCTAGAAAAGATTTAGCGGTTCTGAAAATGTAAGCAATTTTTTTTTAATTTTTAAAGAAACTCGGTTATTCTGGACTTTTTTTGAAAAACGGTAAAGAGAAAATATTATGCTTAATTTATCGAGATCTACCAGTCCTGAAAATATTTACACTTATTTAAGACTCACCCTGTATATTAAAAAAATCATATTTTACATAAAAAACATATTATATTAAAGATAACACAACTCAAATTAGCGTCGCTGATATATTATATATGCTATTAAATATTTCATTTTCTAATAGTTTTAATTTTCTAATTATTTTTTATTAAACGCTAACAAACCTGCATCTATTTTAAGTTTTAATAATATTTAGTTCTGAAAGTTAGTTCTTTCTTTAAGTACTAGTATAAGGTAAGGATAAAATATAGATAATTATGTACACAAATAAAAAATAGTAAGATTTCAGGACCTTATCATTAACAATGGCAACGCTGGCCATATTCCGAAAACATGTTGAGATGACAGTTAGCAGATTTACCTCCCACTCCAAATTTTTAGGCGGCATTCGATTTGTCGGTTCTCTACGATTGTTCTTCTCTGGTGAAAATATCAACAGGCGGTTTACGCCATTAAACGTTTCTCAGAAATTGAGCCCATGACATCTATGTCGGTTTTGCTCTATCTAGTCACGAAATAGGGTTTCTCTGTTAAAACAGACCAATTTCGACCACCCTGTACATTGTTTGTGAATCTTGAGACTGATTCCTCATTTTAAATTTGTGTTGAATGCCACTGGAAAAATCGATTTATACTGAATTATCGAGATCAGAAACTTCCCTCAGTTTTAATTCTCTAAATTCAAGAATATAATTTGCTTTAGAGGCCATGATTCTCAGCAACACAATCTATTTAAAAATTTGAAAGCTCGCTGCACGACACTTTTAATAAAATTTTGCCTTTATAGACACCAGTTTATAAATAATTTTAGCAATATTTTTCACAACTAGGATTTTTTACTTAACCGCATAGGAGATTAGGAGATATTTAGAAAAAAAAATGTGCCTTTAGGGGAGGTTTGCATGGTCGGAGGGTTGAAGACCTTTCGTATGTTAATCTGTACCACAAATCCTACATAACTACGAATAATTTAGCTTTAAAGCTTAAAATAAGCTTTAGCTTTAGCTATAAAATAATTATTTCTTGTAAACACTTCTGCGTTAAACCTAAACGGACGCTGCTTGTCAGAAGTTATGTTTACGGTAATACAAATTTGCCAAACAAAGCAAAAAAAAATGCTTAACGTTTCGGAAAGTTATCTCTTTCCGTCGTCGGAAGCAAAATAATACAAAGAATAAAGAAAAAAACTATTTAAATTCAACTATTCGAGAACACTGTACTTTTTTTTAAACAGATACGTCTACAAGAAACCGTTGACGTTCTGTTGAAAAAAATAGGATAATTATTAAAAATAATTGTATCTGTTTTAAAAAAAGTAGTCTTCTCGAATTGTTGAATTTAAATATTTTAAATAGTTTTTTTCTTTATTCTTTGTTTTTTTTTGCTTCCGAGGACGGAAAGAGATAACTTTCCGAAACGTTAAGCTTTTTTTTTGCTTTGTTAGGCAAATTTGTATTACCGTAAACATAACTTCTGACAAGCAGCGTAATTTATTTCGTAGATTTTCTTGCAGCAGTGGCGAAATACCCATACAGGATTTTTTTGGAAAGATGAATCCGCCACATAGGTATAGAAATTTTTTTAAATTATTTTTTATATACAGGCTTTGCAAGAGACTTATATTAACCAATATTTACATATCTAGAAGTGAATCGCTGAGAACTACATAATAATGCAACCCTTCTCATGCGTTTCGCATTCTTGCTATTCTTTGTTCAGTACATTGTGAATTAATTGTACTCGTCATAGACAATACACACGGAAATCGTCTTTGCCAACCGTGGTGATATTTTGTAGTTTTTATCCTATAATCATATAGGATTCAAAGTAATATATCAAGTAGTAATTTAACTTTTATTATCTTTCAATCTATAGCTTAAAAATCTAGTTATACAGCCAAAAAGAACTATAATATAATTAATAACATAATTAACCCCGTTTTGCCGTAGCAAAACCGACACGGTTATTGCCAGCATCAAACTCAGTATAATATTTTCCAATAAAAACATCACCTAAAATCCATAATGGACCTGCAGGGGCTGGTACATCAAGTCCAAGAAAGCCAGAGATGCATGTCACTTGACCTAATTCTGATACCTATAAGAAATAATTAAAAAAATATAAAATAATGACTTAAAAAAAGATAAAATAAATGAATTGTTAAAAGTTTATTAATTTGCAACCAAAAAAATTGATGTATAGTGTTTAGTTAAGTTAATAAATGGCCATCAATTGTCTTTAACTTGACATAATAGACTCTTTACTAGTGATACTATACTAAAAATAAATTATTTTCTTAATTATAAAAATTTGGATACCAAAAATACATGAATAATATATACAGGGTGTTCTTTAAGAGTCCATTATGCTGTACTGTTCGGGTCGCTCTCAGGGGTCGGGTAAAGCGGGTTTGTGGCTAAAGGAAATATATATTATATTTCAGAAATCTGCCTAAGGCTTAGCCCGATCCTTTCGTGTTAAGCCACACCCAAAATTCCAAACACACGTACTTTGATTAAGGTTTGCAGAGCTTCAGCGTTTGCCATAAAATAGCGAGTAATTTGTTATAAAATCATATAAATTATATATCACTGTAATCACAAAACTTTTTCCGGTTCAAACGGAAATCTATTTCCGTATTGTAACGGAATTTTAAATTGTCTTTATTTTTGAGAAAATTTAGTCCAAACATAAGGAATATTTTGTTGATATTTGACCATCAAAATCTTAAAAATAAGAAGTTGTCTAAAAACGTGCTACAATACGGATATAGTCCTAATCCTTTATCTTTAATTTCCTTCTTCATTTGTGTAAAAATACCTAGCCAGATTTACATAAAACATTAAATGCCGAACGTTTATTTTGCTACTTTTTCAGACTAATGAAATGGACTCTTAATGATATGCTAATATTTAAGATGATTCTAGGGTCTATTCTAAGAGAAAAACTTTATATGAATGTATGTCCTAAATCCTAAACATCTTAATTTCTGAGATAGAGGATGGGTAAATTTTTCTAAAAAAAGTGTTTTATAACCGTACGTACGGGTTTTACATTGAATATTTTTGGAGAAAAAAATGGTACACCCCAACTTAAAATAAAAATTATTTTCAAAATCTTCATTCATTTCAGAACCTTTTTTATCTCTTAATTTTTTTCGTCCGACGCATAGTATTTGCTTAAAAAAATTTCAAGTCAGTTTATTTCAGGGTCAAATCGCAAAAAAATATGATGCAGTGCATTGGCGTAACAACAGGGGTACCAGGGGGTATACAGGTAGTACCTGGGGGGTGGGGGAGGGGGTGCACTCCCCCCCCCCAAAGTTAATGCTGGGCGCCCCCCAGAGAAATCCTGAATTATGACTCTTGGCTACGTATTAATTTTTATTGCTTGTGATGCAGTAAAAATGACGTTTTCTAGTTTTGTTTAGTTAATATTATTTTGTTGTATTCAAAAAATGTGTTAATTTTTATTTTTTTTAGAAAATTTGTAGATATTTAAGTAATCTACGGGAACACGGTTTGATAACCATGTCTATGAAATTTATTGATAGAGAAATTCATGGAAACGTTTTATTCAAAAAAAAAATGTGTTTTTTTAATTATTTTTCGTTAAAAAAAACACCTATTCCCCCCCCTGCCCCCCGGCTCAACCCCAGGCCCCTCCAGGCCCACCCCAGGATAAATTGCTAGTTACGCTAATGATGCGGTGACTGTTGAGTGGAAATCATTTCTGCATCGGTTGGAAGCAAATTAAGAAATAAAACATCTTTTTTGTATATCAAAATAAGCATTTTGATGCATGGAAGACGTGTATCAAATATATCATCACATATATTTTGAAAAAAAATAGAAAATTTATCCACCCTGTATCTGAAACGTTAAAATGTTTAGGACATATATTCACATGAAGTTTTTTTCCGAAGAATAGGTCCAAGAATCACCTCCTTAAATATTAGCATGTCATCAAGGAACACCCTGTAAATATAACATAGGCTTTTCTCGTTTACAAGTAACGATATCAACAACATAAAACGTGTATTTCCGTTATTTTAATAACATATTATTGTTATTTTGTAAAGTGTATAAAATAATTAATGTATTTTATAGTGTATTTTCTGAAAATTTATAATAGAATAAAATAAATTTATCTTACTTTTAGTACATAATCTTCACCTTCCAAGGTAAATAAATTACCGCCTAGGGTAATGTTAATCTTTGGTAAGGATGAAATACTATTACAGTCAACTATATATTCTCCACCAACAATAGCGGAAGCACCAATAGCTTTATTAAGTGCTGCAATTTCCTCCGTTGGTCCAGCAATTAGGCTAGTTCCTAAAATATAATAATGTTTCACACAATGGTTCATTTGCTTTAACATGAACTAAAAGTTGTTCAAATTCAAGTCATTTATATACCAAACGAACCTTATTATATCATTTATATACGACCATTATTGCACAAAGTTCAGTAAAACTTAGTTACAAGAGCCTATATATATCGGGTGCGTTTCAAAAGTGTCTCACCCCTATCACTTTTTTATTTTTTCAGATAAAAAACGAGATTTGGTATGTTAGTATATGACATAAATTAGTTCCTGTTTCCCCAGAAATGACTACAACTTTTGATTTTTAAATAGCACCTCGGTATTTTTTTACCCTATTCGATAGAAAATGACATTCTAAATAGAATGACATAATATATGTCAACTTTTGACATTTTCGCTTTAATCAAAATTGTATTTTAAATTTCAATCTAGAGTGCCATGACTGTGTTAAAAATACTAATTTTTAATCAAGGAGCCTTGAAAAAAGAGATTTGATAGTCAATGTTTTTATTGTCTTATACTGACCGGATAAAAGATGCCCAAATCGTATTTTTAATAATATCTCAATTTTTTCAAATGGATCGAGGGTGGCTCATTATCATATTTGGAAAAGGCATTTTTTACGAATAATTTGATACCACACACTCGGTATTTGAGTCAAATTTTCGTTATGAACCGCGATGTCATTCTATTCAGTGTTATTTTCTATCGAATAAGGTAAAAAAACACCGAGGGTGCCATTTAAAAATCAAAAGTTGTAGTCATTTCCGGTGAAACAGGAAGTGGCCGAAAACAATTGAATACGTCAATCAATCTTAATTTATGTCATATATTAACATATTAAATCTCGGTTTTTTTTAAATGAAAAGTAAAAAGTTATAGGGGTGAGCCACTTTTGAGACGCACCCGGTATATACAGGGGGTGGCGCACCTCATTCGACTTGGTTGATTATACAGAAATGGAAAGATGTAGAAACAAATTTGTCTATGCGTATATGTGGGGAGAAAATGTGAATAATTTAAAATTATTTTGAAACATACTGGGTGTTTCAGAACTAAGATCCACATCAAAATATTTTTTTACGGAACGCCTCATATTTTAATTTTTGGATCATCAGACCTCAAATGTATTTATTATAAGTGTTAAATAATATGTTCAAAAGCTTTAGTTTTTAAGATATTTATATATATATATATATATATATATATATATATATATATATATATATATATATATATATATATATATATATATATATATATATATATATATATATATATATATATATATATATATATATATATATATGCATAATAAAAGATTGTCAACAACCTGTAACCTGTACTTTTCAGAATTAATTATTGTGCTGAGTTTGAAGCCAGAGAACCCTTACTGAAGAATTTGATTGCTTTATAAATATGTAGGGGGAATCAAAAATTGCTAGTCTATTTTAAACATATATTTTACATCAAAACCTTGTTATTTAAAATGAAACAACCTGAATTTTTTAAAATAAATTGAAGGGTATTAAAATGCTCTTTCAAACTGTATTAGGGTTTCTTATACCTTATAGCTCAATAAAAAGCCATTTTTCAATAAAAGACAACAATACTTAACAAATTATTATTTTATAGTATTTGGAGGAAAATTATGCTCAAAATATTCTATGAGAGATCTACTTTTGGGTGAAGCGCAAATGTTTTTTTTTTCAATATAAAAAATACAGGTTATCCGGGTTATCCCATTAAAAAATAACTTTGTGTAATTAAATAATGACAAAGAATAGCAAAAATCTGATAACGCCACTGGATTTTATTTAAAAAAGAAACTATTATCAGAACCAATTTTTAGCTCTTTGATATTGAAGTTGAATATTGATGCTGAAGTTGAATTGTTGAAACTATGTCAACAGGAATGTATGGAATATATTTATATCCATTACAATATAAAAAACAATATTCAATTGATATTCTAGCATATCTACATTCAGATAAGGTTTGAATAGTTGAAGAATAGATCAGCATTGTTTCCATTTTTTTTATCCGATATTTACTGTACAGTTTAACGCTTACCGGTATCAGCAATAGCTTCACATCCGCCTTTGCACAATGATTGATCAGCCACTTGTACACTATCCATTTTAAATTGCCAATACGCTTGACGATCTACAGGCAGATAAGTAAAATCTCCTTCATAATAGTTAGGATCTGATCCGCCCAAAATAATTTCGCCTCCGGTTTGTGCGTCAGGGTCTCTATAACAAATAATTATGATGATTTATGCGTTAATGGATAAGTTAAAAGTTTTTATTTTCTATTAGTTACATAATATTTTCATTTATTATTATTGGTATTAATTTAAAATTATTGTAAAATAAAATAATGGGGTCTTATTACGAAATATTGAGACTCATCCTATAGGCTTGGTGCATTTCAGTTGATTTCAACAAATTCCGACCGCAGCGCTTCAACGGCAGAAATCAGAAATTATCAGTATGTATTTCACGCCGCCGTCGCGTCATGTTGATTGCATTAAAATAATATTGAAATCGTGGTTTTGTCATAATATTTAAGTATTTTAGTTTTTTTGCTAGTGCCAGTAGTAGACTATAAAACACTCAGGTACGAGGTTTGTGTGATGTAACGCTGTTTCGGGTAAAGTAAAAAATAAGTGAAGATAAAGAATTTAATAAAGAATTCGAACTAGGCGTCGTGTTGTGACAATTTCAAGTGTTAATAAAATTGCCGAAAAAAATGTTAACGCGTATAGGAGAACATAATTAAGGCGTTGTTGGGTGCAATAACATTCAATAATTCTCCCGAAACAATTTTTTATAGCTTCATAGTTTCTCACACCGATTTGATGAAAAGCAAAAATGGATTCAAGCAGTTCGACGAGACAAGTGAGTAAACAAAGTGCTCATTACATAATCAAAAAATTAAATAGACATAAGAGGATACTATGAGAGGATAAGATATAATTTGCAATATTAATAGTATACTTTTTTTAATCAACTAGTGATTAAATGTTTTATGAACATATCTTCTAAAATTATAATTATGTACCTTTAAAAAATTTCGTTATAGCCGAAATAACTCCAATTATGTCCCACCAGCAAAACCGGCAATTAAAACTACGCTCGCTACCATAGATGAACTCATATAAAAAGTTTTTTAACTTGAATAATAAATGATAATACAAGTTAGACCTTCTGAAGATATAAAAATATTTACTATTGTTTTTTATATTTAGAATTTTCACAAATTATACTTCCTAACACTTTTAGAGTAACTAATTAATACATTTTTCGCATACTCGCTATTTAAACCCGTGTATTTGTATATACTAGTTGTTTACCATATTCTCCGATGGTGGCAGCACCGGCGGAGAATGCACCAAGCCTCTCTAGGGGATTTCAATTTTAACGTGTAATATATTGGCAGATACACCCTAATTAAACTTCAAACATGTTAAAAAAAGACAAAAAGGTTTACTTTTCAAAGTGGACATTTCTTCTATTTCTTTTATGGGCATCGCCGGATTTTAGTAAGTCCGTTAAGTTTTAGTTTTAAATCGTGCAAGAAGTGAGCGTTTATGCTGACACCCGATGATATTGTTCACAATCGTGACAAAATTAGCATATCAAGACAAAACCAATCGAGTGTAACAAAAAATTACTGGAACTAGAGCAATAGGGACACAGAACTAAAAGGAACTGTGAACCACTATCTCTGCTCATATATTGTCTTTACATTATGTACCGGGTTATCATTTTAGTTTGACCCGCTTTCAAAAGCTTATAACTTTTTTGTTTGTTGGCTTAATTCATTCAAAAAGCATGTTGTAGCAGTTTCAGCCAAGTTTTTGCGAGTGTTGTCAAAAATGACAGTAGGTGTCACATGTCAGATTTTTGAAACTAAAAAAAACTTTTTAAATGGGACACTCTGTATATTAGTAGCGCATTAGATAGTCGCATTTTCTCCGAATTCAAAAATGTATCACACATGTGCATTCTTCTTCTTAATTTCAATTGAAGATTGACAAAAGCATGTAAAAACAATTAGGTAATTAAACGAATCAAGATATTTATAAATGGTTTTGTTTCCAAATTATGTTTGTTATTTGTTTATCAATGTAGCACAACACATTAACGAACAATAACTAGCTATAGAATTAAAAACAGTTATAGGTTATTCATTTTCATAATCTATATTGCTCTACATGACCACCTTTTTCGATGCATTTCCGAAATATTTTCTACAGGCTTTTCATAATATGACGTTTATAATGTTAATGTGTGATACATTTTTGAATTCGGAGAAAAGGGGACTTATCAGCTTTGTTCGGGTTCTTGTTATTACCGATTCTGAACCGTCCTAGAACTGTGATGCTTCTGCGTAGAAGGAAATATGAAGACATTATTTCATTTGCGCATGTGTTGCAGAGTTCTAGGATGGTTCAGAATCGGTAATAACAAGAACCCGAACAAAGCTATCTAATGCGCTACTAATATACAGGGTGTCCCATTTAAAAAGTTTTTTTAGTTTTAAAAATCTGACATGTGACACCTACTGTCGTTTTTGACAACACTCGCAAAAACTTGGCTGAAACTGCTACAACATGTTTTTTGAATGACTGCTTTAACCCGACAAACAAAAAAGTATAAGCTTTTAAAAATGGGTCAAACTAAAATGATAACATGGTACATATATCAATCCTGTATTTCTTTACTACCTACAGCGTCTGTTTTTTGCTTTCCATATTGGGAAAAGGTATGTAATAAGTGATAAGAACTATATTCTATGTTGCAAATGAGTCCTGTATTTACTGTATACAGTGTCACAGATAAAGTCCGCATCATATGGTCAGAGTTTTATTTTATTTATTGTCATAGATTACTCCAACAATAGTTTTTTCTTGAAATTGGTTTAAAAATGGCAAAAAATAACCAGTTGTTCTTGGAACCTCTCAAAATTAACATTTAAATAAATAAATGGCGAAAAATGGATTTCCTGATTGAATTTCAAAAAACTTGATTTTTTTTTTAAATTTCAACTAAGTGTGCCAAAAGCAGTCGTTTTTCGTGGTAGAAGCGAAAATAACTGATGGTAGCCTGTTTGTTTGCCTAATGTTTATCTATTAGTCATAGATTTAGTTAAATATTTTGAATAAGTTAATAAATTTTGATGAAGCACATTTTGTTGTAAAAAATGTAATATATAATAGTGTTTTATTGAAAAATATACAAATAAAAATAAAATACATTTTTTTTTCATTTTCCACAAAACTGACATTTTTTCAACAATAAAACACAGGTGGTGGTCACAGAAACCTGCACAAGGCTGGTTTGTGTGTGACATACTGAAATCTTAAAAAGTAAATACATACAAATAAAATAAAATCAAATAAAAAACAACAATACACACAAAAAAAAGCAACAGATCACTTTAATCGCAAAAGAAAACCATTATTAGAGTTATCATTATTATTAGATCACAATTAGAGATTGCAATATTTTCTTTTTTAGTTCTTATTTTCGATAACATTGTGAAATACTTGTCTTCCCGTATTAATTACCCATTGTTTAATTATTTTCTTGTAACTATTTCTATAAAAAAATTTATTTCTATAAAAGTTTTCTATCATGTGTGATGACATTTACCGTGGTGACACATTCCTATATACTTTTTCCCTCACTCATCTTTTAAAAAATAAGACCCGATATAGTAGTAAATTAATTAAAAAAAATTATAATATTTAACAATTTAATTATTTAACTAAGAGAAATATTTAAACTAATTTAATTATTTAACTTCAGAAACTATTTGAGACAGAGTTTACCAAAAATGCTTTTTATAACTACTACTGGGTAAATTAATTTCTGGTATAGTATGACTTTTTTTGAAACTTTAGTTTCGGAGATATAAATTTAATCGGACCTTTTAAAAAAAATATTTTTTTTTCAGAAACTATTTGCGACAGAGTTATTAACAAATTAATGACGTAAATTTTTCTGAATTGATTTGTATTGTATGATATTTTTTATTATCAGTATATTTTTTTGTGCTTTTGTTTATTTTGCAAATGCTTTGTCGATGAAGCTATTTTGGCTTTTTGTACAATAAAGCGTTGTTTATATTTATATTTTTAATCTGATTAGAAACGCATAAGAGAAATTTATAAAGAAATCAATTTTATAAGTAGGCTATGAAAAACACATTTTGACATTAAGTATTGTGCAAATATGTGCAAATGTGTTTCCAGGGTGTACAAATCTAAATTTCAGGATGTCATCTCGCTAAGTGGCGAAGTTATTCATACTTTACACCCCTTAACTATTTTTTTAAACTATTAATTATTGAATCAATAAATTTCACTAAATATATTTTTACTAGACAAATATTTGACCGAGAGACAGCTGCTAATCAATAAAAAAAGCAAAAAAATATCAACTCGATGATTGAAAATCGGTGTAGTAATGTAAAATCAAAAATTAATAACTATTTCAAATAGTTTAAAACCCCTGTTTTAAACTATTTGAAACTGTTTTAAACCCACTAACCTATTACCACACTATTACTGTAAATGCCAAATTTGAACAGATACCTGAGAGGAGCAGGTCAAGTTCTATAATGAAATTTCGTTTAAATATCAGATAATTAAAATCTCATATGATGCGGACTACGTGAACTCTAACGTCACGTCATATATTGTCGAACCCTCTCAATCACTTGCCAGCCAGATGAAAGAAATTGGTGTCGCCATTATGGCATTTTGTAAATTACTGCATATTCTTTAGACGACACTAAAACTCACCATACCCTAGACAAGGAAAGAGAGTCTCTCTTTCCTTCTCTAAGGACAAAATACTCGGAAGCTGAACCGCGCAACCGCGGTATACGTCAAACTCAGCTGAACTTTGCCGTTGATGGACTTTGTAAACAACGGCACTTTTATAATTATCAGAGTAAATATGGCCCTATTTAAAAACAAAGTTAAAAACTCAAAATAATACAAAAAATACCTACTAAAAGCATTTAAAGAAGATTTACAATTTGTGAATGCGTTTTGGGGATCCAGCGATTCATAGAACTTTGATAATTAATATTACAGACTGGATTATTTTTTAATTTGTATTGTTTCACTTAATTTTGTGAAAACACTATAATAAGAAGAAACGTATTATTTGCCCACTGTGTACTCTAAATATGGTAGTCTGTATATAGTTTGTGGAAGTTGCCGTATATTGCAACAACATTTGAAGGTAAACACCATGAAGTAAAATTGGAAATGGAAACACATAACTTTGCCTATGACTTTGATACTAAGGAAAGCTATAAACTGTGGTATGAAAAACAGAAGATCAAGATAAATTATGCATTCGCCAAGAAAATATAATGAGTATGTGGAAAAAAAACTTACAATTATTATCGTAATCATAGGTAAAATAGATTGGGTTAGATATAGTTCAGTAAAAAGACCATATAATGAGCCATAAAAGGAAAATGGATAAGCAAGAATTATTCCCAACAAAGTGAAAGAGGTTATTGGTTTAAGGCTTTATTTCGTTTGTTTTTGGTCTTACTTAAGTAAATATGTATTGACTGTTGGTTAAGGGTTTTATATTTATTTTGTACTACTTATGCTACTAACCTGTATAATGTGGTATTGTTTATTGTTAAAATTATTGTATTGTATTGTTGTAATTACTGTATTTTCTTGACATAGAACAGCCATAAGTTTCTGATAAGAAACTGCAACATTCTAATAAAGTCTGTGATTATTAGAACTATAAATGTTTTTTTATTTCTAATATGTTACAGTAATTAAGCTAACAAATTTTCCCAAAATGTTTATTTCCCCATGAAAATGTGATTCAATTTAAGAACTGATATTTTAATAAAAGATTTGAGAGTAGAATCTACATATATAAAATGCTAATGTTTATCTGTGTCGTCTCTACTGAAGTAATGACTTGCTCTAGAAAGTTGCTATTTTTACTAAAAGATAGCTAATTGACTCTTCTAAAAACTGTCGTCGCCGGACTTTTTGTTTTTCATTTAATTAAAAAAAAATAAAAAGTATTTTTTTCTGATGTCGTGGCGGATGCGCCAGGCTTCAACCAGTTTGAGAATAGTGAGCTCTCTCCAAGTAAAGCTATGGTTCTCACTTATGCATCAAATTAGATAGTGATTATGCAATCTGCAAATGAAACAATTTTTAATTTACACCAATAATCAATGCAACTTTGACTAAAATCACTTTAGTAAGGCTAATCACTAGGCTTTATAGGTATATTACCAAATATCAGCCAGATATAGATCAATTTTTAAATATAGCCATATTTCTAAAAATAGTCAAAAACTATAAAAAACAAAATGACAACCAAAACAGTCAACTACTGTTAACAATTTCGCATAATAAAATTATTGTCTGTGATTACTGTTCGATTCTCGATTATTCATAATGTTCAAAATTCCCGCAAAGCGCTTCTCGCCGAACAAAACCGAACTCTCCGTGTAAGATCCGAATGCTTCCGAGGTTTTGGTGAGTTTTAGGGCGGATTTACCCAATTCCTTAATTGCTATTCCTTAATTCTTATTTCTTATTCGCTAAATTATAAAAAGATAAAATACGTGTTATGCAGTTAGTTTGGTTATACAATGTCTTAATCCTTAATTCTTAACCACGGTTCGTAATTCTTTATTTTGAAAGTTCCCAACTTTTAACTTTTTAGCGATTAAGGAAAACGTGTAGATGCGCATACGTGAAATTCTGAAATGTTAATTTTGTGTGTATTTTGTGAACTGTTGTTCGTCCCATTCCAAGGAAGGCATATCTTGTATTAGAGTTCCAAAATTGCCTTCCATGTCCTTTCTTCTATTCATGGGGCGAACCCCAAATCACCTACAACCTCGGTGGCGATTCACGAGAGTAGCGACACAACAAGCCGTGGTTATAAACAAACCCGAAAGTGCTGCAATTTTTTGTATGGACCTCATTGCACACAATAACACAGCGAAACAAAAACGATTTGATTTGATCTACTAGTGTCAGTTTTAAGAATTAAGAAATAAGGATTAAGACATTGGTTAACTGTCTCTAAAAAAAGGAATAAAGAATTGTGTATTAAGAATTACAAATTACAGACTAAGAAATAAGAATTAAGGAATAGCAATTAAGAAATTGGATAAATCCGCCCTTAGTGTCGTCTATATTCTTTTTAGTAATTGTCATTGTCATTTGATTTGAGGTTATAATTTTATTGACATCGATCAATGTCAAAATTAAAATTTGATTGTTGCTGTAAAACAAAATTAATTTTTTTTTATTGCAAAAAATGCCTTAAAGATTTAACCAAAACGAACAAGAGTTTATTGCTAAGTTTATAAATATTTTTTCTCATGAAAGAGATGCTAGTAGAACATTCTTGCTCGTGGACGCCGTATATGAAGTAAGTATAATGCAAAGGTGTAATTCCTATGTAAAATACAAACTGATGGCGTTTTTAAATAATATAGCGAGTTGCTGATGCTTTAGTAATAGGAATTTCAACAGTCCAAAGAATTGGAATTAAAGGGATTGAACTGATGAAGAGTTGAAAAAATGAATAAATGCCCAAAAAACGGAACTCGCTCTATCAATAATATAGGAACGTACTTAAAATTCTCTAAACAATATAAACTGATCTCAGACACACCCTAAAACTCCTTTTTGACAAATAATGATAACGGTGAACGATGGCTGAACAGTCTTTATCTGTGACGCTGTATAAGCCATTATATAAAATTTTAATATTATATCTTTACCTGTTCAGATAAAAACTAAATATAGGTGCAGCAACCAAATTTTGATTAATCATGTTATAAAATACTGGAGTAACTCCATCGACAGAAATTCGAGGATAAGCCATGCCGAGAATACCATCAAATTTGGCAGCAATAAACGTTAAGCCAGGCTCTTTAATAGCTTCTCCAAAAGTTTGATCTCTCACTTGAACAGAACCGACCTAAAAGATTTAAAGATAAATTTAACATGCATGTATTTCTACATTGTTCAAAAATATAAATATACATACACTAAGGGAGTCAGTAGACAAATATCCAGAAAGGCTGCCAGAACCATATGTAATTGCAAATTCGGTTCCATTTTCCTTGTACGTAGAAGATTTTGTGGCATCATACTTGTTATGAAGAACTGTAAGAAAAAGTTTGAATAAGCCATACTTCCAAAAGAAGGGTACAAATGAAAGGCGTTCTTCATCACAGTCCATATAATATCAAACGATCGAACATAACGGCATTAGAGGTGATATGGAAATTAAAACTGTTGTAATTTATCTAATCTACATATACAGGGTGCTACAAATTCGAGGTACGACCATTGGTATCTCGGTAACGTAATAGATATGAACATGGTTAAATTAGGGCAAAGTTGCGTAGGTATTGGGATGTTCACCAAGATGCCATCAAAAAAGTTTTAAAAATTTCAAGGATTGCTGAGTTTTTTGGAAAAAAAATGATTTTTTTGAATATCAATTTTATTTTTTCCTGTCGTTACTTTTTAGAAAATCAAAAAAACTAATGGCACATTCGCGTAGCCACTTTATTAGGGCTATCTGATAGTATTTTTAGATTTTCAAATTAACTGATAATTTGTGAGATACAGAGGCCAACTTAATTTTTTTAAATACGAACCTGCATTTTTTATTTCAGGTTTTGAAAGAACTCGGTCTCCTAAATACAATTATATGCCACACTTTATACTTTTTTTGTTTTGGGTACCTTAACAACAACAAAACTATTTAATTATTAAAAATAATTTCAGTCCGACTCTGGTTCCTTAAGTTATGAAATCTGATTATATTCATCGCAACAATATATTAATAATTAATATTAACATTTAATACAACGCGCTAATTAACATTAAATAAGGAAAATCGAGCCAATTGGAAGATTCAAATAAATAACAACCAGGTCAGAAATTTAAAGATGTTATTTTTAACTTTTTTTTATTGTGAATTTGAAATACCAGTGTGCGATCTAATAATATGTATAATAGTAATCGTAGTTATTATAAATAAATCAACTTCTACAAACTATAGTAAACGCCACGAATGTTTGGGAGCGATTCATCGGTCGCTACCATGTGAACTAATCTGTTCAAGGTCACATAAAACTTAATTCCAGTGCCGCGGTGTTTCAAGTCATACAATAATCAATATATAATCAGTTGTAATTTGTTGTTTTAACTATCAAAATCTTGTCAAAACATATATTTGGTTATAAATATAAAATGGAATGCCCCATTGGTCGCACTGCAAGCACACCAATGGACTGACGCAAAAAAACGAATCAATGAAAGAAACGCGATATAGTATCGTCTTTGTCAATCACGCTAACATTTTAGAATAAGTAGGAAGAGTGCAGGCAGATGATTAGACCGGGCCTTTAAAAACCTACGTCTGCGGTAAAAATTTACGTTTTTAATGTAAAAATGATAGCGCGCGTGTCGATTCTAACTTCATCAAGCGATAAATCACTCCCAAACATTCGTGGCGTTTACTATAGTCTCTAATGTTCTACATGTTCGAAAGAGTTACCACTATGGTTACCACCCTCCCTATTGCGCAAATTTATTTTTTGTTCAATTTTATTTATAGCTCTTGAACTTTCTTCTTATACTTCCGAATGCATTTTGTACTCTTCAAATGACGTCAGGTAATGTAGCCTCTTGGCGATAGGTCCAGGAACCTCGCTGGACATTTTACTGCTCTACCATTTCCAGTCCATCTTCGCAGGAAAATGATTTGATTGTTTATACTATATTATATTTATATTAATTATTTTCCGTATTCAATGGTTTACCCCACGTCATTGTTAAGTTTGAATGCTAATCAATATTGTAACGATGAATAGATTAAATATTTAAAAAACAGCAGAGCCGGACATGAAATTAGTTTAAATAAATTGTGTTCAAATGTCAAAACAAAAAAAAAAAATTAAGTGTGGCATATCATTGTACTCAGGAGACCGAGTTCTTTCAAAATCTGAAATAAAAAATGCAGGTCCGTATTTAAAAAAATTAAGCTGGCCTGTGTATCTCACAAATTATCAGCTAATTTGAAAATCTAAAAATACTATCAGATAGCCCTAATAAAGTGGCTACGAGAATGTGCAATTAGTTTTTTGATTTTCTAAAAAGAAACGACAGGAAAAAATAAAATTGATTTTCAAAAAAATCAGTTTTTTCCAAAAAACTCAGCAATCCTAGAAATTTTTAAAACTTTTTTGATGGCATCTTGGTGAACATCCTAAAGCGCCACTTTGCCCCAATTTAACCATGTTCGTATCTATTACGGTTGCCGAGACATCAATGCTCGTACCTCGAATTTGTAGCACCCTGTATAAAATGCTAATGTTTATCTGTGTCGTCTCTACTGAAGTAACGACTGGCTCTAGAAAGTTGCTTTTTTTACTAAAAGATAGCTAATTGGCTCTTCTAAAAACTGTCGTCGCGGGATTTTCTGTTTTTTATTTAATTAAACAAAGACTAAAAAGTATTTTTTTCCTGATGTCGTGGCGGATGCGCCAGGCTTTAACTAGTCTATTATAGGGTCTACTAGAAAGCTACTAGGGTTATTCGCCACATACGACACGAAGTATTGTAGCCAAATGATTTGATTTTTAAAAATTGTTAGTTATGGGATCGTTGGAGGTCTACTAAAGCTACAATTTAAAATTATTTTCAAAAGGTACAGAGTGTCCCAAATAAAGAAAAAATATCAAAGTTGCAACACAACACAAAATTCAAATAAATAGAAAAACTTCAGTACAATATTTGGTTTGAAAAACTTAAACACGCCTAGAGAAATGAATAATTAAAATTGCTACCGCATTTTCACAAAATTGAAAATATTTCAAAAACGGTAAGGTTTAAGTGGGGTAAACCATTATTTTAATCGTAGAAACTAAAAGTGTTATAACATACAGGGTGTTACATTTAAAAAAATACAACTTTTATATATTATATAGATATTTTTTCTTTATTTGGGACACTTGGTAACTTTTTAAGATAATTTTAAATTGTAGCTTTAGTAGTCCTCCAACGATCCCATCACTCACAGTTTCAAAAAATCCAATTATTTGGACATCACTACAATACTTATCTTGTCATATGTGATGAATAACCCTGTATATTATTTTTCATTATACTCGTAATCATGGCAAAATCTCATACGATACACATATGTTAGGTCCTATTACCGATATTACCAAATATTACCGAAATTGTGGGAGCGAATCGTGATGCGGCAAAAACGCATAGTGTAAAACTCGACTAAGTAATAAATTATTGTCGAAATTATTATAATCAAAAATATGTCATCCCATTTATTTTATAAATAAGATCTGATGATACTCGGAGTTAAGGAGTATGCTATAAATAATGAATAAAATACAAATCCAAACGTCGAAGTTTTATATTGCAGCAAAAATACAAGTCATAAGTACACTACTCAAAACAATGATCGCATATATTTGAATAAAAGTAATTATTAGGTACATATTTCTAAATGAAGCATGCATTTTTCTGCCTTTCTCTTGTCAGTTTTTTAGGATAATTAGGGTACGCACTGACATGTAATTTTTAGTCGGCCGATTATTTAGTTGCAAAAGTGAAAACAATACATTCTTATGGAGCCGAACGGCCCAATATTTGATTACATTGCGTAGCCTGAGGCTATGCGCTGACAAGCAATTTTTAATCGGCCGACTATTTAGTTGTACACTTGTAACTGATATATCCTTATGGAGCCGCGCTCACATGCAATCAGATAGTCGGCCGACTAAAAATTACAGGTCAGCGCATAGGCTTATTGTATCGAATTTCCCTTTACAGTGTCCATACTATTTAAGATCGTAAGTCAGGGAATTCAAGTGTCTTATTATTAATATTTTTTTTAGAAAATATGTGATAATTATTTTGAGTAGTTTATTTCTGACCTATGCTCGTTTTTGTGTTTGTGATGTGCGTAAAACTACAGATTCATAAATAACAGCGTTTGTATATTATTATTTCTATTTCATTTGCCTTGTTATCAGCTTTTTAAAAATATAATATATTCTGTACTTATTTTCATAAACCAGGTAAAAAATACATTATTTAACTTTTTAATAAGTAATCAAACAATCGAATAATTCACACAAAGTCAAATTTTGGTTATTCCACGCTAGTGTCTGTGTGTGAAATTATTCAACAAGTGCATAAAAAAATAAATTACTCTGATTGACACAAGTGATATCTAAAAACTGCACAAGTCCATTTTCAGTGCAGTTTAAGATAACACGATGGAAAGCAAAATTATCTGCTTAAATTAAATTAAATAAAGTAAGAATATGTTACAGTAAAAGTTGGAAATCAGTGATTGTTAACAATTACTAGTAAAAGCTCACCATTCACTGATTTGCTAAGACCTGAGACTACGCCAGTAAAAGTTGAACAGCGATTTTTGGAACCAACTTTTACTAGCGAATGGCGTGAATGCTAGCAGTGAGTTTGAATAATTCAGTTAGCGTGGTTGCCACATGTATACAGGGTGAGTTTCCTACGATGTTCTCTATGGGTATCTCGGAAACTACTGGAGATAGAGAGTCGGTTAAATGGGGAAAGAATTGAAGTTTTGTGGGGTCATAAATATGCGCCTTTCAGATTTTTTAACAAGTTCATGGCTTACTAGATATTTCGAAAAAAAACAAATTTCGGCTATTTTATAAGTTGTTCCTAATTCCATTATAAGCTATTTTAGACAAAATGTTTTCAGATAAAAGTTGTAGAAAATCACATTCTTAATGAGAGTGTGTCCTCCGTTTTTTTCTAAAGCCTGTCATTTTTGACATATGATACGAACATATGTTTTTTTAAATGGAAACCATAGTTGGCCATGACGTCACAAGAAGCGCCATATTTTAAGCTTTTCAGCGATATAAGCTATAATATGTTTTCTTCGAAAAATTACTGAGTTATAGCCAATTCTTACCATTTTTAAACAATTTCACTTAGTTAGCCATGGAAACAAGTTTAATCGTCTTTGCTCTAATAAATGCGAATCTGTCCCATCCAAATTTTGTAAATTAAAATAAACAAAAATTGTAAATATGAATTTTTCAAATGAAGAAAAGCGTGTAGGATTATTGGTTCAACTTTTCTTGACCATATATTTTCGACGATACGTTGACCGGTGAATGTTACGTTTTTTATAGAACGGTTTTCAAGACATGTTAGAGAAGTTAAATTTAGTTATAGTCAATTCTTATTTTTCTTGACTAATTTCACTTAGATTGCATGGTATTCTTATTCTGTTATGATTTATAACTTATAAAAAGTCAGAATATATTATACCAAACGGTTCTGTACAATTTACATTACACAAACTTAAACTTAAAAAAATGATATCACTACATACACTTTAAGTTATTTTAGAAAACGTTAAAAAAATCCGCCATTGTTTTGAGTTGCATCTTTTTAAAACTGAGTTTCTACCTATTCTGACAGAAGGACCGGTCGGCTTAACTATCGACTCGAAGTGGCGGTACGAGAGAAGTTTAATTCTTTCGTACCGCCAGTTCGAGTGCCTCTTTTAATTCATATTTTTCTTTTGTAAACCATACCGCATAAAAAAATCTTAAATGGATTTCGCAGTCAGGTGATCGAGAAGGTCCATGCATTTGGTCCACCTCTTCCTATCCCTGAGTTTGCATAATTATGATATAAATAATTTTTAACATTTCTTTCATTATGGGGGGTCATAATGAAAGTCATGTTGGAACCACTCTATTGATGCGCGAGTACACACGTTTTTCTTCATTTGAAAAGTTCATATTTACAATTTTTATTTATTTTAATTTACAAAGTTTGGATGTGACAGCTTCGCATTTCTGAGAGCAACGGCGATTGAACTTGTTTCCATGGCTAACTAAGTGAAATTGTTTAAAAATGATAAGAATTGGCTATAACTCATATAAACATATTATAGCCTATATCGCTAAAAAGCTTAAAAACTGGCGCTTTTTATGAAGTCATGGCCAACTATGGTTTGCATTTAAAAAAAACATGTTTGTATCATATGTCAAAAATGATAGGCTTTAGAAAAAAGCGGAGGACACAATCTCGTTAAGGATGTGATGATCTACAACTTTTATCTGAAAACTTTTTGTCTAAAATAGCTTATAATGGAATTAGGGACAATTTTTAAAATAGCCGAAATTTGTTTTTTTCGAAATATCTAGTAAGCCATGAACTTTTTCACAAATCTGAAAGGCGCATATTTATGACCCCACAAAACTGCAATTCTTTCCCCATTTAATCGACTCTCTCTCTCCAGTAGTTTCCGAGATACCCATAGAGAACATCGTAGGAAACACCCTGTATAGGCTTTATATACAGGGTGGTCCGAACTGTATTCCTGTTTGTAACATATTGTGCAGATACAAATAAGTAAAAAAGTTGATATAAATGTATGTCCTAAAATGCTTAGTTTCGGAGATACAGGGTGTAGAAGTTTCATTTTTATTTCGATTTGTTCCAAATAATTTCTGAAGTAACGTCAATATTTTGATGAAAATTGGTGTCTGGGAGTTTTTTGACATGAGAAATTTGATTTTGATATCAATATGACTCCTACTAGTAGAGGGCGCCACCTACATATTTTTTAACTGGTTTGAAGAGTAATAACATTTCGTCTGTACCTGTATAAAAGTACTGAGTAAAGAAATATACATTAACGACGTTTTTTACGTGAAAAAGGTCTCTTGGTAAAAATCGCTACGAGTAATGGTTTTCGAGATATCTGGAATCGAAATTATCAATACCTGTCATCATTGACATAAATTAAACATGTTGACTAAATAGTTATTAGACTGAAATCATAAATTTAAAATGTTTTTGTGCCAAAAGCTTAACAGAAACTGTTTTATCATCATTTTTTGCAGAAAAAATTATGATTAATTTAAAAAAAAAATTTCCCAAATTTACGATATCAATGAAATAACTATCTACTTAACGTGTTTATTTTTCGTCAATAATGACATGTTTTGTCTATTTCCATTCTAAATATTTTAAGAACGGTTGCTCGTAGCGATTTTTACAAAGAAAAAATTGATTTGGAAAAAATTGAAATAAAAATGAAACTTCTACACCCTGTATCTCCGAAACTAAACATTTTAGAACATACATTTATACGAACATTTTTACTTATTTTTATCTGCAGAATATGCTGCCGAAGTTTCCGGAATACAGTTCGGACCACCTTGTATACAGGGTGCTACAAATTCGAGGTACGAGCATTGGTATCTCGGTAACCGTAATAGATACGAAGATGGTTAAATTGGGGCAAAGTTGCGCCTTGGGATGTTCACCAAAATTCCATCAAAAAAAATTTTCAAATTTCAAGGATTACTGAGTTTTTTGGAAAAACCCGATTTTTTTGAAAATCAATTTTATTTTTTCCTGTCGTTAGTTTTTAGAAAATCAAAAAACTAATTGCACATACTCATAGCCACTTTATTAGGGCTATTTGATAGTATTTTTAGATTTTCAAATTAGTTGATAGTTTGTGAGATATACAGAGGCCGACTTAATTTTTTTAAATACGGACCTACATTTTTTATTTCAGAGTTTGAAAGAACTCGGTCTCCTAAGTACAATGATACGCCGCACTTTATACTTTTTTTTGTTTCGGACATTTAAACATAAAATTTATTTAAACTAATTTCAAGTCCGGCTCTGTTTTTTAAATATTTAAATTATTCATCGGTACAATATTGATAAGCCTTCAAATTTAACTATGACGTGGGGTAAAACATTGAATACAAAAAATCAAATTCAATATAAAAAAAATAATTGCATTACTTGACGTCATTTGTAAAAGTGAAATCAATATTTTTCAACATTTACAATAAAGAGTACAAAATGCATTCGGAAGTATAAAAGATCGCGCACACTATACCTGCACGGACCGGCACGGACCAGACCAGTAAAATCTACCGGTGAAGGTGACCGTGTTATTTAATAGAGTAGAGCACACTAGACCAGTACCAGCACGTACCGCCACAAGCCACGACCGTCAAAACAGGTCGTGTCGGTCAGGGACAAATATGACCGGTAATATTTATGCCTGGTCGTGCTGGTCCGACCTAATGTGCGCACCGACGAACCAGCACACCTCCACAAACATGCAAATATTGAAGGGTTTGTCAGTATTTCGAGTACGCTAGGTGGCTCAAGTCGCATGATGTAGGTTAGATTTCGTTTATTTTTGTTCGAACCTTTAAATCGTTTTAAATATGAATGAAGAAAAGCTTATTTTACTGGTACAAAAGTATCCAGAGCTGTGCGATACGAGCCAAGCATTTCATATATAGAGACCAAGAAAGAAAAGATGCAATATGAGAGTCGATAGCAAAAAAAAATAATCAAATTTGATTTGTGACATTCGAAAATATTGGAAAACTTTTCTTCGAATCTTTTTAATTCAGGAAACAAATGATGAAATTCGCCATATTGCTTTCTCTTTTGATTTATAGGGTGAACCCAAAATCTTCTTTTTTTCTTAGCTTCCTTCTCTTCCTCCTCTTCTTCACACAACATGGCTAAAATAATAATTTCTTCCTCTGAACTACTCATTTTCAATACTTCTATGTTACACGCTCTAGTAGTTGAGCCTTGACAACTGTACTTTTTTCAAAACTCTCGCTTATGTTGCTGGTCTGTGGCGGTAAAGTGTGCGATGTCATGCAGGATGCAGGTTTGTGCTGTGCTGGTCCGTACTGGTCCGTGTAGGTATAGTGTGCGCGATCTTTAAGAAGATATGTTCAAAAAGCTATAAATAAAATTGAAAGAATAATAAATTTGTGTAATAGGCAAGGTGGTAACCCTTTCGAACATGTAGAGCATTAGAGACAAGTTTGTAGAAGGTGATTTATTTATAATAACTATGATTAATATTATGCATATTGTTAGATCGTACACTGAGAATTTCAAATTCACAATAAAAAAGTTAAAATAATATCTTTAAATTGCTGAGCTGGATAATTTATTTGGGTCTTTCAATTGGCTCGATTTTCCTAATTCAATGTTAATTAGCGCTGATCAATATTGTTGCAATGAATATAATCAGAAACCAGGGTCATAACCAGTCATCATAAATATTTTAAGAAACCAGGGTCGGACTTGGAAATATTTTAAAAAATCATTATAAATAGTTTTGTTGTTGTTAAGGTACCCAAAACAAAAAAAAAAGTATAAAGTGTGGCATATAGTTGTACTCAGGAGACCGAGTTCTTTCAAAAACTGAAATAAAAAATGCAGGTCCGTATTTAAAAAAATGAAGTCGCCCTCTGTATCTCACAAATTATCAGCTAATTTGAAAATCTAAAAATACTGTCAGATAGCCCTAATAAAGTGGCTATGAGAATATGCAATTAGTTTTTTGATTTTCTAAAAAGTAACGACAGGAAAAACTAAAATTGATTTTCAAAAAAATTCGTTTTTTCCAAAAAACTCAGCAATCCTTGAAATTAAAAAAAAAATTGATAGCATCTTGGTGAACATTCCAAGGCGCAACTTTACCCCAATTTAACCATCTTAGTATCTATTACGGTTTCCGAGATACCAATGCTCGTACCTCGAATTTGTAGCACCCTGTATAGGCAATATAAGGATAACATCTGGCGTAAATTCGCTTTGTTTTTTGTGGTTATGTGTAATTGTTTTGTTATCGTTGTAAAGTGCTGTGCGGTATTTTCCCTATGGAAGAACTTTTCTGTGAAAAATTAAGGTACCTAAACTAGGCACTCGCAAAAATGTAATAGTGCTTGTTTATCATTTTTGCAATATAATGAAGTCATAGCAAAAGTTAAGCGCACAAGAGAAAAAGATATTAAGGAATCTAGTGACTATGAACTTATTAAACGTTTCCATATGCTTGAAGTAGCGAGTAGCGGGTTTGAAAAAAACGAATAACTCCCGTTGAAGAAAATTCGGGCATACTTTATTTTATCCACGATGAAGAACTTTATTAAAAAATATGTATTTTTTAAATTGGATTAGGATCGAAAGAAATCAACAGAAGTCCTTTGTTTTAAATTTGTCGACGTTTCACAAAATTTATTTGCATCTTCAGGACAATTTAAATGCAAATAAATTTTGCGAAACGTCGACAAATTTAAAACAAAGGACTTCTGTTGATTTCTTTCGATCCTAATCCAACTTAAAAAATACATATTATATATTATTGGATGGACAACAATAAAAATTAGATTTATTAAAAAAACCTCGTACCAATAAGTAATGTTTATGAATGTTGTTTTAAATTGTTTTGTACGCTTTAAAATGTTTACTATGTTTTCCCTTTTAATATTTAGAAGTTAGAAGGTTATTCGATATTTTCTATAATTTTTAATAAATATACTAAAGAAGTAAATTGTAATTTTAAGGTATGTGGATCACCTTGAATATTGAGATGATCCAATATTCTTAAAAGGTTTATTTGTTCTAACTTCCACCAACATTCTTCCTCACCACACTCACCCTGTGCAATAGAATAACTTTTACTGGCAACCTTTAGTAAATGTTACTGCCACCATAGTAAATGTTAGAAATTACTAGGAAAAGTCGACAAATCTATTTAAAATACCACATTCACTGGTCCAATGCGTAATCATATAATATATGATTATATAATAAATCACTGAATTTCCGATTTTCACTGTAACATGCATATACAGGGTGTCCCAGGTTGAGCGTGCATTAGAAGTTTCTAGAGAAACACAATATCTAGATCGGAGATTTTACACATTTTTGCACATCATTGTTTTACAACGAGATCTATCGATTAAAAATATTTTCAATATGGCGGCACTTCCGGAAATACAGGAAGTTGACTACAACTTTCTTATTTTAAATGGCCGCCCCTATTTTTTATTACATACTTACATTCTCTGTAAAATTCTATGAATATTTATGTTAAACACTCTATATCTAACATTAACCGTTTTTGAGAAAAAAAAAATATTTAAAATTTTTGGACGAAAAAAACTACCTGTCAAAAAATTTGTATAGCCTAAAAGTCAAATTTAGTGATTGCCTTAGCTACTGTGACATAAAGAGAAGACATGTAGCTATCTATTTCAAAAATTAAATTGTTCAAATGTCATATGATAATGGCGGTAGCTGTCATGGAATTGAGTGATTAAAAAGTTATCATAAATCATTTTTTTTTTCAAATGGAAACCTACTTTTTTTATTTCACTAGTGAAAAGATTTTACAATTCGTTACTTTTTAACTATACATGTTCCTATACCAAAAATAAATCGTTTTTAAGTTATATAAGATTTAGTTTGAAAACGTATATTTTTCTTGATTTTATCTAGCTTCCTTTGAGTGTCAAAAAGTCAGACAATTTATTTCCATCTGTCAGAAAACAAATTATTGGAATATCCTATATTGTAAATACTGTTGCCTTAAAAGTTTAAAAAGTGTATATATAAAAATATATCTCGTATTTTCGCTCCTTAGTGATATCTAATAGTTGATATTATTAATTATTTTAATAATGTACTGTATCAACCCCCAAAAAAAAACGCAAAGTTGGCTTGCAAATGATGATCGATAACATATACTGCTTTTTGAACAAACTGTCACAATACGACATGGCCAGATCTATTGTTTTACATCACTTGACGTTTAAAGTAATAGGCTACTTGTTAAAATCAAGAAAAATATACGTCAAAACGTAACGAATTGAAAAGCTTTTTCACTAGTGAAATAAAAAAGTGGGTTGCCATTTGAAAAAAATGATTTATGATACTTTTTTAATCTCTCAATTCCATGACAGCAGCCATTATTACATGACATTCAAACAATTTAATTTTTGAAATAGATAGCTACATGTCTTCACTTTATGGCACAGTAGCTGTGGTAATTACTAAATTTGACGTTTAGACTATACAAATATTTTTGACAGGCAGTTTTTTTCGTCCAAAAATTTTAAATATTTTTTTTTCTCAAAAACGATTAATGTTAGGTATAGAGTGTTTGATATCAAAATTCATAAAATTTTACAGAGAATTTAAGTATGTAATAAAAAATAGGGACACCTATTTAAAATAAGAAAGTTGTCGTCAACTTCCGGTATTTCCGGAAGTGCCGCCATATTGAAAATATTTTTAATCGATAGATCTCGTTGTAAAACAATAATGTGCAAAAAATCTCTGGTCTAGATATTGTAGTTCTCTAGAAACTTCTAATGCACGCTCAGCCTGGGACACCCTGTATACTCCTTTAAAGTAGGTTTATTTTTGTTAAAAAGTTAAATAACGCATTTTTACGTTTTTTTAGAAAAATAAATAAAAAATATATATTTTTAGAAAGTTCATGAGAAGGCAAGTGAAATAAAAAAAATAATATGTATACAGGAAGTCCCATATAAGTTTGAGTCATATTTCACGAATAATAGCTCCCAACGAAAAACTCTATGGGACTCATTTTCGATAAGTTATAAGGTAATCGAGATACGAGGAGCATCAAAAAATTAAACAATTTCAAATTCGCCCGTTTATTTCAGGACCCAGGAGAGCTAGGACAAATAAGTTTAGTGTGTAGAATTTTTAGTTTCATAAAAAAGTAGCAAAGTAGTGTGAAAACCGCATCTTTGTACCTCTATTCATAAACGAGACGTAGAGACCCTGTAAGACACGAAAATAGGATACCCCCTGTACTACATTCTTGATATAATTATCTTCAGTTCGTAATTATAAACATATACTGTGTAAACAAACTAATATTTTCTTTATCAATTTTTTTGAAACTCGTTAATGTCAACAATTATTATTTATTAAAAACAACTATGTGTGTGTGTATCTAAGAAAATAACTTTATATGATACTTACGACAAGCTATATTCAGCAATTCGCATTTCTTAGATGGCACCCACAAATTTGATGATCCAGTGTCAAAAATTACGTTAAAATTTTGAGGCGGGGTACCAATGGAAATAGGGCCGTAATATTGAGCCTGTAATAAATAAGAAAACAATTTGTTATATTTTAAAAAAATATATAAATTTCAATAAAAAAGGCAGCAGTCTACATTAAGATCTTTATCTTTTTTATATTGTAGGCCGATCAAGTTTAGGTTTAGATGTGACTGGCCGGCCGTGGCTCCAGCAGTTCTGTGTTGGGAGTTGCTGTATGAGTGTCCAGTGTCACAGGGTGTCCCAATATTCCGTGGACATAGAACTACTACGTATTTTTGGAATCAAAATAAGTTCATTGGACACAATTTACCTCTATACAAAAGTGGTTAGTGTGTCTGCTAGAGGGAATCAGAGTAGAAATAAACACATTTTTTCATAAATAGTACTGAAGCTGTAGTTGGTTCCTTGTGCAACATCGTTGAAATATTAGTATTTTAATAAAACACGCTTTTAGATGCATCAAAAAACTTTTAATAAGAGTAACTTTAACCTCTACATATCTATATGTTTCGGCTTTGTTAGGCCTTTTTCAATTCTTAAAAAACTCTTGAAAAAGGCCTAACAAGTCGAAACATATATGTAGAGTTACTCTTATTAAAATTTTTTTGATACACCTAAAAGCGTGTTTTATTAAAATACTAACATTTTTTCAGATATTTTAAGAACTGTTATTTTGATTTGAATGATATTTTGGGTGTCTATGTTTTGCTAAGTGCTTTAGCATTTGACTTCCACGAAAGTCAAAAAAAGTACGGGAAGGGCGAAAACTACCCCCATTCCTACATAAATTTTAGTATAAATATTTTCCAACTCCACCGACGACATATTTTCATTTCGTAAAATAGTCCCTCTAGTATTTACTACATTTTTTATCTCTTAAAAAAAAACGTCGCATTGCATAGTTTTTGAGAAAAAAAAATTGGAGAATTTATTTTTCCAAAGCAGACCTACAAAATATACAAGGAGTTGTGAAAAAATAATTTATTAATATTCTGTGGACATAGAACTAGATATTTTTTGAATCAAAATAAGTTAATTGCACATAATTTACCTTTATACAAAATTGTTTCGTTTGTCCGTTAAAGGGCATCAATCTAAAATAAACCCGAATGTTAATTAATTTAAATTTACTAATTTTTTTAAGCTTTTTATGAAGCTTATTATCAAATATAATTTGTGATACAAACAAAAAAATCAATTTTTTCGCCAAATAGATTAATAGAGCATAAGAGATTTTATGCGCCTCCATAGCTTGATGTGACAAAAAACATTTTTGGAATTTGGAAGTCAGCTTCGAAAAAATATGTTTTTCCTCAAAAAGGATGCGCGGTGGCATTTTTATACAAGAGACAAAATCGTATGTAGTAAATACCGTATGATCCAATAAGCGATGGCCATGAAATGACGATCGATGACATTTCCCATATAATTTTACATATAGAATGACAGCGATCTTCGCTGACGCCGTTTTTATTCGATCATACGGTACTAGTAGGACCATTTTACGAAAAAAAATCAGTCGTTGGTGGAGTTGGAAAATATTTCTAGTACAATTTATGTAGGAGTGGGGGTAATTTTCACCTTTCTCGAACTTTTTCTTGATTTTTGTAAAAGTCAAATATTAAAGCGCTTAGCAAAACATAATCACCCCAAATCTCATTCAAATTGGAATAACGGTTCTAAAAATATCTTAAAAAAATCTGTTTATTTTTTTAAAGTTTGATGCCCTCTAACGGACAAACGAAGCAAACGAAGAACTTATTTTCATTCCAAAAATACGCAGTAGTTCTATGTCCACGGAATACTGGAACACCTTGTATAGAGAATTTCGGTCTATTTGCACAACTAAGTACCTTTACCTTGAAACGTTCAATTGATATTCCCAATAGCCGTTAATACACGCAAGGGATTTTTTAAAGATTTGTTATATTTGTTGATAAAAATCGGATATGTGGCAGTCCGATAAATTTCGCCTTAATACAAATGATTTTGTCATTTACAGCGAGGTTAACAACCACGAGAATCGGATATGAAAGATCACATGACGACCGAGTCGCCGGATATGAAATGTCATATCTGGACTGCGGACTGATCGCTTAAAAATCCCTTGCGTGTATGGGCGGCTAATCTTAATTAATGTTAAAATCGTTTATAATAAATCTTGTCTTACCGCAAAATGCATAGTGCATAGGCGGTTTAAGAAAGGAAAATTTTGCCAAATGCTGCTCCGTTTTCTTTAGTTTTGTAGGCTCATGGTAGAGAAGCAATTTTCCCATAGAGGAATTTATCAAATTATATTTTTATACCAACTGATTTCAGTTTAAAAAAAAGGAATAAAATTATCAGACATTTCCAATACTTCTGTTTACTGAGATTTTAAAATACATAACTTTAATCGAATTTGTTTATATTAGATTAAAATGTACTTGAAGCGTGACGTATAATTTTTATATCTGTATTTACCACTGATATACTTTTTTTTCTTGCAAATTACTGATAACGAAATATACCTGTTAAAAATGCCGCTGTTTTAAAGAGTAGAAAATACAACGCAAACTAAAATTATGTCAGTGTAAATTTATTAAGTACTTAATACTGCTGGGAAATAACAATCGACCTCGTCAAAATTTCTAGACGTGATTTACTAAAGTCGAGATTCAATCAATCATTTATTTATTTCCATAAAACAATGTACAATTGTATAGGAATAGTCAATAAATTCTTAAGGCTAATAACAAATATATAATACAAAATATACAAAAAAACACAACAGATTATAATAAAATTATCAAAAAATTATCATATACTCCTAGGTCTCATATTACAATTTGAAGGTATTCCTCCACACTATAAAAGTTCATTCCCAACAAATAATTTTTTAAATTTAACTTAAACTTATTTAGTGTATTACAGGATTAAATTTTAATAGAAATATTATTAAACATATAAGGTCCTATATTGTGTGGTGATCGATAAGCCACCTTAGATTTACAAATGCTTATATGCTTCTAGTACTAAAACTATGTACGCTACAATTTCTCTTAAATTTATCATAGTTGAGAAAAACGTATAGACACGCTTCATATATGAACAAAGATGGAAGGGTTAAATTACTAAATTTGTTAAAATAGTCCCTAGAACTCTGTGAGGGCAATATGCCTGCCAGAGACCGTATACACCTCTTTTGATCAATGAAGACATCTCGAGAGAGAAGTTGACCAACCCCAAAAACACCTTATCTCAGTCTTGCATCGACATTCGCAAAATAAACTTGTTTTAATTGATCGTGATGTTAGAACTCATTTTAGTTATCTTAAGACAAAACTTTGGGACCCTATTTTAGGTACGAGTTGAGCATAATGTGTTTTCCAGTTAAGGCTGGAGTCAATGTAAAGTCCAAGGAATTTAGTAGTCTCACTAAAAGCTATATTTTTATTATCTAATTTGACCTCCAGTTCACTAACAGACCTCTGTGCATGATGAAAACGTATACGCGTTGTTTTGGTGGGGTTTAAATAAAGTGAATAATCAGAAAACCAACAGTCAATTGCTTTAATTAAATTATTACAATTTTGCTCTAAAGATACTTCGGACTTGTCTGATATTAACAAATACGTTTAAATTTACATATACCGCGGCCTCCCCATAAGAGCAATGAGAGAATTTATGTCCCAGAATTGAAGGACAGAAGATCGAGTTTGACATAAGTCCATCCTTGTTCAGTAGCTGGATGTAATGCACATGCGCCGAAATGCTACTTTTCTATTGGCCGAATGGTGTCGAGATGGGTTATCGATTTATTTTTGGACGCGTCGTCGGCGTGGATTTTGTTTTCAGTTTGGACGCCATTAGTGTCATTAGTGTTTTCTCTAACTTTCTGTGTTTTCCACGTGTACTGTGTTTTCGTTTGTATTTTAATCTTTGTGCGTTTATTGACAATTTTGTGATTTAGTTTTAAAGACTTTTGCTGTAGTTTAATTAATAGAACAATGGGAATGGGCTACTGCTTTTTGTGTGGTAGAAGCCAACTAACAAAATCAATAATAGAAATTTTTCTCGATGTTCGTTTGTATCATGAAAGCAAAATCAGAAATAAAAGGGATGTTAATATAAGACAAAAATATACGAAACTAATTTTATTCAAAAATCAATAATTGTTAAAAGCATTATATTTAGTCTTACCATTTTAAAATAAAAAAGACATTATAATGTAAAGACTAAAAATAGAGACTACATAAGGCTAATTATAATGCTTACACAGTTACACACAGACTGTCTTATTGTAAATTATTATTGTTTTTTTTTTCATAATATAAAAGAGTATTTACAATGCAACAATGTAAATAATTATATTTTTTGTATCTAGCTTGATTTATGTATAAACTTAATATGTACATACTTTTAGTTATATTTGTTTAATAAAAAATATGTTAATAATAAAGAATTACTTTTGTTTCATTTTAAACCAGGACTGATGTTGATTATTGATCATAAATACCATGGGCAGTAAAAGAAGCAATAGACAGTAAAAATGTACTGTTATACTTTGTTTTGCTGCAATTTTTAAGTCGAGTAAAATAGATATGCAATTTGTACTACAAAGTTTGGTATACCCAAAGTTTTTAAGACAGTTCCATTGACAGTTTAATTGAGGTTTTACTAAATTATTTTTTGAATTTTAAAAAAAGTGAAATAGATATGCAATTTGTACTACGAAGTTTTTAAGACAATTTCTTAATAATTGTGGTTTTACTAAATTATTTTTTGAATTTAAAAAAAAATATCATACCTGTGACTTTTTTTCATTCGTTTTATTTAATAATAATTGTCTAACACAACAAAGTCTACTTAGAACGATATGATATAAATATAAATGAGTTCATTAAAAAATGGTCTAATTAAAATTAGTACCTAAATAAGCAAAAATTATCCCCTCATAAAACAAGAAATTAAGGAGTTCAGTAAAAGGATTGCAACTATATATTTTATTCAGTAAATTTTCATAATAGTAAGTATAAATAAAAGCACAATCTCTAAAACGACAATATGAATAATGTATATTAAGATTTAACTCGAGTTTCAGTGAAAAAACTATATTGATATTAAAATATTTTAATACCTTCAGAATACTAATTACATACCATAAAATAGGAGTTTTTACGATGCGGGAAGCCTATCTAGAAAAAGAATTTTAGAAATCAGCAATGGGATTCTGTAAGCTCTGTAGCAAGAAATTTCCTATCGAGCCTATGCTATTTGTATACGATTGATGAGTCACTAGACAGGGAAATGTTTACAGAATCGCACTGCAGATACCTATTACGCTACTAGGAGCCCCCCATTGTGAGACAGATATAAAATAATTTTTATATACCTATTCCATAGCCTATTTTTTTAAATGTCTGTAATATTTATAATAAACTTATTTTAACGAGTAGAAGTATTGCACCAGCATCAAAATTAACACTACTTGTAAAAAACTGTTGCTCCTTGAGTTTGTAATAGATATAAACAAAATAAACATTCGAAAATAACTAAATCGAAGATATCTGAAAACTTTTGGTTGAAAAAGTGTTTTGCCATAACATGTTGGATACGATTAAAATATCTCAATTGATAAATATGCGCATAATGTTACATTATCAAATTATTTGATTTCAGAATATTTAACAAAAGTTTCCAATTTTTTCGAAAGATTTAATTCAATTATTAGAACGTCTTTAACCTCAACTTAAAATAAATAAAAATAAAACCAAAACAAAACATATCATATGATTTGGAACTGTCCAATCAAAGTGCTTACAGGTCGAGCAAGCGCAGAAAACCTCCTCCCGAACAAGGATAGACTTATGTAGGAAATGCATTGACATTCTATAGCCATCCTTCAACATCGGGACAGGAATTTAAGCGGTACCCTCCGTATATTTTATTTGAACGTATTTGGATATTAAAGATGACACATCGTCGGCAAAAGCCGTAAAAACGCTGGCATCATAAAGGTCGCGTTCATCAGGACGTAGCGCTACCGCAGCGATCACTAATTTTCTGCTGAACGCGCCGATTAGTTGTGAGCGCTCTGGAATCAGTCGCCATTTTTTCCATCAGATTTCAAATACGCTACGCTACCGATGCATGATGGATTAAACGTCACATACGCCAAATGTCACAAAATGTTTTGGAAAACGAAAACAAAGCATTTTGTTTATTGTTCTCGGTTGACTAATCCCCTCGATTTGTGTGCCAAAAATGGGTGAAAACAATTTAATATGCATTACTTATGATTTTGATCTAAAAAGCACGTTCAGCAGGACAACCAATCGATGGTACATCGCTCACTGATCAACTTGTCCTGATGAACGCGACCAATATATTTTATCAAATTGATTTACATATATATAAAATAAAAATATTGGACCCAGGATTGAACCCTGGGGGATGCCAATGGAAATGTCAATAAAATTGGATGCAAAGTTTCTAATGTTATTTTTAGAGTCAACATTTTGAAGAAAAACATATTGTTGTCTTTCAGTTAATAAAGATTTGGCTTATCGATTTCTAGACGTTATTTACTAAAACTTGTCAAAAATTAACACTAATTATAGAAATATTAAAAAAGGATAGAACGTTTCCCGATACACAAATCTATTTCCAAAAAAATGTTTTCTTGGAAAATTTCAAGAAAACATTAAAAAACCTAACCACACAATTTACTCAATACAAAAATAAGTTATAACCTTCTTAAGCGCTATTAAAAAATAAAAAAGAGCAGGTACGGGCCAAGTAATGACGTCTAGGGCTTGACCGCTCCAAAATTATCATCGATTGTCATTCCCCAGCCGTCCTTGATGCCATTTTTTTCTCGATCGTATGGTATTTGCTACTGCGATAACTTTTCTATATGACAGATTCTATGTTTTACAAACATATAATAACGCTATAATGTACGTGATAACTGAGTAGGTATGATTATGATAGGAACGTTTGTCGTTACATCAGCAATTTAAAAGAGAATTAGAATTTAAAATTAACATATTATTATTTTCTCCATAAGAGAGAAGTAAAAAAAGAAGCCCATCTAAACAATACGTTTCCTTATTTTTAAGTAAAATTATCATTCCATTTTGAATTTGTATGTCTTTAATGCCACTAATCAGTGTTACTGAAAGCTGTTTAAGAACCGTTCTCAGAACTTCGTACTATCGCCAGCGATACGTAAAAGAACCAATGAGATTTGTACAAAATTCAACAGCTGACAATTTTAAACTTAGTACAGCTCTCTCATTGGTTCTTTGCAGTGTCAACCAGTATCGCCAGCAACAGAACGTAGTTCTGAGAACGAAGCTTTTTTTCTGAGAACGAAAGTCCATTTATATAACAATAAGAATATACAGGGTGTACCCAAAAGTTCGCAACAAATTAAAAAAAAAGAGAAAGTTTTTATGGATTTTCTTCAGCATGGTCCAGTAATGCAAAATTTTTTGACGCATATGGCATGCGACTGTCACTAACAAAATAATAAGAGTCCAAAAATCAAAATAATAATAAATGATTGATCAGACACTAAAATAATAGAAATAATATACATCCATATTAATTTTCTTCAAATATTTTCAGAGATTTAGAAAATAAAAAAAAACTGTGCCATTGTTATTTTCGCAGTTAGGAACGTTATTACAATTTACATATTATATGTTTTAACTCTAAATGTGAGTTTATATGCATCGGTAATGCGTCGTCCGTCGTTCCGTCTCATTCCAGTCATGTTAAGTATGAACTGTCATTTTTAAAATACAAATCTGTATAAAATCTACGAAGGACGACGCATTACGGATGCATGTAAATCCACCTTTACTGTGGCAACTATAAAGACTTGAGCCTGGGCTGAGATCATAATAAATAGAATTCTATTTTGCCGACGTCATTAAAATACACTACAAAGTATTTTTTTGCGACGATCGTCCGTTGCCAGGCAACGTGACGTCACCAAAATAGAATTCTATTTGTTATGATCTCAGCCCTGATTTCTGGTGTACATAAAATTGCACAAATTCTCAACATGTTCTCAAAATATCGATCTATTAATAACTTTTAATAATAATGTTAGATATTAATAAAAACTAATTAAAATGGTTCCACCCATTGTTTGTTGCGGAACATGTGATACTAATATAATTAGTTAGAATATGGTATATTTCTAGATCAATTAAAAACAATCAACAACAGTACTCCGATTTATAAAATAAAGGCGATAGGAATGATTTAATTAATTTTAAAACTCATTAGTCGTCTTCTGCCACGTCCATTCTAAGCTTAATTTTTCGAATTTTGTTATAATGTCAAAGATAGATAAATGTATGGATGTAAAAAATTGTGCTTAGGATCTTCAAGGCAACATATTTATGTCCGTTATATACAGGGTGCAAAAAAATCATGGTTTAAAAAAAAATTAAAAAATTGATTTATTTGATTTTTATCAGATTTTTTTGATTTTAATCAATTTTCTAGTCCTATCTTAATGGCTAAATCAATTTTCTATTATTATTAGTCCTATCCTCAATGGCTAAATCTTAGTATCTCTGCCCGATATTGACAATATTAACATTTCTACGGCGCGTGTCGGTTTTCCATATCAGTCACCGATATAGTTTATTCTGTAAATTTTGCCGATGCCCCTATTTCCGCCAAAAAAAATCAGCCGCTTAGATCAAAGAAATTTTTTTTTGGAAATAGTCATGACTGTCTTAAGTCGAGAATAAAATTAGTATTATCTAATGTTTAAAGTGGAAAGTGCCTATTGCAGAACAAAATGTCGGTAGAAATTTGGAATGTACTAGAAGATAAATTATAAATAAATAAATAAATAAATGCCTTTATTGTCAAAAAATTTTTCAATTTGTGGACAAAGTAAAAAAAAACAAGGTACACTAACAACAAAGTAAAAAAAAACAAGGTACACAAACAAACAAACAAAAGATAATACAAAACATTATACAAATAATTTAAAATTAGGAAAGGCGGAAGTTAGCTTGATCAACATTTAGCTGTTTCAAAAAAGGTACCGTATGATCGAGAAAAAACGTCCAGTCGGTTGGGAAATGATGATCGATGACATCTCCCATATAAATTTACATAGAAAATGACAGCGATCTTCATAGCCATCGCTGACGCCGTTTTTTTCGATCATATGGTATAAAACAGCCTTGACTCCAGCTTATCTTTTGACATTGATTAGTCCTCGGAAATAAAAATACAACCTGACATCAGAAGAAAATAGTTCTGCGCTAGAGTTTGCGAATGAAGTGTATTCAAATACCGGATTTCTGGCACTTCACAATTTCAAAATAAACCTCTGCCATTTAGTGTGGCTGCAACGACGTCCCGTAATCCTGCGGTTAAAACATACCAGCTGGTTTTTATATTATATAAAAACCAATTGTTTTGTTTTAACAGCAGGATTACGGGACGTCGCGTTGTTGCAGCTACCCTTAGAAGTGTAATGAATTCAAACGAAATAACTTCAAAAATCGGTCCAACATTTTAATAGATGAATTGCTATTAGGGATATGTGTTATGTGTATATATCTTTTACAATTATTTTTGATCTATTTAGGTATTTAAACGTTACAACAGCAAGTGTAACTTTGTACTTATTTGATGAATAGGTATAGGGTATATTTGATATAGGAATACTTTTTTATAGCTTTATAGAAAAAGTTTTTATAATTTTTACAGTTATCTTTCGATTTATCATAAGTTTTTAAACAAGTTGATTTTTTTTATTTAAATCAAGTTGATTTAAATCATTGCACCCTGTTTATATACAGGGTGTCCCAGAAATAAGTGTTATCATAAATTTTTAAACAAGTTGATTTTTTTGATTTAAATCAAGTTGATTTAAATCATTGCACCCTGTTTATATTGTATATACATACAACGTGTTCCAAAACGTTCGGCATAAATGTAATTTTTTTACAATTGCTATTGAAAAGCGTTTTTACCGAATTACTTCAACAAACAAAAAATCTTAAAAAAACCTTGATAAAAGCCAAGAGAAAAGTTGTTCAGAATTTAATTTTACGTCAAGTTTCATAAAAATATCCAGGGAAGAATCGTTGTTAGTTTATCGATTATTTTTTTAGTTTAAGATAATAGAGAACAACGGCATACGGTCGAGTCGGCCGCTGCTGACACGTATACGTAGACGTAAAGAATCTTCTACGTGTATAAAAAATAAGAAATATCAGAAATGCGCATGCGTACGTAAACGTTTACGTGTTTGTAGGCCGACTCGACCGTATGCCGTTGTTCTCTAATAAAAGAGTATGCAAAGTTAAGTTCTCAACGTCCACTTCGACCCGATTCTTCAGTTAGATAAGTGGTCAAAAATGATTTTTAACGTTGTATGGTGGGTTCACACCATATACATATAACTATACTCAGCCTAATCTCTAAAAAGGGAAGCCCAAACAGTGAAACAGAAATATGGAATTTTGCATAACCCTAAGAAATTAACCTTAAGAATTTAAGGAAACGCCGTTCATATTTCTCCTGCTAGTCTTAAGAATATTCTAGTATGCGCTTGCTCATATGAAACATGTTTTAAAACTGACCTAATTTGTCAAATGTTTTGAGTATTTCAACTACTAGAGAGACTAAGTTTTACATTTTAATTTCTAGAGCAAAAAATAAATAATTTACGATAATTTATTAACATTTACAAACAGTCAAATTTAACATGTCAAATATTATTTGGAAAATAACTTCTAGTTTTGAGCATGCGCAAATAAATTTTGAGAGAGAATTAGCATTAACCCTAAGAATATAAAACATCTCATATTTCTTAGAACCAGTTAGGACTAAGGCTAACATTAAGATCGATGCGTTGGAAGCATGAACGCTAGTCTTCGTTAACGTTGATTCATATTCTTGTTATGTTAGGATTAAGATGGGAAGCATGACCCACTATTAAAGTTTAAACTACTTAATATAGGTTTAAGCCTTATAACTTCAGTTTTTTTTTCAATTTATCAGGAAATTATTGATAATAATAGCTCTTAGAAAATTCTGGGCAGAGTTAATCGTCTTTATCGCGAGACCTACTCTTGGACCAAATATAATAGTAATGCTTAATGACCACCAAGATGACCACCTAAAGAATTACAATCAGTGGCGTAGCTACCTAGGGGCTAGGCGGGGCAGTGCCCCAGGGCCCTCAAGCTCAGGGGGCCCTCGAATCTTTAACAGAAATCTTGATCGAACTGAACTTTTGGAAATTTCTCCCATTTTCAAAATAAATATGACAGGTTGCAACCCCACTTTAATCATGACAACTCAGTTGAGAGAAATTCAAAAGTTATACCTAGGGAATTCCCCTAAATTCTTTCTGTAGGTTGGCAGTATTGTCAATTTGACAGATAGTGATATGTGCGTTTTATGTGCAGTGTATTGAACGACATCAATTATGCATCCAAAACTTTACAAAAATAAGACATCAATTTGGGCGAGGCGAGTAAAGTTTTAGCAGAGACCAAAGCAAAGTTGCAAATTTATAGAAATGATTTCGAATTGTTCAAGTGCAAAGCCAGTGAAACTGCAAGAAAATATGGTATTGATACCCATTTTCAAGAAAAAAGAAAAGTTAAAAAACATTTTGATGAATTAGCTGCTGATCACCAATTTCCAAACCGAGAAAAAATATTTAAAATTGAGATTATGAATAATGTATTAGACACAGTAATATCTCAATTAGATACACGTTTTATTGGTATGAGTGCAGTCTGTCATATATTCGATTTTCTAACACTAACATTTTTATTACATATTAATGAAGCAACTTTATTACAAAAGTGTGACGAATTCCAAAGAAAATATTCAGATATAATAGGCCCTAGTTTTTCACTTCAATTTACTAATATTTACCACCTAGTTTTACCTCAACTAACTCAAGCATGCACTGTTCACCAATTATGATTTAGAATAGGAAAGAATGGTATGTAGAAAGGAAATAATGAGCAAATATGGAGTGCCAGAATGCGACCTAACGGAAGTATTTACAGCAATGTTAAGCATATCGCGCACTTATGCGAAGCGCGGCGCGGCGCAGCGCGGCGAATTTTTGATGGGTCCGCTAACTTATGCACGGTTTTGCGTACGCGGTTGGTATTTAAAGTTGTTTTGAGCTGACCGTTTTAATTTTAGTGTTATCTCTATGACGGTTTGATAAAGGTGTGTTAAAATTTCATTATGTGCTCAAGTTCTAGCAGCAGTTCAGAGGGAGATTTTCTTACTTTATGTACAATAGCTGAGGAAGAAGAAATGCGTGAGAACAAAAAAAGAAAATCTTGGATTCATAATATAAATATAAAAAGAAATACGTACGGAGAATTCCATCACCTTCACTCAGATCTTCTGGAAGACGAAAGAAAATTTTTCAAGTATTATAGAATGACCCACGAAAAATTTAGTGAACTTCTTTCTTTGTTAAGACCAAGTATAGAGCGTCAAAATTCTAGATTTCGCTGCTCAATTGACGTTATCGAAAGACTTTCAGTTTGTCTCAGGCAAGTTTTTAATATTGTCTAAATAAAATTAATAGAGAATAATTTATATTATTTTATGTAATGCATGCTTTTTTAAATGGATAGATTTTTTCATTATTCTAAATTAAGTAGTCTGTACATTGGTAGAAAATACTTTATTTTATATGTGATGTACAAATAGCAATACATAAATAAAAATTACTTTTGTCCGGGTTCATCGGGCGAAAAGCTGTTATAACTTCGAGGTGGTTCATTGAGAGAAAAGCTGTTATAATTTTTCTTCAATTTCTTCCGCATTTTCTTCAATTTCTTCCCAAATATTGTCCCTTCTCAATTGATTATGATAATTGGGATCTCCAATATCATATATCTCTTTATAACTTTGTATAATTAAAATGAACGTTTCATCATCCATGATAAAACAATAATTAAATTACAAGTACTAAACAAACTCAAACGAAACAAAACGGCTCTTGATTAAACGTAACCTAAATGCCAATTAGTAATACATTAATCGTAGAATCCTTCATCCGAAGACACCCGAAATAGATTTCGAAAATGACCGAAAACAGAGATAGTTTCCGCAGACCACCGCGCACTAGGGCACGCGAAGCGCGCCGAAGAGAATTTCCTCGCTTTGGATTCCAGGTCTGCAACGAACGGCGCTTCGGCGCGCGGTGCAAGCGGTTGCTTCGCTTGAGTCAGCGGACGTGCATTATATAACACAAATTTAATCCGTTGCACGGTTTTTCGCCGCGCTTCGCCGCGCCGCGCTGCGCATAAGTGCGCGGTATGCTTTATTATTCTTTACAATTCCTGTCACTTCTGCAGCAGTTTCCTGTCACTTCTGCAGGTCATTTAGCAAATTAAAAATAATAAAAAATTATTTAAGAAATAATATTGGCCAAACTCGACTCCAACATTTATCGCTAATAGCAATTGAAAACAAAACTGCATCAAGCCTGGATTTAAATGAAGTCATTGATACTTTTGCGAAAACTAAAGCTAGGAAAAATTGTAAATATAATTGTTATTTAGTCAGTTGGTAGGCCTGACCTTTATATAATAAACCCTTGAATCTCCTCTATTTCGTTTTATTAGCCAAAGCTACACCAAGTATTAATTGTAATTTATGTTGTTACTGTTTAATATTTTTATTGCCTGCCCTGCAGTGCACAAAAAAGAGCTTAAGTAGCTTAGCATTTTTAAAGTATTTGTATATTTCATATTTTTATTTGATAAAATGTAATCAGTTTACATAGCAGTGGAGCCAGGGCCCTTGGTTACCTAGCTACTGATTACAATTTTCATTTGTGTACAAGTTATACAAAAAAATATATATATATCTAAAAAAAATTACTTACATCCAAATAATTAGTTAGAGGCTCTGGAGAAGGATCAACAGAAACATATCTCAACTTTACTTGCTGGACGTGAGTACCTACATCTCGAAGAGTGTTTCGAACAGACTTTCCTTTGGTCAAAGATACTCTAAAAAATTAAACTATTATGTATAACAATTAAACATGACTTTATGCCGTTTTAGCGTGCACTTTCTCTTTTTCACAGATATTCAAATACATTTTCTATATTTATTTTATATTGAGACCTCGGCCAATGTAAAATTTCGCCAATTATTCTGTCCTATAATAGTAGCTACAGACGGGGTTTCATATTAATTGTTGTATTGAAATATTCAATATAACAATTGATATAGAGACTTCACTTGTCACGAAAGAAGCATATAAGTTGCATCAAATTGTAATATCAGCCACAGTATCCAATACTGATACAAAGTAATAAATCTGATTGCACAATTAGGTCTAGGGTTCCCAACTTGAGCATCGGCGATTCCGGGACAATTATTTTTAAGCTTTTAATTAATTGAAGCAAGACATTAAATATTAGAAAATAAAATATATTATGTGTGTAGTACACATTTTTTTAGTTTCCAGGTCCCGGCCAAGGCAAAACTTTCGCCGGGACAAACTTTCTGATTCCTGGTTGATCCCGGCTAAACCGGGACGGTTGGGAACCCTAATTAGGTCCATTTTATTAAGCACCATGTGTAGAAGAAATAACAAAAATCATACTGATAAAGGCAATAAAAAATATCTAAATATTTAAAAAAATATGTAAATATTAGTACTGTGTGTATGAATATTTATAGGACATTTCAAAGGGTACATTCCACTTTAGGAAATGATAATAGAGTGGCTCAAATTAAGGAAGAGACATACAACTATCCTGACAGCCTTCCTCTGTAGTCCAAAATTCCTAACAGCCTCGTCTTAAATGAGTGGAATATTGAATGGATGATAATATTTTTACTACCTGCACAGACACACACTCCACCAGCTTCAAGTACAAAAATGGCACCCAACCACAAGATGATCAAAAATGAGCACTCCACTTCAGGGCAACACATTTTGCAAAATACCAAATATTACAGGTAACTATTAAATGGTTTATTGTGGGAGTCATTAACAAGCAACTTTAGCCAAATTTGTGCAACCCCTTCCTCGTACCGTTTCCGAGATCCCAATGTTAAGAGTCAAATTTGACTACACTAATAATTAAAATTAAAAATATAACAGTCTAAAAATATATGTGTATCTACTTAAATTCTTAATTGAAATTCTCATGGTTTATTCTTTAACTGCAATGTTTTGCATCAAATATGAAAAACTGTAGGATTACAAATTTAATTGGATTAATTAGTGCAATAAGTCAAAACCGGTCAGGTCCATTCTTTCCAAAAATCACTTTCAATATTTCAAGTATACTTGGGACGCGAAAATAAAAATGGAACAGTTCCATATATGTACTTACTATTTAAATTACTAATGATATAAATCATAATATTCTTTGTCATACAATTAGTTCTTTACGCATTTATTTCACAAGCTAATGCCAAAGACTCTAATGCAATATTTTGGCATCAAATATTAAAACGTTTAGTGAGCTTTTAAGGGATATACTTTTGGAATAAAATAAACAAGAATTCATTAAATAAAAACCAAGAATATTAAGAGTATTTTAGTATTTAATTCATATAAAAATAAAATAAAATAAATACCTGACAAAATTTTCACAATTGGCTGCTGAAAGAACAAAGAATAACAAACCAAGTTTTAAGTGAATCATCTTGAACAGGGTTCAAAAGAGAACTGCGATTAAACAAACACTTTTAAAATAAATATACGGCTATTTATTCCAACTTTATTTTTATCTCTAAATAAATTTGTTTATCATCAAGAAGGAATGTCAACGACGCGATGCCGATAACCCTACTTCTTCTATCAGATCTTCTAAGCTAAAGGCTGGTTTACAATCATGACAAGGACGTATATAAAAAATATAAAATGTATTTTAAATACGTCCGTGCGTCATCCGTGTACAAGTCATCGAGTCCGATATCCTAGGTTACTTATTTTCTTGTCGGGTACCGGTAGCATCCAGGTATAATAGCATCTAGATGGCATCTAGCCGATCGGTGATCGGTGATCTAGCCAGATCTAGCCATGATCTAGCCGCTGACTATCTCCAGAACTCCAGCAGAGCTATCTCATAACAGTCATAACTGACTTGTATCATGTATCCTTGCATGTATCCATTCCATTTTTCTTTGTATCATGTATCCAGTCCATACGAAATTTCCACGAATGAATTTCGATTGTTTTTGTGTGGGCTTGCAGTTCTTATTCATATCTCTGTTCATATATTCATATATAAACATGAATTATGAATTAAATTAAATCCGAATTAGATTCGAACAACAGTAGAATAAATGAACTAAGAACTAAACGAAAACGAACTAATTTTTGGAACTATTCACTTTTGGAAATCAGTAAAGCGAACTAAATTTTCCATCTCTATCCAGGATAAATTTTTCTGAAATGAAAATAGGTAATTGTGTGCTTTAGGTCGCTGACTATGAACATCACCTTAGCGTCGTCATTCGGACATCTTCGTCATTGCGCCCAGCGTTGCCAGAGACTTTTCCAAAATTGTACTATTCTGTGCTAAAAATGTACCAGATTTTGATCGATTTGATCGAAAATGTACCAGACAAATCGCGCATCAGTCAAAGTCGTCTCGGCACTGTCAGCCACAGATAGAAAAAGAATTCTTGGCAGGGTTGGCAGAATATAGTTTGACTTATATTTGATAGAGGGCGATACCGGCGATGTAGAAAACGAAATTAGTGATGAGCGGTATTAGGAAAAATTGTCGATTTTTTTGAACTTTCGATATTTGGAGTGTAATTTGCCGATTTTTATTCAAAAAATTATTGTTGTAATCAATGTTTACTGTTAAAAAATGTACCAGAAATGTAAAAAATGTACTTTGGTACAAACGGTTCCAAAATGTACCAGATCTGTACAAATGTACCAGCTCTGGCAACGCTGATTGCGCCATTTACAAATTCTTGTCCAATGTTGCCAATCATCAAATTTTATCTTATTTTTAATTATTAATACAATTTTTAAGTTAATAATTATTATAAACAATACCTGTAATTAAACTATTCATAATATAAATATTACATGTTTTCACGCCATCCATTAAGCTATTAACAATATGTGCTGTATTTTATTAAAGAAATATAGGTATATTACTTTCTTTAAAAATCACTTATTCATTATAAGTTGCTTTATTTCATAATAAAATTGTATTTGGAAATCTTGTGAATTACATTAACAACTTATACAGGGTTGTTCACCACATACGACACGGAGTATCGTAGCTAAACGATTAGATTTTTGCAAAATGTAATAAGTTTTGGGTTCGTTGAAGGATAATTAGAGCTACAATTTAAAAATATTTTTATAACATAGAGAGTGTCCCAAATAAATAAAAAATATCAAAGTTGTATTTTTTTAAATGGAACACCCTGTATATTATTACATTTTTAGTTTCTACGATTAAAATAAAAGTAAATTTGATTAAGATTTACCGCATTTTAATCTTACCGTTTTTGAAATATTTAGGTTTTTGTCAAAATACAGTAATAATTTCATTATACGTATTAAGTTTTTAAAAGTAAATATTGTACTGAAGTACTTCTATTTACTAAATTTTGTGTTGCAATAATAAAAATTATATATACTCTACCTTATACAGAGTGTCTAAAAATTTATTTTAAATAATTACTAGCTTTAAACGGCAATAACTTTTTTAATTTAAACGGAACACCCTGTATATTTTGTGAGAATCAGATGCATAATTTTATTGTCTATTAGATTGTATCATACCATTTTTTACCTATCTCTTCAAGTTTTCGTAGAAAATGCATTTTCTTATAATTTAGACCTTATTTATCAATATACCCATAGAATATTGACATGTTAGATTATTTTTAAAGATGTAACAAATTTTTAAAGAGTACAGATACTATAATATTGTCGATATAGTTCGTTAATTTAAACTCGATGGTTTCATTAAAAAATATAAATAAAACTGTTTAAATATTTGTTAAAGAGGACCAATTAATATCATTCCAGTATTCAAACTACATTAATTTACTATTTGCATTGATTAATAATAATTGCTCCAAATACTAAAAAACTGAATTTTGTATGTGTATTAGACAGTGTGGTAAAATGTAACACCTTAAAAATTTTATTTCATTTTTTGACGAATGCTTATTTATAACAACAGAGACGTTCATTTTCATAACTTATTATTATATTGATTTCTGATTCAAATTCACATTTATTAATTTAGGATAATTTATTAACTAAGACAATTAAGTATGTAATTAATTAATATTTGAGTGGAAATAATTGTGGTATATTTAATTAATGGTATTCTCTTTTATAAAGATTTAAATAGTTTCCTTTTTGTATACAAATAGGCTAGTAATATTATCGTTTTTATTCCATGGGTATGTTGATAAATGAGGTCTAAATTAAAAGAAAATGCATTTTCTACGAAAACTTGAAGGGATAGGTAAAAAATGGTATAATACAATTTGATAGACAATTAAATTGTTCATCGATTCTCCTAAAATATACAGGGTGTACCATTTAAATTAAACAAGTTATTGCCGTTTAAAGTTAGAAGTTATTTAAAATAAATTTTTAGACACTCTGTATGAGGTAGTATTATTTATATTATTGAGCACAATAACTGATCAATAAATAAACTTCAGTAAATATTTAGTATTAAAAAGTTTGATACCCTTGGAGAAATGAAGTCTAAATTTTTACTGCAATTTCACAAAATTGAAAATATTTCAAAAACGGTAAGGTTTAAGTATGATAAACCTTAATCAAATTTATCTTTATTTTAATCGTAGAAACTAAAAATGTAATAATATACAGGAATACAGGGTGTTCCATATTTAAAGAAATACAACTTTGATATTTTTTTTATTTATTTGGGACACTCTGTATCTTGCAAAAATATTTTTAAATTGTAGCTCTAATAGTCCTTCAACGAACCCAAAACTTACAATTTGTAAAAATCTAATTGTTTTGCTACTATACTCCGTGTCGTATGTGCTGAACAACCCTGTATATTTAGGTATATAATTAGCTTCATACGCGTTAATACTAACTTATCTAATAAATAATAAGTCAGTGTATAAACAATGTTTTTTAATTTATTTATAATTTTTATTTTGGTTCAGATGATTTAATAAGTTTTCTGTTTTTAAATTAATATTTGCAGTCAGGCCTACTAGCAGACTAGATATTCCATATGAGCGTACATCACTAAAATTTAGTCTGGCGATCAAACGTCATCATAAATTGTCATAGAAACATTTAGAGCATTTAAAAATGGTTTCAAATAAGTTATTAGTTACTATTGAATTCAGGAAAGCTAAAGGTCACTTGGTAATATTCCAATAATCTATATTTTATAATACATCTCATATTAGTCAGAAATTTGTAAAACTCATTAACAGTTATAGTAATATTACTTATTGCTATATTGCCAAAGCTGCTAATAAATTGTACAAATCTTACGATTTTGACCAATAAATTGTACTCCAAAAATCTATTTTAAATCAAATTCTGTATGTGTTAACAAAATAATAAAAGTCAAAATTAATACTGGAAACTAACTCTTTATTGCCATATACCACTAATAAAATACAAATTTGGTTTGTACTATGTGGCATAAATGCAACTTTCAGATACATTGAACAATAGGATAGAGACTGTTATTTGAACTCTCAAACTTTTCCTTAAAATATTCAAAAACACGTTTTAGTAAAAAATAACTTAATATTAAAACCACCCATTAATTTCATAAGAAAAGTAAACTTTATTTGTATTACAACAGTGTAACAGAATTAATTTAATTTTTAAAATAATCCATATAGGAACAAACTAAAAAATATTTTCTTAACAGTTCCTTTAAATTTTACGTTAAAATATGTATATGAAAAACGACCATTATATATTTTCTGCTGAAATACTGGATGGTGTATTAGAATAGCAAAAATTAGTACTATTTTATCTTGATATGAACACATTTAGAACCTGTTAGTGAGGTTATGGCAGAGCTGGCTCTGAGATTCACAATTTTTGTATTAAGTAGAACTATTAAATATTTCTAGAACTCATTTTTCACGAGTTATATATAATACATAAAATCACAACACCAGACATGCCCTTTAGAGAAACTTTCTGTTAAAATATAAAATTAAGGGACATAGAGATAAGTACACAATCGCACCACTAAAACTTTGGCGTTTGTTATGACAAATACCACATAAAATATCAATACCAAGTTATTAAAACTTGATACCAAGTTATTAAAACTTGAATACCAAAATCATTAATAAAATGCAATTTTCAAAATTAAATTGTCATTTCTTGCATTTTTATGTCTAATGTTAGGGTCATATTTTCAAATCGAAACAGACCATTACTTTGTACTCTCAAAAGGTTAAATTATACATTGGAGAAATTATATTGCATTAAAGAACTTAATGTTATTATCCTGGACTAATGTAGCCAGCCTCTGCAATGATTACCTTAACCCTACCATTATACATGTACAAAACATAAGTTTAAAATAAAAAAGGTATTAACAAATTAGCTTTAGTTTGGCTAAAAATTAAAGACCATTTGGCATATTGGTCTCAGTTATTTAATCAATCAAAAACTAACTTGTGAAATAGGAATTCAAAAATTAGGCTGTAGCTTCAGCTTCTGTTACTTCACCATTCGCCTTGGATTCGATTACGGCCTCATCAAGCTTGGCTTTCTTTTCTGGAGTTGTTTCTTCAGTTTTAGCATCCAAAGAATCAGTTCCGGTTGATTTCCTTTTTATAGAGCATTTATCTGAAAGCACATCAAAGTACTAAATATTAGAAATTATTTTTATTAAAAAACAGATGATCTATTAACGTATAAAAAATAAATAGTTTAATTACAGTTGAGGGTTGGAACCTTAGGTGTTACACAGCAAAATAAAACACTAAATCACCACAATACACCAAAACACTTTTACTTTTACACTGGACGCGCGTTTCGCTAACCATGTTAGCATCATCAGCAGATGATTATAAACTATTGATTGTAAAGCGCGTCCACTGTAAAAGTAAAAGTGTTTTGGTGTATTGTGGTGATTTAGTGTTTTATTTTGTTTTGTTTTTTTTAAATAGTTTAATGACTATCAAATAGAGTTATTCTTAGCCAATATGTCTTTTTATTGATGGGGAATGTTTAAATCAACCACTTAAACCATCAATTCTTAACGTTAATTTAATTTATTCAAAACATTCATTGAAAATACAAATTATACAGTTACTGGTTAAGTTTTATTGCATGTTAGCAGTCATACTGTCAAATGTCCCAGTTATTGGTATAAATATATTTTTTAAATGGGACACAGAATATACTATTAGTGTAAAGAGTAACGAGTAAACTTCGTTAAAAAAAAAACAGTTTTTCTTCTGACCTCTTAGAAATATAACACATCTCCTCTTTTTAAAAGTTTTATCTAAATTTGATAAAATATACATCATATTAAAATGCTTATTGGTTTGGTATGTAGATGGACATATACATAGCTAACATATTATTATTATTAAAAGGCATATACCGTATGATCGAGAAAAAACCAGCGATGGCTATGAAATGAAGATCGCTGTCCTTTTATATTGTTACGTTTTTCGTCGGTTCCGTATGGATAGAAAGTCACAATTTATTTAAACACTATTTATTTAACACTAATTATAAAAACAATAACGGTAAAAGACTTAAAGAACTATTTACAAATGATTTATAACCAAGAATTTATTTTTTGAATTTTAGCGCGTCAACTGCACTCGTCTATTTATAACTGCCCTCTGTAGGCCACAGCCGCCGGCTTTTATACCGACAGCTAAAGATCTCTAGAATAGTCCATAGATCGTTAGGTGCATAGAGAAGGTTTCGATTGTTCTCGTATGTACTACTCCATTCTAGTGGAACTCGATTCTTCTCGAATCTTCGATGAATTATTACGGTGTCTATTCTTTAATGCGATGTTAAGGTCATCCGAGGGCGGGCCATATAGTTAGGTTAGGTCGAGTCCACACCGGTCCGCAACAATATGTAAATTTATATGGGAAATGTCATCGATCGTCATTTTCCAGCCAACTGGACGCCATTTTTTTTCGATCATATTTAGGGTATTATGCAAATACGTTTAAATAAAATATACGACGGCCTCCCCATAAGAGCAATTTAGGATTTACGTCCCAGTATTGAAGGAGGACAGAAAATCGAGTCGAATGGTTTCAAGACATAGGTTCATTCTTGTTTAGTCAAACCTCCTACAAACCAAGGATAGACTTATGTAGGAAATGCATTGAAATTCTATAGCCATCCTTCAATATCGGGACAGGAATTTAAGCGGTACCCTCTGTATACTTTATTTTAAACGTATTTGGTATTATGTGATATATTTTTAAAATTGGAAAAAAATATGCTATCTAATAAACGTCTATAAAGTATATCCCTGGATTGTTTTTACAAGAGGAAAAACTTTTTTATTATTGACATTTTGAATAAAACGCATTTTTCATCAAAAATTTTGCTTGTTTTAAAATGGTTAATCCCATTTATACTTTAAAAAAAACATGAAAATACGGTTTTCTAAGTCCTAAAAATCAAAAGGCGTTTCTATGGTAATAGCATTTCGATTTTAGTCTTTCATAGATGGTTCTTATTAATTTTGAATAACGCCCATATTTCTTGCTGTTAGAGTTTCACATTTTCGGATAACTATTATGACCCTTAGCATTGAACTAAATAATTTTGTGCTTCTTTATGCCCACTTGCACCGTTTGTATAAACTTTGTTTAAACAGTGATTAACTATATATTTTATTATAGATCACTGTTTAGCCTTTAAACAAAGTTTATACAAACGGTGCAAGTGGACATTAATATTTTAAAACAGCAAAAAATATGACGTTAATTAAAATTCTACCAATAACAATCATAAAAGAATAAAAATGAAATTATATTACCATAGAAACACGTTCTGGTTTTTAGGTTAAACTTTCAGGAAAAAATGAGCAACATTTTCATGTTTTTTAATTTTCTCTAAAACAGTATTTGGAAAAGTTTAAACGGGATTAATCATTTTAGAACAAGCAAAAATTTTTATGAACAATGAATTTTAGTCAATAATAAAAAACCTTTTCCTCTAGTAAAGACAATCCGGGGATATACTCTGTTATATGTTCTTCTAATGTTTTTAGTGTCTTGTCCTGATCAGTTAGAAAATGCTCAAACTGTATTTTTAATTATCTCTCATTTTTTTCAAATAGAACGAGAGTGGCTCATTAGCATATTTGGAAAAAGCATTTTTTTATGAATAATTTGATACAACACACTTTAATTTCGAGTTAAATTTTCCTTAAGAACCGCAAGTTATAATTTCAAATATACCATTTGGAAAATGTCAAAAGTTGACATATGATATATGTCATTCTATTCATTCAGAGTGTTATTTTCTATCGAGTAAAGTAAAAAAATATAGAGGTTGCCATTTAAAACTCAAAAGTTGTAGTCATTTCCGGTGAAACAGGAAGTGACCGGAAACAATTGAATATGTCAATCAATCCTAATTTATGTCATATACTAACATACCAAATCTCGTTCTTTTATCAGAAAAAATAAAAAAGTTATAGGGATGAGCCACTTTTGAGACGCACCCGGTATATCTAAAAAAGTTAATTAGCTTTTTATTGGACAAATTTGTGAACTAAAGGTAATGTAATGAATATAATTTTATAAACATTTATTCTATCACCGAATAGAAAAGTTATGTTGTTAAAATTAAAAATAAACAGAATTTTTAAATGTTAATTGTTTTCTAAAAGATTCTTCTAAAATAGACATATTTTTGTTTTCTAATTTCCAATGAAGTTTGTTATTTATAATAGGTACTAACCAAACTAATATTAAAGTGAAGTGCTGATTCCAATTAATACATCTAATAACAATTTTCGATATACTTACTTGGAAGAGTATGGTGATTTAAAAATTATAACAAATTTATATTTGTTTGTTTAATTCATCCAGTGTAATTTACATTTTAGATATTTTTTTAACACAGATATCAGTATAAATTCTGTGAATGCAAATATTCACAGGGAATATTCGTTACATCACTAATACCGTATGATCGAAAAAAAAACGCGTCCAGTTGGCTTAGAAATGACGATCAATGACATTCCCCATATAATTTTACATATAAAAGGACAGCGATCTTCATTTCATAGCCATTGCTGATGTCTTTTTTCAATCATATGGTACCAACTACCAACTAACAATAGTTTTGTGATGTCTTCCATAATATAATAGTTTCAATTTTAATGAACATGTTCCCTCAGCTCTCATAATCATTAGCACAGAGGACACCAAAGTTATTAAACATATAGCTATGGCATATCATTAGCTTGGCATCTACCAATGTTTAAAACCTCACTCCTAGCATTAATTGTCTCATCATTGGGAACATTAGAAGATAGTGAATACACATAAACAATAAGCTATTAAGTACTATGCATTTAAAGGAATTTTGTAAAATAATAATTTTACCTTTAGGAGTGTCATCTTTAACTTCTTCACTTTCCTCTTGCTCTTTGCCATTTTCCTCACCATTTTCTGTTTTCTTTTCCTCACTTTCAGACTTCTCAACTACTTCTTCAGTTTTCTTCTCAACTTTCTCCTCATCAACAGTGGATTCAACTCTACAAACATATTCAAATGTTCAATTTTTACAAATGAATAATTACTATCAAAACTTTCAAACTATTATTTACCAGCGTTAATAAAATAGTTTTATAACTAAATTTCATTACTGAGGTATGACCTGAATTTTTATTTAAATAAAAAAAATTAAACTAGAGGTAATCATTATAACACTCATATATTTTAAAGTTAAAAATGTATAGTTAATATATTTACACGTGTACATATACAAAAATATATGCAACTGAAATGTTAAATAAGACCTCGTTTTCATTACTGTTAAATGTAACCTTACAATTAATAAAGTAACATTACACCTGCACAAATTTAGAAATTAATGAAAATGAAATATAAGAAAACCACTTAGAGCATAGTAGGTAAATAAGAACTGTTTAAATTGCTTTACCGGCTTTTTCTAAAAAAGTTAAGCCGCCATTTTGCTATAGTATGCCGCCAAAAATGAGTACAATTAATGTCATGGTTATAACGAAAAAAAAGCCAACATAGATTGATAAATATAACTCACTTTTTTTGTGCCTCGGTATCTGCCATTTTAGACACAAATTTTTTGTTTTTTTTTTCGGGAAATTACCAAAAATAGCTTAAAAAATACGGAGCGTGCAGACCACCGTTGTTAGTTTATCGAGCAAAACGACGAAAGGAAGATAAAGCGAAACATCGAAAGCAGATCGAAAGTAAACGAGACAGGAAGCTTGGCTTCCTAGTTCTCTGATTGGTTTATAATTTCAAGGTAAATATGTTCGAGTTTGCTCGCTACGCATGGAAAATTTTAAATTTTAAATAGAGATTTATTATTAAATATTTAATTTATGGTTTTTTATTTATACCTATAGGTCTAGTTTAAGGGTCTAGTTACTTATTCTATTCCTATAGGTATATGAAATTTTAAAGTTTTATATTTATATTCTCTTTTATATGTGTATCTACTAAACAGAAGTATTTTAAAATGTAAAAAGCATATACCTACCTACGAATCCAAAAATACCTACCTAGGTATATAATGTTTTTTAACCATCTACAATATGATTGAAAAAAAACGGCGTTCTATGAAATGAACATCGCTGTCATTTGATATGCAAATTTATACGGGGAATGGCATGGATCGTCATTTCCAAGCCAACTGGACGCCGTTTTTTTCGATCATACGGTATTAACCAAGTATTAACATACTATATACTATAACTATTAGGTATGTTTATTAATGAGAAAAAAGAATGAAGAGTTGTGTTTACTGCAAATTTTTCATCATGTTATTTACAATATGTGAAAATAATAATATACCATATACCGTTAATACCGCATTTATAACTAGCGTCTACGTCTCACTAGTCCTCTCAGGCACCCAACGATGTTGCCGTTTGTTGTCCCTTAATTTCATGTGTGATTTTCAATAATTAAGTTAAAGACGTTTATTTTGGGAGGTTTGATTGTTATTTGGTTTATTTTGTTAGAACGTTCTTAATAGCACAGGTTAGGTATTAGGTATATTTATATTAAAAGTGATCAGAATACTAAAAAAAAAACAAAAATAAAAGTGCTTCGGAAACATGTTAAAAAATTTAATCCTAACCAGATATAGGAAATTGCACCTTTACTTAGACTTTACTTTAGCAAAACTAAAATATCGCATTGTCCTGCGAATTCTGTATCAAAAATTTTAGTGCAAAGAGTTTAACAAGGCATTTAAAATCACATGCACATGTGGTACAAGGTAAATGACCAAATCATCAAAGAAGTAAGGCAGAGTCAAGTGTAAAAGGTCGATGCACATTATTATACACGTAGCGTTTCCGTTCCAGCGACCGAACTGTGCATTCACATATGCATACAGGAAGCGTTTGAGTTTGCTTTAGTAAACTCAGAGATAACTAGGTAAGTTGTCTCTGGTAAAGTGATGTTTTTCCATTTTTCTCGTAAATAACATGTGCAATTGCTCTTCTGCTGGATATAAATTAAACAAGACAAGCTTCTATTGGACCAACATTAAAGCTACACGCACACTGGTGCGATCACGGCCGCGATCACGATCACCATCAGGGTAGCGATAACATGAGCGATCATTCTAGCACACACCTACGCATTCACGTTCACCGCCGTACCTATATGTAATGAGCTATCTTGTAGGTATACATAGGTATAAATTAAAAATGTGAATTATGTATACCGAAAAAAAAAACATTCTTAAATTCTACATTCTTAAATTCTTCATTCTTTACATTTTACAATATTTAAACATGAACAATAAAAATGTACACATATGTAATGTACTATCCAACTCCAATTTTGTTTCAAACTTTTTATTTTTAATTCTATTATTTTTGTAACTTGGATCGGATAAATCATATAGAATTTTGTGTATTTTTACAGCCTTAATTAGCTGCTCTGTTAACTCCATTTCTAAATTGCAACAAGAAAAAAAATAAAATAATTGAAAATTCCTATCAGTTGGGTCGCGATCACGCGATCAAACTCGACAAGTTGAATCTGATCGCCATCGCAGAATAGAACGCCGCCAGGCCGCACAGTGGGGTATTTGACACAGATAGTTGATCGAAATTTTTTTATGCAGACCTTACATAAATTATTGCTATTTTCAATTAAAGAGGAAATAATATGAACAAAATAAAGGATAATTCGTCGATTCTAAAAAAAGAAAGAAAAATCACTCTTCCAGTGTTTCCACGGTCAATGCCACTAATGCCAGTAGTAATATCGCAACTAATACTACTAATGCTACGACTGATCCGCGAGCAATGCCCATACCACTAAAGTCGCTACTAATGCCAAATTGTGCTATACTGCTAATGGCACTAATGCGATCGCTTTGTACACAACAATGTCATCGCGGTTTACACCTCGCATTAGTATATCACTGATTGGCAAATTAGAGGAAACCAAGAATGTTTTTCTCATTTTATCAGCAAAGTCGCAAAAATTCGCAGTATTTTATTTTACTGTATGAAAGCCCAATGTTTACTAAGTAAAACGTATATAGACAATATGCTGAATTCTTCGAAATGCGCAACTAAATCTCTAAGTATAATAAAAATGTCACAAATTTAATCAAATTTTCTGAACGCCTAACTTTTAGTTGCAAAAAAAATCGTTGGTATAGAGAATATCAAAATAAATAATACGTTTTTGTAGAATACATACCTGCAGCTTGCTGAGCCATTTTCAATCAAAACTATAACATAAACGTAAAAAGAGCACAAGAACAACAACAATTTATAATTTTAAACATAAAATTTAGCCATTTACCTCTTATCTGTGAGAAGTAACAACTTTGACGTTTCGTTGAAACAAATGAATGCAACTAAACACACCCATAGCAACGCCATTCATGGCAGAGATGATTTAACTTATCATTTATCTTTTTTTGGGAAATCTTAAACACATTTGCTTTTTCGAATTTCGATCACCTTTTTCATGCTAATCACCCACCGTGGGCCGCTTCGTCTCCAAAACTCGATCGCGCCAATGTGAAACGGCTCATATGTATTCTTCAGCAACTTTTGGCCGCGGCCGCGTGGAGATCGTGATCGCTACCGTGATCGCACCAGTGTGCGTACAGCTTAAAAGCTCTCTAGTGTATAGCAGTGGCGGCTGGTGACCCTTGTGACTGGGCAGGCGACAAAATTTATTTTAGTTGCGTTTATTGCCCCCCCCCCCTAATTTACATAATAATATAACCCAGTTTGTAAATATATGTTATCTCTGGGTTAAAAACATAGCTCAAGAATATTTAGGATAAAACTAAAGCAAAAATAACAGCATTCAACGTAATGACATAATGATTGACATAATGTACAAGTATATGTTTTTTTATCTATTACTATGGAGTCACTATGGAGTACATCATAGAGTTTCATTTTATTTTTATTTATTTACGCAAACTTAAAAATTGGTAGTATTGAGAGAAAGGAGTCGCTCTCTTAATAAAGAAAAGTTATTTATTATTATATCAGTAAAATCATCAGATTGTTGAAGAGCTGTGAAAAGATCTTTTCAGATTGAAAGTAAGGCGATTGAAAGTAAGTGACGATAAACGTTTATTTTTCATGGAATTTCTACTATAAATTTTAATGCACTGCAAACATGAAAAATGTCTCTCAACCCAAGTACTTGTAAATGGTGTAGTAACAAACAAAAGAAACAATTTGAAAGCCTCTGGAAATATATTTCCAGGATTATTCTCCTTAAATTATTTTATAATCGAAATTATCATATATATTATTAACTTGCAATTTATTCATTAATTTACAGTCCGTTCTGTGGCTACGGGGTATCTGTGAGAGGGGAAACGATATTCTCTCGATGTTTTTCGTAAAAAAATAGACGACGCGTCCCATCAATAAAAATTCGACAAACTTGCAAGTAGCCAATAAAATGAGTGGGCGGAGCAATTTGCGGTGACGTACCTACTCGTAAAGTCGACGTATAAAATATATTGCTGTTTATTTAAATGTTTTTTGTCCGCATTCCTTTCATAGACACAGATCCAGCAGACGAACTGTACGTTGGTCAAATACATTTTTTGTTTGTTAAATCACTATTCAATGCGTTGGAAATGTATCAATATAACAAGTTTGTTAAATCAGATGTCAAATGCGTTGGAATTGTTTTTATAGGATTCTTTAAATTTCGGATCTGCAAGTCCGCAAGAGATAAATAAAAATAATTGAGACATACGAGTACCTATCTGCAAACCTTATTTCTAAATGTATAACAATGTTATCTAATATTTCATAAAATTAAATTCGCAAAGATATTTGACTTAGCCGCTTTTATTGACATATCGAATTGAAATAGCACACTGAGACTTTTCTGTAATATCTGTTGTATCGTCTTCTTGCACCCAATAAAATAACGCGCTTTTTACAACCGGTTTTGAATAATCTCCAAAAAATGTCTCTTGAAAAATGTTTCCAATTTGCTTTAAACGTTTTTTGAATTTTCATATAAAAGTTTTAAATGCTACGTATAATGAATCATATGAAATATCCCCTTAACGAAATGTGATATATCCCTTAATGAAATATCGGGAATATCGTCTTAACTTCTAAGCCTACCGAGCCTCCACGACTTCATGCGAAGGCGACCGGAGATTTCGCCTAAACCCCGCCTTAATACGATACAACTCCGACTTAAAGCGTCTCTACCACACGATGAGTTAGACAGAGACAGAAGATTGCCGTACGTCGTGCATCGACTCTGATAGTAGGCGATGCAGCAGTGGGATTCTGTAAGCTCCGTAGCAAGAAATTTCCTGTCTAGCCTATGCTATTTGTATACGATTGATGAGTCATTGGACAAGAGAAGTTTTTACAGAATCGGGCCTCAGAAATCGCCGAACAAAGGCACTCCAACGGTCAAAATTATTTTGTTTTCTACCGCAGTGGCACAGTCAGCGGTCAGCGTACGCCAGCGGTAGTGAATATGTTAAAAATAAAATAATGTTATACAAGATATATCAAATTAATATTGAGTATTAAAACACACTTCCGTGTATTAACAGTATGTACTCTGACGGGCCGCCACTGGTGTATAGATAGATCTTTGATAGAATATAATAAAGAACGAAAAGAGTCTGGCAATAAAAATATAATATAATCGAAAAAAAAACGGCGTCAGCGATGGCTATGACATAAAGAGCGCTGTCATTTTATATCTAGTATTATATGGGGAATGCCGTCGTTATTCATTTCCAAGCCAAACGGGACGCCGTTTATTTTTCGACCATACGGCATTATTTAAAACGAAAACTTTTTAGCACAAAAAAGAAGCTTAGATAAACCCTTTGATAAACCCCAGAAAACTTATTAAACCATCTGAACGAAAATAAAAATTATTATAAAAAAAATTAAACAACATTATTGTTTATACATTGATTTTTAATATTTATTAGATAAGTTTTAGTATTAACGCAAACAAATCACACAAAATTTTATTCATAAGCATTTTTGTATTCTTTGAGATTTTCATTTTTAGATAGTTTGTTTAACGTTACTCTGAATCAGTGGCGGCTCTGGGTTAAAAACATAGCTCAAAAATATTTAGGACAAAACTAAAGCAAAAAAAAATTGGCGCCGGGAGGCACGTATAGCCGCCCATACTAAAATGTGTTAATATCTCGAAAACTGCGACTTTGACTGATTTTGATGTTATTACAAATATTGTTGCAAATATTATTCCTAATCTTAATTTGAAAACCGCGTTTCGCTAGCTACTGTAATTTTGGAGTTACGATTTAGTTGAGACGATTTTTTAAAATTTTTAACCCCCTCCCATAGCAACCCTTACTAATCCCCCACCCCCACCAAAAACTAATGGCCAGATTCTCGGGTGCCACAATATTTTTGTGCCAAATTTGGTTAAAATCGGTACAGCGGTTTTTGAGTTATAGTGTTACAGACGGACAGACGGACAGACGGACAGACGGACAGACGGACAGACGGACAGACAGACAGACACCATGAAAATATTTTGTATTTAGGTTATTTACGACCCAAATAACTCATTTTGAGTGAAATTAAAAAAACTTTTTTTTGCCGATCTTAATAGCCTACCATACCTATTGGTATGGTCGGCTAATAACAACATTTAATGTAATGACATAATGTACAAGTATAGTTTTTATTAATCTATTTTTTATCTATTACTATGGAGTCACCACACTATGAAGTACATCATAGAATTTTATTTTATTTTTATTTATTTACGCAAACTTAAAGTTGGTAGTATTGAGAGAAAGAATAATTATGTTATATATATATATATATATATATATATATATATATATATATATATATATATATATATATATATATATATATATATATATATATATATATATATATATATATATATATATATATATATATATATATATATATATATATATATATATATATATATATATATATATATATATGATGAGTCGGTCTCTTAATAAAGAAAAGTTATTTATTATTATATCAGTAAAATCATCAGCTTGTTGAAGAGCTGTGAAAAGATCTTTTTAGATTGAAAGTAAGGCAAGTGGCGATAAACGTTTATTTTTCATGGAATCTCTACTATAGATTTTAATGCATTTCAAACATGAAAAATGTCTCTCAACCCAAGTACTTGTAAATGGTGTGTACAAACAAAACAAACAATTTGAAAGCCTCTGGAAATATACTTCCAGGATTATTCTCCTTAAATTATTTTATGCTCGAAATTAGCATATCTATATATTAATACCTGCAATTCATTAATTTATGTTGGTCAATAACATTTTTTTTTGTTAAATTGCTATTAAATGCGTTGGAAAATTTTTATAGGATTCTTTAAATTTTAGATCCGCAAGAGATAAATAAAAATAATTGAGACATACGAGTACCTATCTGCAAACCTTATTTCTAAATGTATAACAATGTTATCTAATTTTTCATAAAATAAAATTCGCAAAGATATTTGACTTAGCCGCTTTTATTAACATATCGAATTGAAATAGCATAGAGACTTTTCTGTAATATCTGTTGTATCGTCTTCTTGCACTGAGTAAAATAACGTGCTTTTTTATTTCGGAAACTTTTATTTCTGTGGCGTGTTCTGAAATACAACCGGTTATATCATTTTTAATAATTTCGAACAAGCCCGCAAAATGTTCAAATGTCAAAATTATTTTGTTTTCTAACGCAGCGGCACAGTCAGCGGTCAGCGTAGGCCAGCGGTAGTAAATATGTTAATATACAAGACCACAAATATTAAAATAATATTTGTTATTAAAACACACTTCCTTGCATTAACAGTATTTTTATGTATTGGCAACATTAATAGTAAATCATGTAATGTAATAAATCGCTTAAATTCTGCCAAAATCTTAGGGTAGGCGCCGCCTACCTTGCCTACCCTGACGAGCCGCCACTGCTCTGAATAAAATTCAGTGAAAATGTAAATCTAATACTTTATCAAAAGTAATTATTACTAATATATCTTATATTTTTTTAACAAAGTATAATATTTGAATTAAAAAAAACAGTAAAAATATTTTATAAAATTATAACTTTCACTTTGAATGTAGTAAAAATTCAGATCTAGTACTTGGCAACATTGTTCGGTGCCCGAGTAGACTAGTAGGACGTAGATGCTAGTTTGTTGGACTTGCAGGAATGCAATGTTCGCCTCTGGTGTCCTCTATGTATGACGGACTAATACCAGGATAAAATCTGCTAAACACTTTTTAGGAGAGCAGAAACCTACTATTTTCCAGCTTAATCGGCGCCATCTGATATCGATATCATTTATTATTATTAAACGTAGTGGCGTTGTAGTGGTCTATAACTTCTATAAGGGTTCGATCTCTGGGACAAGGTCAATTCTTTTTATTAGTTATGAATAAACAGATATATTTGCTATATTTGTGGTTTCGCATGTACTTTATACTCTAGGATTGTTTTGGAAGAGTAAAAATTGGTCAAGTTGTAATAATAATTATAGTAATAATAAACTTGCATTTCGGAAAAATGTATTGTTTCCAAGATAGTTTTATCTACTATGTCATAGAGGGCACTTCTCAGTATAGTAAGAAGTGACATCTGGGTCAGACATTTAGAAATCTATAATTGACTAATCGGTTATTCGAACTTGCTCCTATTTCTAGAAATTGTGGCAAATGAACTGAAAATTTGGCAACTTGGGTATAACGGCGCGGCCATTTTATTATTGACTTGTAGAAAGGTTGGATATTTTCCTTCATTGAAGTTTGTTATTAGTGGCTGTGATACGTGTGTTTTCACCTTCTTTGTAATTTGGAGTATTCTTGGTTCGTGTGACTTTAAATTGTAAGAATGATCGGATCAAGTGTGTGTTGACATCGCGGACAACTACGATTGTTAGTGTGACGTTCGTATCCTCCGCCGCTGTTGCAACCTGCTTGGTGCTTTAGGCGGAGTGTGCAAAGGAAATTCGAAGCCCTGGAAGGTTTAAAAGTTCAAACCATGGGCAACAATGCCGCTACGGCGAACAAGAAGGTCGATTCTGCGGAGTCCGTCAAGGAGTTCCTGGACCAAGCTAAAGAGGACTTTGAAGAAAAATGGAAGAAAAATCCAACAAATACAGCATCTTTAGATGACTTTGAAAGAATCAAAACATTGGGTACAGGTTCCTTTGGACGAGTTATGATAGTACAACACAAACCTACAAAGGAATATTATGCTATGAAAATTCTTGACAAGCAGAAAGTCGTTAAATTGAAACAGGTTGAACATACTCTTAATGAGAAACGTATTTTACAAGCAATCAGTTTTCCATTTCTTGTTAGTCTGCGGTTTCATTTTAAAGACAATTCTAACCTTTACATGGTATTGGAGTATGTGCCAGGTGGTGAGATGTTTTCTCACCTTCGGAAAGTGGGTCGCTTTTCTGAGCCCCATTCGCGGTTTTATGCCGCGCAAATAGTGCTTGCTTTTGAGTATCTACATTACTTAGATCTGATATATAGGGATCTGAAACCAGAAAATTTACTGATAGACTCGCAGGGGTATTTGAAAGTAACTGATTTTGGTTTTGCCAAGCGTGTTAAAGGTCGTACTTGGACCTTATGTGGAACTCCTGAGTATTTGGCTCCAGAAATAATTCTCAGCAAGGGATATAATAAAGCTGTAGACTGGTGGGCACTTGGTGTTTTAGTTTATGAAATGGCTGCTGGTTATCCCCCATTTTTTGCTGATCAGCCAATACAAATTTATGAGAAGATAGTTTCTGGCAAAGTTCGATTTCCCTCACATTTTGGTTCCGACCTGAAAGATCTTCTCCGCAATCTTTTACAAGTAGATCTTACAAAGCGTTATGGAAATCTCAAAGCTGGTGTTAATGATATCAAGGGTCATAAATGGTTTCAATCCACAGATTGGATAGCTATATTTCAGAAAAAGATTGAAGCTCCTTTTATACCTAGATGTAAGGGTCCAGGAGATACTAGCAATTTTGATGACTATGAGGAAGAGGCATTGCGTATATCATCCACTGAGAAATGTGCAAAAGAATTTGCTGAGTTCTAAGGATTATTTATGTGCGTAAGTAGCCTTGCCAGTCTTAGGCCATGGGCGTATATAAATTTTATATCATTAGGGGTCCATTTGTATCTAGTTCATCTAGAACACCAAAAATAAATCAGACTGGAATAGGTGTATTGGTTATATAATTTTTTATTTTTTTTTAAGGTTTTGTTGCCCCTAATATCTAGAGTTTTGATTATCAAATGAATATAAAAAAATAAAACATTTCAAAATTAATTCTTTAACCATAGCTGTAGATATACATAATCAGCATAACAGATTTTTTCTAAAACAGGTTTCATCCAAAAAATTATGTTTCAATAAACAGTAGATTTCTGTTGTAGAACACTTAAAGAATTTTAATAATCTAGCATAAATAATTATCTAGTATTCAGTAGTTAAAAATCTCTAATTGTAATTTCAGAATTCTCTTTAAATACGCCCAGGCTAGACTAGATACTCAGACTGCCGTATGCCATGGTTCTTCCAAAAGAATCTGCCCTGTGCTTAAAGGTTGTGGGATACTCTGCATGACACTGCACTTCATCACATTGGGGTGTTAGGATTGATAAGTTAATAATTTTTATGGATATACCTATGTTGCAAATTATACAGTACTGAATATCTGACATAATTGCTACTAAAATTCATTTAAAAATTTAGCTATTGCTATTTAAAAAAATACAAATAGGTATATATATTTGTATGAAGGAAAATGTTATAACTTATCTCAGTTATAAATAGGGAATTTGAATATTAAAGAAATGAGAAAACAAAATGTAAGTGGGAAAATTATACTTGCTTGTGATGAAGATTTTTAGTGTATTATATTTTAAATGTATTTTATTTATTAGTGTTAATGTATATATTGTACTATAGAAAAATAGCACGTAGCACTATTTACATTAAATAGCGCAAGCCAGAATATACTTCATGTCAAGTGCAGAGTGTCCATACAACAACATATAACATTAGTGAACATTAGTGAAATTATAATTTTAAAAATCATAATCATTTTCTTGGTATGAGCTTTCTACTTCCAAAGGTTCTCTTGAGTTATTATTTTTGTTTATAGAGTGAGTTGTGCAATTTTTGGAAGTATTTTTAATATTTTAATGCTCACTATTTTACACGTTTAAAATATTGTCAGTAAGACTGACATGTTATCAATTACTTTTTAAGTCATTTTTATCCTAAATAAATGTATCAAATGTTGAGCATTAAATAGAGAAATTTGTATTATGAAGTGTAGAAATCCTAGTCAGTTTATTGTTTTTTTTATTAATTAAGTATTGAGTAAAATGTTTTATTAGTGTGTGTAAAAATATGACTTTAAAAAGGTCAAATTTAAATAATATAGTTTTGTAAATATAAAGGTATTATTCAAGTTAAATACTATTTGATTTGTTAATAATTGTCTCTAGCTATATGTTTATCATATTCTTTATCTTTTAAGTAAACATATTCTATAGTCAATGAGGGAATGCAGTAATTAAAATTTGGACTCACTTTTTGAAATAGAGTGAGGTAGTAAATTAATCTGAATGAATTATTATTAGCTAGTTTTTTTATTACCAACCATTTATCAAAAACAAACTTTGAAATACCTTATACATTATTTTTTCAGTTTGTATGAATTTGTTTTCACATTTTTGCAGGGACTTACAGTGGTGAGATTTTCCAGCATACACAATATATAATTAACACTAACGTAACACTTTTGATAAATTACATGTTTTTTGTCTGGCGAATATAATATTAGCATTCTAACAAGGCAGAGAAATTATCTTTTTCTAAAAAATAAAAAATTTATTCTTTTCGGCTTATAAAAATGTTTATTGATCTTAATCTATGTATATAGATAATTGACCCTTAATCTATGTATAGTATCTAGATAATTTGACCTCATCATTCAATCATATATTTATTTTATAAAATGGATCATCCACGTCCACATCATCCTCACAAAGCAATGACTTAAGAAGACTTAAAAATAAAAACCTAAGATGTTTTTATTTTTAAATCTATACTTACGTGTATTTTTATAGATGATACAATTTCATAAATTTAATATAAAATTTATTAAGTTTACAACCCTAATTTTATCAATTGAAGATACCAGTTGTTTCTGCTAATTGCAGTTATTAATAGTTCTTTTCTTATTTTCACAATATTTAAATTTGCATCGTATGGAACATGCGCTTTACAACACATTAAAAGTTTCTTTGATTAAATACTTATTGTACTGTTATGAATATCAAAGGACATGTTAATTAATTTGTTAATATATAGTAGTGCTTTTATAAACTGGTATACTAGTTTATAAAGGCACTTGTATTATTTTGTATGTTTATTAAAATTATAATTGTAACATTGTAGGTACTGATAATGTATTAATCCATAATTCTATGATTTTCATATTTAAATCATATAATTATGTATTTTATTATGTACAGCGCCCACAAGTCAGTTAAAAATAATCCGTCTTCTCAAAATAGCTAATAATAATCACATTCAGTTTTTAAATAGCGCGGGGATTATAGTTTTCAATTTTAAATTCTATTAAACTGTAATATTACATATCTTTAGCTACCTAAATATTGCTTATGTACAATATTTTAATAATCTCTTCTGTATTTTTCATTTGCCAAGGTATATATTTCATTTTATGTGTGCAGTGAGGTTTATAATATTTTAAAATTTATTTGCATGTATGTTATAAGCGGTATGTGTTTATGTTTATTTAAAAGTTTAAAAATGTGGTTTTAGAATGCTCTGTGAAGTAAGTCTTATAATGGGTTTATTTACAGCCTTATATTCCAGCTAGCTTATCAGAGTGTACTAACTATATATGAATATAATTATATATTTCTTCAACAACTTGATCTTTACGTTATCATATGTATTAAACTACTATCGCTAGTTATTAGAGATATTTTGTTGCTCAAAAGTCATTTATTTATATGTTATGTTTGACTTAATCAACTAGTAAAATAGTGAAATGCAGTTATAATAATTGTGATAAATTTCAATAAAGTGATTGGTGTAAAACGTAAATCTAAATTTTTATTTATTTATTCGGGGTTAAGTGGTAGAATAGCTCTCTAGCTAAACTTCGCCCTATAGGGTATACCGTGTGTTTCAATTTTTGAAATTAATGAATAAAGACGTTTTATTATTATTATTATTATATTATTCCATTTTTTATCACCGTGATATTAACACCGTAACTCACCGGTTGATTCACCGATCACTTGAGAGCCTACCGTATTTTGTTTCCGGTTTATTTACGTACCGGTAACTTGATCGTTCAATGAAAAGTTATCGGTAGGTCTTTACCGGTTAATACCGGTGTGTTTACTGAATGCGCCCAATGCCAAGGTAACTCACCGGTTGTGGTCACCGATCACTTGAGAGCCTACCGTATTTTCTTCCCGGTTTATTTACGTAGGTACCGGTAATTTAATCGTTCAATGAACAGTTATCGGTAGGTCTTTACTGGTTAATACCGGTGTGTTTGCTGAATGCGCCCAAAATAATAACCATTGATAAGCATCTATCAAATAAAGATATCTAAATTATATTACCATAGAAATGCCTTTTGATTTTTACAACTTTTAGGAAAAATTCAACCATATTTTTATGGTTTATTTTAAATTTTCTCTAAAGCGGTATGGAAATTTGGAAAAATGTAAACGGGATTAACCATTTTAGAACAAGCAAAAATTTTTATGAAGAATGCATTTTTTTTAAAATATTAACAAAAAAGTTTTTTTCTCTTGTAAAGCAGTGACATGTTCGTTTTTAACAATCCGGGGACTTACTGTATTATACTTATTTTCATAAATAGGGTAAAATATGCATTATTTAACTTTTATATAGTGATGTGAAAACTAGTTATGGGAAAAACCGATTAATTTCAATAATCGAGTACTCGAGTTTCAAGCGATTTTAATAATCGAGCGATCGCTCGAGCGAAATATCGCTCGTATTTAAAAATACGGTTTTTCGCCCGTCGCCCGACGTGTCGCGTCGCTTGTACGCGTAACGCCAAGCAGTAAGCGCAGAGCACATATTCTTTCGGTGATGAATGCAAGTAGCAAGCGTCGAGTAATTTGCTTAAGTTCAAAGCTTCTATTTTTATTTCATATAACGTCGTATTTGCTACCTGCAATGTATATAGAAAATTCGCTCGGCTTTTTATCGAGTATGTCAGATTAAAATCGGATTTCAATTTATTTCATTCTAGGATCGCTTGCGTTCGTCGCTCGTAACTCCTCACTTGCATCGCTCGTTCATAATCCAGCGATGTCGGTTATTTCAATAATCGAGTACTCGAGCGAATTTTCGAGTTATCCCATTACTAGTGAAAACCGCCTCTTTGTATCTCTACTCATAAAATCTAACCCAACCAAACCAAACCCCGTAAAACACGCACATGGGACACCCTGTACAGGGTGATTAAGTGTTCGGGAAAATTAATTTTCATGTTTTCTATCTGGGATTTTCACTTCAATCTTTCTTATAAAATACACGGACAATAAACTTACCTAAATAATTTCATTTATATACAGGATGGTTCAAATATATTATTACACTAAATTTGTAGTTTTTAAAATGGAATGATGTATATTTTTGTCTCGCTCACTACTACTACTACTACTACTACTACTACTACTACTACTAATACTACTACTCTACTACTCTACTACTACTTTTGTCTCGCTCAGTGACTTTGTCATAACATCCACATTTCCAAAAATTCTTATTCTCGTATTTTGTACCGATTTGTTTTTGAAATACGACTAAGTATTTTATAAAATACGATAAAAATGGATAATTATTTACTTTTAATTAATGCAACTGAAAAAGTAAGCTATGGTAGTGCTAATTTCTTCTTGATAACTAATTAGGTAAGTATAGTAAAATTGTGACTAAATTGCCTGGCATTAGCGTGTCTCAAAAGTGGCTTACCTCTATAATTTTTTTTTTCAGATATAATATAATTTCAGATATTTTTCGGCCACTTCCTGTTTCACCAGAAATTACTACAACTTTTGATTTTTAAATAGCACCCTCGGTATTTTTTACTTTATTCGATAGAAAACGACACTCTGAATAGAATGACATATCATATGTCAACTTTTGACATATTCGTTTAAAACAAAATTGTATTTAAATTTCAATATAGAGTGCCATGGCTGTGTTAAAACACTAATTTTTAATCAAGGAGCTTTTTTTTTCCATAACAAGGGGCCGTCCTCTGCCGGAAACACTGCGACCTGTGAGCTCCTATCCCTGTGTCCTGTGCCAAACCAAACCAGAGCCTCGCAATGACATATTATGTGCTCCGCTGTTTCAGGATCTTTATCGCAGAGTCTGCAGCAAAGACTTCCTTGATACAGGTTGAGCTTGTTCAGATAACACTTGACAGCCATGTGTCCTGTCAAGAGGCCTGGTGTAATCCGCACTTTATTCCTGCTAAGCATTAGCAGTTCTTTTGCGGTTTTAGAGCTAGGTCCTTGGATAAAAGCCTTGCTGTGCCTGTGCTCCTGTCTGTTTCTCCAGTGGACATTGTGCTTTTCCTTGATCCAGAGTTTTAGTGCACTACGGGCCATACATTTGGGTATTCTCAGTACTGGCTCTGGACCAAGATAGGATGCCGATGATCCCTGCCTAGCTAGCTCATCGGCTTTTTCATTGCCTTGGATGCCGTTGTGGCCCGGCACCCAGAATAATTTAATTCTGTTCCTTCGTGCCAGAGCTCCCAGTTCACCCAGGCATTCCCAGACGAGTCTCGACGATACCTTTGGGTTCACAAGCGCCCCAAGTGCCGCCTGACTGTCTGAGCATATATTGATGAGCTTACCTGAATAAGCTCTTCTATTGTTTTCTCTTGTACATTGTAGAATGGCGAAGATTTCTGTCTGGAATACGGTTGAGTGTTTACCCAAGGAAAAGGATAAGCTTGCCCCTGGTCTTTCCCCAAATACTCCAGCTCCTGTTCATTCAGCGGTCTTTGACCCGTCTGTATACCAGGTTAGTCCATCCTGAAGGAATGTTATATCTGTCCACATTCCTCGATCCATTTTGTTCACCTCGAATGGTTTGTGGTAGTGATAAAGAGGGGTCATTTGGTCCGATCTCATTTGGAGTAGAGATCCTCCGATGAGATTCTATCGGAGAATCTTTAAGTGTCCTGTTTCTGTCCTATTTCCCGGAGACTAGACACTTTGTTGTCGATAGAGTCCCATTCTTGCCTCCGACTGGATCACTATGTGAAGAGGCGGAAGGTCCAGAATTGATGCAGTGGGCGTTGATTTCATTGCCCCTGTTATGCTCAGACAAGCAAGTCTTTGCACCTTACTAAGGCTGAGCATTGTTGTTTGTTGCATTACCTTAGGCCACCATACCAAGGATGCATATGTTACTGAAGGCCTCACCACTCAGTGTACAGCCAGTGCACCATCTGTGGTCTGAGGCCCCAGATTTTTCCATGAAGTCGTCTGACTACCGCTAGTGTAGTCACCGCCCTCCTTGTGACATTTTCCAAATGTCGGTTCCAGGTCAGTTTGGTATCCAGCATGATTCCTAGATACTTGACCTCCCCGAGAGAGGAATCTCATCACCGCAGAGTCTTAGAGGTCCTAGTCCCTCCAAAATTCTTCGTTTGGTGAAGGGGATTATTATGGTCTTTGTAGGACTGATATTTAGTCCCTCCCGTGTCACCCATGATTCCACAATCTTCAGGGCCCTTTGCTTTCGCTCCCTTGCTGTTGTGTTAAACTTACCTCTGACTAACACGACCAAATCGTCTGCGTATCACAGAGTGCTGAAACCAGCCCTGTTGAGACTATCAAGCAGTCCGTCCATAACGAGATTCCACAGCAGAGGGAAGAGAACTCCACCCTGCGGGCATCCTCCCGCCACCCGGACTGCAACAGTCTCATTTAGTAGGGTGGTATATGCCACTCGACTTTTGAGCATGCAGTCTATCCACCTGCAGCAGGTCTCCTCTAATCCGAGGTTCCTTGTAGCTCTCGTCAGTGACTGAAATGGGGTGTTATCAAACGCCCCTTCTATGTCGAGGAATGCCCCTAAAAGCACTTCTCTTGTTTCGAACGTCGACTCCTCTTTGCTTACTATCTTATGGAGTGCGGATTCGGTTGATCGTCCTGCTGTGTAGGCATGCTGGTCTTGGTAAAATGGTCTTTTTCCCATTACTTCATCCCTAACATACCTGTCCATTAGTTTCTCAAGAGCCTTTAGTACAAACGACATAAAACTGATGGGCCTAAAGGCCTTCGCTGCAGAATAGTCCAGACGCCCATTCTTGGGTATAAAATCTACCCTGGCCAGCCTCCAAATTCTCGGTATATATCCTAAGGCCAGACTAGCTCTTAGTAGTGTGTAAAGTTTACTCGTCAGTAGGTCTGGTCCTTGCTGGAGCATTATTGGACAAATACCGGCCGGTCTCGGTGATTTGAATGGCTCAAATGAGCTTATAGCCCATTTTATCTTTGATTGGTCAATCACCCTTTTGAAACCTGCCAGTCTTCCCTTGAGGCTCTTCTCGTGAAGTTCTCAAGTCCACTACTCTTCCAGGTTTCTGGGGATTGCTCCAAGGCTGTTGATCTGGGAAAGTGTACCAGAAAGAGTTCGGTCAGCGTTTCTTTCCCAGTGAATGTGTATTCTCCTGCACTAGTTACAAGAGAGTTAATTGAGGTCTGAGAGTCCTTAGAGAGTATTTTTTGAAGTCTGGCACATTCTCCAAGTACCTCCTCCAAGATAATCTCTTTGCTCTCTTCAGTTCCTTGTTATATTCGGTCAAAGAGGTCTTATATTCCCCCAATCGCCGGATCTTTTTGCCCTATTCCAGTTTTTCCTTACCTGCCTTTTCCTTGCCTCTAGCTGGACGGTCCACCAGGGTGTTGCCCGTTTGTGGCTTCTGACAGTCTGGGGGCAGTTTTCCTCAAAAGAAGAGATGATCGCGTCAGTCAATTGCTCCGCGACCAGTTCCATCTCAGTCGCATTCCGTACCATTGATTTGATACTCGTCAGTTTGCTAGTTAGGTCTGCCCCAAAGGCTTCCCAATTTGCGTTCCGAGGATCACGGTAGGTTTCTACTGTCCTTTATGTGTTTGTGGTCCGAGCAACTCTCCTCCTCTGACACACTCCAGTTTTTATGAAATTGCTAACAAAAAGTGGTGGCTAATGTTAGATCTATAACTTCCTGCCTTTGTGGTCACAAAAGTAGGCCTGTTACCTTTATTCATTACGTCTAAATTATTTCCCATAAAGAATTGCAGCAGAGCTTCGCCTCTAGGGTTTGTGTCTGTGCTTCCCCAGAGAGTGTGGTGCGCATTTGCGTCCGAGCCAATGATCAACTGAGATCCATTTCCTCTGCAGTACCTCACTAGCTCTTCCACAGTCTCTGGTGGTGGTGGATCAGGGTCATCGAAAGGAAGATAAGCCGATCCGATTATAATGTCCTTCGGCCCTTCTCCGTTCGTTTTATGTGTACCGCTGTCAGATCCCTGTTGCAGAATTTTAGTAAGGGCAGTACTTTTATGTGTGTTTTAATTAGTATGCAGGTCCTAGGTCTGTCAGAGGTTCTACTGTATATAAGTTCCACCCCGACTCCCTTTAGGCCTTTTATTTGACCCTGGTTTATCCAGGGTTCTTGTATCAAGGCAATGTCACAGGTCTCCATTACTTTACAGAGGACCTAGGAAGCTGCCCTACTGTGGTGCAGGTTCGCCTGGACGACCCTCATTTCGAGACTCAGCGCCCGTCAGTGCCCGGAAGAAGACCCGTCCGAGCTTATAGTAAGCCTTGAACTGGGTCTGCTTAAGGGCACTAAAAAGACGCTAAGTCGATGGAGAAGGCGATGGTTTGGCCATTCTTCTCCACCTTCCTGCTTAGTATAAGCCAATCTCCCACATTCAGGCTAGGGTTTTGACGCCCAAGCCAGGTTCTGACTTCACTTTCCTCGACTGTCTCTGGTATCCAGACGAGGACTTTTGGTCTCTTAGGAAGGTCCTTAGAGTTGACCGTAGTCAAGTCCGCCCCTTCCCAGAGATTGTTTAAGCCGGCTACAGTATGCTACTTTGGTGAGGTCGTTGGCACATTAGATCCAAAGAATCCCTCCCACGTACCTGGTTCCCCAAACTGCGGCGGACTCTGGCTCCCTGAAGGAGTTTCAGTCAATGCCGCCAACAGCCTCGCTTGAATCAGGTCCGCTTGCTCCTGACTCAGTGTTGTCTCGGAATGGCGTCTGGAAATCACCGCCATCTTAAGTTCCCTTGAGGCGTCACTGTAAGAAACACCAGTCTGCATTTCCGTGCTCCTGGGTTTCTTCCTCAGACTGGCTACAGGGGTCTGGAGGAGTCCGAGTGCGGTCTTTTTTTGCCCGTACTTTCCTCCTTTTTCTTGGCTGGAGTGGAGCTGGTTGACGGTCCGTGTTTGTCCGTTTTCCTCCTCTCTTTGCCCTATTTTTTCTTAGCAGGGTTCTCCCTTGTCCAGGTTCCCTCTGCTATTTTTAGCTTTCAGGATCCTCTTTTTCTGTGCTCCTGAAATTCTCTTGTTCCGCAGGCCTATGTTTCCATGTCCTGTGGTTATATTTGACACCTCGGCAGGCTGTTTCTCACGATCCGCAGACGAATCTGCCCTCGTTGTACTTGGCCCAGCGTCGGTGTCTGGTTCTGCTCCAGAGTCTTCCCTTTCGGGATTCTCCGGAACATTTGTTGAGGAGTCACTCATTTCTGAGTCCTCCTCGTTCGTTTTTTTGGTTTTTTTATGTCCTCTGTCCATAAAGTTCCCACAAGTAGGGGTGAAAGAAGGTCAACGCCTGCAGAGCACCCAGTGCAGACGCAAGGCATGTTACTATGGGAGATTGCCCGGTATCCCATAGGCTCCGTTTGAGACACCCGTTTGAGGCACGGGTGCCATTCATCCATCGGCACGGATCGCGTGACACCTTGTGTATGTATGTGTGAGTGTGTTAGTGAAGTGTGCTTTGTATTCTTTGTCTGGCCTCTCCTCAGAGACCTGTTCGGCATGGGAGACCCTACCAGTAGTTACCTACCGGCGACATAGCCCTCCGACTCAAGCCCCACTGGTCCGTCAAACCGAGAATACATAGGTAGGGAATCAAGGAGCTTGGAAAAATAGATTTGATCTTCTAATTTTTTTAGTGCCTAGTCTCTCAGTTTTTCAAATGGAACGAGGGTATAGTTCAGTAGCATACTTGAAAAAAGCATTATTCTACGAATAATTTGGTACTACACACTTGGCTTTTTCAGTCAAATTGTCGTTATGAATTGCAAGTTGCAATTTCAAATAAACCATATTAGAAACTGTCAAAAGTTGACATACGATATGTCATTTTCTATCGAATAAAGTAACAAAATACCGAGTGCACGAGTGAATAGGTCTGTTCCCAGAAGAATCCCTGACTAGTCAGCACGTTTCTCATTGGGTAAAATGCGTAGAAACCTGATTGTTAGTCTGGTTTCTACACATTTGAACCAATAAGAAATGCGCTGACTAGTCAGGGATTCTTCTGAGAACAGGGCCAATAAAGTAACAAAACAAAACAAAATGCTATTTAAAAATCAAAGGTTGTAGTCATTTCCGGTGAAACAGGAAGTGACCGAAGACAATTGAATACGTCAATCAATCCTAATTTATGTCATATACTAATATATTTATAAAATCTCGACTTTTTATCTGAAAAAATAAATAACTTATAGGTGCGAGCCTCTGAAAAAGATAAAGTGTTCTTGAATAGTTGTATTTAGATATTCTAAATTGTTTTTTTTTCTTTGTACTTTGTGTTTTTTTTTGCTTCCGACGATGCGACGGGAAGCATTTATACATTCCGTACACGTATATACGGCACCTACCACAATCCCATTGGTCAGATTTGAATTTTAAACCAATTAAACTCCGAGTGCCATAGATACGCGAGTATGGAATGTAAGACAGTGCCATATGCACTTACGGAATGTACATAGTAGTTATGCTGCAGCACAAACACGCCAAGGCTCATATGTAGGTAGGTATATTTCAGTCATTACTATTAGCGCTTTGTTATAGCGCATTCCAACCAAAACCAAACCAACCCCACCAAATAGCTAACCCTGTGAGCTAACCTAACCAACGCAATCAACCTCACCAAATAACCATCTTAACCAACGCAACTAACTTCACCAAATAATTAATCTAACCCCACCAAAAAGAGTGAAACCAACGCAATCCGTATTTTGATTGCTATTAAATATTTACAGCTTTTTTTAAAAAATAAAAACTATAAAAAAATAAAATAAAAAGTTAGGGTCTGGCGCATGGCGTGAGATTTGAACCACGGACCCCTCGTTCACGAAGCGATGGCCTCAGTCACGGAGCCACAGCTACTCTTGCAAGATTAGCTATAGCCAGGCGTTACTTTCTGCAAGCATAATTACCAGGTACATTTCGTAAGTGCGCATGGCAGTGTCTTACATTCCCTACTCGCGTATGGCACTTACTCGCGTATGGCACTCGGAGCTTAATTGGTTTAAATTTCAAATCTGATCAATGGGATTGTGCTAGGTGCCGTATACATGTACGAAATGTATAGATGCCGACGGGAAGAGATAGACTTCCCGAAAACGTTAAGCATTTCTTTTGTCCGATAGGCAAATTTGTTTATTAGTAAATCACTGCTGACAAGCTGGTCTCTGGTCTCCGTTGGATTAACGCCAGCAATGTGTACAAAAAATAACTATTATTTTGTAGATTTTCTTACAGTGGCGATATACCTATAGGACTTTTTTTCAGTAAATATGTATTCCTCCGCTCAGTGTTGCCCACTTTCTGAAATAGAATTTCCCACGAAGACGGTCAAAATTTCCCGTTTTTTCTACTAAAAAACTACACTACTCAAAACTATTATCCCATACATATTTAAAAATAATAATATACATCTTGGTGCAAGTCCACTTTTTAAAATTTTTCAGGAGAGGATAAAAACGTTTCATTTCTTTGTAATATAAATTATTCACGAAAAAACAAGCAATATATGTTTATTGCAAACTAAGTAGTAAGTTTTTTACGATTTTTAGGCAAAATTGCTTTGAAGTGGGAGAAAAATGATTTCGACAAAATGGAGTTGCCTTCTTGCACCAAATAATTTAAAAAGAAAAAAAAACTGTAAGTTTTAACTTTTAATACATTTATTAAATTATGCAAAATTAACATTTTTATTAAAGAAATGATGAATCTGTTTCATTTCCCTCGTTGTCTTCTTCTGTTTCCAACTCAGGATTTTGCTCAGCTTGTAAATCACCAAACGCTGTGCTGTAATATCTTTGGTAAGCCATGGGGACATATTGTGAAACCAGGCTTTTACAGTCAATGATTTTCTTGGGATTTAACGGTTTGGGATTATTATATGCAGGTAACATCGGTAATGAAATTTGTTGCACTTCTTTTTTGATGGAAAACGTGGAAAAACTGCCAGGTTGGAGCTAACTAAACACTCAATGGAACTTGTCTTGCTGTTGTATTTAAAAATTCTATATGTCGAAATAGCAAAATTCACTGTGTTCCAGTTATGTTTTTTTGTAGATATTTTTAAAGTGTTCAGTGTAGTTTAAAATCATTTTCGGGGGCACATTAATAACACACGGAACTTTTTTGATGTGTTTGTCACCAAATTGTGCCATTCTTCAGGAATATACATATAAACTCTTTCCTTCCTTCGCTTTTTTTTTCAATGAGCCCAATGTAATTTCAATCAGGGTTGGCATGATTTAAATCAAATGATTTAAATCATGATTTAAATCGTGATTTAAATCAAGTGATTTTTTAAATTTTAATCATGTGACTTAAATAAAAAAAAATATTGAAACTTTATACTAAATCAAAAAATAACTGTAAAAGTTATAAAAATGTGTCCTAGAAAACTATAAAAAATATTTCTATAACAGATGTAACAGAAAATAAATCCAAAAATAATTGTAAACGTTATAAAACTACATAAACATATCTATTCATCAATTTAATTGTTAGACCGATTTTTGAACTAATTCCGTGTGAATCCATTAGACCGCTAAACACAAGGATTTATTTTAAAATTTATGTATAAGTAACAAATATTTGCTGTTCGAATACATATTATTCGCAAAGTCTAGTTCAGAACTGGGTTCTTCTAATATAGAGACTATATCCTCATTCCCGAGAATCTATAATCGTTGTCAGAAAATATGTTGTTTTATATTTTTTTTTGAAACGGTTGTATGTTTCCAAATTCCTACCGACATTTTGATCTGCAGTAAGTACATACTAATTTCATTCTCGACTTAAGAAAATTTCCGAAGAATAGTGTACCTTTGAAGGACCATCGTAAAGCTATTCCGATGTTACATTTTTACTCCGAATAGAACATACTATTTTTTTAAACATTACAAATAATTTTTTAATTAATTTGGCAAAACATGGCAAATAATATAAACAGTAATCGAGCAACAATTTGTACACTCATTCAATTTGACACTTAATGTCAGTTTAATAATATAATATTTTTGTACTTTTGTGCTTAGGCGTAACAGTGCTTTACTTTTATGCCTAGGCGTTAAAATGACAAAAATTAATACTTTTGAGACGTTTAAAAAATCCTTTTGATCTGAAGCGAACGACTTTTTTTGCGGAATGTATTGGTGTTGACCGATGTGGATTGGTGTTGACCGAATGTTGACCGATGTGGAAAAATTACACACCCCGTAGAATTGTTGATGTTATCGGTATCGGGGTATATATTTAGCCATTTAGGATAGGACTTTAATTGGAAATAAGTCCTAATCATTTGGAAATCCGATTTAAATATTGTTTAGAATTAAAATCAAAAAAATCTGATTTAAATAAAAAAAATCTGATTTAAATAAAAAAAAAATCTGATTTTTTTGATTTTTAAAAAAAATCATGATTTTTTTCTAACCCTGATTTCAATGAGCCCATTAGTAATGTTCACACACACCGGCAAAATCGGAGCCGGTGCCGGTTTTGCACACGTTTCGACAGGTATATTTAATTCTATTGAATTTGCCGGTCCACGACTATTTTACCGGATCGGAGTATATGGGAAGGAGCTAATTTATTTATATTGCAATCGATTTCACCACCGGCACCGATTTTGCCGGTATGTGTACAAGCGCTCTTAGAGCGCATTTCAATATAAATAAATTAGCTCCTTCACATATACTCCTGTCTGGTAAAATAGTCGTATACCGGCAAATACAATAGACTTAAATACAATTGTCGGAGAGTGTGCAAAGCCGGCGGCGGCGCCGGTACCGTGCCAACTTTTCACACGTTCCCACAGTTATATTTAATTCTATTGTATTTGCCGGCCTGACCATTTTTCAGATGAGAATGAAGTAGTTCAGCAGGGCCGTCTACATCAATAAATGAATTAAATGCTAACTGATATAATGACCGGTCAGCTTTTTTAATATTCCGTTTGGTAATACTTGAGAGAGATATTTGAGAATTATTAATAAGAAAACGAATAACTATAGAGAAATGGCCATTTTGTCATTAGAAACTTGCCATGCGTGTCATTAGAAACTTGCCATGTTAGGCCAGAGAAAAAGTTAGAAGAGGAAATGGTGAGATCAATATTCGAAAAAAGTTCCATATGCAGAACTTAAAAAGGTTGGATCGTTATTATTTTCATTTACGAGACAAAGGGAAAGGTCCTCTAAAAGTTTTTCATCCAGATTACCTCTTGGGTTGAGGTTTGGTATAGAGAGTTATGAGCATTGAAATCACCCGTGATTAGGAAATGAGGAGGGAGTTGAGAGATGAGATGTTGTTGACGGGATTCAGGAGGAATATCGGAATTAGGAGAGATGTTAGATCAAGATTAGTTCTAACAGCACAGGTCTCAAAATCAGGAACGAGATTTAGTGGATTATACGAAAGGGATTTGTGAATTAAAATTGCTGAACATCGGAGGTTCTGGTAGCATTTATTCTATCCGCTCGATGGATATTAAATTGTTTGACGGAAAAGTTATCATTAACAGATATATTTGTTTCTTGGTAGGAGATATTAGAAGAGTTGTGTATACCGATTAGAATTTTCAAGTCATCATAACGAGCCTTGATACGTTAATATTCCATTGAATTATTTTTGGATTGAATCTGACGATCTAGATGAGTTGCTACCAATATCACCAACAATACTACCAATTTTTAGTATTGTTTTCATCTCTAATATGCCATTTAAGTTCCATTTCAGAATAGGATTCAAGGACATATGATTAAAATTTAGCATCATGAAATAGTTTATATTAAAATTTACTAATTAGTTAGTTTGATTGGCTTATGAAGAGGTGGCTGATCTAGATCTATGCTTTCTACAGAGGAAGAGTGACAAGAAAAAAGAGAGCGAGTTGATGAGGATGAATTTGATTTGAGGAGAGGGAGGGAGTAGTTTGGATTATTTATGAGATGTCTGTGTTTGGAAGGAGGGAGTGTTGTGGGGAAACTAAGAGGATCGAGTGAAAGATATTTTAGGGGAGGTTTGGAAGGCTGAGAGAAGGAAAGGGGTTTTGAGGAGGAACAGGTTTTAGGGAAAGAAAGGGATTTAAGAGAGGATGTTTGGGAGGAAGATGACTGGGAAGAGTTGGAAGCAGGGACGGTGGAAGATGTGGTGAAGTTATTATGTTACTAGACTGAATTGTCTTTTTGTTCAACGGACTTGGTTGTAATCAGGCGGATGAAACTGCCATTTGAATTTTGGAAACACGGCGGAGTTTCTGCCAGTAGAGGGATAGATGGCGCTGCGTAGAAATTTCATCTAAAGTCCCTAGATATTCATCTAGGGACTTTAATTTCATCATGATTTTGTCAAGTCATCCACAGAGTATAGTTTAATTAACAATTCGTTTGATTCTCTGTGGAGTAATTGGAGTAGTTGGAGTAGTTGAAAAATATAAATATTTATATAAAATGTTGATAATTTAACAGCGATGTGCTTTGTTACCCTATGAATAAACATTGATATGAAGTTGCTTTCGCCAGAAACAATTATAATTAAATAATTTAATAAAAATTTAATTTCTAAGTGACCCGGATCAGTTAGATCAGTAAAATAAATTGAAAAATAAACGTCATTCCATATTTGGCAATGTCTGTCAGTTTCTGTGAAGTGGAAGTGAATTGTGATTTGTTTTTATGGGAATATTTTACGGATTTTGCGAATTTAGAGTATTTTGGACGATAGGATTGTGAAATTTAAAAGCCAAGTAGTTTAATATATAAGATTAATTAATCCCTGTGATAATTTTTATGAAATTTCTCATAATCAAAACAAATTCTTTCAACAAAATGGCTGTCTCAGAAATTTGGAAGATCATTAATTTTAAAGTTTTATTTAAGTGTATTTATATCGAATCAAGAATTTGTATAACATATTAAAAGCTTAATTTTAAAGGTTGTGCAGTAATTTATGTAAGTGTACGCTTTTAGATAAATATTAAATATACAAATTTGCAAAGACAAACAAGTAATTTTAAAAAGATCATTTATTTATTTAAACGAGTATAATCATTAATCATTAGGTTGAAAATATATTTGTATTTACTTATTTATATATTTTCTATACCCTTGTATTATTTATAAGCCCTATATGTCCTGTTTTATTTGAAAAAAAAATGCTTCGAGTCATCGAGAATAGATTTAATAACAATTTTGTCCCTTGGCTTTGTGTATTATATAATGTGAATTGTAAGATGTTTCTATTTGAATAGGTCATTAAAGTTGAGATTAAAGTTATACCAAATTATATTCACGGTAACTATATGTCTTTTATATAATGAATTATTTATTTATAATTTATAACCTTTTTTATAATTACTTATAACTGATTGTATAAATTCTGATAACTTTTATATATACTTGTATAGTGTTGAATGTGTTATATGTAATTTTATTACAATGTTATAATAAAATAATCAAGTTACAAATTTTTCGTGTTTTATTCTAATTTCAGGGATAATTTCAACCTAGATTATTAATTTATTTGTATCAAAATACATTATTTTTATTTTGTAAAATGTTTTGTTACAAATAAGTTCATAATCTAGATTGAAATTACCAAATATAAGTAAAAAACTTATGAACTGGCAGTAAAGGTCCATTTAAAAATTTGGCGCGAATTTTTAGTTCTGCCAGTAGCCCGCTTGGATCGCGTCGAGCGCGTGTTTCCAGGCTTTAACATAGGAGTTTTCATTTCTTTCAGTTAGTTATTCTATGGTTGTAATATATCACACTGAATCGATAATAATTTTGCAGATACATACTTTCTGCAGAGGAAGAGTGACAAGAAAGACGAGATTTAGAACGAGAGCCAGTTGATGAGGATGATGAATTTGGTTTATTATTTATATAAATTACTGAGCAAATCTTGGGAATTTTCAGTGATTTTATTGTTCAAAACGTCTTCTATATTAACTACTTTGTTAATGAAATTATCTTCTAAATTTCCCAAAATAAAACATGCGCAAAATTGATAAAAACTTGATAGAATGGTTAAATCATAAATTCGTTATATTGAAAGCTGAAATTTGGTTTATATGTTAAGGAAAGTCGATATATTTGATCTGTCTAAATCAACCGATTGGATAAAAAATAAGGAGACAAAAAATATTTATTTCCATTTGTTATAAAATACCTCAAATCATTGTTATTTAAAGTTCAAACCTATGTATATTATTTAAAAAATCGAAACACAAATAAAATTGCTTTTCAACGATATATCATATTTCTATACCTAAACCTTCTGGTTTTCCAGTAAAGCCATTTTAGCGAGAATAATTCTATTACAATTGTTTAAAGAAAATCGTTATTATGACAAAGATTCAAACTTTGGATTTTACTTGCTAAAAATTTCTAAATTTGTCATGGTAACGACATTCTTGAAATGAAATAATTATAATAGAAATATTATCTTTTAAATGGCTTCACTGAAGAAACCAGAAGGTTTAAGTGTAGGAACGTGAAAATTTTATTTGTGCTTCGATTTTTTAAATGATATACATAGGTTCGAATTTAAAATAACAAAGATTTGAGCAATTGTATAACAAACGGAAATAAATACGAATTTTACTCTCCCTGTGGAATGTCCAATCGGTTGATTTACACAGATCGAATATATCGACTTTCGTGAACGTATGTCTATCACAAGAATTTCAACTTTAAAAATTTTCTATTTATGATTTTGCCAATGTTTATTCAAAATCATTATTTCGTCAATTTTACACATGTTTTATTTTTTATCTCAAAAACTATTAGAGACATAGGTTAGTATAACAAACATTTCGGGGATATGAAAGTATTTTCCAAAAATGTAATAACATACCGGGTGTTCCATTTAAAATAACAAAGATGCTACCACTTTTAGTATGAAGTGACAACACTGTAAATAGTTTAGATAGATGGCGCGGCGCCTGCGTGTAAAAATTCAAATTTTCAAAAGAATTATACAGGTTGTTAATTTGTTTATTACTCGCGGCAAGAGCTTTATGGTATGAAATATTGCTATAGGATTTTTAAATATCTATTAGTGAGTAATTAAATTTAAGTATACAGGGTCGTTCATAAAGCCGGGGTACATCAAAGTTTATTTTTTTTAAATAGAACCCCCTGTAAATTATTGCATTTTCTTCCTTCAATTCTAATCAAAAATCAAATAAATCTGAATAAATGGAGCGGGAAATCGCACTGTAACGTTGATCTGCTAAAATTATAAAGAAAATTAATCTTCAATTATTATAGAAATTACTAATTAATTAACAATAAAATTAATATAATTCCCATTTAATTGTCTTGTCAAACACTTAAATTTATAATCAGTACTTCAGATATATATTCAGATGTATACAAAACATTTTACGATAAGGTATAAAACTTGCTTTTTAAGGTATGAGTAGTAATAATTTTAATTTATTGTTGTTTTAGATAAATATGTATATAACACAGGTGGCGTAATTTCTTATTTAATAATATCGTACGATCGAAAAAAAAGCGGTGTCGAAATGGCTTGCCATGGAAATCAATATTGGTGAAATTTCCCATATAATTTTACATATAAAATAACAGCGATCTTCATTTCATAGCCATCGCTGACGCCTTTTTTTCGATCATATTGTATATCTACCCCATAAAAAATATTTTTCAAAGTTTACCGCTTAGTAGAATATAAAAAAATAATTTTTCATGTATAAGTTTTACAATTTTCTTTTATGGTGTGCTGTTTTAACATCTAGCGCTAAACAAAATAATAATATCACATATTTATAACAATTTTATTATTAGAAATATTTTTTAAAATTATATTGTTTTTTAGCGATAATTTGAATCAGTTAGGTACAACATGACGTTTGCTAATTTATAATCAATATTTATGAGAGATATAATTTGGCGTATGGTGTTTTAATCAATGAGTTTCAGATAATTGGAATTAAACAGCTGGCTCTCTATTTAATTATTTGCACAGACATATCTATATTTTAGTTACCTTAATCGTTTGTGGTGCATAGTATGTAGATATCTTCGAAGCCACTTTTATATGCGTAATTATATATGCTTTTTTTCATAAATAAGTCTTTTTTGTAAATTTGAGTCACTATGACCACCTCACTATGATGCAAAATATGAAGGTGATGATAACCTCGTTCGGCGAATAACTTTGTTTTTTTGTGAGAATTTTTAGCTTGGGGAATAAAAGGAAGTCACTTGGCTACTCACTAGCTAAATTTGGCGAAAATAAAGGATGGTCTAGCATTTAAAATTGTGGACCAAATGCAGCATCCAATACGTGGACAGTAGGTATACAGGGACAGCACCCAATACGTGCCCAAAATGTGTTCAAATCTTGGATGAGAATTTGATAAACACATTCTTTACACATGCTGATATCCCCTACTAGTATTTGCACGAAAGAAAAAAGAATACTCAATTAGGCATGTTCGGTCTTCCGGTATACCGGCATTACGACCGGTATTTCTGAAAAATTTTAAAAAACAGTTTCTGTGACTCTGGTGCCAATAATATGAAGCAAGCCTGATTTTATTATTATTTACTCTAAATAACATACTATTTATATTTATAACAGGGCCGGCAGAAAGGAAATATTGAGACCAGACAAGTACCCTATCTAAACCCCTCCCCCCCCAATCAAATGGATGCGTGGCTAAATAGAAGACTGGCCTTTACTGATGTCAACTTTGGAGCACCAGGGGGAAGCAAGGATCGGGAGCCTACCTCTAGACCCAATAAGCGACACAAGCTACCGTTTCGTCTACCCGGTTTGGGTCAACCAGGGGCGGGCTAGACCAGTAGTTCCCAAACTTATTTTTCTCGTGGACCACTTTCAAAATTTTACTGGTTTCGGTGGACCCCCTGCTGCTACATTTCTACCACATTCTTAAAGTCGCCAAAAAATAAAAATTGTGTCACTTCTGAGTTCTGTCCCTATATTCCGATATGTAAAATAAAACGAAAAATGGTACATTTTATATCACTTTATTTATTAAAAGAATAGAATTACAGAAAAAATATTAAGGTAATATAGGTTCAGGTCATAATTTTAATTAATGGGAAGGATGTATCTGATGGAGTGTCAGCAAACGATCAATGTTTGGCTTTATTTTTGTGAGCAATAACCGCAAATCCCCCGCTCTGTGATGTTTAATTTGCTCCTTTTTTTTGTTAAGAGGTTTTAACGGCACTAAAACTCCTTTCGACAAGGTATGACGAGGGAAAAGCTATTAAAAATTTCCTTGCGATTTCCCACAGTCCAGGATATTTTTCGGGTATTTCTGCTTGCAGCCAAAATGTTGGGTAGCCTTTTCTAAATTTCACCTTCAGCTCCTCATTAGTGCTTAGCTCGAGCAGCTCCTCTTGTAATACAACATTGGCCACTTCCGTTTCATCAAATGGATTTATGATCCATGGTGGTATATCCATCGTCAGTATATCTTCAAACCTGGTTTTGAAGTCATCATGCAGAGCACTTAAATGTTGACTGTAGGTATGGATATCCTCATCAATACATTCTACCTGCGACAAGTTTGGAAATTGAGAGAATTCGCGCCGACTAATGTTTTGCTTCATAAATTTCAATTTCCCAAGAAAAGCCGAAATTATCCCCTTTGTTTTTATTAAATTCAGGCTGTCCCCTTGTAACTGCAAGTTAATATCATTAAATTTTTTAAACAAATCTGTCAAATACGCAATGTCTGCTTTGAATTTGATCAAGTTTTCTTTTAAATCTGGATCTCTACTTTCTAAGAACTCTAATATGGAATCGAAAACAGAGTAAAATCTCGTTAAGCATGCACCTTTCGACAACCAGCGTACTTCAGTATGTAAGAGCAGTCGTTGGAAGTCTTCATCATTTTCGTCGCACAATTGAGCAAATAAACGCGTATTCAATGCATTGCTTCTGATTTTGTTGACAGCTTTTATTACAAAATGAAGAGATTGGTTCAACCTGTCACTTAAATGTTTTGCCACAAGATGTTGTCGGTGGATTACGCAATGAATAGCTGTAAGTCCTGGTATAATTCTTTTGAGATGACTTATAAACCCACGATATCGCCCGACCATTGCAGGAGCTCCGTCTGTTGCCACTGAAATAATGTTTGTAAATGGGATCGATTTTTCCGTAAAAAAATTACTCAGGACATTAAATATTGATTCGCCTTTAGTGTCAGTCTCCAAAGTTCTGGCAAATAGCAATTCTTCGTGAATTTCTTCCTCAACAATAAATCGGACATATGCCAATAGTAATGCTTCATTACTGGGTAACGTTGACTCGTCCAGTTGTATAGAAAAATGAGTTTTTTGCAGATGATTGCACAAAAAGCTTTCGATATCAGAGCTCATTTCATCAATGCGTCTTTGTACAGTATTGTTACTTAATGGAATTCTTTTTAGTACGTCAAATGGAGATTTGTGCAAAACAGTTTTTAAAACCTCTTCAACAGCGGGTAAAATTAATTGTTCTCCGATAGTGTGCGGTTTTCCAGATTTTGCTATAAGTAATGAGATATTGTAAGATGCCCGCAAGCCATCATCGTTACTTTGAGATGTTGAAGCGAACATACTGTGCATGGTGGGTCTCTTTCCATATTTTTCTTTCAATGTTTGAAAATATTTTAAATCTTTACCTATTTTATCAGTATGACACCTTTTTAGATGATCTTCGAGCTTTGATGGTTTCATAGAGTCATTGCTCAAAACTTTGTTGCATAATAGGCACATGGGCAATTGTTTGTCTGCCTCTGATGGAACAAAACCATATTTCAAATAATCGATACTATATTGTCGACATTTTTTCTTTGCTGTAGCCATGTTTCGTGTCAGTTACCTTACCTGTAAAAAAAATGTTTTAGTAACCAAGTTTTTCTTCTGAATATAGGTATCACACCGCAGCCTTTGTCAGCACGCGGAAATAGAATTACAGGCTTGTAAAGGGACCAACTAATAAACCGCTGAGACAAATACAGACGTTTTCACAAAACGGTATCAATTTTAAAGTACATAATTTACCACTAATTTTTAATAGTATAAATAAAAATTGGTGTACTCAGTATCGAATACTGATCATATTTGTGTAGGAAAAATAAAAGTCGAAATCCCAAAATTGTCCATAAAAACGATAACTAACATTTTATTAAATCAATGAGTTCACGCGCTCCGTGTATTTGCGTATTTTTGTCTGCGGCTTCATTGTTAAAACGTGACAAACTGGCATCGAAGTCCAAGCCCCCCTTTTCCCGTCGCCCGCGCACCGCTCGCTCTTTCCGAAAAGGAATAGTTTTGATAAAATAGTTACTTCAAAGCCAATTTAAAATGATTATGAAATTACTGTTTTATAAAATTAGTAGTTATTTGCAAGAAAAATTACAAAATTAATTGCTCTGCAATATTGCTTATTCGGCCTTTTAGAGAGGCAGTGTTTCTCTCGTGAAAAACAATTGAATAAAACGTGCTGTGTTTGTCTTCAAATCGAAAGAGGACAATTAAAATATCTGTAAGTTACTAAGTTACCTATCTATACAGGCCGTTGTGATCAACCGACTAGTACACGTAAACAAAATACTTAAGTACTATAACAAAAAAAGGTAGGTTACTTACTTTTCTCCGGCACTAGCAAACACAGATATAAATTTTCTCACAACTTTTTTTCCAAATTCCGCCTTTTTTCGAAATTCCGGAAACAAATGAATGCGTTTGCCTTTGGCATCAAGTATTTATAGTGGTGATCAAGTTCATGTCTGAACAAGCATTAAGCATTGTCGGGCGGATAGCGCTTTGCAAGTCTGTACACGAAATTGTACGTAATATCGAATACGCAAGTTTGGACAAGTAACAGTCGCTTGCCTTATTAAAATATTATCTGCTTAGATAGGTACTTAAAACAATGTAGGTAGGCCCTTATAAAAACTATGCTTACATTTTTGCTCTTTACTATCAAAAGCAGATAAATTTTCGTGGACCCCCATTAACATCTTATGGACCCCCATTTTTTGTTCACGCCTACGTAGACCCCCAGCAAGTCTCCCGTGGACCCCTGGGGGTCCACCTGGACCACTTTGGGAATCACTGGGCTAGACGATCCTCTATGAGTAGGTCTTAGCGGAGCAGAAGCACGGAGGTACCTCCGACTGCTCCACGAAGGACTTGCTCCAGAGGAAGCAAAAGTGACAACACTCCCCCGAAAAGGGGAGAGTAAAGAAACCAAGAAACAGCCTGGCTCATCTCCATCAAAGGGCAAGAGAGGGAGCGAGAACCTCTCACCACCATTCAGGAGTCAGGATGGAAAGCCGCCCAACTCCAACCAAGGCAAGCCGGGATTGCCCCTACAGCTGGGGATTGCCCCTACTGCCCCTATTGCTGGACAAGTGAAAATGGTGGTGCTACCAAAGGATTTCCTAGAGGTTACTCTGACCACCGACCAGCAAACGTCTCTAGAAGAGGCTATACTGGACGAAGTAATGGCGATCGGATCGCTACACAACGATTTACAAAATGTGGGTCAGCTGCGTTTTGCTGGGATACACTTTTGGGTGGGCATTATCCTCATTGATTGTGTATCTCAAGAATCGGCGAGTTGGTTGGTGGAAATCATACATAAGCTTAAAAATTGGCAAAAGCCGGAACTGGTTGCAGTGAAGAGAGAAAACATCCCTAAAGGGGCGGCTATCACGGTCTTTCTGCCGAGGAGCAAGGGGAAAGACACTACCTATCTGTTGAACCTTATCCAGGGTCAGAACTTCAATGTAAGGACATCGAGTTGGCGAGTCATCAACTCGAGGGAGGAGGGTCATGGTCAGGTCCTCACAATAGGAATTGACCTCAAATCCATGGAGGCAATAGAGAAAGAGGGACATATCCTCTATTATAGATACGGGACAATACCGGTATCAGGTCTAAGGAGAGACCAAGTTAAAGAGGTGGAGAAAATGAAGACAGATCCTCCAGCCTACACCTCACGGGTGCAGCCGGAGGCAAGCTCTTCGACTGTGAAGGGCACGGAGGGCTAAACTCCAACCATGGAAGGGTGTGTACCTTCGGAGGAAGAACATCTGTTGTCAGAGGAGGATGGGAAATACCCTGTCCCCTTTACAACAGGGGTAGGATGGGTTATAGACTGTGTGATGCGTTATAACTCAAGGAAGGGGGGCACAATAGATCTTTAAGGTCGCAGTGATTCCCCCCCTCTCACTCATTCTACATTCTACCAAAGTTTTTTACAGGTGTTGGTTAAATTCTAATTGTGTAGTAATTGTTGATAGAAAGAGTAGTTTCTTTGGTCAGGTAAGGCTAAACAAAGTATATTGTATTTGTTTACTATGTATTTAGTTAACTCCTTCGGGTTAATGTTTAATAATATTCTGTTGTTTCTGAAACACGTATTGCGGGTAATATGGAATATTTCATATTACACGACATGTATTTCATATCGCCCGACCATAATCATTGAAGGGTGAATAGGTTATATGATCTTTTTAATAGAACTATTTTTAAATCTTATAGTTGGGAATTGAAACTTTTGGTTTTACAACAGCAAAATAAAACATTACAAACAGAATACACCAAAACAAATTATTTTTAACAATGGACGCACGTTTCGCAAACCATTTTATGGCATTTTTTCCGCTTCATCAACAGATGATTAAAACGAAACTATAATCTACAAACATTTCCAAGGGACAACCCTGCATATAACTTTCCATAACCTATGGTTTAAGCCCTTTATAAGAATAACCAACCTTCGCCTTTTCAACTGAATATGCACAATTTTGGGGTTTGGCCTGGTTAGGCCTTATTGGTTGCTTAGATTAGAAAGTAGACGGAGGAGACACAAAGAAGAATAAAATCAAGAAATTACGAAAAAGCGCCATTTTTAAAGGAATAATTTCGATTTAAAAAAACAATCAAACTGAGATCACTTGGGCGCACGATATCGTAATCATATTGGGATAGGATCTGTATGGTTATTTACGTTATCTGACGCGGTGTATAAAGTCTAGCTAAAACGATAACATTTTTAGATATTGAGTTTTGGAGACCTATAATTTTAATTTGTTTTTATAAGGTACTTGGCGTCCCAAATAAATAAATAAATATATATTTTATATAACTAAATTAATAGTTTACTTAGGTACTTACTTATACGACTTAGTACGACTTATATTATTTCATATTGCTCTTTCAACAGTAAAATACAAGAGAAAAATCATTGGGTGGCTTTGATAAAAGCCTTGTATATATATTTTTAAAGTAGATCAACCTAAGACGTTTATGGACTAAGACTACTAGATGGCGGGACCGGTTTCCCTACAGAAAAATATTTTTTGTTACTCTGAATTTTGAACTACCAATAAAAACAGAGAAAATAAAAATCAATAATTTTACTAATCGACCAGATACTTTTTGTCTATTAGATATGCTATAAAAGCTGGCAATTATACAATTCGACCATTGTAAATACCCGACAAATTCAAGGCCGACAAGGCCGATGCTTCTCACTGATAAGAAATAAAAATGTTTGTTTAGATAATTTTCGAGGTATTTTTTCTTTCTGAATGCACATTTTAAAGTATTTTATATTCTTTGTCCAGGGGCAACGGCCCAGCTACGTCGAAACACCGGTTCCCATTAGAACACCGAAGTTAAGCGACGTAAGGCGATGCTAGTGGATGGACGGGTGACCGGTTCGAAACTTTGCATCGTGCTGTTGTCCAAAAAGGGAAAAGTGTAAAATCTATTGATACACACTGCTCATTCACGCCGGTTCAAGGCCGGATGAGATCGGATATCTCGTGAGTAAGAGTTAATTTAGACACTTCCTAAGTCGGTAGGCCATTGACCATGATATGGCCGAGGACCGCGGTTCGGATTCCGCGTAAACAAGTAGGTCCCGTCCAGTTTAGCCATTGCAGCAGAAAGGAGACGTTAACTTGAACCTCACACATATTCTTTGTCCCCTTGACCTATTATCCTGGTTGCACGTATGGAAGTTCTGTTTCTTCTAGTTTTAGAAAATGTTCTTATTTCTTTTTTCTTTGTAGTTGTAGTGTAAAATTAGATTAATTTATTAAGTTTAATTATAGTGTTTAGTGTAGCATGTTAGTGTAGTCTACCAAAAATAGTTTAGTAGTGTTTTTATAGTTTATTTTGTAGTTAAGTAGTAAGTGAAGGGATAATGTTGTTATTTTTTCTTTTTGTTTGATAAATTAGTAAGTTTTTTTCAGTGAGAAAATTTTTTCAGTGTAGAATACAAGAATAAGTAGTTGTGTAGTGTTTTTAAGAGATTATATTCGTTTATTTTGTAGTTGAGTAGTAGGTGAAGGGTTATTTGGGTATTTCTTCTTTTTGTTTTTCTTGTAATAATTGTAGTAGTTCTGTTTAAGTATTGTGATAGATACACTATATCTCTCTTCCTTCAACTTCGTTGAAAAGTGCGTAATCTTGGTTTTCTGGTAGCAGAATATACGAAAAAAAATCTGATCAAATTTATTTAAAATTAAATTAATCGAGTCAAATAATAATAATAGTTAGTTTCAAAATACTATACATGTAACTTTTTCTAAATATTAATTAACAGTAATTAGCATTATCATAAATTATAAAAAATGTACCAACATATCGAAATAATAATTTCTTTCTTAATACGGTTTAGAATTTTTAAAATTAACAGGCAAAAATAATCCACAATCTACAATAAAATAAAAGTTTCGCTTAAATTTCTTAATCAGCTGATCACTATTAAAGATGCAGAAACCCGGGCTATATTATTACATTACTCTGAGGAAAATAACGATAATAATCGATATTTTTGACTCCGCCCCGAAAGGTTCACGATTTGTTCTCCAGCTGGCAGCACATTTTGTCTAGTCGGTTGAACAACTTTAAGAATATATAAACAAGGATAAAAGTTTACTATGGAAAATGCCATATGAAATATAAAACCGCGAATATCTACGAAACCGTTAAAAATTTTGAAATACTCTAAATACAAAAAATGTTATTTTTTTAACTCTCCATTTACTAAAAAATAATATACAAAGTGTTCCATTTAAAAAAAAAACGAAGAAAATATATTTTATATTTTAGAAAGTTTGGCGTAGAATTTTGAACATTTTTTTCAATTTTTTTGTATTATTTAAGATCACGATATTTATAGCAAAGTTAGTACCAAACCATCTAACGTAAATAATAATAATAATAATAATAATATATACTTTATTTCAGAGTATGTTTCAAATATACAAATATAATATAAATGAACACAAAATGAAATGACGTCAAATACAACAATGTAACCCTATATTATTTTAATTCAAATAATCACTTAATGAATATGGTTCTAAGTTAATTAACAATTTTCTAACTTTTTTCTTAAATACCCTGTTGATTTGAATGCATTTAATTTCCCTCGGTAATTTGTTAAAACATTTTATGCACATGTAATATGCACCTTTTTCTGTTAGTGTAAGTCTGTGGACTGGAAAATCAAAATTGAGTGTCCTTGTATTATAGTTATGATTCTGTGAATGTTTTTTAAAAATTGACTTATTGTTAAATAAAAAAAGGATGCACTCGTATATGTACAGACCATACACTGTTAATAGACTATTAATTTTAAACACATTCCTACAAGAATCTTTAGAAGCCATGTTATAAATTAACCTTATTACTCTCTTTTGACAAATAAAGATTTTTTCTAAATTTTCAGTAACAGAACACCCACCCCAGAAAATAATTCCATATCTAATTACAGATTCAAAATTCGCAAAATATATTATCTTTAATGTATTTCTGTTCATGTACTGACTTATGACTCTAATCGCATAGGCAATTTTGTTCAATTTCAATGATAACTTGTTAATATGGTCAGTCCAATCCAAGAACTCGTCAATACAAATTCCTAAGAACTGCGTATTTGTTGCAATTGAAAGATCCAGTTTATTAGATTTATATTAGTGACTTTTTCTGCTCTATTCTGTTTTGTACTAAAAACTACTACATTGGTTTTTTCTTTGTTTAATAAAAGTTTATTTCCCAAAAACCATTTATTTGCTGCCTCAAACATTTTTATACCCTTACTCAAAATATCTGTATTGTCTTCCCCTCCTATCAGCATGTTAGTGTCATCTGCATAATTTATAATACTTCTGTCTACATTAGGCAGAATGTTACTTAGATCATTGATATATACAATAAAAAGAAAAGGTCCGACTATACTACCTTGAGGAACACCCAAGTTATTTTCCAAAATACTAGACTTAGCAGAATTGATTCCTTTTTGGATTATTACTCTTTGCCTGCGATTACTAAGGTACGACTTAAATAGTTGCAAGGCATTTCCCCTAATCCCATATCTTTCTAATTTGGTTAGAAGAAAACCTATATTTAATGAGTCATATGCCTTGGATAAATCCAAGAACATACCTAAAGCTCTTTTGTTGTCTTCTAATAAGTCCAGTATCCTACCTGTAAACTGAAAGATAGCTGTTTGTGTGGATCTCCCTTTGATGTACCCATGTTGAAATGTATTGAATAGTCCGCAAGAATACATAAAGTCTTTAGCCCTAGAACACATAGCCAACTCAAATATTTTTGAGAAACCCGGAAGCAAACTGATGGGTCTATAATTTGTCAATGACTCTACGTCACCTTTTTTATATAATGGCTTTATTAAAGATAATTTTAATTGCTCTGGAAATATCCCATATCTAAAACTATTATTTATTATGTAACAAAGTATGTCTTTTAAGTAGAAAATACTATTTTTTATTATATTTGTGGGTATTTCATCTTCCCCACTAGTCCATTTATTTTTCAATGATTTTCCTAAATTGATTATTTCATCTGACGTGATCGGATATAAGTACATTGACCTGTCATTTGCTTGGATGTCAAAATTAAATTCAGATTGTGGTAGGTTCTGTAAGAGATCTGGTATTATACCTATCAAATAATTATTATATTCTTCGGCTATAGTGATTGGATTTCCAGCTATCAAGCATTCAGGACTATCCTTTTATTAGATATTTCATTGCATATAGACCACATGGATTTGCTTTTATTATCGGAGTTCCTTATTCTACTCTCATATACTTGTGATTTAGCCTTGATTAACAAATTATTATATTCTCTCTTTGTGGAGTTGTATAGGTCTCTATATTTAATATCTTTCTTACTAAGAACTAACAATGTGTCCAATCTATCTTTACATTCTGTCAAGTTTTTATCTTTTTGTATATTCAGTTTGGATTTATATTTTTTGTTGACTAATTTAAGTGGGAATGCTTCATAGAACAAGTGTAAAAAAGAATTAAGAAAGACCGTCCACTGTTCATTTACATTAGGCCTACTAATACACAGTACATTTTCCCATGTTTCACTTGTAATGCATGTAATAATGAATGCTTTGTAAAAAGATATGTATATTAGTTTCATTAAAAAATCTTCTGTGTGAAGAAGAATTGGCTTTGTTTTATTTTTTAATGAAAAAGAAATTTTCTGAGCTGAGTGATCTGAAATGTTACTGTATAAAACTACTGCAAAATCATTTTTAAAATTTACAAAAATGTTATCGATACAACTTTTGGTCTGAGAGGTGACTCTAGTATAGTCCGAGATAGTATGAACAAACCTAAAAGAACTTAGTAACGCGATCATGTCGAACTTATTGACATTATCATCTTTCTTTCTATATTAAAGTCACCTCCAATTAACACTATTTTATTTTCGATAAATACCGATGATAAAAGTTTGTCCATTTTCTCGAAAAATACTTTAAGACTAGCATTAGGCGGACGATATACGCCAGCAACAATAATCTGTTTTTTCCCAATTGAGCACTCTGCCACTGCACATTCAAAAACTTTACTCACTGATAGATTAGTAAGTTTTTTTCTAGGTTTACAGTTTATCTCCTTATGCACATATACCGCCACTCCACCATGTTCTCCTTCTTCACGACAATATTTAGCAGCTAAGTTAAAATCACAAATCGCAAAATCTGATAGCTGGTCATCAGTTTTCCAATGTTCACTAATACATAAGAATTTACAACTTTGATGTTCAAAATCTTCAATTAGATCAACAGAATTTCCAATGGATCGGACATTTTGATGAATAAAGCTAATTTTTTTTTCGGTTTCATTTTCATTGGTTTTATATTCTCTTATTGAAGTTGCGAAGTTATTTTGTTTGCTAGGTGTTAGTGTTGTCCTATAAAAGTTGTATTTCGCGATGCTGACATGCATAACTGATGTTGGTTTTGACTCTGATTTTAGTTTAAAGGTTCGTAATTAATAGTATTTCTATATCTTAATAATTTCCTTTGATAAACAGGGCAATCTATATCTCTTGCTGAATGACTTCTCTCAGCTAGTTGCATCTTTGTGCAATTTGGGCAATTAAAAATGTCACTATTACAGTTTTTCATCTCGTGTTCCTCGCCACATTTATGACAGCAATTTTTTGCAGAACAATATTTTGAAACATGGCCAAAACCACAACACTTAAAACATACTGCCATATTTAAGTGTTCCTGAACGTACACCCTTACTAAATCACAATTAATCAATCCTTTTTTCAAAAACCATTTTGATATTTCCGGGCGAGCCTCTAAAATCCAATTCTCTTTGTAAGGGTTTCTGCATTGTCTTTTGGTTACTACCTTAATCTTATCTTTAACGCTATATCCTAGTTCTGTTACGATTTCATAGTTTAATGATTCAATTTCTTGTAAGAATTCTTCGGTTGAGTACCCCTTTTCTACTCCAGTGATCATGAACATTGGATTTTTGTTGTTTATTTCTTTAGTTGTGAAATTACTACTTCCTTGTGCGATATTTTCGAGTTTTTCCTGTTGTTCACTGTTATGACTCTGGATTATTAGTGCCCCACTTTGAGTCTTCCTTATATTTTTGAAAGCACCTCCCACATCTTTTAGATTTAACTCTTGTTTAAATTTTTCCATAGCTTCTTTGGAATTCATGGCATTTGACACTCTTACAATAGTTTCATGTGTTCTTTTAATTGGAGGTGTTGACCACGGTGATCCCTCTTTTGGCACTTCAGGAGTAATTTGCTGATGTACATCCGAATTCTGATTGACTACTTTTGCATATGTTCTAACACCCTCATTGCTAGTTTGTGGTGATTCTTGTTTTTCCAAAATGTAATTATTTCTAGAAGTAATTTCCTTGATCTGAACCTTTAATAAAGTATTCTCGTTTTCCAGTTTTCCCATTTTGAATATCAGTGGCATCAACATTTTATACAGATCTCTTTCTATTTCTCTGAGGGTGATTTTCTGATCCTCAGACAAACCGCTGTTTTCCCTCGTACTTATTTCATGTATTGTATCAAGTCTATTTTGTATCTTTGTTATATCAAGCTCTTGATGCTCTTCAGTATTGTTAGGATGACCTGCGCCAGGTCTCAAACTGCTTCCCACCTGATATCCATTTGATTTGGAGTATTCAAAATCATCTTCATTTTTATTCATAGTTGGAGACGTTCTATCTGGTTCACGTTGCTTTTTATTATGTCTTTCAATTTCTGGGCTAGTTTCCATTGATCTGTATCTTTTATTTGTAGTTTGACTTTCAGAAAATTTCGTGGTTTCTTCAAAATCGTTCTTATCATTTGCATTTATTTTCACAGGTGATCGTTGCATAGATTTTTTTGGTTTAAATACATCATCGTGCATATATATTGCATTTACCGAGGTTTTCACATTGCTTGATTCATTCCCTAACATTTCGATTCTCCCCGGTATTATTTCTTTATCAGCTATTTGTTTGTCAGCCGTTTTTTCTGGCCCTTTTTTAGTTTGAGCGCCGATAATAATTTCACCGATTTTCGACTTGCTGTATTTTAGATCCAAAGAATGATGTCGTGTTAATTGTCTTTTTTTCCGGCAACCGAACTTTTTGCGTTTAGATTCCGAATCTTCATCACTGTTATCACTCATTCTATGCTTAATTAATACCACTCTTCAACTATCTGACTCTATTCGACTATTTTATAAGAGCTCAATAAAACACGTCCGTACGATACGGTATCAATACGGATATACATGATATCGGTATCAATACATAAATACATAATATAGTTTTGATTTCAAGGCAGTTCTTGTATTTTTAATAATTTTTTTAAGAAAGGCTGAAAAATATATTTTTTATTTATTTATTAATACCTCTGAAACTATCTAAATATATCTACTCATATCTTAGGATTATGTAAAGTGATCTGAAAGGAAATCAAAAATGTAATAATATACAAGGTGTTCGATTTAAAAGAATCATCCCGATGCACTCACACTTTTTTGAGCCACTCTGTAGAAGTTAAAATATTTTCCCGAAATACATTCTTTAAAACAACTGGAAATACATTTCCAGTTTCTTTTATTTTAAGAGCTACATATTCCCCGAACATTATTGCCGGACCCTGTATATGTACCTACAGGGACATCATTTTAAGTGTCTCACTGAATTTATAATTAATTTTCCTGTTTCATATTTATTAAACTATTATTAAACTATTCAATCATTTTAAGTATCTCACCAAATTTAAAAATTTCCTGTTTTTTATTTTAAGATAGTAAAACGATATTTTAATGTAATGTTTCGCGAGGATGCTAATTTTCTATCTCAAAATTTTTTAAAACGTCAATTTTGACAGATACGAGGCCATCTTGATTTTTTTAAATGGAAATCTCCTCATATTTTAGCAACGCCCGGTAGACAAACGTTAAGTGCAAACTATACTAAAATATATATTTTTGAAATTAGCTAAAAATTGTTTACCGGAAGAAGCTAAAATATGTGAGAATTTCCATTTAAAAAGAATCAAGATGGCGTCGTATCTGTCAAAATTGACCTTTTAAAAAATTTTGAGTTAGAAAATCGGCATCCTCACAAAAAATGCATTCAAAAATCTTTCTACTATCTTTAAATACGAAACAGGAAAATTATACATTGAGTGAGACACTTAAAATGATGTCCCTGTACAGGGTGCCCCAAAAACCGCATCTTGATATCTTTTTTAAAACCCAAGTTATTAGCAAAATTATAATAAATACGAAAAAATATACCTTATTTTTCTAACACCGTATCGCTAGCCCTCTTGATTATGACCATTCTATTAAAAAATAAGATAAAAAGATTATTTTATTAAAAAAATCGACAATGTACCCTAATACTAGGTGTATTAATATCTAATAATTAAGATATCAATGACAGTAATCAAGAAAAGACGTCTCAGTGAATTCATGGTAGGCTTTGGAAAAAAGTTGCTTTTAAAGGGATAGTTTAAACATGAAAATATTATTATATCAACATTTGGTAGTCTGAGCAGCGTTTTTTATTTTTTGATTGCTTTTCTAAAAATGCCTTTCTTCAAAAGAGGAAAAACGCTGCTAAAACTATCAAAATGTTGATCCAATAACACTTTGACGTTTATACTATTGTGATTGTGTTAAAAGAGCAACTTTTCTCCGAAGCCTACCATGACTTCACTGAGGGGTCGTTTCCTATTCACTGTCATTGATATCTTAATTATTAGATATTAATACATCAGGTATTATGGTATTCTGATATATATAGTCGATAGTAGAATAAATTAATCGTTTCTATCTTACTTTTTATTAGAATGGTCCTAATCAAGAGGGCTAGTGATACCGTGTTAAAAAATAAGGTAATTAAGGGTTTATATTTTTGTATTTATTCTAATTTTGCTAATAACTTTGGTTTGTAAAAAGATATGAAGATGCGGTTTTCGCTGACTTTTTAAGCTTTTATTACTCTTTACTATCAGCTGAAATTACACATACCATTGTATTTTTTTTTTGAAAAAACGCGCAATGTTTTTTAAATTGTAAGACAGCGCCTCCTAGCGTCTACATTCAAAAGCTTATTATTATTGTTTATACGGTATAAAATAGAGTAGGAAACGCTCTTTTAAAAGAGCCCTCGTGTATTGGATTCCGTTCATCCAGTCCGGAGTTATTAACCTTTAAATAAAAACATATCTAACCTTCCCCCAACACTTTTTTTTTATTTTGGCAGATAGTAAAAAATAGGTCTAATAAAAAATATTCAAAATTTACTGAAGATTATCAGGCTATTATTTATAGTACCCGTTATCTAGGCAAAATTATGTAAAAACTCTTTTTTTGTATATTTTATATCTGTTGCGCCCTCTGGCGCTCTAGCGGCCGTTCTACAAGCTTAAAAATAATTTCCAGCAGTTTCTCATAGCTACTGAGGTTATGAATATTTTTTTCCACAGACCCTTCGACTAATACTTTCCGAGATATAGCCGAGAGCTATCCTTAGTGGGACACCCTGTACGTACCTACGGTCTAGTTACTACATTTACAATACTTTTCAAATATAAGACTTTGTACTCGAGACTGTATCTTATAGCAGTTGATGGTTGTGTTGATGTAGCAATCGAAACGATTCCTTATTATTAAGAATAAAGGTAATGAACCAGAATCGACATTTTTAAAAATAAAGGCAATGAGAGTCTAAAGTCAACCTTTTATTATTACTTTTATCTCTCTATTATTAGTCGCTGTATAGGATGCCAAGAAATTACTAATAGTCCCCTTATCGTTGTGTATAGCTGGAAGAAAATTTGTTAAAAAGCATTGTTGCGCCATTAATATTTCAGACCATGAATAGGCGCGCGGTCTCGTCAACTATTTTTAGCATTTTCTCATTCTCGCTCGGCTGCCGTTGGCTGGTGGTCGAATCCAGTGGGCAGCGGTTTGTGGCACCTGTTGTTTCCATATTAGAGACGGATATTGTAACACAACGTGGAAAATATTCATAATTTTGTTTGTTTTTACTTGGAATAAATGGCTACACCAGATCAGACTACTCAGAAACTGATGCGGAATTTAAATAATGCAAACAAAAGGGGGGGGGGGCGTCGACAGCCGATGGCCTAGAGAGGGGCATGTCGATGTAATTGAATTGGCCGGCGGAGATAGTATAAATTGGGAGTATGACATAAAATTTGTAAACAAAGTTTGTAAACAAAGAATGAACACGAGATACGTGACGCAGTCCGTCCCAATCATAGTTCATGAACCGACCTAGTTATTATTTTACTATTATATATTGCAAACAATTAATTTGCTGACATTACATTTCATGTTATTGAATATTAGATATACCTATTCACTTTATGATTAACTTTCGTACAGTACGCAGTTACTTTATATTGTCAAATTATTAAATTGTAATTTTCTTGAATAAAATAAATTTTTTAAAAACAAGTTAGTTACAATAAAATACATAACTGGCGCAGTCAATCGTGTAGGTGTCTCAGAGATTCCTGGTTTTGCAAGCAGTCCCCAAAGACATCTAAATATAGATTTTTTATTTAGATGTCTTTGGCAGTCCCACAAAAAGACGTTGCCGAAGTCCAGAAAATCGTCAGTTTTAACTGTTTGTTGAGGCACAGAATCTAAGGCAGGAAGACCACAGTTAAGAAGAAATTAATCTATCGTAAGTGAGTTTTCCTTTCCACTCCCATATAATTGTGTGTATAATTTACATTATTTCATAATATAATTTTAATTTAAAAGTTTTTAAGTTTTAGTATAGAACGATAATTTGCTTACATTTAATTTTTAAAAAAAAAAGTGCAATAATTTAGTTAATTTAGTTTTTACATTTTAATGTCCGAGAGTGAAATTGAAAGTATAACTCAAAGCCTTTTAAATATTTCTCTTTCAAACATGACCACCCTTACAGCCGCAAAAGAGATTGCTCATACACTTAAAACTTTTACAGGCAAAAGTGAACATTTAGAGTTTTTTATTTCAAGCATAGATAAATTTTACAATAGATATTTTATAGGTACTGCTGATGAATCTCTTAAAGAATTCGTTTTTGCGTCAATTTGCAGTAAAATAACCGAGGAAGCAGGCGACTTTTTACTTTGTAGACCAGATTTAACGACCTGGCCCAAAATAAAGGACGCGTTAAGACAAAGATTTGGTGACCGAATTAACCGACAAGTACTTGCTCAACAGCTAAATTTTTTGACCCGATCTAAAAGAGAATCCATTTTAGACTTTATTGAACGATTAAAATTGTTAAAATCACGTATTTCTCTAAAAATTGCCGCTGATGATTCTTTGGAACAAGGCACAAAAGAAGCTCTATTAGAGCAAACAGAATTAACAGCCGTTACTGTCTTAATGTCAAACTCTCCTAGCGAGCTTCGAACAATTTTAATGCTAAATAATCCAAAAAATATTGATGACGCAAGTTCAATTGTCCTAAACCACTCCCTTATCGAACAACAGATAAACGCACGTACATTTTTTCCTCGACAAGACCTCTATAATATGACTCATAATAGAGCACCTTCTCAAGTAAATAATCGCCAAAATTTCAACTTTATGCCTCCACCCAGCCAACAATCTTTTGTGAGTCCCTTTCCAATGACACAAAACAACGTTCAACCCCAACAATCTTTTGTAAGTCCCTTTCCAATGACACAAAATAACGCTCAATTTTCAAGCAGCACAGGTGCTATACCTAAACAACCATTTCCAAGCCAACCAATAAAAATTCCACAACCACAAATGGTACGACAAAATTTTCCGACTAACGAACAAGTTTTTGGCAAGCCAAAAAATGTTTTCTCTAGAGAAAACTCTAATAAATTGACTAGCCCCCCAACACCAATGTCTACAACCAGTAGAATGCCGTCGACAGTAAGTAGAAATTCAGACGTTCACATGCGCTCAATCCAAACCCAAAGACAATTTCCCCGAAATCGAAATTCATTCGCCCAAAACCGACACCCATTCACTGATTTAAGCTATCTAGCAGATATGCCAGACCAATATCAACAAAGACTTTGAATATTTGCCTGAAGAACAAGAATATCAAAACTATATCGAACCTCCTGAATATCAAGATATAGAATATTTCCAAAATCACGAAATTCCGCAAGATTCATTATAGGAAGAAAATTTTCTCAACAGCCCTCTAAACGAAAATCCGTCCTAAATTTAAACAGCTTTCAAGTCAACTCTCTTCCCTACATTCAACTTCAAAATCCCCCAGCTAAACTTCTTATCGACACGGGTAGCCACACATCCTTAATCAGACCATCTATAGCGGAAGAATATTTTCCACAATTAATTTACCCTTGTAAACACACCCTAGTAACTTGTACCGGCAATACCAATACCCAAAATAAAACAAAAATTTCCTTATTAAAAGAATTCAATATAAATAACGAACTCGAACTAATTTTATACAGCTTTCATGACTATTTTGATGGAATAATAGGAATCAGAGATTTACGTAAATTAGGTCTTAATATCGATATAACAAATAAGCTTTTAAAAAACGATACGATTGAAATACCTATCTATTACAGAGACAATTTTGATTTGCAAAAAATAGAAATACCACCCTTATCTATAATAATGAAAAACATAAACACTGACATACCTGACGAAACCGAAATATATATTCCCCATTTACGTACTGCTCAAAAAATCGAAATTCCAGGTTCACTTTTAAAAGTTCAAAATGGTACGATCCCTTTAGAATTTCGAAATCAAACTAATGAATACATCGTTCTAGATTTTTATCCGGATTCAATTAGGAAGTAGCCGAATTTTTTTGATTCCGAAAATTTCGAGATATTTAATATCGAGCAAATAACATCCAACTTTCAAACACATGACAATTCCGATCACAACCAAGATTTTTCGCTTCTCCGTACAGATCATCTAAATAACGAAGAAAAAGCAGCCCTTAAAAAAGTCATCAATCAATTTCCAGAAGTTTTACATAGACCAAACGAGAAACTATCTTGTACAAATATCGTTACGCACGAAATTAAAACCACAGACAATAATCCAGTGTACACTAAATCGTACAGGTACCCTTTTATACATAAAAAAGAGGTACAAAAACAAATTTCTGAGATGTTGGAAAATGGTATTATTCGTTCCTCTTCAAGCCCTTGGTCCAGCCCCGTCTGGGTCGTTCCCAAAAAGTCCGATTCTTCTATGAAACAAAAATGGAGGATAGTTTAGACTATCGTAAAATTAACGAAAAAACAATAGCAGATCGTTACGTCATCCCAAACATTTCCGATATTCTCGACAAACTTGGCCGCAGCCAATATTTTACCACTCTGGATTTAGCCTCTGGGTTTCATCAAATAGCCATGCACCCTGATTCCATTGAGAAAACCGCCTTCAGTGTCGAAAACGGACACTATGAGTTCCTCCGAATGCCCTTTGGTCTCAAAAACGCCCCTGCCACTTCCAAAGGCTCATGGATAACGTCCTTAAAGATTTTCAAGGTAAAATCTGTCTGGTATACATGGACGATATAATCGTCTTTTCCACGTCTTTGCAGGAACATATTTCTAATTTAAAATCCGTCTTTCAAAAACTCAAAGAGAGCCACCTAAAAATCCAACTTGACAAATGTGAGTTTCTTTGTAAAACTGTAGAATTCTTAGGGCACATCATTACACCGGAAGGCGTAAAACCCAACCCAAAAAAAATAGCCGCCATTCAAAAATTTCCAGTACCAAAAACATCTCGAGACATTAAATCATTTTTAGGTCTAATCGGCTATTACAGAAAATTTATAAAAAATTTCGCACACTTGACAAAACCATTAACAAACTGCCTGAAAAGAACAAAAAGTAGAACACACCACCCAATTTCTTCAAAGTTTCGAAAGCTGCAAAACCTTGCTAATGAATGACCCTGTACTTATATACATCCAGATTTCACAAAACCCTTCAATCTGACCACGGACGCTTCAAACGTCGCTATCAGTGGAATTTTGTCTCAAGGCCCTATTGGCAATGATTTGCCTATTGCGTATGCTTCTCGCACCCTCAATCCAGCAGAAACAAACTATAGCACCATTGAACGCGAACTTTTAGCTATAGTATGGGCCACCAAATATTTTCGCCCCTATCTATATGGGACCCGATTCAAAATCGTTACGGATCACAAACCCTTGCAATGGTTGTTTTCCGTTAAGGAGCCGAATTCCAAACTTATTCGTTGGCGATTGAAACTCCAAGAATATGACTACGAAATCATATACAAAAAAGGGAAACAAAATTCCAATGCCGATTGCCTATCCCGCATACAGATTAATCCAATCGAAGACGATCAAATGTCAATTTTTCCTAATTTCGACCCTGAGGAAATTCCCCAATTACCGCCAGAAGAACTGGACGAAATTCTTAACACTATTTCCGAAAAACCAAAGAATGATAAAATCAACATAATTTCTGACATAATACTACGACCAGCCCAACCCTCTACCGACCTAGAAACTAAACACTCAAGCTCTGAAAACCCTGTTATTGGTGCTCCATACGTTCAAAAAGCACTAAATATCTATAAAAATCAAATTATATTCAGATATTCTAACAATAATAAAATCAAAGTCCAAAAAGAATCTATTTTTGACAAACAAAGAATTATCATATTTTTAAAAAACGATCCATCCGAAGAAGATCTCTGTAAAATTATTAAAGAACATTTTATACCCAAAACTACATACTGCTTGCACTTTTTAAATAAATCTCTTGAGCCGTTTATATTAGGCATTTTTCAAAAATATTTCAAAAATAATTCCTTTAATCTTTACATATCTAATACTCTCTTAGAAGACATAACAGACGTAGAAGAACAACAACTGAAAGTACAATACTATCACGAAACGAAAACGTCTCACAGAGGTATTCAAGAAAATATTATATCACTTAAGAAAAACTTTTACTGGCCGAATTTAGAAAACGATGTCAAAACGTATGTAAATCTTTGCGAAATATGCCAAAAGACCAAGTACGAAAGGCACCCCAATAAAATAATTTTTAAGCCCACCCCTATTGGTTACGAACCTTTCGACCACATTTATATAGATATCTATAAAACACATAATACTTCCTTTCTAACCGTGATCGACAGTTTTTCTAAACTAGGACAAGCATACCCCCTTGTGACACCCACAGGAGTTGAGGTAGCAAACAAACTTATTACGTATTTTAACCACTATGGACTCCCACGGAAAATCACTACAGATAATGGCACCTCGTTCAAAAACGAAATTATCCAAAACCTTTGTTCCCTTCACAAAATTGAAATCCATTATTGCACCCCCCACAACCCCAACTCAAACAGTCCAATAGAACGTCTTCATTCTACCTTAAGTGAAATTATTCTTACCCTTAAGCATCAAAAGCCAAAAGAAAATATAATAATTCTAATGAATTATGCTGTACTTTCTTATAATAATTCTACGCATAGTGCATCAAAGTATACCCCTTTTCAAATTGTCAGAGGGAAATTAGACTATAAAAACCCTTTAGAACTCTCAAATGATCAAACCCTTTCTCAATACATGCAAGAACACGCAGAAAATATAAAATTAATTAGCCAAGAACTTCATCAAAAATTAACCTCACAACAACAATCTTCTTTAGATAAAATGAATAAAAATAGGAATGTAGTAAACATTGATCCCAATAAACCACTTTATGCAAAAACTTTCCCTCAGAAATCAAAAGTTAAAGAATTAGATAAATATAAAAAAATTGACAAACCTATTGTAGAAAAAAGTAATGTCATAACTACACAAAAAAGACAACTTCACAAAAAAGAATTAAAACCGCAACGTAAAATTGTTTCAGATGAGGCAGATCATCCCCTTCCTGCTCCTTCTACCCATCGCTATGAACTTAGAAGTAAAAAGCATTAGCAATCCCATACTACCAATGGCCATAGGAAAAACCTATATATCTGCCACGAAACACACATCCAATTTTCACATAAACCTTACAGAAATCGAAAATTCCTTATTTAATATAAAAAATATTTTAATTCAATTGGACAAAGATATTTTAAATAAAAAACAAAACGAAAGTTTTTCGATTCTTACGTTTTACAAATTTAATCAAACCTCTGAATATCTTCAAACAATTTTGAGAAATACCAAAATTTTTCACAAGTTTAATCGACAAAAAAGGGGACTACTTAACGTAGTAGGTCAGGTCGACAAATGGCTCTTTGGCACTCTAGACTCAGACGACGAAACCCGCTACAATAATTATTTCAATACACTGACAAAAAATCAAGACATTTTAAATAAAAATTTTTATAAAGAACAATCAATTCTATCCACAGTTACCCAGGAATATACTAAAAATTTAGATAAAATCAACAATAATCAATTACTTATATTAGAAAAAATTAATTTACTTGACAAAAATCAGCTAAACCTATCTAGTGCCTTATATATTTCCTTAATTTTGGACAACGTAATGTTACAATTAAATACATTAAATTCAATAATTAATAATATCGAAAATGCAATCTCATTTGCCCATGTAAATAAAATGCACAACTCTATACTTAATCCAAACCAACTCTTAACATTAATAGAAAATATAAAAACAATATACGGTCCAAACCGAATACCCGAATTCAAAGAATTAATAAATTTTTATAATTATCTATCTGTTCAAGTCATTATTAAAAATAATTCAATACTCTTTTCAATACACACACCAATTATATTACCCACCCACTACATCCTTCACAAAATATTCCCAATACCTATTGTAAACAAAACTATCCTTCTATCTAACCCTTACATCCTACTCACAAAAGAAGATTACTGGACCACAGAAGAAGAATGTCCACAACTAGAAGACCTTTTCATCTGTAAACAAACCGCCTTATCAAAAGACGAACACTGCCTCTTCGAGCTTTAAAAACATCAAATAATATGTGTCCAATGATCAACGTTAAGTATACAAAAAGTACCATTCAACGCCTATATGGTAACGAAATTTTGGTAATTCCTGTAAACGAGACAATTGCCCGAGACAAATGTCAACGAGGACTATACAAATTCTCTGAACCAAGCATCGTCAGCATATCTTCATGCCCTGTTGAGATAGGAAACTTAACTTTTGAAATCGAAACAAAAACAGAATTTCAATATGTTTTAGAACTGCCAAAATTCTCCTATTCCCAAGATAGTAACAACATCTCCAAACTAACCCTCGAAGAAATAAACTTAGACGAGATGAAGAAAGCACAGAAAATACTGTCAACACTCCAGCTACAGCCTCTGGACAATCCCGGATCTTCATTGAACCTTGCGACAGCTTCAATTTTCACCAGTGCCGCCCTTGTATGCGGAGTCCTTCTATATATTGGATGGAAAAAATGGAAGAAACCCGTTTCATCCCAAAACAACCACCAATACAAGAATGCCCCTATGGACAACCCCTTAGAGGAGATTCGAAAAAACGACCAGCCATTGCAGCCCTTATTTTCCGAAACTTGAGGAGGGAGAGATACGTGACGCAGTCCGTCCCAATCATAGTTCATGAACCGACCTAGTTATTATTTTACTATTATATATTGCAAACAATTAATTTGCTGACATTACATTTCATGTTATTGAATATTAGATATACCTATTCACTTTATGATTAACTTTCGTACAGTACGCAGTTACTTTATATTGTCAAATTATTAAATTGTAATTTTCTTGAATAAAATAAATTTTTTAAAAACAAGTTAGTTACAATAAAATACATAACTCACGTAAAATAAGTTCAGTAAAACAAAATCCTCGGGGATTTTTTGTAAATTTGAAGCAATTTTAGATTCTCTAGAGGGGGCCAGCTGACCTCCCCTTTGGTGACTCCCTTGACTGCAAACGAACACACAAATAAAAACTTAATCATTAAGAAAGATTAGCTTTATATACATTTGTCTAGCCATAAAAATGCTGAGCGACTAAAGGAAAATAGGGACAAGAATTAAATTTATATACAGGGTGAGTCTTAAATATGTGGAAATATTTTCAAGGCTCGTGGACCTCGATAAAAGAAAAATATTTGTTCTTTGACGTTTTCTAAATAAGTTGAAAATAACCTAGTTATTTTACTTTGAAAATTAAAAAAAAACTTTTTGCGAAATTAAATTTTAGAACAACCAGATCTTTTTTGGGGTTTCTTTCTTGTAAATTTAATTTACTACCTATGTTACCATATTAGCCAGAAATTATGTATTTTAACTAAAAAAAATCCAAAAAATATATCAAAAATTTTTTCACGAAGAAAACCTCATAGACGTGTTTTTGGGATCGAAATAGGTATATGCAAACCCCTAAAATATTTGGCAATTATTTAAGACTCACCCTGTATAGGGCAGTATTGCCAGATATTATTTTTGCTTGTCACTAGAGCTGGAAAAAGTCGTCAAAATGAATTAAAAATCTATTTATCAAAAACATTCAGAGGTAGTACACCTAAACGTCAAACGTCAAATTCGAATCAAACTTCACTGGAACACGATTGGATTTGGATTCAATGGACGATTTAAATGGATATCGTCAAATCAATCGATTTATGTAATTGCGATTTTCGCGTTTTCGGAAATAATTAAGGAAATCATTACGGTAATATTAGATATTCATTTTTTTGTTTCGTTTCTTTGACCTGGTATACAATATATATTTTTTTTTCTTTTTATTTTTGGCTTTAGATCGTTGGGGTTGCAAAGGTGTTACTAGATTTTGTTGATTATTTTATTTTTATGACGACGTTTCGACAGTATATGTCTTTTTCAAGTTCATCTCAGTTTAGTGCATTATATACGTGCTCTATACTTAAGTGTGATGTCCATAAACAATTAAAATAATAGTTTTAATACGTGTTATTGTGCTTTTGTCCAGTTTTAACAATTTTTAATTCTGTAGGAATCCACGTTCAAGAGGCTTGAAAAAGACATATACTGTCGAAACGTCGTCGTAAAAATAAAATAATGAACAAAATCTAGTAACATCTTTGCAACCCCAACGACCTAAAGGCCAAGAATAAAAAGAAAGAAGAATAGATATTCATTGATTTACTCTCTCACAACACTGTGTTTCATGATCCAGAGAAAAAAAAAATAAAAAATCTAAAATTGAAGTCGCCAATCCGAAAATCGCCCAATCTGACAGCACTGATATAGGGTAGCGAACGATGACTCCATAATACTTACTACGCGTGTATAGACGCCATGACACACCAAATCGACGAGTCTGTGCATAATGAGGATAGGGCTTAATGCTTAATGCAATACATGTCTCAGTCATATAGCTAGTCTCGTTCATCTTTTTAAACTCAGCTTCAATGGAACTCAGAGTCCGACTTGTTAAATAAATATGATTAGATTAGATTCCTATCAGTGGCGGCTCGTGGGTGAAAAATTAGGTGAAGAGTTACCTTTTTTTAAATTGCGCCGTAGGCGAAATTTTTTTTGGCGCATTCACCATTTTGTCAACATTTTTTAAAATATTTGAAAAAATTTTGCTGTCTTCATCATTTTGTCCACATTTTTTTTGCTTTTATTTATATATTAATACCTATAATATTTTCGTTTTAGTTTGGGCTAAAACGCATTAACTAAAAAGAGATACAACCAGTTTTCGAAAAATACATTATTTTGCCATGGGCGCCGGACAGGGGGGGCAAGAGGGGGCATTTGCCCCCCCCCCCTGGATCACTGAAACAATAAAAATAAAAGCTATCTTCTTACATCCATCTGTAAAAAAAATAATCATTATTATGAAATTGTTAGGTGTTACCTGTAAAATAATAAAAAATGTGGTAATTGTTGGGAAAACTGGAAATCGTCCGATTTTTACCAAAATTGGTATACACACTATTTTGAGGTCGTAGATTACGAATCTATTTTTTCTTGGTGGTCTCTTACCGTTTTTCAGAAAAACGGAAAATTATTTCAACATTGAATTTTTCTTTATTTCGGCCCTATAAAGTAATAATTTCACTATATTTTCATTATATTATAGTTTATCTAAAAGCCACACTTGATTGGGGATAGAAAAGTGTCCAATATTTTACTGAAAACACTTTTCTTAACAAAATAGCAAAGAAAATTGAGACCAGATGGAAGTTTGACATTTGATATATCCTTCTTTCTCTCTCCTATGTAATAAGAGAGACAAATATATTCTAGACCTAATCTAGAAATTTGAAAATTTACAACGTTGCCATATCTTCTATTTTTTCGGGTGATTAGAGATTTTAAATAAATTATCTATTATGAGATCGACAATAATTAAATATACACCTATATCCACAAATATACGGAAGAAGTTTTGATTGCATTGGTTTTAACTTCTTTGCGGAGGGGTTAATCTTTTTTAGTTAATCTAATAATATAACAACAAAAGATTAACACCCTCTGCATGGAAGTTGTAACCAATGCAATCAAAACTCTTTCGTGCAACTTCGTGGGTATAAATAGTCAGATCTCGTTGGTAAAATAGCAGTTATGGGAAGGAGCCGTTCTTCTGGCGACCGCCTTTCGTAATTGCAGAATGAGCGAAAAAACACGCTAAATTTAGGTTTAGCATTGGCAACGTTGCTTTAAATGCCAGAAACGCATAAACCAAAGCATAAACTTACTTCGGGTTTCTCTTATTACCGATTCTGAACCGTCCTAGAACTGTGATGCGTATGCCTAGCATATACGTATTACTTTTTACAAATATACTCAGCCTAATCTCCAAAAAGTGAAGCCCAAACAGTGAAAGAACAATATGGAATTCTGCATAAGTCTATTTCACCCGGATATTCATTTAACTGAGCATGCCTCACCTGAAGAAGTTTTCATTGGTCGATGTTTTTAAAGGGAAGTGGTTGACTGACATTTCCCCTAACCTTCAATTTTATTTATATTTTTATTATTTATAACACATTATCATGGAGTTGGAAAAATATCAAAAATAGTTGGAAACAATAAACTAAACAAAATCACTCTTTACGCGCACAAATAAAAAGTAATCCAAACAGAACTAAAACAACAATCAATCGGAGTTTGGCGCAATCGCAGTTCAATCCATATCCGGGTGAAATAGACTTATGCAGTTTTAATATGGAGCTGGGTTATGTTGTCTTTTTCTTACGGCACAGAAATTGCACACGGGGTTAAATAGGGAACCCTGAGTATATTTGTAAAAAGTAATACGTATATGATGCGTAGAAGGAAATATGAAGACATTATTTCATTTGCGCATGCGCTGCAGAGTTCTTGGACGGTTCAGAATCGGTAATAACAAGAACCCGAACAAAGCTATAATCTAACATTTTCAGATTGTTTACAAATTTATTTTAGCAAATTTTCCTCTATTATGCATAGAATTGGTTAAAAAAGTAACAGAAAATAGCAAAAACATTATTGATTATTGAATACCTAACAAAATATGTGCTAGAAAACCTTAAAAATATGAGAAATTAAGAAAAATTCGATATTGAAATTATTTTCCGTTTTTCTGAAAAACGGTAAGAGACCGCCAAAAAAAAAGTTCAGATTCGTAATTTACGACTTCAAAATAGGGTGTATACCAATTTTGGTGAAAATCGGACGATTTCCAGTTTTCCCAATAATTACCAAAGATGTCAATTTTTTATTCATTTTTATCTTGCCCCCCCCCTAAATTTCATTCTTCCGGCACCCATGTATTTTGCATTCCAGTGAAAATATAATTAAATTTAAACCATAAGTGTCCACCATAAAGTTGGATCCATATGGACGTTTTTTTATATTAGAGTTTTAAAAAATCTTTTTTTGGCAATCATCTTTGCTTTGAAAACAACTTAAAATGCACCAAGCCAAAGTTGACAGCTAACATCTGGGAGCTGTCAAATACAAAATATTTAAAAGAAATTTTTAAAAATTGGTTAAATTATTATTATTTTAAAAAAAGTGACTAACAAAATTATGTTTCAACTTTGACTTGGTGCGTTTTAAGTTGTTTTTAAAGCAGAATTGATAGCCACAAAAAGTTTATTTTAAACTCTAATACAAAAAAAAATCGTCCATATGGATCCAACTTTACGGCGAACACTGTAATTATTGAATGGCTTCCCCGAAAAACGTTGTAACCGACATTTTTTTCAAAATAGGGATTTCAGTGAAATAAGGTTGTAATTTTCATAGGTAAGTATAGCGTTTTTTCCTCGGGTTTATCACTGAAATTTTGATATTGAAAAAATTGTTGGTTACAACCAAGGAGCCATTCAATTATTATTCAATGATTATATTAATTATTATTACATAAATGTTTACTAAGCAATATATCCAAAATAAATTTGACTTATTTATATTACTAACATTACTAATTTTTGTAAATCAGCTCAATTTTTCTGTTCTTTATTGATGCAAACTTATCAGTAATATCGTCATTTAATTAATTAATTATATTCACACACATTAAAGCCTATTTAAACGAACATTTTCATTAAAATTAAGCTTATAGTCTAACGTTTTTTTCTAAAGCATCGACTATTGTATTTTGATTTTTTTTTAATTTTTTAGCATTAACTGGCATTTTAAATGATCTGCAGAATCCCCGTGTTTATGCAAAGATCTTGTTACTTTTATGAAATCAGAGAACCCTTTTTTATTCCAAATGCCATGTTTATTAGAAAATATAGTAAACACGACAAAATAATTTTTGTAAAACAATACTACTATAGCCAATTAAAATCAGAAAACTAGGAAGACTTAAATCGAGACTTAAATTTAATATTATAAGATTTACCACTTTTTCTTATTTCTTTTTTGCAATTTATGGTTAAAGTTTCAGTTGGTCGCCCTGGAGATAAAACATCCCTCTTATCTTCATCTGTCCACCGTCTGAAGGGAGTTTCCAATAAATTGCACACCAAGTCAAATTTTACTAATTTGAAGGTAGATTTTTGCAAATAACTTTTAGACGCCTATTTAAAATGAAACGAAATTCTACACAAAAGTGCAACTTTAATGCCTCTTCTAAAAAGTCTTTTGCATAACAATTTTTGCATAAAATCAAATTTCATGGGATTTTCTGTGTCCCGCCTTCCGGTGTATATGTATAGCACTTTGGGCTCCCTTACTATAAAATTGATTTAGTTTCATTCACATGTTTAATTATTTTTGCATTGTCCGATTGCATTTATTTATTAATTTAATATGGTTTGTTTACGTAATTGTCGCATGGGGAATATATAAATAAAAGTGAACCACTGATGATTTACTAAATACCGACCAGTAGTAAAAATAACATTCCATCGTATTAAAGTACAGCCTGGAGTATGAAAATAAACTTGTTTTTAATCAGGTGTTATGGCGCACAATTAATTTTATTCATCGTTAAGTTTACTTTCAAGTTTCACCAATTTTCTTTTCCAGTTATAAATAAAATCAACAAAAATTATGTTATTGTATTATTATTGTGTTGCACGTAAATATATAAAACTAACATCAAAATATATATTTATGATTATAAACAAAAGATGTTATCGTGGGAACTGTAATTATAAATAATACTGAATAAATTCTTTCTTCTTTATGATTATAGATACTTATATGCAGTCGGGAGATAATTAACTACCTTATTGTATTAAATTTATTAAATGTATATGTGACTGTAAATGGCCGAAACGCGGTAAAACCTAGGCTAAGCGCGCTAAACCTAGGATTTACCAAAAGCAAGTGGTAAAAGCTCGAAAACTTCTTTATTTTGTTTCCATTTCGGACTTTTACCGGACCCAAACAGTAAATCTTAGTATTTACCACACCGCATTGGTAAAAGTACGAATTATTTTTCTTATAGCAACAATATCGACAATATCGTTTTTGTTTACGTAGGCATTGAAATTTTAACGATATCGATTTTTGTAACGTATCAGTCTTATATTTGTTACTGCAAATGTTAGAAATGCGGTAAAACCTAGGATAAACGCGCTAAACGTAGGATTTACCAAAAGCATTAAACTAAACTAACTAATTAGGTTAGCCTGGTTATTTGGAGGGTGTTAATGCATTGGTTTACCTGGTTATTTGGAGGGTGTTAATGCATTGGTTAGCCTGGTTATTTGGGGGGTGTTAATGCATTGGTTAGCCTGGTTATTTGGAGGGTGTTAATGAATTGGTTAGCCTGGTTATTTGGGGGGTGTTAATGCATTGGTTAGGTGGTTATTTGGTGGGGTTGGTTGGTTTTTACTACCACTTGCTTATTCGTACTTTTACCAATGCGGTGTGGTAACTCCTAAGATTTACTGTTTGGGTCCGGTAAAAGTCCGAAATGGAAGCAAAATAAATAGTTTTCGGGCTTTTACCACATGTTTTTGGTAAATCCTAGGTTTAGCGCGCTTATCCTAGGTTTTACCGCATTTCGGAAATTTATAGTAACATATATGATATTTTATTCATCTTAGAATTCATCGGGAATTATGAAAATTTGTTATGACCAGAGCTGCTACAATTCAGTTTTAAAAAGATTAAGTCTTAAGTCAATTCTAAAATCAAAATGATTTAAGCACCGTTTGACACGGGACAATATTCCAGCCTAAATTGTAGACAATTTGTTGCGCGCGCATTTTTAGTCAAATTGCATGCAATAAAATAGAACATGTTCTAAATTCTTGCATGCAATTAGCTGAACATGCGCAATATCTTTCCGCCTTTTTTTAGTATTAATATTAACGAAATTACACCAACTGCACCGGCTACTAATATCAATTTTTCTTTTTTCATAGTTATAGTATAGTTTATTTTTATTTTGTATTCAACAATCAACAGCAAGAAATTAATAATAACATCAATAAATCCCGCTCTTTTCTGCGCATGCACTTATACTAAATTTACTACCTGTAATCATGTATTGTGACATACATACATATTTCTTGCATACAACATTTTATAAAATATAACCTAAACTACTTTCCAGTTCTTAAATTTAAGTCCCGTGTCAAACAGCCCTAAGTCTTAAGTCAATTTCAATATAAAGTTCAAATGACTTAAGTTTTAAGTCTTTGACTTAAGTCAATTTCCTTCAAGTCAAGTCATTTTTGTAAAGACTTAAATCAATATCACGTTATTTAATTTTTTTTTGACTTAAGCCTTTTTTCTACATTTTTAAATCGTGATAATCTGCAAGTTAAGTCAGTAAAATGACTTAAATCAATATAATTTCCCTCAAGTCAAGATAACCAATTAATATAATAATAACTGTGTTTAACTGTAGTTAAACTTATTGATTTTTGTTATAAATTACAATTCAAATAATGAAAAGATATTTTTAAAGTAAAAAAAGCGTTCATTAGTGGTATAATTAAAACACATAAACCGCAATTTTCGAATTTAAATTTTTAGATTTTGAATAATTTTTATAGAAAGTTTGTTTAAATTGGAGAAAATGAAAAAAATATGGATGTCATAAAATTGTCCGAAAAATAATTATTATTCATAATAAAAAAATATGATTAAACATTGGATTCTCAAAATGTGTATAACAAGCGATTATGGTGTAGCTGTGCAATCGCTGAAGTATAGCAAAATACACAATTGTGTAGCTTGTGGCATGCTGGTGTAGCTGTATAATCGCTGAAGAATAGCAAAATACACAATTCTGTAGCTTGTGGCATGTCGCTGTTGAAAATTTATGACAAAAACATATGAAAAACTTTAATATTGTCTAAAAAAAGGAGCTAAATCTCATAAAAGACTAATTTTTTTTTAAAGATTTAAGTTTTTTGTAAAATGACTTCTTCTTCTTCTTTCTCAGCCTGGTTCCATCTAGTGTTGGATATAGGCCTCTTCTAGGTTTTTCCATGCTTCACGATCTCTAGCCAATCTTATCCATTGTCTTCCCGCCACTGCCCTGACGTCATCGACCAATCTCTTTTTTGGTCGGCCCACACTTCTTGTTGTTCCCCTAGGTCTCCATAGGACAACATTTTGGGGCCATCGGTCTGGCTCCTGTCTTGCCACATGTCCTATCCATTGCTACTTCAGACTTGCCACTCTTTTAACGACATCTATTAATTTTGTTTTTTGACGTATGTGGGTGTTCCGTATTTTTTCCCTAATCGTGACTCCCAACATGATTCTTTCCATGGCTCTTTGTGCTACTCGTAGTTATTCTGCTGTTTTTTGAGTAATTGCCATAGTCTCTAAGCCATACGTAAGCACAGGTAGAATGCAGCTGTCGTAAGCCTTTTTCTTTAGGTTGATGGGCACCTTTCTATCCTTGAAAACATCGCTCATATTTCCAAATGCTACCCATGCTAAATGGATCCTGCGTTTGATCTCCGTACTTTGGTTCTCCTTACCCAGCTTGATTTAATAATAATAATAATAGCTCCCGTATATAGCGTTTAACGCCTTGGGAGTAGCAAGGTACAGCTTGCCATACTAGAGCCTTTTGGTATACAAGGAAGGTAATGTGGCTAGCACTACGCTTCAACCGCCTATTATTACCTCAGGATTGTGAATCCCAAGTACTCATTTTAAGGCTGAGTCGACCTAGGTACCCGAACTATTTTTATTTTAATAAAAATAGTCGGCTGCTGAAATGCCGGGTGTGGGATTCGAACCGATTCAGATTGGTAGACGAGAGCCTGTACCTCTACGCCACCGGGCACCGAATTTTATAACCTAAATATATATAATGGTCTACGTTTTCAATAATAACGTTGTCAACGGTAATGTTATGGATATTGTTGCTCATTATCTTGGTCTTCTTCAAGTTCATTTTAAGGCCAATTTTCTGGGACTGGTCATTTAGCTCCTTTAGCATGGTGTTCAGTTCTTGAATGTCGGTGCTCAGCAAGACAAAATCGTCTGCGAACCTAAGATGGCTAAAGTGTACCCCATCGATGTTTAGACCTCTATTTTCCCATTCTAAATTCTTGAAGACATTTTCCAGTGCCAGTGTAAATAACTTGGGAGAGATGGTATCTCCTTGTCTCACGCCCTTGCCGAGTGAAATTTTTTCTGTTTTGAGGTCATCATCTAATTTAACTGGGAAGGTTGCACTATCATAGATATTTTTAATAATGGAATAATATCTGGAATCAATTCTCGTGTCCTCCATTGCAGCTAGAAATGACCAGATTTCGATGCTGTCAAAGGCTTTTTGGTAGTATACAAAGGCCAAATGTAGCGGTATATTGCATTCTGTAAAATGACTTAAGTCATTAAAAAAATATTTAAATCTTTTTTAATGACTTAAAATCTTTTATAACACTTAAATCTTTTTCTAATGACTTAAATCGCGACTTAAATCTTTTTCTAATGACTTAAATCTTTTTTTTATTTCGGAATAAAGACTTAAGTTACAAGTCATTTTGAAAATGACTTAAACTTTAAGTCTTAAGTTAGCTTTGGAAATATGACTTAAAATCAAATGATTTGAGTCATTAAAATGATTTAAGTCAAAAAAATATTTAAGTTTTTTGTGAGGTTTCAGCTCTGGTTGAGGCAAAATTAATATTGAACACTGGTAACTTTTAAAGGCAAGTTAGTCTTTTATTTCAAGTGGAACACCCAGTATATTATTCCGATATTCAATGGAGAATTCATCATTCTTCACAATACTATGGAGGTTGCCTGCCGCTTAGATAAAGATTTTGCTAGATATTTTAATTTCTCTGATTTAGTGTCCGTAGATATTATATTATTTATTTTTTAATATTTTGTTGTATTTGATTTTCCATATTCATTGTTGTACCACCACATCATTGTTAAATATTAAAGTTCATCAATATTGTTACGATGAATAGATTAAATATTAAAAAAAACAGAGCCGGACTTAAAAAATTAGTTTAAATAAATAATTGTGTTTTAGTGTCCAAAAAAAAATAAAAATATTAAGTGTGGCACATCGTTGTACTTAGGAGACAAAATCCTTCCAAAATCTGAAATCAAAAATGCAGGTCCGTATTGACAGATATTAAGTTGACCTATGTATCTCACAAATAATCAGCTAATTTGATAATCTAAAAATATTATCAAGTAGCTTTGATAAAGTGGCAATGAGAATATGCAGTTAGTTTTTCGATCTTCTAAAAAGATGACAAGGGAAAAATTTGATTTTCAAAAAAAAATCGGACTTTTCCAAATAACTGAGATCTTTGAAATTTTTGAAACATTTTAGCCGACCATACCAACAGGAGGTATGGTAGGCTATTAAGATCGGCAAAAAAAAAAGTTATTTTAATTTCACTCAAAATTAGTTATTTGGGTCATAATGCTAATAACCTAAATACAAAATATTTTCAAGGTGTCTGTCTGTCAGTCTGTCTATAACACGATAACTGAAAAACCGCTAAACCGATTTTAACCAAATTTGGCATAAAAATACTGTGGCACCCGAGAATCTGGCCATTAGTTTTTGGTGGGGGTGGGGGGTTGGTAAGGGGGTATGGGAGGGGGTTAAAAATTTTAAAAAATCGTAACTCCAAAATTACAGTAGCTAGCAAAACGCGGTTTTCAATTTAAGATTAGCAATAATATTTGCAACAAAATTTGTAATAACATCAAAATCAATCAAAGTCGTAGTTTTTGAGATAAAAAAATTGGAAAAATTCCTTTACTTTGAAACTAAAAGAACTGCCTACCAACTTTTTATTAACATATTTTAGTATGGGCGCCAATTTTTTGATAGCATCTTGGTAGCCATCTTGGTAATAAATTTGCCCCAATTTAACCATATTTGTATCTATTACGGTTTCTGATATACCAATGCTCGTACCTCAAATTTGTAGCACCCTGTATAGACTGTGTTATTTAAAAAAAAATATATTTTTTTAAATTGAAATAGTAGGTACAATATAAAAGAATAATATTATATAATATATATTTTGTAGTAGTGTACAATAATAGAAATTCATAAATTTGTTTTGAACACCCTGTAATATCTAACTCAAATATTGTTACAAATATTTTTCGATTCGACTCTATAAAACTCTCCAATCAAATTTGAGTAATCCAACTTCATAAATAATAGCACCACAGCATTTAGATAAATTAAATTTTAATAAGTAGGTATATTATAAAGAAGTTATAGAATTTTATATTTTATAGAATCTAAAATTAAAAATAGAAATTAAGATGTTAGACAATTAAAAAATAACATATGTTATTATTTTTTTTGAAACGCCCTGTATAGTCAAAACTAATTTTAAATTACGTATCTTAACATTTCCTAAAACCCTTTAAAACTTTGGATATATTTAACATTTTTTTCGTAATTCTAAAATAAACGATGTAATGAACTTTACTCTCTCGTTGACTCATCCTGTACATATAATATTTGTTCATATAAAATTAAGTTATTTTGTAGTATGATTAATATATTATGCAAAAATACAAATCTTTTATAATTAAAAAAAATGCTTGAAAATTCATTGGCAATTCGCAACAAAAATAATTTATTAATGAAATTTATATAAAATCTAAACAGTAAGTATTTAAGTTTAAAAAATTATATCAAACTAATAATAGTTGAACATACATATTTTTTAAATTTAAACAAGGTATACTGATTATTATCGTTATTATGGGTGTCATTGAAATGGTGTAAAAAATGTGGGTGATAGTACACCTAAAAATAGTAAAAAAAGTTCCTATAAGTATAGGGCGGAAAATGCATATTAAGGGAGTTAGGGGCACTGAAAGGGTGAATTTAAAAAACGGTTATTTTGAAATTGTAGGCTTAAAAAACGAGATAAGATTTCGAAAAAAAATCTTCTGTTATAAATTTTGATCTTAAATCAAATGGTGATACTGAAAAATTATTTGGAAAAGCGGAAAGGGTAGTTTTTGCAAGGGTAGGGGGATATTTCGTGAATAACTTTTTTGAGGTTATTTTTTTTGCAACGTGGGTTCATTTTTTGAAAACTACATACTTTTTCCTACAAAAAAGGTACTCCTGTTGCACATCGCCCAGAGCGATGGTTTTCTAGAAAATTGAAACCAAGGAGATTGCTTTGATGGGTTGCTAACTGGTTAATCAACCGAAACTTATGGAAGTTATGGCGGTTCAAAAGTAACCAAGTAGTTATTAAATAATTAATTGGAAAATAAAAATTTCATGATTTTTAAAACATCTTATTGCTTTAAAAACGAAATAAACTTTTTTGGTTTTAAAAAAATTTGGTTTGCTCAGTGCCGATTAATACTGAAGAGCAACTACGGCTACGCATTATTGATTGTTCCAATCAAATTCGGACAACACCAAGGATATTCCACACGGTACCTACGCAGATCGTGGAGAAGAAGATCAGATGTCTACATTGAAATGAATGGTGGTCACTTTGAACATTTACTATGAATGAATTAAGGAATGCATTATTTTAATAAGGAATTTTGGTAATCGGATTATTTTTTTTTAAAGCAATAAGATGTTTTAAAAATCATGAAATGTTGATTTTTCAATTAATTATTTGATAACTACTTGGTTACTTTTGAACCGCCATAACTTTCATAAGTTTATGTTGATTAACCAGTTGAAGCGTCATAACTTTCATAAGTTTATGTTGATTAATCAGTTAGCAACCCATCAGACCAAACTCTTTGTCTTCAATTTTCTCGAAAACCATCGCTCTAGGCGATGTGCAACAAGAGTATCTTTTTTGTAGGAAAAAGTATGTAGTTTTCAAAAAATCCACGTTGCAAAAAAAAATAACCCCAAAAAAAGTTATTCACAAAGAAACACTATCCTTGCAAAAACTACCCTTTCCGCTTTTCCAAATAATTTTTCAGTATCGCCATTTGATTTAGGGTCAAAATTTATGGTAGAGGATTTTTTTTTCGAAATTTTATCTCGTTTTTTAAGCCTACAATTTTAAAACAACCGTTTTTTAAATTCACCCTTTCAGTGCCCCTAACTACTATATGCATTTTCCGCCCTATGTTTTTACATTTTTTTTACACCACCATTTCAATGACACCCTGTATGCTATTAGTAATTTAGCCATAAAATTAATTAATAATAATTATAATCTTCACCATTAAAGTATATTTTATTATTAATTAATTAATAAAATCAAAACTATAATATACCAGGTGCATCTCAAAAGTGGCTCACCCTAATAACTTTTTTATTTTTTCAGATAAAAAACGAGATTCGGTATGTTAGTATATAACATAAATTAGGATTGATTGACGTATTCAATTGTTTTTGGTCACTTCGTGTTCCACCGGAAATGACTACAACTTTTGATTTTTAAATGATATTCCCGGTATTTTTTACTTTATTCGATAGAAAATTTCACACCTCTACTTTTCAACCAATAACATGCTTTAATGTTGACTAGTTACCATGGCAACTGAAAAAATTTTCGGAAATTTTTTCGAGGCGCCACGAAACTTTAGTGGAAATTTTTTGACAGTTGAAAAGGTAAACATAAGATCTACAATCATAATGTGAATAACTACAATGTCTATATATTGAAATATTACCCATTTGAGTTTTAGCATTTGATGTAACTAAGGTTGGTAATATTTTTTATTTAAGGAAATATGTTAGATATACCTACATATGAATTTCTTCGAAATTGCCATGTTCTAAAAAATATAGTTCTGCCGCCTTTATTTAACTAAAGCTGGTATTTTTCTATTTAACGAAATATGATGGATATATCTATATGATTTTTTTAGAATTTATTTCATGTTGAATTATCTTCAATGCCAAATCTTTAATGATATCGACTAATATAGCAAAATAATAACGAAACACATTTAGTAATTATAGGTTTTATTAATATTAAAAACACAATTATTGTAAATGTTTGTAGGCTGGCTTGAATTGGTGGTTTGAATCTGGGTATTTTCTGTTTTATTTTGCATTGTGCTCTGATCATGATTGAACTGGCTAGTACTTGATGAAATGCTCCTCATGGATTCAATCATCTGTTGATGATGTTCAGCGTCCAACTGTAAGTAAGGTTTGATCGACTGACTATTACTATGTCCAGTAATTTTAATGAGCTGTTGTTCACCAACTCCTTTCTTGGCCAAATTCGAAACAGCTGTTGCTCTTGCAGAATGATTGGTTATTTTAACTTTTTTAGTGTCAATTCCTATATCTGAAGCTGCTGATTTAAACCATGAAGATACAATGTTCTTACCAACTGGGCTATTCTTGTACCATCCTTTCGAATTGGGTTGATTCCAGTATGGGTTTGGTGTTAAGAATAGTCTGTCGGTTTGAATAAGATTTCCCCTTTTTTCCATCAACTTTCTAAACAAGCGAACCGGACACATTTGTGGATTTTCGAAATTTCTAATCAACCATTTACTATCCGACAGTTTTTTAGAACCACCTTGTGTGGTTTTAGAGAAAATTGGATTATATTCTATCCGACCTTTTGGGTTTCCGAAATTATCAGTTTCTTCTTTGAAGTATTGGATACAAGCAGAATGTCCTTCCCCTCCTCTCCATGCCAGCTCATGTGAAACTATGTGAAAAAATTTACGCTGCAACCCATCTGGAGTATTTTCATCCCACATTTCAATAATTTTTTTGTATTCGTCACTGGTTAAGGCTGAAGCACTCACTTTTCTTTTTGCTGAATCTCTCTGTAGTATTTTGCGCTTAGCATCGCGTGCAGCTCTGGCGGTCACAAATTCCACATCAGAAAACGGATTAAATTTTATTTTATATTTTTCGTAATAAATTTCTTGCAACTGCTTAGCAGTAGAGTTCCACATCACTTTGACCACACTTTCCTTATAATCTTCAAAATTTTTCTTTTTCATATTAAATGCGTAGTCCTCCAGTATAGTAGCCAGCTGTACTACACTCATACACTCATGAATATTATACGACTTTTCATCACAAAATTCAACAAACTGTTTCCATACACTTGATTTTGATTTTCGGGTGTTATCTGGTTTTATATTTTCAATTTCTTCTTTAATGACTTGTTGGTTTACTTTTCCAAATCGCGACATTTCGCTATACACTTCTTACTCTACGTACAGACGTTTTAAAACTAGTAATAGCTTAATGACAGAATCGCAAACAAAAATGACAAAACACATAATATGTCAAAAACATCAATACCCTTGGCCAACTTAACAAATTGAAATTATTTTAAAATGTCATGTTGGATTAATATTTTTTTTCAAATTTAGGTGTGAAATTTTCTTACCGAATACCACGCAAGCTTAAATTATTCCTGGAAATTTTCTTTCGGGCACGAATATTTTAGGAAAATTATCCCTCGTCTTCGACTCGGAATAATTTTCAAAATATTCGTGCCCTCAAAAAAATTTCCGAAAATAATTTAAGCTCTTGTGATATTATAAGTGAAAATAACACTCTGAATAGAATGACATATATGTTTTACTTTTGATAAACTTTTTTAATATGATTTATTTGCAATTGTAACTGCGGTTCATAACGACAATTTGACTGGAAATATGAAGTGTATGGTACCAAATTATTCGGAAAAAATGTTATTTCCAAATATGCTAATGAGCCACCCTTGTTCCATTTGAAAAAAATTAGATATGATTAAAAATACAATTTGGGCATCTTTCAACCGGCCATCAGGACAAGACACGAAAAACATTAAACGATCAAATCTATTTTTCTAAGGCTCCTTGATTAAAAAATACTATTTTTAACACAGCCATGGCACTCTAGATTGAAATTTAAAATACAATTTTTTAAGCGAAAAAGTCAAAAGTTGACATAAATATGATATAATATTCAGAGTGTCCATTTTCTATCGAATAAAGTAAAATATACCGAGGGTGCCCTTTAAAAATCAAAAGTTGTAGTAATTTTCGGTGAAACAGGAACTGACCAAAAACAATTGAATACGTCAACAAATCCTAATTTATGTCATATACTAACATACTAAATCTCGTTTTTTTTATCTAAAAAAATCAAGAAGTTATTGGGGTGAGCCACTTTTGAGACGCACCCGGTTTTATTAAGTTCTACGTTCTTATAACAACTTAATTAAACAGGTATAAACACATAAGTTTATATTATACTTCTTGATCACTTTTATTAAATTAAATCTTTATAACAAATCGTATACTTTTTATTATAATTTATTTTATGAGACTTGGCATTCTTTTACAAAACGATAATACATCCGCGAAACATTGAGGTGGAAAATATCGGGCAAGCAAATTTATTGTTATCTAGTTTTCTATTTTCATCGTGAGGTCAATGCGCAAACGTTTTTATAATCCAGTTATCTTTTTAGATTAGTTTTCCTTCAAACCGCAAGCATATGCAACCAATTTAACGGTAATATTTGTAACTAGGAATAGTTTGATTTGCAAAATAAAACACTAATTCACCACAATACACCAAAACACTTTATTTTTAATACTGGACGCGTTTAGCTAACCATGCTATCGAAATCAGCAGATGATTAAAACTACACTAAAATCTACAAATTGAGCGTTTATGGCCCTGTTCTCAGAAGAATCCCTGACTAGTCAGCGCGTTTCTTATTGGTTGAAATGTGTAGAAACCAGACTAACAATCAGGTTTCTACGGATTTTAACCAATGAGAAACGTGCTGACTAGTCAGGGATTCTTCTGAGAACAAACCTATAAGTAGGTGCTGCTCGGTTGGTACTGACTAAGAGTGACAAAATTAGTGATTAAATTAACCTTGTTAATTGTAATTAATAGTTACGTTTGATTAAGTGTAACAATTAATTACAGAGAATAGAGTAATAGGAACAGAGAACTGGAAGAAATTGGACTATTATCTCTGTTCATACTATCTTTACATTTATTTATTCGACGGTCTCATATGCCTATAATTTCAGACATGTTTGATTAATTTTAAATTATTAATACCTATAGAATGATCTTTATCAAAAATATGCTGAACAACGCAAGATTTATCTGCTCTACATATCTTATCTGAGCCATATGTTCTTTGAATCTAGTTAAAATTGATTTTCTAGTTTGTCCAACATATTTTTGATTAGAATCTTTACATGAACTTTCATAAATTCTCGACCATTCCAGTTGAGGTGTTTTATCTTTAGGAAAGTTGTTGTTATTTATGATTTTACGCTATACACAAGGTTGTAATTGACAGTCTTAAAATTCTTTTAAACCCCGGGATAACTCGTTTTCTAATTATTTTAATGTTTAATTCTAAGGTTTTCAAATTATTTAATCAACTAATGAAGCAGATATCCATTACACTAAGCTACATACAAGTTATACTTGTGGGGGGGGGGGGGGTTAAGGCCCCTAGCCCTACTTGTTGCGCCACTGTGTGTAGACCTCTTTTTTCTAAAGATATCAAATTCCAGGAATTTGAAATCTATAGAGAGAATTATTAGTATTTCCAACAACTAATACATCTGGGAAATGGTAATCTATCATTCGCAATTTAATTCAGGTAAATGCGAGGGTAAATGTAATAGAAGGAAAACGATTATTTAATTTAATGTATATGGGCTAAGAATGTGTGTTAAAGACAGCAAATTTATCATTCACATACCTAAATCATACTCTTGGAAAATGTGCAAATATTTTCAGGGCTGGTAGATCTCGATAAAAGAAACATATTTTCTCTTTATCGTTTTTTTTTCAAAAAACCTCGTAATCGTTTTTCTGTGGTCAAAATATGCTACCCCTAAAATATTTGCACTTATTTAAGACTCACCCTGTATAAACCATTTGATAATTTAGTCCGAATTACAAATAAACTATTCTAAGCTTTTATATTATAACAAAGTATAAGTGTACGAAACAAAAATTAAACCAAGTAAGTAAAGCTAAAATAGATTTCTTGAGTTTATTATTTTTAATTTTCTTTGAACCACTTTTTTTAAATTTTAGCACAGTTTAAATTTTTCCGATCATATGGTACTCTTTAAACTTTTAACATCAATTCAACATATAAAATTTTAGTTAATTGAAGAAACTTAATTCCCAGATTTTTCTTGACAAAATGGCGACTTATGTTTATTACAGCGACCGTTATTTATAATTATAGTATATATTATCTTTGTTTAAAGGTATATATATATTCTGTAATAACCTTTAAACAAAGATAATATATACTATAATTATAAATAACGGTCGCTATAATAAACATAAGTCGCCATTTTGTCAAGAAAAATCTGGGAATTGAGTTTCTTCAAATAGTAAGAAGGCTATAGTGGTTGAAATTTAAAGTATCTATGAGTCATCAAATCTTGGTAAAATTAATTAGACATTTTTTAATATCTTTTTTGATGGTCTGCTAATAATTTTGGGTTACCAATATTTTTTATTTGAAGAAATGATTCTTTTTCAACATTTCACACTTAAAATTTTTAAATTTTGAAAATTAAGTTTGTCTTTTGCTTATATTATCATAATGAATATCTTTAGTCTGCCTCTTTATATAAGTATCTGAATGTACCTATTTAACTTTTTACATTTGCCGAGTTTTAGCAATTTAAAAATAGAATATTTTCATTTTTCTGTTTGCCTGCTCTTAAATATTCCATTTTTTAATATTTTTTTATATATAAAAATGTGTATTTGTTCAGAAAAGAAGTTTTTTTTCGATTTTTCTTTATTAAATTTGGTTGGTTAACGTAATACACATAATGATGTATAAGGTAGTTTGATTTAGTGTACATTTTTATAACAATATATTTTTTTGTACACTTATTTTTATTAAAATACTGCTGCCATTTTTAAACAAACATTTTTTAATTTACTTATTTGTTTCAAAAAAATGTTTCTTATATTTCTTACTTTAAAATTATCTTATATTTAACAACGCACGGCGAAGTTACCCTTATTTGTAATATAACATACTTTCTTCTTGCTCTAACGTTTTCTAATTCAAATTTTTTTCTATACGAAATACTATTTTGAATCCCTTATCACATTTCTGGCTATATCATGTAGTTTTTGTCAAATATTATTGAGATAATTAGTAAAACCACGAAAAAAATGCCAATGTTCCACCTGTTCCAGATCTCGTCGCACTGTGCGGCACGACAAACGAGCACCTTAAAATTTTTATGTATTTTAAAGTTTTATATATTATAGTTTTGTGTATATATATATAATGTTCTAGTAGACCGATTTCGATGATTTTTTAAGCAATTTTAGCAATTTCTAGCTAAATTATTTTGCAATCTGTCAATTATACGAGAGAAAACGAAATGTTGATATTTTGGTGAATATCAATCAAATAAAGCAAGGAATTTAAAAATCATTCTCTCATCTAGGTGTATTTTTTCTCGATAGTTTGTTTTTTTTTGGTTCATAACAATAGTTTTATTTTTTTTGGAGATATTCGCTTTTGAAAAAGACACTAACATTTTTTGTATGTTTTTTATTAAACCATACCTTTGCTTTTGGTCCTAGTCAACAGACCTATAAAATAGTCTTTATGATTTATGTGATGTCACTCTCTTTGAAAATAATATTATTATTGTTTGTTGAGCAGTTACTCTAGCAGAGATGTTTTAAGTCCAAAAGTTGATCAATTAAAGCCCATACTTCAGAACTTAAAACCATTTCTACAAAGTAAACGTCAATAAACAATAACACTATGTCGTCCAATTACAGTGACATTGCAAAGGCAATAAAAGCTTTTTTAGAAGTGCTTTGATGAGGAAAAGCAAAAGCATGCTAAAAGAATTGCTGTAAATAGTTACTGTTTTATTCAAAAACTAATATCTCTAACAAAAAGAAAGCTGTTGAGATGAATTAAAAAACAGACTATCGAGAATAAACGTACCTCGATGATAAAGTGATTTTTAAATTCCTTGCTTTGTTAATATATTCTACAGGATTTTTCAAACTTTCACTAAAATATCAACATTTTGTTTTTCCTCGTATAATTGACAGATGGAAACTTTCATCTTTAATTTAGAAAGAGATACTAAAAATTTAAAATAATTTAGCTACAAATTGTTTAAAAATCGGTCAAAAAATCGAACATTATACACTTCTCCAATAAATTAACGCACCACATTATTAAATCAGGTTTATTGATATTAAAAAAAATCGACCTATAGTAAAGTTAATTATAGTTAAACTGCTTCTTATTACTAGGTTTTACAATGGATGATGAGTTTGGTTTAATCTTAAGAATAATCCCGAAATTCTAAAGAAGTGAAAATTCTGAAATTAACGGTATAAAAACAAAATTGACAAAAACATTTTTAGAAGCGAGTGTTTCCACCTCTGGCACGAATATCATCCTGGCATTGATTCATACTTAAAATAAGCTGCCTTATTGCGTCTTGATCCAAATTTTCCCAGATATGGATTAGCCTCTCACCCAACGCTTCCAGATTGTTTGGTTTGGGTGGTTCTAATCTTAACCGCCTATTTAAGATATCCCACAGGTTTTCAATAGAATTTAGGTCTGGACTACGAGCCGGCCATGCCAGGGTGTTAATCTGGACCTCGTTTAGATAATTTTTGACAACTCGTGTAACGTGCGGTGTGGCGTTATCTTGCATAAGCAAAAGAAATTTTCACCGATATATAGTGCGAAAAGTACTACATGTTGTTGTAGGTTAGGTTAGGTTGTCTTGTATGTACTGCTCAGCGGTTAAACTTCGATTGTTTATGATCACTAGATACGTACGCATCGTCAAAGAAATCTCTCCCCAAACCATAATTGACCCTCCTCTAAATAATTTAGTTTGTGAAAAATTGCATTGGCCATAACGTTCATTGGCTCGTCAAAAAACACGGACACGTCTATCATTATTGTACAGGCAGAATCTGGACTCATCTGTAAAGAGCATACGTTCCCAATCAGCCTCTAACAAATTTACGTGTTCTCTGGCAAAACTTAGTCTTTCTCGTCGGTGATCTATGGTCAAAGCAGCAATTCTTGGTTTTAAATCAGACTCTCTTAATCGTAATCGAACTGTTTCAGCACTAATTTGCAGACCATGGACCTCACGCAGTTGAATCTGTAGGCCATGGCATCTGACAAAACGCTGTATCAGAGCCAGAATTCTTAAAAATCTATCTTGATTTGGTGTTGTAATGCGATTTTGACCTTATCTTGACCTACGAGAATGATTTCCTGTTTCTAGGAATCTTTGAACTACTCGTGAAATGGTTGTATGATTAACATCAAATCGACGACCAATTCTTCGGAAGCTCCAACCGTCTTTCCATAACACTACAGCTTGAGCCCATTCTTCGCTAGATAAATTTCAACTGGGACGTTCCACAATAATTAAAATGAATGAAGTATATAATAAGTAATACAAAGTAAATGCAGGAGGTGCTTTAGAAATACTGAGAACTAATTCATTTTTGATACTACTTGTTTGTGAATTCTTTTAAAAAAAGTTAACAAAAAATTGGAACAACTGAAGGTAGGAATTCCTCTATGGGAAAAAATATACTGGGTTTGTTTTAAAATAACATCAAATTATCTTAGAATTTCAAGTGGTGCGTTAATTTTTTGGAGAAGTGTATATTAAACTTTAAAATACATCATAATTTTAAGTAATACTGCTAAATACTGTTATATTTTGTAAAATCTTCAGTTTTCAAAAATAATGAAAGACTAAAAAAATCGAAATACTGTTGTGCCTACAAATGAAAATACTGTTGCTGTTAGTGGTGGCTAGTGAATTCTGAAGGTGGGTGGGTATAGCCTTGACAAGAAAAGGACTTAAACTCTGTTTTTTTTTTCAGTAAATAAAGTCTATCCCTCTAGTTTTTATACTAGAAATGACATTATTATTTGAAAATATTGACACGCCTTCTACCTGGTCATCAAGGAATGGTGGCCGAGTAAACCAAGCTATCTTAATCCATGGAAGACACTGATTGGCCCTGCTAAACAGCAACATTACACGGTTAGCCATCACAAAGCTGACGTGTAGACTCGAAGGCCATCGAGTCTACAGTCTCGAGTTGGCGTACAATCCGGAACATCGAAGCCCTCTTTAGATTTACGGGAATCCTCGTTTGCAGTTATAATCCTAAGCAATCTAGTAAACGTGTGCGTTCCACGTCTCTATAAAACAATAACTACAATAGAAGAAACGAGAGAACCTTGAAGCGCTTTCGTATAGTCTATAAGAAATTAGACATAAATTCGTCATGTTAAGATTAGTTTTAAGCTGTAAAGAGTGTTAAATAGTTTTGACTTTTGTTCTTTTGTGTAAATAAACTTCGTTAGTTGAATTAGACTTTTGATTAACCAGCAACGTAACCATATTTTAAATAATTAACAAGATGAAATTATTGATTCCTGGGAAAACCATTCGTATATTCATCTGATATTCATCCGATTTTATCTGATATACGAAAATTTATGGACTTCTCAAACTACATAACAATAACATCCCATTACGTCAGTGGTTTTCAACCTTTTTGTACCTGCGCCCCCCTTAATTTAAAAAAAATTGTTACGCCTCCTTAATTTTTCTAACAATCTAAATTCATAAATACTCAACTGATATTATAATATATTTAACGGGCCACAAAATAATATGCAATATTATATATATATATATATAATATATATAAAAAATAATTATTTGTTATAAGAAATAATAATTTTTTATGGACTTTTTTGGTTTGTATTCGAAAATGATATTTTGGAAACAGCTGCATGCTCCACTTGCAACCTAGGGAGGCGCGCCCCACAACCACTGCATTACATATACCATTACGTTGCTTGGATACACTCTCCATTTAGCTTACTTACCCTCAAAATTTACAAAAAATCTGAAGTAAGGTCGCATGTAAAAATCAATATTTTATTACAAACGCAAATAATTTAAAAGAAAAATTAAAAAGTGTGTTGACATTCCAGAAAATAATATTTTTCTATCTCTGAATGTTGGATTTTCTACCTCTGGATCGTCACTTTATACTAGAAAGCAAAAAAATGTATTAGTGCTCCCAAAGATATAAACTGCACTTTTCTATATTCTTGGGATTGTCTACCAATTGTTAGTTGGAAGTTGAAATGGACCGGGATATGTCTGATATAGCGCGACGTTTTTACTTTTTACAGCCATTTGCGATGCGAGCACATCCGCGGTATAACGTAGATATGGTTGTAGTGTACAGGCATATGGATTTACGCGTCCGGGCTGATTTTTCCAAAACGGCAAGTAAATGAATAACTTTAAATGGCGGGGAATGATTCCATCGTATCATAATAATACTTAAAGATATTAATTTTCTTCTACCTTTTATTTTAACAATTGGCAAAATGGGTCTCCTTGTTCGGTCTTGTTTTATTTCTATGGCTTCCCTAAATATTCTCGTAGAAAAGTGTTCACTTCTGGCGAGGACTCTTGTTTCTTAAATTCGATCTTATGTCCGGTGTTGAGTATATATTTTGCTAGTGAGAAGGTGGTGACTTTCTCATGGATTGCGATTATATTTTGTTCGTCCCTTTACCTAGTTTAGTTTAACCGAGGTAGGACTTGTTACAGTTCTAACAAGGTCTTTCGTGTACCCCTTGATTTTCTAAGGGAATTTTGTCCTTGGCACTTGGAAGATTATCCCTGATTAACATTTGGTGCATTTTTTTGCGCAAGATTGCTTGTACCCATTATGATTATTGTTAGTTCCCAGTAATTATTTTCTTTCTGCGTATTGCTTGTACCTTACCATTATTCTTTTATTGATCATCCTACAAAGTGAATATGATAATGAATGATCTCCATATTTTTCTTAAAATCCGAAACGCCATCTTTCTTTAGTAATTAATACAATTGTACATACATTTTCTTAGTAATTAATACAATTGTACGCATCTTTTTCTGGAATCAGTTCTGAGAAGGAAGTTGATACTTAATATTCACAAAACTATTGGAGTAATGTAAAAAGATTTCTCTTAATATATTAGAAGCCTTAAAAAGTTTATCGGATGCATCTTCCAGAATTTCGTTTATTCTTAAGATTATTTTGATAGCTAAATACTCTTTGTTGAAATCTGTTATTGACGTGCTACAGTCCATAGCTTGCGATTTGGTCAAGGCTTGGCAACTCATTGCCAACGATTGGCAATGGGTTGCGAAACGCATTTGGCAGTTGATTAAGGGCTACTGTGATGATCCCGAAAAAATTACAGATGAAATTTTAAAGGATGCTGCTGTTGTTGCCTTACAAAAGTACAGTGATTAGCAGCTCTAGGTACAACTAGGAGCAATGAACAACACCGCGCAAGCTGCGCTAGAAGTAATTCTGGATTTGCAATCAATCGACTGGCTCGTGAAGGATCTGGCCGCTAAGAGTGCCTTAAGATTAAGGAAACCCGGTCTGTAAAACCAGACCAACTACGGTCCCTTGAGGATATTGCCAGTGATAGGGAACATCATGGCAAACACGAATCCACGACATCTGTTAGACCAGAAAACGGACTATATGCTCACCACCGACTAGAGGAAGCAGCAGAAGCCAACATCAGCGACATCGAGAACTTTGCAAAGAGCTGGAGGTGCTTTGACGCAAAGAAAGAATGAGAGGAAGGTTTGGTATAACAATACAGGGGTATCGGGCCCAAGGCCTCCGAGTGAGGGGCAAACATGACACCAAACCCCGGCAACCTAACCTAACGTAACCTACTGTTGTTGCGGAGAAAATGGAATTGGAAGAGAAGATACATAACATCCAGTAGTAATCCCATCCGAATTCTGAAAAAAGGTATTATTTGCACTCCAATATTACATTTATTGAAGTACATTTTGCTGAAGAAAAAAACTATAATATTTGAATTAACTATATTATTAATCAACATAATATTCATCTTTTCTATATATTTTAGAAACGATATATAGTTTTCCATATTTACCTATTGGTCGCAAATTAGTTATTCTATTAGTTTTTGTACAAAAAACGGGAAAATATCTATCAGATCCAGATGAATTATGAAATACTATTTTAAAACAACCTGTATTTCAAAAACTTTTGTGGTTTTTAATTTAAACTATTTGAGAGCACAAGCCCTAAATATTCCAGTTATAATGGGTTGATATGTCGACTTTTTAGCTAGTAGAGCTTGTTGTAGCTTTTAATATATGTGATTTTTTTTAGATTTGCTATTTAAATCATATTTTAACTCTCTTTAAGTATATTTTTTTAATCACAATAAATTAAAAATGTGTATAGGAATCACCTACATCAAGAAAGGATATTTAAACACACCTGAAATTCAGTCATAATCTGCTGAGTGCTAAGTTAGAGTGTCCGCACACGGGACGTTTGGCTTTCAAAGCGAAAGCGTCTTGAACTCGGAAAGGAATCTCTCTCCACTCTACTTCCTAGGTAAATGATACTATACTTCGTAGGTAAATGATAATTACTTCGACTCCGCGTCGATCGCCAAACGACCCATTTGTGGACTTACTATTATTTACGTAGAAAGTGATGGGATTTAATAAGCCAGTTTGATGTAAACCTAAGATAATCGTTCATGTATACGTCGACCTAGCATGGTTTTACAATAAACATTAGTAATTAAAACAATTAAAATCAGGTCGCTGTAATGGTGAAGTTCGTAGCAAACATCGACGATGGAAATATACAAAAAACTCTTTGATGACGTACAAGGTGGGCAAGTCCTTTCATAGTGAAAACGGCATTGTAAGCATGTGTTATTGTACGGAAAAAATTAGTTGAATTTATTATTGGTTTATCTCTGATTTATCAATCGATTGATAAAATTCGATGAGAGCTCGGAGGTACACATTTCCCAATACTTCATTTTTGTTATAATAAAGCTTATTATGGAATGCTGTTTTCTAAAGCGGGTAGTGATGACTTAAGTGTCGATTCTTTAAATGGCTTCTTTGCATTCTAAACTATCTTGAAAAAATGTCCAACACATTTTTTCTCTTTTTCCATAAATTTAGTTAATAAAAATCTATTAATTAATTTTTGTATAAAATATTTTTATTATTTTTAGTAATTGATCATAATTAGGGTTTCCAATTTTCGGGATCGGAATCCCGTTTTGAAATCACGGGATTAGAAACTATAATCCCGGGATCCCGGAATTGACCATCAGAATGAGAAAATTAATCTAAGGAAGTACTTAACAAAAATCTAGCTATATAATATCAAAAAGAAAATCAGAAAAGAGCTTTATTAAAACAGACAAAATAAAGTAACATTAATATGAATGTTACTTGGTTTTTGTCTTTAGTGAAAAAAATAAATTCTTGTTGAAAAAAATAATAAAATATACTAAACCAGGAAATATAACTGTAAGATATTGACGTTCTGCTTAGTGTAAATAAGATATGACCTTTGAAAGACAAAGTGTAAGTATTTGTATGAAGTCGAATCATTTTAGTTGGGTCATTAACATTTTTCGAGATTTTCAGGATCCCGGGATTTAATATCGGGATTTTGGTATCCCGGGATCCCGATTTGGAAACCCTAATCATAATTATAAGTCTACTTAAATGCAACCATAGAAAACATGATCGTTTTGTTACTTAGTGTGTTAATCAATATTAACAATATTTAAGTAAATAGAATAAGAAGAAAAAAATATTTCGGAAGTATTGTAAATAAATGAAGTTAAATAATGAAAATACTGGTACTAAAGGTAAGTGGTTAGACATATTTTCATTCAGTACTTTTACAAACTTAACCGATTCTTAACATTCTATTGTGTAGGGTATTTCACATTTTAAAGTTTAAAAAATAATGTTTAGTCTGGATTTAGTTACTATATTATAGCTTTATTCGTTTCTGTACATTTACATTGATTTTATTAACTAACAATAACACAATTAAACTAAAGGACAATGGAAACATTTTTGGCAAAATAATTTCATAACATGATATAATTGTTTATTTATTTATAAGGTATAATTTCATACACTCTGGATTCTAGTATAGTGTGGAGAAAAATGGAATTACATCTATATATTTACCTATTATCTATAATAACTTTGCTTATTTTTTTTTAAACTCTAAACTTCGACCTTACGAGAGTAGCCATGTTATCTCTTTGAATTCTGGATAAGAAACAATTACGGTTAATTTATAAAAAAATATCAAGTAAAATTAAAAGTTACTGTTACGCAGTCCCAAACAGATTAAAATTAATATGACTGGGGCTAACTTGGTTTTAACTAATTAAACGGATTAGTTAACTTTTCTGTAAGGGCCAAGCTTAGCGCTAGAAATTAAAATGAGTATTTCAGTATCACCATTAAGTTAATTTTAATATACTTATAATAAGAGACTATCTTTATTGAAAATTATGCAAATTATATGTTGTTAGATTTTGCTAACGTTAGGTGGTATTAAAGATTACCGATAAAACACCAAGTTTTTTTGTTATCCATTTTTTTTAAATATTTTTATTTTCATATAAGCATATTGATAAGAGTTTAATTCCGCTTAACATTAACATTTATGTTGATAATTGCATTTTACAGATGGTCTCTGAAGCATCTGAATTGTTATGTATATTTAAGCTTCATCGTCGCTTCTGCGTCTCCTTCCTGGACCACCGGCGAAGTTTGCTGCAGCTAAGCCCATCAAGTGTTTGGCTGCCTGAGATCCCGAAAATCCTCGCCCTAATCCTAGATCCAGTCCACGTTTGGAACTACAAAAATAAAGAAGAAACAACTTAGTCACTAATTTGATCTTTGAAGCTGAAGGAAAAAAATGTAGAATAAAAAAGTAAAATTTATTACGGTATCATATTGTCGGTTTACAAGCAAAACAAATCAAGTTCAATTTTTGAATTTATAAAATTTGTATCATTAGACTAGAAGGAAAATCCACTGAGTATTCTAAGAATTATTAGTTACATTATGTTCAAGCTTATTCATTAATTCCAGAATAGTGTTATATTTATTATATAATTATAATTCCAGAATAGTGTTATATTTATTATATAATTATAATTCCAGAATAGTGTTATATTATTATGATTATTTTTTGGATTTAGTGCGTTCTTATTATCATTATTTTTTGGATTTAGTGTGTTCTGCTTGTAGACAGACGATATGATAATATAATTTCATCACTCTACCGAGTCTGAGTTGTGAAATGTCTAAAATACACACACCGGAAAAATCTAGGGATATCATTTTATTAAAGTTAAAAATAAATGTTTTGAATAAACAACCACATATTTGTAGGCCGATTCTTTCTACTTCGATTGAAACGAAGTAGTCACACTAGTTATTTCTAAATTTGGGATATTTGCAGAAGTGTTTGTGCATTTTTTGTCAACTGTATAAAAAGCACCTAGCATCCATTGTTTGAATTTAAACTGTACTGGCTATGTTTTTATGATAACTGGCCAGAATTCATTCAAATAATATTAGTATTTAGTATATATTTAGTATTACAATTTAGTATTAAACAGAGTTATGGAGCGTAGACATCTTAACAGAGACGAAATGCTAAGGGCCATGGGTATGCTCGAAGCTGGAATGCGCCAAATCGACGTAGCTAGAGCATTAAATACAACGCAAAGTGTAATATCGCGATTAAGTGCACGCTACCGTGAAAGTGGTGATGTTGCTGAAAGGTACACAGGGCGACATCGCATTACTACCCCTCAGCAAGATCATTTTTTACAATTAAATGCTCGACGCCGACCGACTCTTACAGCACCAGAGCTTAGTTTAATTCTCCAGGGAATACATAATGTAACCGGTAGTCCTGACACTGTTCGCAATAGATTAAGAGAGGTCAACTTAAGAAGCGACGCCCCTGGAGAGGTCAACCCTTAACGAGGGGAAATCGAGAGGTACGATATTTGTGGGCTCAAGATCATGTTCAGTGGTCGAATGAACAATGGGCCAATTTTCTCTTCACGGATGAGTCACGCTTTGGAATTCATCCGGATTCGAGAAAGTTCATGTTCAGGAAGTGCACCCTTATCAAGGTGGAACAGTTATGGTCTGGGGAGGAGTCCAGTTAGGCCGAAAAACCGATCTCGTTTTTCTTGAAAGGTTTCTAACAGGAATGACATATCGAGGGACAGGACATTCTTGAGCATGTCGTGTCATATGCCAATGATTTTGGGAGAAACTTCATTCTCATGCATGACAGTGCACGGCCTCATACAGCCAGAGTGGTAAGTGGGTTTATCAATGTTCATCAATTAAACATCTTACCCTGGCCGGCACAATCTCCTGACCTCAACCCCATCGAGCACGTATGGAACGCGGTCCAAAGAAGAATTTTGAGAACGGGTATGCCTCGTGAAACTCGTAGGGATTTGGTTCGGGCCGTGAATGCAGCGTGGCAGGATGTACCTCAAGAAGAGATCGATAACCAGATCAGGAGAGACGATGTAGGGTTGTAATGAACAGTAGAGGAGGCCATACCCTTTATTAAGTAAAAATGGTTTTAACTTTTTTTTAATTCACAGTTTAGAATTAAAAAAAAATGTGTATTTTTTTGAGTTCAATAAAAATCAAGGTAAATTTGAAAAATCCGGTAAATTTCGCATTTTTATTTCCAATACGTCCTGTAAACTATTTGCTTATTTTAATTTTATTACATCAGAAATGCAAATAATAAAATTACTGACGATGGCTGGATAAAATTGTAATATCCCTAGACTTCCGGTGTGTGTGTAGAATAAGTAGGTATTCAGCAACGGAAAAAATTTGCACCTTTTAGTGTGACAAAAATATAAACAGAGACGCATATACGAGTAGATGATAGAATTAGAAAGAAACAATTTGGTTCCAAAGAGACAATTGATAAACTACTGTATCAATATCAAATATCTTAATGATATGCTGTGTTAACGTGAATTAGTAAAGTAACAGTACATTGACTAAAGGTGGTTGCAAAGACGCCGACGTCCAGTAATCCTCCTGTTAAAACATAACATATAATTATTATACAGGGTGGTCCGAACTGTATTCCGGAAACGCGTCGGCAGCATATTCTGCAGATAAAAATAAGTAAAAAAGTTCGTATAAATGTATGTCCTAAAATGCTTAGTTTCAGAGATACAGGGTGTAGAAGTTTCATTTTTATTTCCATTTTTCCAAATAATTTCTGAAGTAACGTCAACATATGGATGAAAATTGATGTCTGGAAGTTTTTTGGCCTGAGAAATTTAATTTTGGTGTCAATATGACTCTTAACTTGTAGATGACGTCACCTACATATTATTTAACTGGTTTGAAAAGTAATAATTTTTCGTTTGTACCTGTATAAAACTACTTAGTCAAAAAATATACATTTACAAAGTTTTTTACATAAAAAAGGTATCTTAAAAAAACCGCTACGAGTAATTGTTCTCCAGATATTTTGAATCGATATACCTGTCATCATTGACATAAATTAAACGTGTTGACTAAATAGTTATTAGATTAAAATAATAAATTTAATATGTTTTTATACCAAAAATTCAGATTCATGATAAAACAGAACCTGTTTTATCATAATTTTTTCGCAGAAAAATTTATGATTAATTTAAAAAAATAAATTACTCTTCAAAACAGTTAAAACACATGTGGGTGGCGTCCGCTACAAATAGGAGTCATACTGATATCAAAATCAAATTTCTCATGTCGAAAAACTCCTAGATACCAATTTTCATCCAAATATTGATGTTACTTCATAAATTATTTGAAAAAAATTCACAGTCCTTTACAAAGATGCAACCGGGGGGGCATTGAAAATGATGAATAAAAACGTAAAAATATGATTAGTGTTAATATGAGTGTATTCCATACATATGTTTAAATAACGAACTTAACAACAAACAACAGATTTAAAGATTCACTGAAAAAGTAGTAGTGTTAACATTAAATAAAACATTATCAATAATAATTATGTGATCGCACCTATCCGTAAAACAAGCAAGCAAAAAAACCTCGAAAAAAACAAAATAACATACAAAACATCAGGTTAACATGATGACAGATCATGATCAATGACAGTAAAGAATTCTTACGAAGTTACACTTTACGATATAATTTTTTAACTGTTAAAGCCAAACCCATTTAAACACAAAATTTTTTTTAATACCTACTACTGTATCTAAAGACTTTTTTTAATTACTAAATTCTTAGCCACGCTTCTGTTTTCTTGGCTGTTGTGCGTTGCACAGATTAACAGGCCACGTTTGCACCACAAGGCGATGCTGTAGACCACTAGGTAGACCGGTCGTAGAAATTTATGTTATACAACTTGTAGTCAATATACACAAATATTATCAAAAGCTTTTTTTCTTTTAAAATGTGTTCAGATTTTGTAAAAACTATAAGTCAAAATCGCAAAACTTAAATTTGATATGAGTTTCTTAGTTTTTAACTAATATAGTTGCGAATTACAAAAATTCCTTTTCAATGAAAATTAATCAGTTAAATAAAATAATTTAATAAATTACTAGCTTTTTCCCGCGACTACGTTCGCGTTATACCTCGAATCGTTCATGCATTGATTTAAATGATTTTTTACTAATTTATTGAGAGCTAGTTAGCATAGATGTTTTTTATTTTTCATCTCCTTTTTATTTATTAAGAGCACTAATACTCTCTTTATAGTTTATTTTTTATTCTTTGAATGATAATTGAGGAAGATATATTTCGTTATGATGTCACTAAATAAACCCTGGTATAAAATTTTATACTGTCTGGTTTATAATGTTATAGTATTGCATTTTCGTACAGCAAACTTCCATTCCCTTTTCTACTCCCTAAGTGTATAAATTTCATAAATTTGCTTTATCTTTGTGCCAATTTTTATGTGTATAATCCAGAGGTCACCAAGTTTTATATAAATTTTTACTAACTTTACCCATTTGGTTGATGAATTTCAAAAATTTCTTCTAATTATTTTTGTAGGATTTCATTTTTCTAGACCAAATAGTAAGGAATTTTCATACAGCAAACTGTTCCGACATAATTTTACTCTCTAAGAGGATGAATTTCCTAAAATCGCTTTGTGTAGCTAATTCACTAATGGCGTTTAAACGAACCTTTGTGCTAATATTTATGTATCTAAACCTGGCGGTATGAACTCACTCCTAAAATATCTAAAAACTTAAAATATAATCTAACTGACACACCACTGACAATGACAAATAATTTATTTCTGGAGGTATTGTGTGTAGGTGTTTTCAGGTATGTTTTAGTATTTAGTCGTTTTACACAAAGAAATAGCCATTAAGCACTATAAAAATACTTCATAACAAATCTACACATATATACATTTCATTCAAAAAAAGAATCATCAAGATTGGTGAAGCGGTTTCGGCGGGATGGATGCAACAAAAAAAACCTTTGAGGTTTTATATATGTATGGATTAATTATTTTTCCAACATATTTTACTTTGCAAATTTTTATAAATATTCAGACTCGCCAATATCGTAGTCCACAGTGTCCAGCCTGTTTAGCCAAACGTAGGCCGATTCCTCTTCGGAGGCGTGCGGCGTCGCGTCGTGACCCTGGCTGATGGAGGAGTCTGAAGACGCTCATCCGCGCAGAGGAGCAAGTTGACTGCGTAGCGTATTGCGTATTAATCGATTCTGAAACTTTTTATCTCATTTATAACATATTACGCAAGTTTATTATCTTAATCTCGATTTTAATAGATAAATATGTGAAATGCCACCTGAGTATCTTCCGCCATGACATGTTTTTACTTTTTTGTTATGGTAAAATGATTTTTATAAACTTTATTCAATAACGTATATTTTCCTCCATTTGTGACTTTTTAATTTTAAGCGAAAATTAAGTATAACATTTTAGGAAAAAGAAACACTGTAATATTTAAAAAATAAGAAGAAATTAGTCTTATTTTGAAAGGAAAATATAGAAAAAACTCTTTCTATAGAAAAAGTCTTTATACTAACCAGAATCGGGTGACATATACGCGGTCTCACCGGAAACATTACTTATTACTTCGCATAACTTGAAGAATATCTACTGTTAATAATGAACACTTCAGAAATACACCAGTAAAAACATTTATTATTTGAGATTAAAACTCGAATTAAATTATAAATATTAGTTACCTATGTTGTTATAGCTTTTATAGGCCTGTTTAACGACTTAATAAGTTACCTAGCGAAAAAATCTGTGCGCGTACCTACCACTATTGTTACAGGTTAATTCGTTAAAGAAATATGTTACACAAGTTAAAAACGCTAAAATTTTAATGGTATTACTTGTGCATTATTGGCCTTATAATGTAATTTGTTGGAATTATATCTTCTTTAAATATAATTAGACTTTTTAACGACTTTTAAGTTACCTAGGAAAAAATCTGTGCACGTACCTACCAGTATTGTTACAGGTTAATTCGTGAAACAAATGTGTTACATATTATTCGTGGTATTAGTGGTATTATATTGGAATCAGCTTGGCATTAGTGGGGCATTATATGAGAAATTTTGGTATTTAATTTGTATTTTTGGCATTACTTTGGCATTAGTATACAGACATTTGTCAGCGGTTTACTCCTTGTAGATAATCAAAAAGTTTTTTGATAAAATTTGCTTTTCATGTCAGATCATTTCTATGAAAAATTACATTAGATTTTTATTAAAGACGCTGGGTAATTAAAACATTGACTAATAAACCTTGTCCACTTTAAATACGGGGTCACGAAATATCCTCCTTGGAGTGTTTGGGTTAAGGGGTGTATAATAAATTAATCGTTGTTTTATAATAAAAACCATAAAACATTTATTTGTGAGTAAAATAATGCAATGGTTGGATATCTCTCCTTTATAATTCGGTGACTAAAAATACACTAAAATAATTAGAAAAAAAATCTTGTACTTATTTAGTAATTACGTCAATATTAATTAATTGACTTTCTAGTCTATTTTATTTTATGTACAAATATATTATTAAATTTTAAGCATTAAGTAATAAAACACTTTGTGCCCTCTTATATCGTAAAAGGTTACGAAATATACTCCTGGTTACACCCCTTACAGAAAACAGTGTAAGGGGTGTAAATAAATTGTATAATCACTGTTTTTTATAATAAAAACTATAAAATATTTCTTATTTGTGAGATTAAAAAAACAAAACAATGCATTGGTTAAAATAAGTACATTCAATACTGTTTTCAATTGTTAATTCAATAATGTGTTATAACATAATATAGCCATTACTATTATACTATTATTATTAAAATAATATGTGTGTAACATATTTCTTTAACGAATTAACCTGTAACAGACATTTATATGCCCAGTATATTTTTGTTTAACAAACCAATCAGGAAAAATCCAAAACCTACCGTTATAGGAGGTATAAGACGATTAAACTTATATAATGACAACTACTTATCGGATAACAAATTAATTACTACTGTCAGCTAGTTCAGCTACTGTCTAGGTAGAATTTACCTAGAGTACCTACACCTACCTATGATGATGTAGGTAGATTAAAGCTTATTTTGACGTTACCTCTCACTTCGGTGTCACAAGCTGAATTTTTCAGGGATGGAAGTACAGTACATCACAGTACATGATATGGGGACCCTTATTCCGAAAGTAGTACAAAATTAAACAGGGTAAAAAGGCACTATCATCAAAAATCGATATATTAATACCACCGTATAGAGAAAACAAATACTTATTTTTTGATCCAGTACAGAATAAAGTCTTCGTAGGGAGTAATTTTTTATAATTATTTACAAAAAAACATTTCCATTAGCGCTTATGACCAAAAAAAACTTTAAAAATGAATAATGTTTAATCATGCGAAAATTTGGTTTAAAAATAGATTTTTTTTAATATAACTTTCATTTAACGAAAAACGAAGGCCTAAATGAAAAAAAGAAACAATTTAAAAGTTTCGCTTATGTCTTGACAAGGTATCAAAGCAAACCCCATATTTTTTGCTTTTAAACTAATAAAGATATATCAATAAACAATTCGCGATGTAATGGTTTTTGCGCGCGCTGGCCGACTGCCGCTGCTGCGCCCAGATTTCCTATACCCTTGTATATATATGTCGTCATGGTGTGGCAAATGTAGCATTTTAATTCGATTTGGGCTCCCTTATATAGGATAACAGAAACATTTTCAATGTTAAAATTGAAATTTCTACACCCTCTCTCCTAAACTAAGCATTTTCGGACATACATTTATACGAACATTTTTTTTATTTTTATCTGCAGAATATGCTGCCGAAGTTTCGGGAATACAGTTCGGACTACTCCCTGTATATAAAAACCAATTGTTATGATTTAACGGCAGGATTACGGGACGTCGGCGTCGTTGCAGCCACCCTTAGTCAATATACTGTTACTTTACTAATTCATACAGCATATCATTTGGATATTTCATATAATTACAGTAGTTTATATTTTTATACCTTTTTATTGTTTTGATTTACATATTTACGTTGATCTAAATTTTAAATAAATATTTCTGAATAATTTTGTTGTTTTAATTCCTACTAGAAAGAGTAAAAAGTATATTAAACATCATTTAAATCTAATGGGGAGCCCGCCATTAAAAAACGGAAATTAATTATATAAAATTGAAATTGTCATGTTAAATGTCACAGCCACCATCGTTGAAAATTAGTTAGCCAGGCAGTCACACTGTTTCCATGATTTAACATTGACCTGAGACTTCTTCTTTTATTTATTATTTTATGGTTCCTACCTCTTAGTAAATTGAGTAGATTCTTACAGTGAAGTATCACCAAGGACGTGCATTTCGTTGCTTCAAGGGTTTGACTATCTGAAAATATGTTTATTGTATTCCCGGTGTCTTCTACAAGGCTTCTACTAAGAAGTGCACACAGGTTTCAATCCTAGTATGTGCCATACTAGTATGGGGTATTAATAGGATATAATATACAGTGTTATTCACCTCATACGACAAGGAGTACTGTAGCCCCACGATTAGATTTTAGGAAATTGTGAGTGATGGGGATGAACGAGGACGAGGATGAGATTGGGGGAAGGACTACTAAGGCTACAATTTAAAATTATTTTCAAAAGACACAGAGTGTCCCAAATAAATAAAAAATATGAAAGTTGTATTTTTTAAATTACGATTAAAAATAAAAAATAAAGGTAAATTATTAAGGTAGGTAATACCTACCTAATTATTAGGTAATTAAGGTTTACTGCAATTTAATCTTTTTTGTAATTTAACACCATTTTTGAACTATTTACGTTTTTGTGAAAATACTGTAACAATTTTAGTGTTTTTTCCAAGGCGTATTTAAGTTATTAAAACCAAATATTCTACTGAAGTTTTTCTATTTACTAAATTTTATATTGCAATAATAAAAATAATACTACCTTATACAGAGTGCCTAAAAATTAATTTTAAATAATTACTAGCTTTAAACGGCAATAATTTGTTTAATGGAGCACCCTATATATTTTACCAGAATTAGATGCACAATTTAATTGTCTATCAAATTGTATTATACCATTTTTTATCTGTCTCTTCAAGTTTTTGTAGAAATTAATTTTCTTATAATTTATACCTCATTTGTTATAATTTATACATACCATATAGAATTGAAGAAATACCTACTAGAAGAAAGACACTAGTCTGTACAGCAAGTACAGGAACGACGGATAGGTCCCAACACCTAGAGATGAGCAAAACTGCGATTCTCCAATCGCAATTGAAACTGCGATTGAGATTTTTACATCGCAGCGACTGTAACCTGCAATTGCGATTTGAATATTTATTAATTATACTAATAATATACTTTACCCTTCGAGTTAATAATATTCAGTTGTTTAGTTTTTTAATTTTTTTAACATCTGCAACACATTATACGTATTTAAACTTTATATATGCTGCAACTACATACGTAAATACGTACTTTTTCTACGGTTCTCAATTATCTAATTCTTTATCCAATTTTTAAAAAATCTAAAAAAAATATTATTTTAGTATTTTTTTAAGATGGCTCACCTCTATAACTTTTTATTTTTCTCAGATAAAAAAAAACAGATTTTATATCAATATCAAATAACTACTATAACTTTTGATTTATTAATGATACCTTTGGTATTTTTCAAGATATTTTTATTACTTTATCTACGTCAGTGAGTTAAGAAGCTCTGTTAACTCTCGCATTTTGAGTGAATTAAGAGCTTCTTAACTCAGGCATTTTCATTACCGCACTCCTTGTTTAGATGACTACCAAAGAGAAAAAATTATTTTGTAAAACATTTATTTTGCACTAAATTGGAAAAATATGTTATGAGAGGTTATGAGTACCTTTTATTTCCATAGTTGTGTACATTTTTTTTCGGTGCACCATTTTTTATACTTAGAGTATGTATATTCATACTTCTGTTTCGATCTTGCTAGAAGCAATCCAGAAACGGCTCTGAATGCCTCTTCTTCAATGTCAGACAGGGTAATAACTTTTCGTCCGTACCTGTATAAAACTACTGAGTGAAAAAATATACATTTCCGTGACTTTCTACGTAAAAAATGTTTCTTGGTAAAAATCGCTACGAGCAACCGTTTTGAAGATATTTAAACCGGAAATAGTCAATACCTGTCATTATTGATAAAAAATAAACACCTTGAGTAGATACAGTACGTCTGTCCGTTCTGTAGCTACGGGGTAACCGTGAGAGGGGAAATTATATATTCTCTCGATGTTTTTCGTAAAAAATTAGACGACGCGTCCCATCAATAAAAATTCGATAAATTTGCAAGTAGCCAATAAAATGAGTGGGCGGAACGATTTACGGTGACGTACTCGTCAAGTCGACGTATAAAATATATTGCTGTTTATTTAAATGTTTTTTTGTCCGCATTCCTTTCATAGACACAGATCCAGCAGATGTACTGTAGTTATTTGACTGAAATAATAAATTTGAAAATTTTTTATTTTTTTATATTGATCATAAATTTTTTGGCGAAAAAATTATGATAAAACAGTTTCTGATGAACTTTTGGCACAAAAATATTTAAAATTTATGATTTTAGTCTAATAACTATTTAGTCAACATGTTTAATTTATGTCAATGATGACAAGTATTGATAATTTCGATTCCAAATATCTCGAGAACTATTACTAGTAGAGATATTTACCAAGAGATCTTTTTTACGTAAAAATTGTGGTAAATGTATATTTTTTTACTCAGTAGTTTTATACAGGTACGGACGAAAAGTTATTACCCTTTAAAACAATTGAAACACATGTAAGTGGCGCCCTCTACAAGTAGGAGTCATATTGACATCAAAATCAAATTTCTCATGCCAAAAAACTTCCAGACACAAATTTTCATCCAAATATTGACTTTACTTCATAAGTTATCTGGAAAAAATCGAAATAAAAATGAAGCTTCAACACCCTGTATTTCCGAAACTAAGCATTTTAGAACATACACTTATACGAACTTTTTTACTTATTTTTATCTGCAGAATATGATGTGGAAGTTTCCGGAATACAATTCGGACCACCCTGTATAGTTAAGTACAATAATTTTTAAAATTCATTGTGTGTTTTTATAGTTAGACATAGATAAAATATTGTACAATACACACGCGTATCTTAATAATGCTGTTAACTCACTTGTATCGTAAATATCTATTATTTGATTGAAAAAGACACTCTTGAATAGAATGACATAATATATATCAACTTTTGACATTTTCGTATATGGTTTAATTGGAAATTGTAACATGCAGTTCATAACGACAAATTGACTCAAAATACCAAGTGTGTGGTATCAAATTATTCGTAAAAAATGCTGTTAATATGTCAATGAGACACCCTCGTTCCATTTGAAAAATACGATTTGGGCAGCTTTTGACTGGCCAGGATAAGACACGAAAAACAATAGACGATCAAATCTATTTTTCCAAGGTGTTTCCACCATGGCCGTGTTAAAAACACAAAAAATCGGTGTTTTGAACACAGCCATGACAATCTAGTTGAAATTTAAAATACAATTTTTTAAGCGAAGATGTCAAAAGTTTTCATATGATATGTCATTCTATTCAGAGTGAAATTTTCTATCAAATAAAGTAAAAAGATACCGAAGGTGCCATTTAAAAATCAAAAGTTGTAGTCAGTCTTAGAAAATGGTCAAGAATACGCCAATCAATCTTAATTTATGTTATTTACTAGCATACCAAATCTCGTTTTATTATCAGAAAAAATAAAAAAGTTATAGAGGTGTCACTCTTATAGAGGTGAATCACTCTTGAGAAACACTCGGTATATTATTGATCGTGGCCCTAGAAAATAATATCTTCTCTATAAATAAATAATGTAAGAGAGAAAATTCAACCGCACTGTACTATAAAATGCTTCAATAGACCACAAAATTACATTCGCAACTATATCGGAACTCCTAAAAATTCAAAGTCGCAGACAGAAATCACAGTCCCCGTTTACAAAATCACAATCGCAATAAAGTCGCAAATCGTAGCTGTAGTAATACTTGTTGCTTAAAATGAAAATCCCAAATAGAAGAAATCGCAGTTTCCTATGGGAGCCAATCGCAGGTTTCGATTGCGTTTTTTTGCTCATCTCTACCAACACTCGTCTAGGTGGCAAGTTAATTTTTAAAATATGTCTGCCATAAAGAGAGTTTCTGGTTTCTCACCCTATTTCTCAAGTTTCTCGAGAAATTTTGAAATTTTTAATTAAATACGATCTTATTTTTAAATTTTTGCTTTATTACAAATTAGACTTATAGATAAAACCAATTAAATAAAATGGCAAATTATTAGAAACCATAAATTGCACTTAATAATTTACAAATCAACAATAAATTAAACACACTATATGTAAAGAGTAGGGTAGTATTGAGCTATTTAATTAATAAACAGCCTTTAATTGAACAAAACATATTTAGTAAACTGAGTCTATTGCTATATCATTAAAGTTTTAGCTCTACCTCTTTTTAGATTTTATTAGCTTAAAAAGGCTCGATTTCTTTAGCTGTTTTATTTTATAACTCTTTTGTTACTTCATTATGCATGATAGATCTATTTATACTTACTTTTAGCATCATTACATACAGGGGACAATTTGAAAACGAACAGTATTTAATATTACCTCTACCGATGATAGTATGAAAATTTGGCGAAATACGTCAATTTACATATTGTTGCGGACTCGTACCGTGTGAACTCGGCCTTAGGCTTGGCCACTCGGCTATGACTCATACGCCCACCGACGTTCGAAGAACGCCGCTAAGAATTTTCGAGATATGTCTAGATTGTCTGTTTCTCTCATATATAAGCCGATGCCCGAAACCTGAAGGAGATAGAGATAAATAACCGATTGACGCGTACAGTTACAATCGCCGCGCTAATTCAAAATACATTTCTGTTAGATAAATTGTAAATAAGTTATAAATAGTTATTGTTTTTGTTAATTAGTGTTAAATAAATAGTGTTTAAATAAATTGTGACTTTCTATCCACACGGAACCGACGAAAAACGTAACAATATCAAGGGGGACAATTTTTGAGGCATTTGTTGTCGTGTTACTTTCAATCCTTTGACCCCCAGGACACCTACCTCTAAAATTTTAAATGGCAACCCCTATTTCTTTTACCATTTTTGTGTTCCTTATAAAATTCTCAAAAAAATAATGCAGTTCATGTAGGGTTGTAAATTTAAGGTCTTTATAAAACCGTATTGAGAAAAAGGGTGAATATATTCTCCCGGTGCCAAGTGGTCCCAATTTAACTTAATGATTTTGGATTTTTTAAACGTTTAATTACTTTTTATTTTTATTTTTGTTGTTAAATAAACAATATAAAATACGATATTTTGCTATATTGATTTAAAAATATAATTGGCAATTAAGCTATTATATTACGCGACAAGTCGGTCAGATAAGGTAAAATAAATGCTAGAATAAATACGTTGTAAATACAAACTAATACAGTTATTGCGTTATGTACTTTCTAAAAATGCCGTTCGATACCAAAATTTCTTAATGAAAGACAATAATCACAATCCAAAGGTTGGTGAAAATCCACTATAAATTCTTAAAATTAGTATGTTAATAGATAAAATATTAATTTAAAAACAGAAATAATTTCCATGTTATTAACAGCAAAATAAAAATACTAAATCACCACAATACACCAAAACACTTTTACTTTTACATTGGACGCGCGTTTCGCTAACCATGTTAGCATCATCCAAACCAAAGGTTCCAACCCTCAACTGTAATGTTATTAACAGACAAAATATAGATAACACAGATATAGTGATACCTTACAATTATTCCCGTTCCTAAGAAGTTCCCGCTTGCGTAAAAGTTTTCCAATTTTTATACAGAGTGTTTCGATAAAACATCTCCAAAATACTTGAGGGAATTACTAGAGAACTTATATGGAACATGGAAATTTGTTATCAGGAGAACCATTACATTAAAAACATTTACGTCTAACGTAGTGACGTCTAAATTTCAGGTGACTTTTTAGAAAAATATAAATGTTAAAAAATACTAGAACCTCTTCGACAGAGAAGAGGGTGATAAAAAAGAGTTGAAATTCCCGGGGGGGGGGCATAAAACATGCGAATTCAAATGTTAATAGAACATTATTACTCTTGTATTAAAAATTCTACCAGTTTAAATCTTCATCAAAAATAAATTTGAAATATCAGAAGCCAGACAATACCAAACCAAACCATCCATGGTATAAGATGTTGATGGGATATGCCATCAGAATCAGAAGGTGTACAATAAGCAATTTCGTCCAATTCATGGCTTAAAATGTTGATGGGATGTGCGATCAGAATCAGAAGCAACTCAGTACCCCGGTTAGAGGAGGCAACTAGGGGGGGGGGGCAGGGAGGGGCTTAGCCCCCCCCTTATGACCAGTGCGTGTCGTATGAAATTGGTTTTAACCACACATGAATCTTATCTTATAGTGACCTAAGCCCCCCAAAAGACTTGAGCCCCCCTAAAAGTATATGTCTAGTTGCGCCCCTGACCCCGGTTATATAGTACCCCGGTAAATAGTGTAGGGTGTAGACACATTTTAAAACAACAATAGTTTCATATTACAACTAGAGGAAATTATGTAGAGTTAGTTTCCTTAAATTCGAAGGTGTAAATTTGGAGCTCCTAAGCTCTGTCACTTGCCTGCGAACCTTTTAATGACGTACATAAGCTATTCTATGCTACGAACAGGCCTGTTTAAAATAGTCTAGTCCAATTTGAACATATTAAAAATAATACTGATTATTACAAATTTGAGCCTGTAAAAAATTAAAATAGTCATTATGGGGATTATGTTATGCCGGTCCATGGTTACTAACGGTTTCGGATATTAACACATAAAGTGTCGTAGTGCCGTTGTGGGTTTAACTGAACCACCATTTCAGCCAAATCAAATTTGCTAATGGTCGCCATGTCCAAATTTTCGTTTTGGCCGCTGTGGATCGCTTGAATGCACCATCACAACGCAAAATATACAGATATCGTTTTAAAACGATTTTGTCAGTATTTTCTTTGAGTTGGCTTGGTTATTATTTTTAGATGGTACTATAGACCTGTGTGTATAATCCATTTCAAATGGATTATAGACATATTACGTCTTGGCCATTAAGACTCGGAAAATTTCACTTCCATGGTGGCACTTTACGCGTTTTAAGAAATCGTCGAGTCTGTTTTCATATGCAAATTTTATGACTAGTTTCAACATCAAAATCAAATTCTAAACCTAAGCGAATTCTAAAGCTTCATTCGGAACCTCGAAATTAGTGGAATAAATTAGTGGTTCCAATTAGCGTAGAATTTTGCTTCTCTTATTTCAATGTAAACATTCAGAATGTCAAAATTAGCGATAGTAATTTTCAATTAGTAAAAAAAGTTAACAAACTTTTCTGCTAATTACACTGCAAAATTGGCGAGTAATATCGTTTTGACCTTTGATTACCATCCGTCAAGAGAAATTGTGGATAGAAATCAAAAGTTTGAGGTTTATTGTCATATAAGCTAAATATTAGGCTTTCTTTATGGATACAACTTAATTTTAGCATAAAAAACAAAATAAAAGCATAAGCTGAAACCACTAATTTATTCCACACTAATTTCGAGGTTCTTATGCGTGATAGAAAAATACGCAGTGCTAATTTTCAACATACCTCATTTCTGAAAATGTATCTGAAAAAATTCTGAAAATCGACATCTTTTAATTTTTTGTTCTTATTACGCCCTCTAGCGGTCAGATTTGGAATCTGAAAATAATTTATCGCTATTTCTCTTGGCAGATCTACCTACAAAAATTTTTCTTTATCAGTCGACGTCCTCTTTTTATTGGACCACTCTTTACATATACTTACTATTTACTAACTTTTTATAAATAAAACAAAAAAAGAAAACACACATAAATTGTATATAAGTAAATTTATTTACTCAACTTCAGTTATATATGATTGGTGTATAGATGATTGATTTCAGTCAATGTTCATAATAAATTAAAAAAAAACATAATAATAAATAGGTAGGAAGCAGTCTAAATAAATCATCCAATGTGGAAAAACTGTCGTAATTGTTGAGCTTGTACTCCTGTAGTCCCTCTTTCGCTACCAAAATCGGCTTTTCGCTTAATATTTCTATCCATTGCGAGTTTATTTCTTAGACTTCTTTTATCATTGAATATTCCAGATCTATGGCGAAGCAAAAAATATATGTATAGTTTAAAAGTCATTAATATAAATTATTTTATGAAAATGCATATTTTTAATTGTCAACACAGATTTTGTAGATAAAAATGGAGAAAGAGGCAAACTGAAATGCGTTTATTTATTTGGAATTTAATTATAGTGACCATGGGCAAATAATTTGTTCGAACATACTTTGGATAAAAAGTACTATGGAATAGTAAGATGTCAACAGAAGAAAATGGTCTAGTCAAATTAGATGTAAAAAGGCCATTCAGTGAAAAAAAAAACAATAATTTTGAAAACGGTCTTGGTGGAAAAGGGACAGTTCCAGAGAAATGGTTTCTTGCACGGAGGGTCTCATAACATTAATACTGCTGGGTACTGTCAACTCTGTAATTCTTTATGTGGCCCGGGTGAAACAGAACGCAGCGGATCTAAACCAGAAAGTCGATAAATATACCCCAAGCTAAGCTGTTAGACCCCGAGGCAAAAGCTGAATGGTACTAGGGTAAACGGTTCCTCTGGGACAACAGGTGGTGCCCCATTGGATCTAAACCCTACACCCGCATTTCCCTAGCTTCTCGTGGGATCAAAATGGATATATTATTTAACATTAATATATCCTCTATTATAGATACGGGACAACACCGGTATCAGGTCTAAGGAGAGACCAAGTTAAAGAGGTGGAGAAAATGGAGAGCGATCCTCCAGCCTCCACCTCACGGGTTCCTCAGCCGGAGGCAAGCTCCTCGACTGTGAAGGGCGGCACGGAGGGTCAAACTCCAACCGTGGAAGGGTGTGTACCCTCGGAGGAAGAACTGTTGTCAGAGGAGGATCGGAAATACCCTGTCCCCTCTACAAGAGGGCTATGATGGGTTATAGACTGTGTGATGACTCAAGGAAGGGGGGCACAATAGATATTTAGGGGCGAAGTGATTAACCCCCCTCTTACTCATTCTACATTATAAATTTAAATTAAGACCAGAAAGGAATATTTAAGGCCAGAGTAGCCAGAAAAGCTACGAAAAGGTTCCTGAAATCAAAAACTAAGAACTTCTGGAGAAATTCAACAGGCCAAAGGGTCAAGAACTTCAAAAGAACTTTCACAAACTGCAAGGCAATGAACTACTAACACTGTAATAGTAATTGTGATGGAAGACGTGTCGACGTATCTCACTCATGTCACATTTAGAGTTTAAGCTATCTGGCATCCCTAAAGCAAATCAGTAAACTTTTAAACCAAGGCCAAGATTAGATTAGATTAGGTTGTAATTTAAGGTTGAAAAGGCAGATGAAATGACCAAGCAAGGCTTATCAATGCCATTCATAGACCCAGAACCCTTCGCGGCGTTGCAAAGGCAGTCCTGAGAATAGCTACCGAACGAAGGGTGGTTAACTCTAGAATGATGGTGAAACTCCCCAGAGCAGAAACAGGCGAAAAAGTTCATAGTAGAACATTCGCCAAAATTCACGGCAGATCTGATAAGCAAAGACAGAAAGACAGTCAAAGTTGTAGTGTGTCTACTAACAGAGCATTGTAAACTGAATAGGCATTTAAAGCTAATGATTGACTGACGAAGCCATGTGCAGGTTCTGTCAATCAGAAAAAGAAACAACAGAACACATTTTATATCGGTGTGACAGCCTGGCAAATGTGCGGCTCTCGGTAACAGGCAATGGTAAACCATTGCCAGGGAGCTACAGATTCAGTCTCCAAGTTGTTAAACTTTGTGAACAGTGTAGGACCGGAGAAGGTAACCTAAGGATCAGAAGAGGACTAAAATAGATCTGGAAAACTTGCAGTGGATCAGGCCGATAGCCACCTTGAAGAATTTAAAGCCAAGATTACATAGAGGTCAAAAGGGTTGTAATCAAAACCAACTTTATTAAATCTGCAGAAAATATATACAGCAGGGAAGGCTTCAGAAAGTACCTTAGAAATCTAGATGGTAATACGGAACATAAAGAGCATAGAAGTTCTAAACTGGGTAGTAGAAAGGGTAAGCAAAGCTATTATTGTGGATTACTGTGGAAAAAATAAATATTTTTTACATATTCCTGTACCTAAAGTACCGCCTTCAATTTTACTTTGTTGTTTTTGATACAAGATGTTAATTATGATATGCTTATCAATCTAATTGTTAGAAACAATTTATTTGTTAGAAAAATATGAAATTGATTTTCATAAATATACGAAACTTCAGGGATATTTATAAAATATTTTTCGTTTCTATGGGTCCTAACGGGGATATCTAGCATTAAATATTTCATTTACTCTTTTGATATAAACGGCTACATTCTCATAAATTAGTCATAAGTTTAGAAAAGCTTCAGTATTGAAGCTAATACCGGACATATTTTAATGTAAAATGGACGCTTAAATTACTTTTTTAACAAAGCTGTAAGAACATCACAAGTTTGACATAACAAGCTATACTCTTGATATATTAGGTACAAGACCATCTAATGTCAAAAGATAGCAACTACAAATTTATATCATTCCTAAAATAAAAAATGATGATGGTTTTCGATTATATGGTAGGTTCAGTCTCTAAGTTACTAGCCTTTGTGAACATGTTACTATAGATCTAAAAGATTGCAGTAGAATAGCCAAATATATTTCATAAAATCTATTCTAATTCTAAATTTATCGTGGTGCTAGAAACTGTTACGCTCTGTTTTCATGTCATTCTGTGTTATAAATGGTTTTGAGTCGTACGGAAAACTATATAAAACTTAACATATACATTGAATGTATACAAGAATTTATACGAACATTTTTACCGTCGAATTAAATTTGCGGTTAAGCTCCATACTCACTATGCGCTGATGCGTCGAATTGATTCTTCCATCTGTTCGTCGATACGATTCGTTAGTTCGTTTGGAAATTCGTCCATTAGGTTCGTGATATTTCTTTTGATGGTACGCCTAAAAGTCGACACAAAACGACGCATTGATAAACCGTATCGACGAACCACATCGGCGCATAGTGTGTATGGGGCTGTTTTGTGTACACTGGGCTGTTTTGTTTACTTATGGGTTGAAGGTTTATTTTTATTTTCCAATTAAAAAGGGGAATTTTTAACATTAATTGAAATAACCGACAAATTTCGTTGCTATTGATTTATGTTGACATTTTTTTTAAATTCGTAAAAATACACGAAAACAAACGCTTTGTTTAAATAACGTTGTTTAAATAAAATTTCCGCAAAGCATTATTGTATTGTATCATCTACAAAAAGAGTTTATTGTACCACATTTTGTGTCGAACAAACAAAAATATATATTTTTAAATTATCTTATACAGAGTGTTCCATTTGGGTCATAATTGAGGGTTTTTAGTCGCTTATTAATGAAAAAAAAATGCCGCAAACAAAATTGTCACGGGCCCTTAGTTTCAATGCTACAAGGAATTTGGTAAAAAAATTATAATTTTTAAATGTTGCTATTTTAGGTACTTCTCGAATGTCAGTGTACTGGCCACCTGTCAAGAACGTAAAAAGGAATTTTTATACAGGGTGTTTCAAAAAACATGTGCCATCTCTCGTGGGGAGATTCCTCACATAAAAATAAAATTTATTTTTCATATCAACATAGGTCCGATTCTGCTTTCTTTCGTAGCTACAGGATGTTAAAGTCTTAATATTTATTCGATTTATTATGCTTTTCTAAATAAATCTTATTTTTACGTGAGGAATCTCCCCACGAAAGATGGAACATGTTTTCTGAAACACCCTGTAGAACAATTTACGTCAATCCAGTTACATGTAGCGTTTCTCCCATAAAACAAAAAATACAGCATTGTTTTGTATGACCTACGAGAAGTTTTAAATGTGAAATATAGAAATTATTATTTTGGTTTTTTTTTGTAGTTATTTTCGGTGAAACAGGAAGTGATCAAAAACAATTGAACACGTCAATCAATCCTAATTTGTGTCATATACTAACAAAATATACTAACCATATAATACCAAATCTCGTTTTTTTATCTGAAAAAATAAAAACGTTATGGCTTGAGCCACTTTTGAGACGCATCCGGTATGTAGCTGCATTTTTATTAAGTATTTATTTAGATTAGATATTTCATTCTGACAGTCAATTCCGGGATCCCGGGATTATACATTCTTATCCCGGCATTTCAAAACGGGATCCCGATCCTGAAAACTGAAAAACCCATTTAATGAAAAATTAACGTTAGTTAGTGTATCCAAAACGAAAATGTCAAGAAAAAACTCACTAGCCCACTGGATTACTCGTAATAATTTCTATTTCAATCACTTTTTACCTTTTTGATAATTCAGAAAATTGCGATACGACATACGTATACCTAAAACTACAATATTTTTAAAATCACCCTGTAGCATGGAAACTAAGGGAACCATAATAATTTTGTTTGTGATCCTTTGGTTTCGCAGAAAAATGCTCAGGTTCATAAAACCCGCAGGATTCTATTTTACTAATTAACAAAAAAACAGTCAAGTATAACTAAACTAGGGCACTCTGTCCAGTTTTCTGTTTTACTATATTATAACTATATACAAACTTACCTTTTTTCCTCGGATTTTATTACGTGTCTGTCTGGTATTAGATCCGAAAAATGCAATAAATTTTTCGAATTAAAATCGTAATTGTTAATCAGATATTTAAGGTCTTGCTCGTAGTAGTAAAACCAATTCTCCAGAGCGGCCTTTGTTAGTTCCACTAAATCAGAGACCGCTTGTTCAACATTGTTTTCGCTGGAAAATATTGATTGTGCTAATCAAATATCTGTAGTACTGTGTGTTTACAATTACATGATATGGGTCGACAGAGCACTAAACGAAAAAACCTGCCTTCAAACGATTCACATAAGCTTCTCTAAACGTTGACGGTGGTATACAGTTATTTTGAGATTTTTTGTAGTTATTGTATTTACATTTGTATGTTTATTGAATTACTGTGTATATAATGTTAGCTATGATATTTGAACAATTATTGACATAATTTATTTAGAATACAGTGAAGTTAAATGTTGATTTTTGTTTTGTTAATTTTGATTTTGATATGTATTGTATTTTTGATAATACAACATTTGTGTACCGGGTGGCTAACTAAGAGTAGCCCACTAATCGCCGGCTGTATCTCAGAAACTACTTATCGTATAAATTGGGAAAAAATTGTAATGAGTAAATCGGGCAAGAGAAATCGCTAGAAATTATTTTCAAGTTTTTTTTTCAAATGTTTTGAAGTTTCCAAGACCTCTGTGCAGTATTTACTACATTTATTGTTTCTTGTAAAAAATGCCTTATCGCATAATTTTTGAAAAAAAAAATTTGGAGAATTTATTTTCCTAAAACAGACCTACAAAATATACAGGGACTTTCAATATTCCGTGGACAATAGAACAACTACGTACTTTTTGGATCAAAATAAGTTAATTGCACATAATTTACCTTTATACAAAAATGCTTTGTTTGGCCATTAGAGGGCATCAATTAAAATAAACTCAAACGTTAATTAATTTTAAAAAAATTAAGCTTTTTATGAAGCTTATTCTCAAATATAATTTGTGATACTAACGTAAAAATCCTTATTTTTACCAACTAGATTATTAGAGCGTAATAGATTTTATGCGCGTCCATACCTTGATATGACAAAAAACATTTTTTTGAAGTCAGATTTGGAAATATATTTTTTTCACACTAGTAACTTTTGTAAACACTAGAAGGAAACATTTTAAGAAAAAAAATCTGTCGTCGTTGGAGTTGGAAATATTAATACTGAAATTTATGTAGGGGTGAGGATAGCCTTCACACTTTTTGTATTTTTTCTTGATTTTTGTGAAAGTCAAATATTAGTAGAGCACTTAGCAAAACATAGACACCCAACAACAACAATGTGTTTATTTTTTTTAAGTTTTATGCCCCCCAGCGGATAAACGAGGCACGTTTTGTATAGAGGTAAATTGTGTCCAATGAACTTAGTGTGATTAAAAAAATACGTAGTATTTCTATGTCCACGGAATATTGCGACACCCTGTATATCGTCACCTGAATGCAAGAAATGGGTAACTCAAAAAATGGGTAACTCGTTTTAAGGTACCTATATATAGAATTTAGTACATAAAGCGGTTATACCATTTACAGTGACTGTATACAATGATATAATCACAATGCACCAAATTTCTAAGCCCTCCTTTACATAATTCTGTACCTGAGGAGCAGTTGGGCTGAAGTCCACTTTTTTTACTAACTGTTGTTTATGGAACTTTTGAACATACCATTATCATGGCTTTCTGTAACATAAAGACTGGAGTCGAGTATATGATAAGAAAAAAGATAATAAGCAAATAGTGGACTGAGTAGTGTTCTGAATAATATCTTCTTTATTTATTAACATATGTTTATTAAATGAAGGAAATATTAGATATTCAATGTTTTTTTTTTTATACCGGGTACCCATGCAAATTTTGAACTGCCCAAATGTTAGCTCCCCCATTAATTTTACAGTTAAGTCGTAAAGATGTTTTTTAAAGATCTGCCTGTGGTGAATACACATGCCAAATTTGAGCAATTTTGGACAGTTCGATTTTAAGTAATTTAAGAAAAGCTGTATGTATCTCTAAATTAAAATTGAACAAGATAACAATGCAAAACCAATCAAATGTTAACATACCTTAATAAGTTGTCAACCTATGGTTTTATCATTGTCAAGTATAATTTGTTGTGCTATCTACACCACTACATTATAATACATACATTTAGTGTTTCCAAAATGTATTTTTGTAATTTAAATCTGGTTCGAATGTGGCAAAAACCCAATGTTTAAAAAATACAATTTGAAATTGATAAAATTATAGGATGACAACTTAATATACGTTGGTATTTGCCTGGTTTGGCATTGTTACCTGTTGAGTTTTAATTTAAAAATAGATTAAATTTTTATTAAATTACTTAAAATCGGCTTTTCCAAAATAGTTCAAATTTGGCATGTGTATTCAGCATACGCAGACCTTTTAAAAACCTATTTACAACTTCGCTGGAAAATTAACAGGGGAACCAATATCTAACTAGTTCAAAATTTGCATGCGATTTTCTATGTTTCCAACGATGATGCACCACCCTGTATAAGTAAGGCTATGTAAGGTAAATGTATGTAACAACTGCAATAATCAGTTACAGCTAAGCTACCATAAACAACGTACAAGTTATCCTACGTAGGTATTAGGTATGATATATATATTTTTTTCTTTATTGTTAGAAAAGAATATAGGTATAATATAACCTTGCTTTTGGTTCCAGGCTACAGGAACATCGAATGGAACGAACGCGGTGATGAACTTGCAGGAGAGAATCGTGCCTTGGACTAGATGCATCAGAAGAAGTTTTTGCTCCCCTCAAATAATAAAAATACATTTACCTCCATTTTCTGTCTATGGCGAACAGTATATGGGAAATTTTAAGCATCTTCAGAACAGCCAGGAAAACTTGGCCAAAATACGACCTTAAGAAATTGGGAGAGCTCATAATTAAGTCGCGTAAGGTATCGCCAGGCGGTATATACGAGACACTGGCCAATTGGTGAACATCCGGCGAGAATGGACATCCCTTTTAATGAAGTGCATATCTGTATAGGATAATCTAAATTTTTCTTCGCCGATTTATTCTGTTATCCTTGGCGTTTAGAAAAATATAGCTAAGTATTCTTCTTTTTACTTTTTTTTCTGTCAGGTCCCCCTGACGTTGGTAATCACGATGTTGAGCTGATCTCAGTCTCTGTTTTCAGACCCTCTAAACAATTGTTCGGCGCTATGTATGCCTGTCCGTTCCCGGATATTCCTCAACCATCAGATTTGTTTTCTTATTACGCTCCTGCGGCCCTCTATTTTGCCCTTCATTATAAGTTGTAGGATCCGGTAACGATTTCCTCTAAGAACATGGCCGAGGTAATGACAGCTTTCGGTATTTAACTGTTGTCAATAGTTCACGAACTGCATTTGCCCTGTTTAAGACTGCATAGACTGCATTTCTTTGCATAGCCCATGGTATTCTTAGTATTCGTCTATGTAACTACATTTCAAATGCTTTCAGACGTGTCCAGATTTCAACTCCGTATAACGGCACAGACCAGATGTAACATTTAATCATTCTTTGTCTCAGCTTTAAGTTCAGACTATCGTTACAAAACAGTGATCTCATCTTCTGGAATATTGTAGAGGCCGATTCAATCCTGCATCTAATTTCCATATCAGGGTCAAGTTGCTCGGTGATGTAGCATCCAAGGTATTTAAAATTGGATACCCCCTCAATGTTTTGTCCATTTATCTGTAGTGACGCGTTGGGGTATGGCTGGCGTCTGCAATATAATTGCTTAATTATTACCTTTCGGATGTAGTGTTTTTAACCAAAGTTTTAGTAAATAAGAAATAAAATTGCATAGTCCTTCAAATAAATATAGTGTACTATATGTAGGATTTCATGCTGAATCCAATTCTGTACAGAAAAATGGGGGGGGGGTGTCAATTAAACTTTTTTTTAGTGACACCATGTATATCAGAAAATATTTTTAGGATATGCACTATTATAAACCATGCAACATCTGTATAAAACTTTTTTTCATATCTTACTTTTTTTCTTCTTTTTTTTATTATCTTCGATAATGACGATATTGGATTTCATCGCACTAATGAGCCATCCTGTATATCTATTAATTCATTTTTTAAGAAAAGTAATACCGTATGATCGAAGAAAAACGGCGTCAGCGATGGGTATGAAATGAAAATCGGTGTCATTTTATATGTAAAATTATGTGGGGATGTTCATTTTCAAGCCCACCGGACGCCGTATTTTTCGATTATACGGTACTTTTTCTTTATATTCATATATCTGTATAAATTAACTGAATTTCATAATGATATCCGACCGCTTTAGTATTTCTTTTTAACGTATTTTTGAATTGTAAAACTTTCTTTGTGTGGTTTTGACGTAAGGAATTCCTTATAATAAAAGATAAAATGAAACTTCTCCAGGCAAAGTTTGAGAAATTTAACTATGTAAGTTGTATTACGTTTAAAATTGCAAAAAATATATTTTTTGCGCCAAGCATATAAATAAACAAAAATTTATTAACTTATTTCTTAAAGTTTCTGTCTTGTTTTTTTTTATTTTATGTTTTCCCATTAAACAATTTTAAAATTATTTTAATTTAAAAAATATCTATATTTTTGGTTAAACTTTTATTATATTCCCATAATAAAATATATAATTTTATGTGCCAATTGTTATTTTTAAACTTTTATTATATTCCCATAGTAAAATATATAATTATACTTCAGTTGGACACGTCCTCCTAGATCACCCTGTAGTAATACTTCTGTCACTGTTTTGAGCGCATGTTTAAAGAAAATGATTCACCGCCTCCCATATCACACCACTTTTGTGTCTCATTATACTTCTTGCGCTGGCACGAGCAGCAGTGTAAATTTAGCAGACAAAATTTTGTACAAAATTCGCGGAAATGGGTAAAGAAAAGAGAAGAAACTTGAAAAGAAAACTCTATACATATGAATCAAGTAAGTAAATAACCTTTAACTCCCTAATTATTTTTTTAGTTCATACAAGTAAACAAGGGTAGTAGAAATAGCTATGAGATGATCTAGGGGGTGTAGGCTATTATTCTACACCCCGCATTGCCTAAAATTATATTATTTTCTTCGGCGACGCGGCAGTAAATTGCCTGCCTTAAAACATACCATTCATGACTCATAGCACTATCGAATCCGGTAAATAAACAATTTTTTATCGACTCGAGTATAAGCAAATTTTCTTATCTGCTCGATGAAGTAAACCTATATTAAAATTTAACGGAACCTAAACGTTATTCAGGGCATAAAAAGGTGGGCTCTTGCTAAATAATCAAGTGTCAGTAACACCTACAGGGTGCTAATAAAGTACTTGCTAAATATCCAAGTACCGGCAACACCCATTGAGCGTCAATGTCCTACAAGATTACTTGCTAAATATTCAAGTTCAAAATCTTAGTTGCACTTGCTAAATATTCAAGTGTCAGTAACACCTACAGGGTGCTAATAAAGTACTTGCTAAATATTCAAGTACCGGCAACACCCATTGGGCGTCAATGTCCTATAAGATTACTTGCTAAATATTCAAGTTCAAAATCTTAGTTGCACTTGCTAAATATTCAAGTGTCAGTAACACCTACAGGGTGCTGATAAAGTACTTGCTAAGTATCCAAGTACCGGCAACATCCATTGGGCATGTCCTATAAGATTACTTGATAAATATTCAAGTGCCTAGAAAATTAGGGTAAAAGGCCAAAGCCCAAAGTCACCTTGGCAGCACAAAAGAAAACAAAAATGTGTTCGGACATACGAATTAAGCCATTATCCTTAACGCAATATTTTTGTACAATTTTTGTACTATTTTTAGACAAGTCGCTACCTGTATATGGTTATCAATAATAGTGAGACAAATATTATGATTTTGTCTAATATTTACTAGCTTGGGTAATCCACCTTGTGGATATAAACATATGCTCATATAAACATTGTAACCCAGCATAGTCCTTGACTTATGCACGCTAGTATGTCTCTGAGAACTATTAAAATGATCTGAATCTTGGATCCTTTATTTTGTGGCTGTATTTGAAAAATATGCTTTGCAGTTTTTATTAAATAAAAGCTTGTGCTAAAACAGGTAACTTATAAATTATACCCGGCCATACAACGCCGAATGGAGTGGTTTTCTTTTAATTTTTAACTCTATGGTTTTTCTACAGCACCAGGGTGACGCAACATTGTTGTTTGTTAACCTTTTTCTAGTGTGCTTTTTGCTCACTTTTGATAAATATTTTATTGTTCGTTTTGAATTGGAAATAATGAACTATATTTTTTTAGACTGGTCAAAACGAATCTGAATCTGTTTAAAAATAAAAACTACATAACTATTGTTTACAAAAATGCGTACCTACGTGACTAAGTGCAAAGTAATTGTTCTTAAACTAAATATGCTATGGGGACGGGGAACTGCAGAAGTTGCACAAATGTACCTTAGGCCCTTGTTTATATATTCTTATATACAAGGCTTAGGCTGAGTTATAAAATATTTTATTAATATTGTAAACGCTCTCCAAAAATGGTTTTTGTCTTTTATTAAATTTACATATTCAGATAGTGTTATATTAGGATTTGTCTTACACAAGTTTGCAATTTAAGAGGCCTTTTGGTTGCCATATAGCAAACAAAGGACAGTCTAAAATAATTTTTCCCATCCCCAGCAATTGCAGTATATTATAAGGACCGAGGCACAACCGAGGTTAAATCCGGAGGTCCAAATCATGTTTTCTTCGACAGAAAGTAAGAAATGTATTTTTTGATAGACCTACAGCACGGTTTTAGGAAAAACAATGTCACCACTGGACCAAACAATTAGAAGTTTAGTGGAACTTTCCAAAGAAAATAACCAAGGCAGTTACCCTTAAAATCTGATAAATTTAGGGAAACCGTTATGTTAGGAGCATCCTACTGTACGAACCATCGTAAGGTTTTTTTTTTATTAAATTCACACTTTAATAGTAAAATTAAAAGCGTTGCAATGCGATAGGTTAAATAAGCGATGATATGCCTTTTAGTAAAGTTTTAGTGAAAAATGCAAAGCCAAGAATCTTGACAATATCATGGAAAAAAAATACTAGCAGGCTTATTTCAGAAACGAAAACACTTAAAAATGGGTGCTTTGAGATCCAGGTGAAGGTCCACAGACAGAATAATGAAAAGATAAGAGGAGGAAAATTCCTAGAAGAGCCATTTTAACAAGAACAAGGGGGGGAGCAAGAATTCCAAAGAAGGCAGGATGTATTGGAGGAGACAATAATTCAGGTTAGAACTCAAAACAAATATGCTGGTATAATTGATTATTTACAGCCAATGGTTGGAAATAACACATAACAAACTGTTTTTAACTGTGTTTTAAGTTATGTAAAAGGTTATAATAAATAAGGTTGCGATTAAAATATATTTTAGGTCCTAAACTAGTAGACCTAAACCTAAAATTTTAGACTAACCTAAACAATATAGTTATCGAGAAACTCCCATTGCAGCAAACTGGAATTTAAATTAAACCTTTAAAATATAAATATATGTAAGGTTCAAATTCACGGAAAAAGTATGAATTTTAAGCTATTTTTTTGCAATTGCAACATATTTTCAACTTATTGAATTATTATTTATGTTCAACCCCCTGAACACCTGTAATTAACTGTTTAAGGGAAAACTTTCTATGTGAATGACTACAAATCTTGATGAAGTTCTTTTATTAGACAAAAATTTAGCGGAATGTACTGGAAACATAAATTAAAAAAATCTTTTCATACCTACTCAAGAAATTTAATATTTAGAGTTTATCTTAAATACAAAATTAATGGAAATGTAAAGATTAAAAAGTTAGTGTTGAAATTTTCCAAAAGATATAGATAGTATGTGTCCATACTATATATAATATGGCTTATTCGCAACTTATAGGCACTTTAATTTCTTTTTGTTCCGCAGATAAGTACAGCTGGCTTTATAGATATTAAGAGATTTGAATAAGCTCAATACAAAGCCCTTAAGGAAAATAATGAAAATTATAACGCGTTCTTTTGCCAACAAGTTTTTCTTTCTGAAGTTTCCGACGGGTGGCTCAGAAATATAGAATGTGCAGGTCAAAACTTCATGCTTCCTAAATGTACTTCAATAACCTAGTATTGATGCATCAAAATCGGGCTAGGGTATTTATTATATATTATTTATTAGAAATTATTTAAACGCTAGAGGTTTTTGAGACCAAGAATATCATATACTGATAGAATGGGATGTGTAAAACCTTAATTTTTTTTGCACCTTAATTTTATCACTACTAAAATTTGGAAATTATTTTCGAGAAAAGAGACCTAGGCCCAACTGCATCCTAAACAAACCATTGCCAGATTTCTCTGGGCACAATCAAACAGTATAATATAACATATAAAAAATGGTGGGTCTTTTGTCTGTTAAACATGATTTTCCTACCCAGTACTCAGGACATTTTAGAATTTTTAAGTCAAGAATATCAAAATAATTCAAAATATAACACCTTTAACACTCACCGATCAGCCCTAACATCTTAACGGATGCGGGGAAAACTGAATCAGTGGAAAGGCTTATGAGAGGTATATTTAAATGTAGACCATCATTCCCAAAATATGAAGAAATTTGGGATCCGCACTCGGTGTTAGTAATGCTTGGAAAACTGAATATATTACATGACCTGGACTTAAAAATGTTATCAATAAAATTAATCTTATTACTGGCCTTATGTACAGCACAAAGGATTCAAACTCTATCAAGTATACGGTTGGAAAATATACATCATAGAGAAGAAGGACTGCACATCAATATTAACGATATGTTAAAAACATCTACCCCAAAATCTGCGCAGCCGAAGCTTCAAGTTTTCTTTTTTCCTGAAAACCCCAATCTTTGTGCTGCCACCACGATTTTGCATTACATAGAACGTACCAAAAACCTTAGGGGTAACGAACAATACTTATTTATAACAAAAAAAAGCCATACAGACGGGTCTCCACCCGTCCTTAAGTAAGTGGATAAAAGAAGGTTTAAAAAGAGGTCATGTAAATGTAGACAAATTTAAAGGTCACAATACACGATATGCCGCGACTTCTGCGGCGTTGCGAATGGGGGTAACCATTGAAGCCATTCGCAACGCAGCAGGCTGGTCCGAAAAATCATTAAGGTTTTGTAAATTTTATAACAAACCAATAATAAGTGCGAAAGAGCAGTCGTTTACTAATTACATAAGCGACATTATTAATAACAAAAAATAAGAAGTAGATTGTTAAGTCCTGTATACTTTAATGTTAATTGTTCGTCGTTACATAGAAAATTAAAATATAAAAACCTTATGAGTTTTGTCATAGTAGTTTATTAGAGTATGATTTATATAAACAATAAGCTACTATACATATTATGTTCATATAATTATTATAATATAATAAGAAAAATAGCGTAACGAGAAATGCCATAAATGTTACATACTATCAAGTTCTTATTATAATTAACAGATATTTTTGTTTTGCCTTTTCTTAAAATGCAGCAAATTTACATGCAGATCGCCTTAAATTTCTTTAAACATCTACAGGGTGATCTAGGAGGACGTGTCCAACTGAAGTATAATTAGGGATTAAACGACTTACCTGTAAGGAAGTTCAATCCAAATTATACGAAGTTGGACACGTCCTCCTAGATCAACCCACCCTTATGTGTCTCACAAAGTGAATCACACTATCAAAGGTAAACGACCTAAATGATAGATACATACCCGACCCAACGGCGATCAGAATGCTTCAGAAGTATAATGAGACACAAAAGTGGTGTGATATGGGAGGCGGTGAATCATTTTCTTTAAACATGCGCTCAAAACAGTGACAGAAGTATTACTACAGGGTGATCTAGGAGGACGTGTCCAACTTCGTATAATTTGGATTGAACTTCCTTACAGGTAAGTCGTTTAATCCCTAATTTTATGTGCCAATTGATACTATCATTTACTTAGTGTGCAAAGCGATTTGTTGAATTACAACACTTATACAGCCAGAGCAAGGGAAAACATAAATATAATTGCAAAAACAACAGTAAATAAAAATTTATGATTGAAGTAAAATCATAATTGTTACAAAATATAACTTTTTGGTAAACTTTTTAAACTTATTAGCGATAATAAAATCTTAACACACTTTGGTTATTATAGAAAAAAATATAAAACTGCATTTGTGTTATAAAATGCATGGGCGCTTTATTCGACATAAATTTAGATAGTTTAACATTTAGTTCTTCAACACACCAATCCAACAAGACGGTAGAGAACACGAACATTTAAGCCTAAAAATCAGTTAATAAATTTCAGGGCGAAACAAAATTTTTCAGGGACGGAAAGCCGTTTCAGCCTGATAACACTTCACCTACACCAGTTTTACAATTATTTGCTTTTGAACAAACACTGTTAATACGCGCTACAATAAAGCTTCACTTTGCACAAAGTTTCTGTGGTAAACATTGTAAACTATGCTGCCTATATTGTTCATAGAAAATAAAATAGTACGATAACACATTCTAAAATTAAAATTGATAATATTCATATCTTAAAATATATTTTTCACAATACGAATAAAACTATTTTTTGTATAACTTTTTTACATTGCGCTAGGAATTGTAGTCTATAGTATCTCAATCATAAAAACTTTTCCTGTTTATTTTCCCAAAATATTATCCTAAAATTTTTCGTTTGGTTTGGTTTTGCAAACTTCTTGATGCATCATCATCATCATTTTTAGCTTATTCAACCATTTTCAATTATGGTGTAGCCTCCCTCACATACTCTCTTTGTAGTTGAGATTGTTGTCTATTGTTGACTATGCGGGTCGAAGTTATCCCTGCTAATTTCCTAATATGATGGTCCCATCTCAGGTACGGCCTTCCTCTAGGCTCTTAGTTCCTTGTGAGTACCATGCTGTAATTCTTATGGTCCATCTATTGTCAGTTCTTCTTGCTAGGTGTCCTGCCCATTGTCATTTGAGGTATTTGACTCTGTGGATAACATCTATTTCTTGGCTCTTTTATCGTATCCACCAGGGCCGTCTTTATATTGTTGGCCGCCTGAAGGAAGCCCGAAAAAATGCGCCACCCCCTACAGAGAATCGTTTTTTTATTAGTGCGAAGTTTGATCCGAAGAATCAGGTGTGAAAATAAAATTATGAAAGTTGTGCCACACGTGGTAAGAAATATTATCAAACGCTTTCCGAAAAAAAAAGGAAATAAATATTGCAAGATTTTTAGAATTAGCATTTAAATTTTGTATTTAAAAGGAGCATTACATGGTACCTAACAAGAATAAAAAAAACATTATAAGGTACATTAGCCAAACTAACACCTAAAACTAGGTAATATAAATTATTATAAATTATTAACAAAACAAAATTCGTAATAAATACATAGACATAATCCTGAGAAACAAAATTCCTAACATGGACAAAACTAAAACTTTTTTCTTGCTATTTTTTGGCAAAATCTGAAATAAAATCGTCGATATTTAGACTGTTCGCTATTTCGTACTCAATAGATATTAAAGATAATCCGCTTAATCGTTCTTGTGTCATACTTGATCTCAGCTAATTCTCAATTATTTTGAGTTTAGAAAAACTTCTCTCTCCGGTTGCCACTGAAACCGGCAGCGTTAATAAGATTCTTATGGAGATGTAAATATTTGGAAAGTTTCCAATCAGATCGTGAATTTTTAAATATTTTAGTGTTTGTTTTGGACAACTGAAGTTTTCGGCATTATCTGGTGGTATTAGAGCAATTAGAGCTAATATCTCGTCCCGAAGCTCTAGGCCATTAATATCATGTTTGTCTCCGTCCGTCGTCCGTTAAATAGAGATGAAGATCTATACAATGTTTTGTATGTATATGTAATTTTCGCTCGTTGATATTCCTGAGAACTATGAAGTCGTATAAAAACGAAAAATAGTCCAAGTGAGCTTTTAACAACCTTTCCTGGAGAGCCTCATGGATTGTATCCAGGACAACAAAGAAAAAATCGATTTTAAACTTTTCCTGTGGATCTAAAATTGGCTCATCCACTGATTCATACAAAAACTGTCTAGTTTTTTGTCTGGGACGAGCTCTAAAGTCATTAGTAAAAACTGCTTCAATTTCCAGCTCTTCTGCCAGTTCTGCAGCATCCACTAATATTTCTCTAAGATGGTCGTCAGTCCTTATTTTGACAAAATAGTCGTCGCTAGCTTTTAGAGCTTTTGTGGACTCGATGATGTTGAGTTTCTCATTCTGAAGCAATTTACTAGTTGCATTTATACTGTCGGAAATTTCGTACCGAAAATGACCATTTTTCCAAAACGTAGTACTGACGCATGACGTACCGAATTTGGTCAAGATGTACCGAATTCAGTACAATTGTACCGAAACGGCTGCCCTCAAATTTGGCCGCCTGGAGCAACTGTCCCTCTGCTCCACCCCTCAGGACGGCCCTGTATCCACTCTATTCATTTATGGTCTCCCTTGGTTAATCCCATCATAATTTCGTTCCATTGAGCCTTGTGCGACCTACAGTTTCCTAATGATGTCCAGTTTTAAGTGTTCAGGTTTCGCATGCATAGGACTGGTAGTACACATTGGTCGAATGTTTTCTTTCTTAGATAAAGTGGCATTTTTGATTTGAATATGAATGAATTTCTTCCATAAGTACTCCATGCTAACTTAATTATTCTGTTGATTTCTGGTAGTAGAGATCCTGAGCTGTGTATTAGTTGTCCCAAATATATATATTCTTCTACAATTTCCAATGTTGCGTTATTTATTAGAATATCTTTTCTTTCCACCAGTTCTTTGTACATTACTTTAGTTTTTCCTTAGGACTTTAGTAGTTCCTTAGGACCATTGGCAATCAGGACTATGTCATCAGCCATTTTTGGTCTAATCTAGTTGATGGAATATTTCTTCTAATGTTGCTGTAAACAGTTTTGGGGATATCGCGTCTCCCTGTCGTACTCCTTTGCCAGTTGGGAACTCTGGGGTTGTTTTATATGTCATTACTCTTGCTTTGGCTTTTTTATTATATTGGTGAGAGTTTCTATATAAGGCCTGTTATAGATAAGATAAAATCTTCTTTCGTTAGGGCTTCTGTTATGAAGCCCTAATGAAATGCTTGCCTTATCGAGTCAAAAGCCTTCCCAAAGTTTATAAAGGCCATAGCTAGTGGAAGTTCGTATTCTTTTACGCGTATGTATGATGAGCGCATATGTATGATGTATGATGAATGACTACAAAAAAGCTGTGCCTCAGATTAAGTATTATTTCAACTGGGAATACATGTTTTACAAAAGGCAACAGTGCATTTGAGAAAAAGACACGAAGTCTGACAATGCCATAACCCTATTAAAGGCCCGAGGTCACGGCGGCGCGGCGTTTATCACTAAGATGAAATAAGTGCCACATCTGTAAAATACTTAATCTTTGACAAAATAATCTGATTTCAAGTAGATTTACGTGGATGTATTTGCATGTATTTGTATATTAAATAAGTTTGAGTCAAAGTACGAGCTATGGACAAATTTGTGAATATGCCAGACTGATACAAATTCCATGAGATTTCCAGTATAACATTACACTACATATCTGTTAATTTAATACTAACTTCATGTACATATCTAACTATCATTATTTTTTATCTAATTTTTTCTTGGCTTTAGGTCAGGTAAACAAAGATAATTTTTTTTTATAAATTACATTGACGTTTTGACCTGGTGTCTTTATCAAAATTTATTACTAAAAAATATAATTACATTATGAACGTCTATTGAGTTATAAAAATTTTATTTTGTTACCTAAAAAGTAAATTTCGGCGCATTGTTTCAGTTTTTAGCATAATTTTTATTGTTTTCCTTTTATAATTTTATCCATTTTCATTTTAAAATCAATTTTTATAAAGTGGCGTGAGCGAAAAATACTAGAAAGCCTACCTTAGTGTAGAAAATAATCCAATATTGATAATCCAACACACATAACATAAAACATCTCGATATAGTCGTCACAATTTTTGTAAAGAGACGCAAAGAGACGCTCGGTCTACGATCTCGTCGTTCTAATCGTTCACACTCGTTGTTGTAATCATGTTCATAAACAGACTTGTACTGTAAATAACTATTATTAAGGTTGTTTAAATCCCTCCTATCATTAACGGACTGTTGTTTTTTTTTGAATGGCAATAGATTCCAGAATTTCTCATTTTTATTCGGTGCCAATTATTTTTGTATTTTCGAAGTCAAAACTGTGATTTTTTTTGAATTTCATGCAAAGTTAGGGTTGTTCTATTTTTCTTGTCGTATTTATGGCTTGTTAAACCGTTTTCAAGATACTGACTGGTTTGCCCTATATAAACCCCACTGCAATTTTTGCAGGGTATTTCGTAAATTAGATTGCTTTTTTTTGTTTTTTGTGTTTTTGTCTTGAGCCTTGAAACATTACTCGCCAATAAATTGTGTGATTAGTGACATACATTGAGATTATATCTACCAAGTAAATGTTTTATTTGTTGTGACAGTCCGTTTACAAAAGGAATAGAAATGTATTTTTTATTGTCCTTATTTATAGGTTTATTGTGTTGGTGTGAGTTGTAAAATTTGTGAATTGGTTTCTTAAAAATATTATTGATTATGTCATGTGGGTAGCTATTTAATTTAAGAGCATTCTGAGCCTTAATTATCGCGTTTTGTTGATATTCTGGGTCTGATAGTTGTATTGCACGATCTGCTAGCCCTATTTTTTAGAATTTAGAATGAGTGGGAGGGGGGTTAATCACTGCGACCTTACAGATCCATTGTGTCCCCCTTTCTTGAGTCATAACTCATCATACAGTCCCAGGGCTTTGACAAAAGCCAGTATCTGGGACGGTTTTATAGAGGGTAGTTCTCCATCTCCAATATCAGTCGTACAAAAATTCATGGCACGAATGGTTGTCATCTCGGCGCACTCAGTAATGAGGTTAGCCCTATAATTACAGATGTTTTTTGGTTTATGTGATGATGAGAATTATAATTTAAATAACGAGAAGACCATGATTTTTTGGTATACCATTTGGTGCTAATGTTTCCATTTATGTGATGTAATGTTAAATCAAGGAAGTTTATTTTATTTTCTTGTTCAGTTTCGATGGTAAATTGTAAATTTTTATGATAAGAATTAAATGCTGTTAGGATGTTTTCAACTTGATTTTTTGGGACTGCCATTATACAATCGTCAACAAATCTAAAGAAAAACGGTATCGAGTAGGTGATTTTTGACAGTACTGTTTCCTCTAAGTCCTCCATTACTATTTGTGCTACTGCACTTGAAATCGAAGCACCCATTGCGCAACCCTGTATCTGTTTATAAAGTTCATTTTCGTATTGAAAAAAAGTTGATTTTAATGTGAGTTCAGTTGCGCTACTATCATTATTCTGAAATATAATTGGCTATATCTCTGATATTTATGGAATTTTAAATTAAGTGAGAAACTTATACGCAATAAGGTAATATTTAAGTTTGGGAGAAATTATTCATTTCAATTAATGTAACTATATAAATATATGCATAAAGATGCTTCGGCTAGGTATATATTAGTTACAACTCTTTATTTAACTTGCAATACTGTTGAAGAATTAATTTGTAGCTGAATCAAGGAATTCTGACCCACATGTAGACCCCTCCTAAAGGTTCCCCTCTTAACAGCTTTGTATTGTGAGGCGTGAATTTTAAATCATTTAGGCTATTGTTTGGCTGTGGGACTGGGGATTATGTCAACATTTTATTAATTAGTATGGTTGTTTAATAAAGTTCGTTTAGTTACAAATATTTTGATTATTTCTTAAGTTATTGTGGATTGTGGATGTATGTGGTATGAACGAAACCCAAGAGTGATGGCGTAGTAATGAACAGCAAACTGTCATGCAACAAAAAAGTCATGCACTGCGAATAATATTCTCAGTTCAACTTTAGTTCTACTAATTTTTTTGTAGATGATCATTCCAATTCAGAAAAAAATTAACCACCATTTCAACACTACACAAATTCTAGTAAATAAAATGTGACATCGAACTTGAGTATTATAAAATCATACTTTTGCTGGTATTTTAATTGTAGCTTTCTCTGGACCGTATTATAAATTTTTAGTAATTTGAAGGTAGATTTTTGCAAATAAAGTGCCTATTCCAAATAAAATGAAATTCTAGACGAAAGTACAACTTTAAAGCTCCGCGTGCACTGAATAGGTATCGGCGAGAGCGAGCGGCGCGAGCGGCACGACCGGTCGGAAAGTCCATTGTAGCCGCGCACTGGATCGACGGTCGGGAGTACGTCACAAGCATAAATTTGAGCATAGACGAGGAGAAGTTTATTCAAATTTAGTCAAATTCATTCGGCATTTCAAAAAATTATAAAATATTATTACTATTTATATTTTTATGCAAACTTTTATATTTTATGCCTTATGATGGAAATTGATATTATTTAGATCTTAACCAAACACACATTAATATATTTAGATCTTAACAAACCACATAAAATTAGTGAAATAGAGTGGAAGATGGGGATAAAATATACTACATGACTCTTGTATAACTCTTGTATGTAAATTTGGTATAACTCAAAAGGGTTTAATTTGTTCTTTAAAAACAAAGCTAGATATGAAAAATAGTCAAATAAAACTTCTATTTTTAGCTTTTTAATCTAAATAAGTGTCATTACAAACATTTATATATAGATTTTATTTTAAGTTTTTAAAATCTTTGTTTTAAGTCAGTAGCAAATAAAACGAAACTTGTGTTTACATTTTGTTTAATGATTGACGTTTCGACCAATTTTAATTCGGTCTTCTTCAGAATCTATAATATACGTATAAATAATTTTCTACGTTTGTGGTAAGAAAAAATTATATATTAAACACATTGTGAGTGATAAAATTGTATTGTATATTATAGATTCTAAAGAAGACCGAATTAAAATTAGTCGGAACGTCAATCATTAAACAAAATGTAAACACAAGTTTCGTTTTATTCACTACTGACTTAAAACCAAGATTTTAAAAACTTAAAATATAATAAAAAAGTCAAAGAAAATTGAAAAAAGAAAAAATATAAATAGTTTTTATAGTACCGTATTATCGAAAAGTAACGGCATCAGTGATGACCATGAAATGAAGGTCGGTGCCATTTTATATGTAAATTTATATAGGAAATGTCATCAATCGTCATTTCCCATCCAACTGGACACCGTTTTATTCTATCATACATAGATATATGTACAAATATTTTATTCAAACATAAATATTATTTTCTCTATTTGTACCTTTTGCGGAGCGATCAACATAGTAACATAGGATGACTATTTATCAGCTGTTATTACTAACGTCAAAACAAACCAAAAATTAAATAATATGATAAGTTTTTTGACGATATTTAAATTCGATTTTTAAAATAATGCGAGATAATCAAAACGAGATGAGAAATAAATGGGTTTAATCGGAAGGTTTTCTAAGTCAGTTATTGAATAAGTGTAGTAAACAATATAGGTTACGTGCTTGTAAGAATTTTTTATAAAAAACCGCATATTAAGTATGATATGGTCTCGTACACTTTCGATTAATAATTCATCGGACATGTTTAATGTAAAACCGCTCCACTAAAAACAGTCGCTCGGCGTAGACTATTCGCCCCCTCCCATGCATTCTGATTTCGCCTGATGGCGCGAGTACCGCCGATAGCTCGAAGCGCACCGAGCGCATCGATCTAATGCGGTGCGCGGGGTTACATTTATTTCAACGTAAACTGAAAATTACGTGTCGCTCGCTCTCGCCGATACCTATTCAGTGCGCGCGGAGCTTAACGCCTCTGCAAAAAAGTCTAATACAACTTTTGTATAAAATTGCACCACACCGTATATTATGTCTCATATAATATGATCTCACAGTCAGCCACAATATTATGTCGATTAACGTTCCATTATGGCCGCAATATTTGGCCATAACATTAATAAACGTTTCATTAGTTAAATTAACATAAATATATTTTTTAATATCAATGTTTATGTATATTTATAAAACCTTGGGGAACGGCCCAGCTACGTCAAAACCATCAGTTTCTGATAGACCCATAGTTAAACGAGGTTAGACGATGCGAGTGGATGGACCGGTGACTGTCGTGCTCTTGTTCCATGGCAAGAAATCTATTGATATACACTGCTCATTCATGCCGGTTCGAGACCGAATGAGATCGGATGTATCGTGAGTAAGGATACACAAACAAAGAAATCTGGTTAATCAGCGCTTATTTCCATAGAAAACCAGAGCCAGCGCTGGTTTCCACGCCTGGCATACCCTGCGCAGATAATAAGCGACCAAGAATTAAAAATTCGTTCCGGTAAACAGTCGCCACCAGTGGCTGGCAACAAGCGCCGACAAGTTTTTTCTTTGTACGGGTGTGGTTAAAAGCGTATTTAATTATTAAATTTAACTTTTTTTTTGCTTACTTTTTACATTCATTGTATACTATTGAGACGAATTGTAATCGCTATTTTCGGCGCTTATAAGCCACCTTTCTTTTTGTCCGTACCCTAAGAGTCGATTTAGAGACTCGCCAAGTCATCGGTATACCTTTACCGACAGGGAATGCCGAGGACCGAGGTTCGGATTCCATGTAAACAAAGTAAGTCCCTTCCAGATGTAACTTAAAATACTGTTTTTTACCTTTAAACCCTGAAAATATAAATATTAAATACCACTCAGGGTTTAATTAGAACTATGCAGAAAATATGCAGCGGAGAAGGAAACTTCACATGATTAATTCGAGGCTAGTGAGAAGTTTACGAGCCTCGGGAAATCTTACATGTTTCGAATAGCTACACTGTAACTTATTACGCTTTATACTTGTCACTAATTTACCAAATCCCACTCACAAGTAATGTGTGTCTAAAGAAAACCATCAAGATTCATATTATAACATTTTTATTAGACGTTTCAACCATTTTTGGATATCTTCAAGCTTAAATAATCATTAGGTAACAAAATAATTCTCACAGAAAAATATATATATCGGTAGCGGAATGGGTTACACTACACTTCTAAATGTTAAAGATTAATAATAACATTAAACACGTATACGGGTTTATATATATATTTATTTACATTTTAAAATGTGGTTTGGCGAAACTAATACCCAACACAAATAAAATAAATATCGTCCCTAATAATACAACTGCAAAGGACATTTTCCGTGCAATATAATAAAATATAGGGGATGAAATGATCGTCGATTTAATAAAGTAAAGTAATAAAACGTGTTACTTTATATTGCTCGAATATTATTTGTCATATGATGTTTAACTACAAAAGTTAAATTTTACCCTCTTATAAATATCGAATTCTTCTCTAATTCAATTTATTAATATTAATTTACAAATGTTAAGAGTGGTATACAAAAATGTTATCTTTATTTATTGGTTTATACAGGGTGAGTTTCCTACGATGTTCTCTATGGGTATCTCGGAAACTACTGGAGATAGAGAGTCGGTTAAATGGGGAAAGAATTGCAGTTTTGTGGGGTCATAAATATGGGCCTGTCAGATTTTTGAAAAAGTTCTTGGCTTACTAGATATTTCGAAAAAAAACAAATTTCGGCTATTTTAAAAATTGTCCCTAATTCCATTATAAGCTATTCTAGACAAAAAGTTTTCAGATAAAAGTTGTTTTCCAGAGAAAACATCCTTAATGAGACTGTGTTTTCCGTTTTTTCTAAAGCCTGTCATTTTTGACATATGACACAAACATATATTTTTTTAAATGGAAACCATAGTTGGCCATGACTTTATAAAAAGCGCAATTTTTTAAACTTTTCAGTGATATAAGCTATAATATGTCTTTTTCGAAAAATTACTGTGTTATAATCAATTATTATCATTTTTAAACAATTTCACTTAGTTAATCATGGAAACAACTTTAATCGTCTTTACTCTCATCAATGTGAAGTTGTCACATCCAAATTTTGTAAATTAAAATAAACAAAAACAGTAAATATGAATTTTTCAAATTTAGAAAAAAGCGGAGGACACAATCTCATTAAGGATGTGATTGTCTACAACTTTTATCTGAAAACTTTTTGTCTAAAATAGCTTATAATGGAATTAGGGGCAATTTTTAAAATAGCCGAAATTTGTTTTTTTTAATATCTAGTAAGCCATGAACTTTTTCAAAAATCTGAAAGGCCCCACAAAACTGCAAATCTTTCCCCTTTTCACCGACTCTCTATCTTTAGTAGTTTCCGAGATACCCATAGAGAACATCATAGGAAACTCACCCTGTATAAATGTTTCTATTTAAAATATATTTTCAGTATATATTAAATTTGTTACGAGAGACCATGCATCTTAAAGCGTACATTTTTCTTGATTTTATCTAGCTTCCTTTGAAGTGTCAAACAATCAGACAATTTATTTCCTTCTGTCAAAAAACCAATTACTTTAATTTCGTATACCGGGTGCGTCTCGAAAGTGGCTTACCCCTATAACTTTTTTAATTTTTCATATAATCAAAACGAGATTTGGTATGTTAGTACATGATATAAATTAGGATTGACATATTCAATTGTTTTCGGTCACTTCCGGTTTCACCGGAAACTACTACAACTTTTGATTTTTAAATGGTACCATCGATATTTTTTTACTTTATTCGATAGAAAATGACACTCTGAATAGAATGACATATCATATGTTAACTTTTGACATTTTCGCATATGGGTTATTTCAAATTATAGCATGCGGCTAATAACGACAATTTGACTTGAAATACCAAGTGTGTGGTATTAAATTATTCGTAAAAACGTGTTTTTTCCCAATATACTAATGAGCGGGAGGGTGCCATTTAAAAATCAAAAGTTGCAGTCATTTCCGGTGAAACATAAAGTGACCGAAAACAATTGAAAACATCAATCAATCCTAATTTATGTCATATACTAACATATCAAATTTCGTTTTTTCATATGAACAAATAAAAAAATTATACCCGGTATTACAAAAACTTCTGCTAAAACTTCATAAAGTGTATTTATAAAAATATATCTCTTATTTTAGTGATATCTAATAGTTGATATTAATAATACACCAGATGATCAAACAATAAACGGCGCAAAGTTGGTTTGGAAAAAACGATCGATGACATACTGATTTTTTAACAAAGTGTCGCATATGACACGACCAGATATATTGTTTCGCTTGACGTTTAAAGGCATAGGCTACTGGTTAAAAACCAGGAAAATACGCTTTAAAACTAAAACTTAAATATCTTAAAAACGATTTATTTTAGGTATAGGAACACGTACAATCAAAAAGTAACGAATTAAAGAACTTTTTTACTAGTGGCATAAAAAGGTAGGTTACCATTTGAAAAAAAAATGATTTATGATGTTTTAATCTGTCAATTCCATGGCAGCTACGGCCAATATTATATGACATTGAAACACTTTATGTAATTTATGCATTTTCTCTTTATGTAACAGTAGCTGTGGTAAACATTAAATTTGAAGTGTAGGCTATAAATTTTTTTTTGACAGGCTGTTTTTTTTCCTTCAAAAATTTTAATTTTTTTCCCCAAAACAGTTGTTAATGTTAGATATGGGAAATTAATATCAAAATTCATAAAATTTTACAAAAATAAGAAAGTTGCTCCAAAAAGTTGAAAGTTGGAAAAAAGTTGAAAGAAATAGCAATATCAAATAATTAATTTGATTTTTCAATAGCGGCTATGTTGGCAAGTTGCAGAAAATGAGAATCGTAAAATGAAAAATTATGAAACAAAATATATTTTGGAGAAAATCATACGAGGAATTATTTGTAGAAAATCATTGGAGAAAATCATAAAGTTAAAAATATTGATCAATGATACCTAGGTTCATTTTTAGTGCCTGTGGGGTAACGGCCTAGAAACGCCGAAACACCGGTTCCCATTAGAACACCGAAGTTAAGTGACGTAAGACGATACTAGTGGATGGACGGGTGACCGGTTCGAAACTCTGTATCGTGCTGTTGTCCAAAAAAGGCAAAAGTGTAAAATCTATTGACACACAGCTCATTCACGCCGATTCGATGCCGGATGAGATCAGATATCTCGTGAGTAAGAGTCGATTTAGACACTTGCCAAGTCGGTAGGCCATTGACCATGATATGGCGTTTGGATTTCACGTAAACAAAGTAGGCCCTGTCCAGATTAGCCCTGGCAGCAAAAAGGAGACGTTAACTGAAATCTTTAGTTTACTTTTAGTGCCTGTAAAATGCCAAACAATTTAATTGCGATATCAATCACATAAAAGTTGATTCATCTGTAAATATGTAGATGAGTTCGTGTATCCTTGGCTAAGACGGATTGATATGTTGATATATTTCCTTTGTATAAAGTTCCGATTACTCAAAGATTCTCCATTCTAGTTGCGTTTTTTACGGATCATACAGATTTTTTTAATTGTTCTTCATATTAGTTTAAACTTGTTACAAATTTGTATCATTTTGGATCATATTGATTTAATACTTCTATCAATAAATTTTATATAGCAACCACTTTTTCACATTAGCTTATTAGTTATCGATTATTTTTTTTTTATTAAAAGGATAACATATTTTTTGTCGTGCTGGTATCTTATCACCATATTCTATTGTTACAGGTATTTTCTCCTTTATTTTATGAATAAACGGCATTGTCAAATTATTTTTAACCTATATAGCATCGGTGAAAAATCCCTGATTACAGGAAATGACGGCAATTTTTGAAATAATTTATCACAAATATAGCTTTCCATTAGGCTCCCATACACCAACATATAAGTCAACCCATATGATATGGCACGAGCCAAATCGGCGGATAATTAAAATTTTATGTGGTGATCATAATATTGACTTTCTTAGTGTATGTGCTGCTCAGGAGTTTCTTCAGTCCATTTTGATCCTTTTGGAATAGCCATGCATGTAGGCTCACCTACAAGAATATCCAAAACCAGTTCTAGTACTATAGACTATGTTGTGTCATCTTTTGATCCTAACTCCATCGCCTGCAACGTCTTTAGCTCGGGTCTCTCTGATCATGAAACAGTTTTAACTAAATTTTCGATATATTCTAAAATCAAAAATGTCCTTCGTAAATTATGCCGTATTTTTTCAGGTAAAAAATAGCTCAAAAATTCAGCCACTTATGTAAAACAACCAACTCGGATACTCGCTCTAATGATGTCGACACCGAATTTTCTATTTTCGTAAAAACATTAACCAGTCTAGCATTCAAATCCTTTCCTCTTGGGCCTATCAAAAATAACCATAATAAACCTTGGACCACTAAAGGTCTACGCATATCTTTTAAAAACATGCGTTCATTATCTCACTTAAAAAAATTCTTATACAGTGTCTTCTTCCACAATTACGTAAAACTGTACAGAAACATTTATCATAAGACTATAAGAGTTTAATCACCTGCCATTTGAAATCAAATCTATAATATCATTTTCTTTATTTCGCAAATCATTGAAATCTTATTTGCTAGACAATGCTTTCTACACCGTAAATGACTTATATTTTGATAATCGAATTTGATCTTGTAAACACTGGTCTAATATTTGCTATTACTATATTTACTATAAACTTACCAAATATTTTTGAATATTATTTTTATTTTCTTATTCTTTGACATTGTAAACATTTATAAATGTTTGTTTTAACAATATGACCGACAATGTAATTTGTATACTTGTTTTGTATTCTCTTTTGTTTGTTTACTTTACCTTTGTCTACAAATTGTAAAATTTTTTGACAATAAAAGCATTTATTTATTTATTTTATTTAATCGGCATTTGACAGATATATTTAAGAAATAAAATGGCATCTTTTGTTTACGAAAAAAAAAACTAAATTTGAACGTCAGTCCTCGTCGAATCGGCAGTCCTCGTCTGCCGATTTCTTTGACAAAACCTGTGCAATCATAACATATTCCATTATTTCTTGAATTTACCAATAACAAAGTAATCAGACTAGGCATAAATTTCAAATAATACAAAATAATTTCGATTGCGGTTACGGTTCCGCGAAAGTAAACTTTTTAAGCCTTTAAACAGTAAATACAATTTAGCAGCAGTTACCCTTTTTATTCCAAAACTCTCCAATACTGATTTATTTCGCTGCATCGTTATGTTTTCGTTATCTGCTGACGACGTGACCGGTTGGCTGTCAGCAATGCGGTTCCGCGGATAGGGGTCGATTTTCAGTAGGATCTACATCAATCAGTACCGGCACCGGAGTAAGGTCCGTGGATTCGTATCCACCCGGACCTACTCATCTCTAAAACCTTAAAATTTGTGAAAAATAGTTTAATTATTATAATAATATTAAACATAATTTTTTAGCTTCATTGTATCAGACACAAACCTGATCTAGACGCCTACTACATTTGCAGATGTCAAAATATAATCTGTTTTATTCTTATGCGCGACAAAAAATGTTTTTTGGTAATATCGAATAATAATTTATTAAGCTCCTAGTTTAATTTATATTTGACATTTTAATTCTAAAAAGATCAACCCAACTCTTCATTTATTTACATATTTGCAATCTATATAGCATAGTAAATTATCAAAGTAAAAAACAATTTATATATAATAAACTTGTTACTTTTAGTCATTGCTGATGAAAATTTAAGAGCGTAATTTAATCTCGCTTGTTGATTTATGTATAACGTAGTTTATGTAGTTGCGTAATATTTAGCTTCCACTCCACTTTTTCGATGGTGCTTTTTAATAATAAATCTACCGGTGTTTAACGACCATCTAGCTGGCGACCGCAAGATAAAACATGACCTATTGTCATTTTCAAGTCACTTAACAGATACGTGACCAATGATTTATAAGAGTCATTTTCAATATTTAAAGGGTTCATAGGCTTTAGGAAAAATCAAAGAATCTTTCCAATATTCTGGCGATGAGCCTATAATCCCCATCGTTCATTTTATCAGGCAACATATAAAGAATCGTTGAACCAAGAAATGGCAATTTAATATAAAAATGTATATTCTGAAATTGGTTTTTACCATAGTAAAAATTCCGATCAAGCGATGCAAGTTAAGGTGATTTCTCTGTATTATAACATGTCTATTTAGGTGTATTTTTAATGAATTGATTGTGCGTATACATAGCGTACAGGGTGTCCCACTAAGAATAGCTCTCGGCTGTATCTCGGAAAGTATTAGCCGTAGGGGCTGCGGAAAAAAATATCTATAACTAAAGAGGCTATGGGAAATTGCTGGAAATTATTTTAAAGTTTGTAGAACAACCGCTAGGGGGCGCAACTGTAACTAAAAATAAGAAAATGGAGTTTTTACACAATTTTGCATAGATAAGGTGTACTATAAGTAATAGCTTCATAATCTTCAGTAAATTTTGAATATTTTTTGTTAAAGCCCCCTAGCGTCTACGTTCAAAAGCTTATTATTACTGTTTATATGGTACAATATAGAGTAAGAAACGCTCTTTAAAGAGACCTAGCTGTTGTTGGATTCCGATCACCCAATCCAGAGTTATTAATATTTAAATAAAAACAGATCTAACCTTCCCCCACCACTTTATTTTGGTAGATAGGGGAAAATGGCTCCAACAAAAAATATTCAAAATTTACTGAAGATTATGAAGCTATTACTTATAGTACATCTTATCAAGGCAAAATTGTGTAAAAACTCCATTTTCATATTTTTTGTTGCAGTTGCGCCCCCTAGCGGTCGTTCTACAAACTTAAAAATAATTTCCAGCAATTTCTCATAGCCCCTTTAGTTATAAATATTTTTTTCCGTAAACCCTACGGCTAATACTTTCCGAGATACATCCGAGAGCTATTCTTAGTGGGACACCCGGTACGTGTGTACAGAGTCTATTAATACCAGGTGCGTCTCAAAAGCGGTCTACCCCTATAACTTTTTTATTTCTTCAGATAAAAAAACTAAATTTGGTATGTTAGTATATGACATAAATTAGGATTGATTGACGTATTCAATTGCTTTTGGTCACTTCCTGTTTCACCGAAAATGACTATAACTTAATCATATGTCAACATTTTTTGTCATTCTCGTTTAAAAAATTGTATTTTAAATTTCAATCTAGAGTGCCATGGCTATGTTAAAAACACTAATTTTTAATCAAGGAGCCTTGGAAAAATAGGTTTAACCGTCTAATGTTTTTCGTGTCTTGTCCTGGCTGGATAAAATATGCCCAAATCGTATTTTTAATGATGTCTTGTTTTCAAATATATTTTTTTTTCAAATAGAACAAGGGTGGCTCATTAGCATATTTGGAAGAAGCATTTTTTTACGAATAATTTGATACCACACACTTGGTATTTCGAGTCAAAATGTCGTTATATATGCGAACATGGCACTTATGTATCACATGTCAAAAGTTGACATATGATACATTACTCTATTCAGAGTGTCATTTTATATCGAATAAAATAAAAAAATACCGAATACCATTTAAAAATCAAAAGTTGTAGTCATTTCCGGTGTAACAGGAAGTGACAGGAAACAAGTGAATACGTCAAACAATTCCATAGATAAATGAAACAAGTTTAGATTGGAAAGCCCGTCAAAATTTTAGGTCGCGACCGTAGTACGCGATCTGGCGCTGCTACAGCGGTTGCTAAGAACAACCGCCAAACAATAACAGAAATAATGTTCTCTTGTCGAAAGTCAGAATATTCAAAAATTATAAAATCTTTCAAAATCTAAAACGCTCTCATTGAAAAAAAAATCCGAAAAGATAGCGTCCATTTTCAAAGTAATTATGGCAGTATCTTGTGAATTTAATTTAAGTTTTATTTACTCCAACCCGTGGTAATTCTGAAAAAGTAGCATTAAAAGCTGTGCTATGAACTGTGAACTGCAAAAACCATCGTGGATCGTGGCATAACGCCGGTTTCCAATGTTTCATAGGTATTTCATCATGTCCTTATATAAAATAAAGTTTCTTGTATACAACACACTGTATTTTATTTATTAAATTAAAAGAAAATACTAATAAATTTGAATAAATAATATTTGGCGATATAATTCCGGAAAAAGCCGAACCGCTCCAAAATTTTCAAAAGCTTTGGGTCGCGACCGTTGCAAGAATAGCGCCAAATAGTGTTTACATTGTCCTTATGGGCGCCTCCCAATCTAAACTTGTTTCATTTATCTATGAACAATCCTAATTATAAGAACAAACGACTTACCTGTAGGAAGTTTGTTCTGAATTATATGAGTATCCTCGTCCAAATAGATATACACCCGTAGTATCATTATTATACTTTATCGAGCACATTTTATTCCAAATTACATAAAGAATGCATTTTTTGTTAGCCATAGGCCTTAGTCATCCGTACCCGACCGTCAGCCTTCTCATAACATTATTTTGCTTTTAAATCAAAAAAGAATTTCTTGGGAGGGCTAGTATCGGTAGGGTCGGGACCTATCTATTTGGACGAGGATACTCATATAATTCAGAACGAACTTCCCACAGGTAAGTCGTTTGTTCTTATAATTATATTTCGTATCCTCGTCCAAATAGATATACACCCGTAGATGTTGAAAGAAAAGAAATTCTTTTGTGTCAGTTTACATTTTGCATACATAATCGCATAACATAACTATAAACGCATATTTAAATATAATATGTCAAACAAAACAAACAAAATATATATATATATATATATATATACATATATCCACTCCTACATACATATTATAATACATAACAAAATAGCAATAAAAAATTAATGTAATATAATATGCATCACATAATGATGATTCTAAATTAGTATAAGTAATTAGAAAAATATAAAATATACTTATTAACATTAACAGAATAAAGAGCAACTTACTAGAGCAGTTTATAATGACTGCACTTACTTCCTGCCTGTTTCTATAAACTTATTTTTTTCTTTATTCAGTAGACAATTATAAAATGTTTGAAATACTCTTGATTTTGATTTCCACCCTATGGTATTCTTTATTTGATCAATATTAAATCCCTTTCTGTAGGACGCTGAAAAGGTCGCGTGTCTAGTAGTATGAGTACTAAACTACTAAACAATTTTGTGTTGATTCCACTTTCGTTTAACACCTCTTTTATCCAGAGACTTATAGACTGAGAACTTGCCACTTTGTGGGTTTTTTTATGAGTAAGTAAAAGATAATTCTATTCCCCTCTTAATGATTCAGTTCTTTTTAGGTAAGCTTCTAAAGTGCTGGCAACACAAAGTTCAGGGCTGTCGCTAAATTTGTTTAATTCTAAAACGAGTTGATCTCTATTGTAATTCGAAGTTTTTAAGATATCTGTAACACAAATCTTAATAGAAGAGTCGTCTACTTTAGTTATATTTTTAGTGAAATTTTTGACAGTGTCTGAACCAACTCTTCGTCCAGTTGCAAGAATTAGGAGAGTTTTTCAAGTGAGCAAGCTTTTCTGTGAGCAATTCTAATGAAAAATTTTCAAGTGGATACCATATTTTTATAAATTCAAGGACAAGTCAAGGACAATCGACCATTCCAGATTTTAGTACTGATAAAATTAAGGTGCAAATATTTTTCACCTCCCATTCTATTAGTATATGATATTCTTGGTCTCAAAAATCTCTAGCGTTTAAATAATTACAATAGGTACCCTAACCCGATTTTGATGCATCAATAACCTAGTAAGTAAGAGTATATTTAGGAAGCATGCAATTTTGACCTGCACATTCTATGTTTCTGAGCCACCAGTCGTAAACTTCAGAAAAAAAAAACTTGTTTACACTTGGCACAAAGAACGCGTTATAATTTTCATTATTTTCCTTAAGGGCTCTGTATTTAGCTCATTCAAATCTCTTAGTATCTATAAAGCCAGCTGTATTTATCTGCGGGACAAAAAGAAATTAAAGTGCTTATAAGTTGCGAACAAAACATATATAGTTAGTATGGACACATACTATCTATATTTTTTGGAAAATTTCAGCACTAACTTTTTAATCTTACATTTCTTTGTGTCTGTAGGATACATTTCCATTAATTTTGTAGCTAAGATAAAATCTAAATGTGAACTTTCTTGAGTAGACGTGAAGATACTTTTTTTATTTATTTATTTTTTAATTTATATTTCCAGTACATTCCGCTAAATGTTTGTCTAATAAAAGAACATCGTCAAGATAATTTATTCACAAAAAATGTTTTCCCTTAAACAGTTAATTACCGGTGTCCAGGGGGTTGAAAAACATATGCATAGTGCAAACAAAAAAAAGAGCAATTCCTTTTTTTTTTATCTCAACTACATCCGATGGTTTCTCGTGGTTGGAGGAGTGACTCGTCTCAACCATGATGGTGATAACTTTTCCGGCTTAGAAACGTTCCCGGTTAAGTTACATGTATAGAAATCGCTTTGCTGTATGGTAGGTGTTAAGGATTACAGATTTTTTTTTCACTATTTTTTTTTATTATTATTATTATTATTTATATTTTAAGTTGCTGTATGGCAGGTGTTAAGGATTACAATTTTTTTTCATTATTATTATTATTTATATTTTAAGTTTGCTGCAATGAGAGTTTCTTCATTCAGTTTGCTGCAATGAGAGTTCAACTATATTGTTTAGGTTAGTCTAAAATTTTAGGTTTAGGTCTCTACTTTAGGACCTGGTATATTTTTTTACTCAGTAGTGTTATACAGGTACGAACGAAAAGTTATTACACTTCAAACCAGTTAAAAAGTATGTAGGTGGCGCCCTCAACAAGTAGGAGTAAAATGTATAGTAATCGCAACCTTATTTATTATAACCTTTTAAATAACTTAAAAAAAGTTTGTTATGTGTTATTTTCAACCACTGGCTGTAAATAATCAATTATACCAGCATATTTGTTTTGAGTTCTATTGTCTCCTCCAATACATCCTGCCTTCTTTGGAATTCTTGCTCCCCCCTCGTTCTTTTTAAAATTACTCTTCTAGGAATTTGCCCTTCTTATCTTTTGATTATTCTGTCTGTGGACCTTCACCTGGATCTCAAAGCACTCATTTTTAAGTGTTTTGATTTCTGAGATGAGCGTGCTAGTATTTTTTCCATGGTATTCTCAAGATTTTAGGCTTCTTTGCATTTTTCACTAAAATTTTACTAAAAGCACATCATCGCTTATTTGACCAATCACCACGCTTTTAATTTTACTATTAAAGTGTGAATTTAATAAAAAAAACCTTACGATGGTTCGTACAGTAGGATGCTCCTAACATAACGGTTTACCTAAATCTATCAGATTTTAAGGGTAACTGCAACCTTGGTTATTTTCTTTGGAAAGTTCCACTAACCTTGTAATTGTTTGCTCTAGTGGTGACATTGTCTTTCCTAAAACGTGCTGTAGGTCTATAAAAAATATATTTCTTACTTTCTGTTGAAGAAAACATGATTTGGACCTCCGGATTTAACCTCGGTCCTTATAATATACTGCAATTGCTGGGGATGGGAAAAATATTTTAGACTGTCTTTGGTTTTGTGACTAATTTATAAGAAAGATAAGCATCCACCTAATTTGAAGAGTGTGACATATTTTAGGTCCTACTCCTACACACATATTTCTCTCTCCCGAATTTGAATTAAATTATTTTTTCTAGATTTGATTCCGAGGACGATTGAAATTAAATAAATATAAGTTTATTGTAAGCCATAATAATGTAAGTACAATTTTTTAACCAATTTATGCTATATGGCAACCAAAAGACCTCTTAAATTGCAAATATGTAATTCTAAAGATGCATTAAGGCGGCATCCCACGGCGCGTGTATCGGCAAGCCACGAGCAAGACTCGCCGATACACGAGTCGTGGGACCGGGCAGCTATGGGGCAGCTCGTCATTTTTGGCGCGGCTTGGACATACCCGCTTTCTGTCGGTAAACTTGACGATACTCAAAGGAAGGCGAGCCTCTTCGAGCTCGGCTCGTGTTGTGTTCAACCCGATCCAACGATCCTCGAAACGAGTACGGAGGTGCGGTTCAGTATCAGTGTCGTCTTGACTTAAAGATACATAGACAATAAATAAGTCAATCGCTATAATATCAATATAAAGTGATTTAGTATAATCTACATCCATATTATCTTTATTTTCAATAAAACCGTTTAACTTTTAAAAACATACCAACCAAATAGGTAATTTGTAAAACTACAAGTTAATAAGAACTGTTTAAATTTTTCATACGTAAAATTCTAAAAATTCTTCACTTTTTTATATACAGAAGAATGACAGATACAAAAAATAAATAGGACTAGTTTTCACCCCCTCCCCAGTATGCTATATCAAATTGTATTGAATTTAAAGGGGCAACCTATAAAAGTACTTACATATTGCGGCTTTAATACAAAGACACTCTCCACCAACACTTTTTTTGCCGTTCTTGTTGGTTCAAAAAATTACCCAACATGATGTAATAAGCGGCTGCAACACAAGCTGCATTTTGTGTTCGTCGATTTTTTCGTTCATGTTGCAACACCACTGGCACGACTAAAAACTAAATTTGCCAAACCAACACGAGCCTTCTTCACGACCTTTCACGCATCGTGGGATCGCATCCACTTGCCAAGCCCAGATTAACGAGCCAAGCCTAGGCGAGCCTAGACGAACTCAAGCTATGAGCCAGGATCGCCGATACACACGCCGTGGGATGCCGCCTTTACACGGCCTGTGGCTTGCCGATCCACGCGCCTGGCGCGCGAATCGCCGAGCCAAGACGCACCAAGACGCGCCGCCTATACACGCCAATGCGTATTTTCGCATTTGCGATCTCACGGCCGACCGAGAGTCAGAGACAAAAAATACATTATATAACTTTTTAACATAGACTATCGGTTTAAATTGGGTTTAAATTCATACAATCAAATAAAATTTATTCTGCAACTTTATTGTCAGTGCAGTTTATTAAGATAACAAGATGGAAAGAAAAATCATCTGGTTAAATTCAATTAAATAAAATAATAATACTTTTTTAAACTAGGGTTATTTATGTTCAAAGTTAAATAATATTTTTTTTGCTTTATTTATGAAAGTATAATTAGAGTATAGCATATTTGCAGAAATCCTATAACAAGGCAAATAATATAAAAAAATAATATACTGGGTGTCTCGTTTAAAAAATAGAAGTCAGATTTCGAGTTTTCACCTTTTCGATAAGTTATAAAATAACCCATATACGATGGAATCGAAAAGTGCAACATTTTAAAATTCGCTTTCTATTTTAGTAACTAAAAAGACTAGGACAACTCTTCTTCTTTTTTAATTCTTTAATTAATTAATTTTTTAATTCGGTCATAGTGCAATTGATACTAAATATATTACCATATAGGGGTTAAGATATGGATACTAAATATATTACCATATAGGGGATACATATATTACCATATAGGGGTTAAAAACTCAGATATAGTCTAGTTCGATTAAAACATGTTGTCTCGAAATATGAATAATATCAATTATTCTTCGAATCTCCGTTTTTCTATAGATGATTTCTAGGTTACATAATCAAATGTATCACATACCTACTTTGTTCAAAGTAAACAATTTTTTGTCGTATCGGCTAATCTCTGGCCGGCTATAATAGCGGTTTCAGATAGAGGGGAGCGTCTGCGACGGACCGTCCGCGTGTTTTTATATTAATGTGTTTATGTATATGGCCGTCATCCGGACGGAGCATACGTGATCTATATGAAATTGTTCATATAAACTCATGGTACTTGTTTGAAGTCGCGGACGGCCCATCCGCGGCGGACGCTCCGCTCTCCGCTCCATCTGAAAGCGCTGTAAATTAGTTCATTTGTGATTGAACTAATCGCTGAGGGGTAACTAACTAAGGGGTAAATTGGTATAATATATTGTTATAATCATCGGCAGCCATGTCTCAAAATGCCGCCAATAAATTAGTATAGCTATACAAATTTTAAATAGCATAATTGCACATAAAACTTTATGAATTAATATTTCTATAGCTCCAATAAAATTTAGAAGTATAAATTAAATATTATTAAAATACAATTACTACACATACATAAATCACCTCAGCAAAATATATCTAGTGTTCCTTACCCTCCTAGTAATAGTCATCATTTTTGACATGTTCTACACCCTTCGGGGTATTTGTATGTAACTTATATTATTATACTTAGAACTAATAAACTATATCTTTTTTTTTAATTAAATTTTCTTTGACCAATCTAATATATTTTTTTATTTTAAGGGTTCTTGGCTTTTAGTAAATATTAAACTTTTTCTGGGTTTAGGAAGTGTTTATTACATACGTTTCGGTTCAGTTTTAACCTTTTTCAAAGTCTACAATAAGATATTATCAATAAAATACAACAGTGTAAAAAAATATAAATCAAACTTAATTTAGAATAAATAACAATTTTAAACAATAACATGGTATAGAGATGCGTTTAATAACATGGTAGATTATATTGGGATACCCTGTATTTATCAGTAATTTTTATACCTAATTAATATGATATTTAGATATTTTTTTAAGCTAATGAAGCTAAACGAAGTTATTTAAATAAGTTATGTAATAATTAAAGTTAACTGAATTTAAACAAATTACTGGTGAAGACCTAGCGCGGCGCGTTTGCTTTGAAATTTACCGCCAGCTGACGGGAAGGGCGCGCCGACCCACACTGCGTGTGGCGCGATTTTTTTGCTTCAGGCTCGGCGATCCACGCGCCTGGTAACTGCACATATACCCGGCCCTGGCCTGAAGATCGGCCTGCCGTTCCAATCACACGGAGCGCGCCGCGAAATTTTTTGTTGCAGGCTTGGCGATTCACGCGCCGTGTAACGGCACCTTAAGACAAATCCTATAACTCACTATCTGAATCGGCACCTTTAATAAAAGGCAAGAAAAAAAACATTTTTGGAGAGCGTTTAAAATATTTTTTAATAAAATACTTTACAAACTCAGCCTAAGCCTTGTGTATAAGAATATATAAACAAGGGCCTAAGGTACATTTCTGTAACTTCAGCAGTTCTCCGTCCCCATAGCTAGATGTTTAGTTTAAGAACCGATAGCGGTATTCACTTTGCATTTAGTATTAATTAGTTAATTAAACAGTTTCAGATTCGTTTTGACCTGTGTAAAAAAATAAAGTTCATTAATCCAATTCAAAACGAACCATAAAATATTTATTAAAAGTGAGCAAAAAACATACTAGAAAAAGGTAAACAACAATGTTGCGTCACCCTGCCGCTGTAGAAAAGCACTCCGTTCGGCGTTTTGTGGCCGGGTGTAACATAATATATACCTGGTTACTTGTTTGAGCACAAGCTTTTATTTAATCAAAACTACAAAGCAGATTTTCAAATACAGCCACAAAATAAAGAATCCGAGATCTAGATCATTTTAATAGTTCTCTGAGATGCTGGGTGACAATATTTATATGAGCATATGTTTACATCCACAAGGTGGATTAACCCAAATTAGTAAACATTAGACAGAATCATAATACATGTCTCACCATTTTCCAATTCCAGCAGGAAAATACAGATCATGTTAATGTGACCCACGTGTACATAATTATATCCACAGGGTGGATTAACCCAAGCTAGTAAATCGACTAAAGTAAATCTACTTTTACCTCTTGTGACAGGAAAAATATATAATTACTTACTTGTTACGCCCTTAGTTGATAAAAAAATAGCTTTAATAGTTATACCTATTACATGCAATTTGAGACTTAACAGTTATGTCTCCTTTTATGTTTGGCTTTAACATTTATAGCCAGTAACTACGAAAGTATTTAGAACTCACTTTCGTTCTCCTCATCACTAGTACTACTATACACTCTTATACGCCGTTTTCGATACAAAAAATCCAATTTTCTCAAGATATGTCTTCTTTCCCTTTTCAGCCTTTCACTTTCATCACAACTAGCGCTTAAGGTACATTTTTCTTTACTATATTTCGGCATTTTTATTTTCACTTCTAATTATACTGTTTACTCGACAAAGCATAATAATGTTATGAGAAGGCTGACGGTCGGGTACGGATGACTAATGCCTATGGCTAACAAAAAATGCATTCTTTATGTAATTGGGAATAAAATGTGCTCGATAAAGTATAATAATGATACTACGGGTGTATATATATATATTTGGACGAGGATACGAAATATAATTTGTTATATACTAACATACCAATTCTAGTTGTTTTATCTAAAAAAATAAAAAGTTATAGGGGTAAGGTCATCAGTTCCGTACCATAAAACTTCGTTTTTTGAATTAATATTTTAGTAAATAAACGTTCATTGACCTAGTGTGAGTTCATATTAATGAATATCCTCTAATGAGGGAATAAAGACACTATCCTTACAATCTTGCATTATTTTTTTATATAAAAATTTTACAAATAAGGGGGCGACATATTTCGAGACGGTGAGGTCTCATCTTCAGGTCCAATAAAACAAAGTCACACCAAAAATTACTACCTTGATCACCAAGTCATTAAAATGTTAAAATTATGTATATCGAATCAGCATTTATTACAACTATGTTTAGCTTATTGTTAAAACTGATTATTGATTTTTAATAAAATTTTTATAATTTCTAAACCATTTCTAACTTTTATTTTTTATTCTTTACTTTAATTAGCACGCTGGCATGAGCACTTCACTGAAATTGTTGGTATTACAAATGATGAATTTATGGATAATAACCTAACAACAGCTCCACCTCTCACTACAAACGATAACCCATTCTGAATAAATACGGCTACTCCCACAAAAACGGAGCTAAAAGAAGCTGTTAGATCATTAAAGAAAGGTAAGGCCTGTGGCCCCGACAATATACATTCAGAAGTATTCCAAATTGATATAAGCCTACTCACTGACTTACTTCACCACCTTTTAGAGTTATCATGGACTTCTGAAAATCATTAACAACTGAAAAAACGGCCTCATAACTAAGATCCCAAAGAAAAGTGGCTTCTCAGAATGTTAAAATTGGAGAGGCATTACATTATTAAACACTATAAATAAAATCCTTGCTAGGATATTATGATTATTCATCCTTGAAAGGTTATCGAAAGATATAGAACCTCTTTTTCGTCCAGAACAAGCAGGATTGTGCGTGGTTCACATAGCGATTCAGAGTGGTTCACATATACACTCCTCGATACACTCTGTATAGTCATGGAACAATCATTGGAATGACGTTCACATTTATTCCTGATATTTGTTGATTTTGAGCGTGCGTTTGATAGCTTAAGGCATCAATCTCTTTGGCCAGCCCTCAGCAGAGCTGGTATTCGTAACAAAATTGTAAGAATCATAAAGATGCTCTATTGTGAAGCATGGCTGCGTCCTGTCATATATAAGATATAAACAGAACAATTTCCAGGAATCATCGTGGAATATGGTGTTTTAGTCCCTTTAGCATGTTAGAAGATCTCAGTTATGCAGATGACATCTGTCTCCTTTCTGATAGTCACGCGGATTGGCATTAAAACTACTTGACTTGACAAATGAAGCTCGAGTTGTAGTCGAAAACTTAATCGATGAAATTCGACCAAAAATGTCGCTATCTTTAGCATTGGAACAACACCTATAGAGGAGGTAAATCATTTTTATTACTTAGCTAGTATAATCTAAACCAACGGAGGCACAGAGCAAGATATCATAAATAGAATAAACAAGGCCAAAATAATTTGGAATTATCAACATTATTTGGAGATCTAGACAGAACTCTCAACTTACTAAACATAAAATTTTCAATTCGAATTTCAAGTCAGTATTGCTGTATGGTGCAGAAACTTGGAAAATTACATTGTCATTAATTAACAAACTCCAAGTTTTCATAACCCTCTGTTTACGGAAAATTGTTGGAATATTTTGGATAAATACAATCAGAAATGAGGGTTTATGGAGCTTGACCAACCGAGGCAGGTGTATAACGAGATCAACTTGGAAAATGGAGGTAGATTGCTACTTTAAGGCAAAGCGGCAACATCGCTGGTAGAGCTATTGAGTGGAATCTACAAGGCAGTAGAAGAACCGGTCGTCCAAAACACACATGGGAAAGGACAATTAAAAAGAAGATCGAAGCCAGTAAACCGATCATGGCGAGATGTCACATCATTTGCCAACAACCCAAATTCCTGGAGAGCATTTATTGAAGCCCTATGCTCTAGTGATGGGATAACTCGAGCGAACATTCGCTCGAGTACTCGATTATTGAAATAATCGACATCGCTCGATTATGAACGAGCGATGCAAGTGACGAGTACCAAGCGATGAACGCAAGCGTTCCTAGAATGAAATAAATTGAAATCCTATTTTAATGTGACATACTGGATAAAGAGCCCAGCGAATTTTCTACATACATTGCAGGTAGCAAATTTATACGACACCGTATATACCGGGTGCGTCTCAAAAGTGGCTCACCCCTATATAATAATAACTTTTTTATTTTTTTAGATAAAAAAATGAGATTTGGTATGTTAGTATATGACATAAATTAGGATTGATTGACGTATTCAATTGTTTTCTGTCACTTCCTGTTTCACCGGAAATGACTACAATTTTTGATTCTTAAATGGCACCCTCGGTATTTTTTTACTTTATTCGAATTTTTAATTTTTTTACTTTATTCGAAACATTCTAAATAGAAAGACGTATTATATGTCAACTTTTGACATATTCGCTCAAAAACAAATTGTATTTTAAATCTCAATCTAGAGTGCCATGTCTGTGTTAAAAACACTAATTTTTAATCAAGGAGCCTTGGAAAAATAGATTTGATCGTCTAATATTTTTAGTGTCTTGTCCTGGCCGGTTAAAAGATGCCCAAATCGTATTTTTGACCATGACCAGAATATGTGCCCTGCGCACGCAACTTGCTGCTTGGCGCTTGGGGTTATATATATCGCTCGAGTGATCACTCGGTTATTGCAATCGCTTAATACTCGAGTACTCAATTATTGAAATTAATCGGGTTTTCCCATCACTACTATGCTCCACGTAGGAGTAAAGGACAAAATGAATGAATGACTTTAATAAATTATCAGAAGGCAGCGTTAGAGTTGGGATGCCCCTGCTGAACAAAATTAATGTAAGTAAAAGAAAAGTTAGAAATAGCTTAGTAATTATAATTTTTTTTTATTAAAAATCAATAATCAGTTTTAACAATCAGCTGAACATAGATACTTGTAACAAATGCTGATTCGATATACAAAATTTCAACCTTTTAATGACTTGGTCGATTTTCAAGGTAGTATTTTATGGTGTGTCTTTGTTGTCTTGGGTCTGAAGGTGACACTTCGAACTCGTTTTTCGAAACTTGTCCCACCCCTATTTGTAAAATTTTTAAATAAAAAATTTTAATACAAGATTGTGAGAATATTATATCTTTATTCCCTAATTGGAGGATAGTCATTCATTATTTTAGTTGTTTTGGGTTTGCTTTATGTAAAGCTGTGCAGTAATTACCTACAGGGTAACCTAGTGTTCCAAAAAAATCAGACTTTTTATAATCAGTTTCTAATTTAGATTATCACTCCCATCATTTAGATATCAAAGCATATTCATAAAAGAATCATATTTTCTCTTTACCGTTTTTCAAATAAGTACATAAAAATCGAGTTATTCAAGTTTGAACATAAAAAAAATATTTATTTAAAAAAAACAATGAGTTAGAAAAAAAACGGATTTTTTCTGTATTTGTATTCCTGTTTAGTACGGTAATCATAGAGTATGCTCCCATCCTATCAAGGGCCTGCATAAGTTAGTGCAGGCCACAGGGATAGGAGAATGGGTGCAGATATAGAAAGGGGACAAACACAATAGGCTTCACAGGTCGCAGTGTTTCCGGCAGAGGACGGCCCCTTCTTATGAAAAAAAAACCATAGAGTAACCCCGTAACCATAATAATATCAGAGATAAATAAATTATAGCGTGGGAAAATTTGTGGTGAACGGACAGTTCTATTTTTTTAAATATACAGGAAAATTTAAAAGGAAATGCACAATTTTTAACATCTTTTTTGCGAAAAAAACCTCATAGACGTGTTCCTGGTGCCGAAATATACCACCCCTAAAATATTTGCACTTATTTAAGACTCACCCTGTATATAACACGTTAATGTATCACATGTATTATTCTCATCTCACATATTTATTTATCATCATTTATGTTTAAAATTTATAGAAAATGAGAATCGTGAAATAAAAAATTATGCAAGAAAGTATATTTTGGGGAAACTGACAGAAATCTACTGAAAAATGTACTGAGTACTGACAGTTAGAAGGAGAAGGGAGAATCATGGAGAAGCTCTTCATCAAGATGTAAAAACTTACTTAGAAATACTCAGTGAATGCATTACATATTTATAATAATTTTGTTTCGCCCATTTTTCATCATAAATTTACATACTTTTTAAAGGCGGACCTAATTTCTCACAACCTAACCAACTGGTATAATATTGATAAAGCGGTTTAGACTACTTTTAGTTTAGCTCTCAGTTTTATGGTTGGTTTTATTGAGACAATCTTTAATGGATAAATACTTGCTGTAATACAAGTTTATTTTATGTCTAAATATTTTCCCCGCAAGACTCTTTAATACTTATTGCTGCACTATCAGCTTTACTGCAGTATAAAACGCTATTTATCCGAAATGTAATTGTTTTTATGTTCAGATAGCGTCGAGCGTATATGCAAAATGTATTGTTTGAGTAGTAACAAACAACGCATATACAACTGAAATTCATTCGTTTAGATTACCTAAAACGGTACATTAAACTACGTTCAAAATTTTCGTTTGCGTAAAAAACCAAACGTTTATGTTTGAAATGTGCATTTTTTTGTTGAAAAAAGTATCTTGTTAGTACACTCCTACAATTTATTTGCATGTGTTAATAAATCGAGAAATATATGGACATTAGGATGGAATTTTTGAGAGCCTCAATCTATACAGGGTATCCCAGAAATAAGTGCAAGTATTTTAAGGGTTGGTAGATCACGAAAAAGAAATATATTTTCTCTTTATCGTTTTTAAATAAGTCCAAAATAACGGAGTTATTTTACTTTGAAAATTTACAAAAAAAATATTTTTTGCTAAAATTTTGAGAACCATTGGATCTTTTCTGGATTTCCTTTCTTGTAAATTTAATATAAAACCTATGTTGCCATATTATCAAAAAATTATGCTTTTTAACTAAAAAATAAAAAAAAAACGAATTTTCAAATTTTTTTTCGCGAAAAAAACTCATAGGCGTGTTTCTGGGGTTGAACTATACTACCAGTTAAAATACTTGCACTTATTTCTGGGACACCCTGTATATATTATTTTTTTGGTTCTACCTCTAAACTACTAGGGTACGGTTGTAATATGGTTTACCGAAATAATTCTTAGTTATGTAATTTTGATGTTATAAGCAATACTCGAAATAATTGTAAAAGTTATTTTTCTCATAATAAAAATTAATTTGCTATTTGCTTTTGATATTGTTGTTAAAATTATGTTATGTATACTGCAGAGTTGCTTTACGTATTATATATTTATTTTTAAATATTAAATAGGTTAGATATTAATAGGATATTAATATACAAGGGGGACAATGAAAACTTTCCACCCCAATTTTTCTCGTTTAAAATTAAAATTTGGAAAAACGCTCGGACACGTCGATTTAGTTTTCGAGAGGGAAAAGAAAATATTATAAAATCACTTTCACACCTATAACCTCAAAGGCGGGGGCGGCGCCACCCCTAAATTCTTAAATGGAAAGGCGGACCGAGTGATACCTCATGTGAAAGGTCTTTCAATTCCCTTTTTAATGATATAAGATATAATGTACTTTCGTTCAGTTTTAGTAGTAGTAGTTTTAGAGATTTATTGATTTAAAGTAGATTTTTTAATTTATCAGTTAAGTGGTGAAAATTTCTTTTTTTTATTTTTTTTCTCTCTGAATGTATTTTTTTGGTAAACTATGTATACTAAAAATTAAGCTTTTAAGTAAAAAAACTTCTAAAAATTTTCCCGGCCAAAATTGAGCATTTTTCACTTATTCCGAATTGAAAGATTTTTGGGCGTGGATCGATGCAGATTGATTAGTTAAAATTTTTAGTATACATAGTTTGCTAAAAAAAAATACATACAGAGAGAGAAAAAAAATAAAAACCGATTTTTTCACCACTTAGCTGATAAATTAAAAAAATCTACTTTAAATCAATAAGTCTCTAAAACTACTGAACGAAAGTACATGATATCTTATATCTTTAAAAAGGGAATTGAAAGACCTTTCACATGAGGTATTACTCGGCTCCCCTTTCCATTTAAGAATTTAGGTGTGGCGCTGCCCCCGCCTTGCGGGTTATAGGTGTGAAAGTGATTTTATGATATTTTCTTTTCCCAATCGAAAACTAAATCGACGTGTCCGAGCGTTTTTCCAAATTTTAATTTTAAACGAGAAAAATTGGGGTGGAAAGTTTCCATTGACCCACCCTGTATAGTTCAAAAATAGGTATAGTAGGTATACAGGGTAATTCAAATTCGACCCTTCGTTTAAAAGCCACTATGCTAACATGTTGTATATCGTTGGAATAGCAATAAATCTATTTAGATGTGTAAAAATCCAATATGGCGCCTATAAAAAAAAACGTAAAGTTGATGGTGGTGGCCAAAAGACAAAATTTCAAATGACAAATCTGAAAACACTGTCGTCTTTTATATCTTTCTAAATTGCGTACTATTAGATACATGGATGCGTTATTAGATTATTTACAACGTTGCTCTAATTTAACCATCTCCGTATCTTCTATATTTTTCGAGATCTCAATGGTGATGGTCGAATTTGAATTATCTTGTATACAAATATTGTAGGCGTTTTATGAATTAGATGTTTACTTGTTTGGGTATTGATTATGAACTTCTATTAATGTACTCTTTATAAAATAGATTTACTGACAATATTTTACAATTATTAAACATTTATAAAAAATACAACTACAGCAACGAATGTTAGACAGCCGGGTACAATCTAATCCCTTTGACTTTTTACGTAAAAAGTTCTACTTGAACCAATATTTTGAAGAACAGGTATTTAGGTTAGTAGGCGATTTTGACAGTTGTCAGGTGATTCATAATTGATTGAACTAATCAGATCAATACTTAGTGTACAATTAGTGTTGGAAATAATCGGATGATTTCAATCCTCGTGTATTGATACTCGAGGATTTCAGTAATCAGATGATCATCAGGGGAATCCTCAGTCATAAAATTTTATCGATCGATCGATATATTCGGGTATCGATTCCCGGTGCGGCTTTGCTTGCTGTTTGTTCACACATTGTTAACATGTATCTGAGTAACCTGAATTATACTCTAATAAAAATAAAAAAAATACCTTTTTAAAAAAAAAGGTTTTAATTTGATGTGAGAAATAAAATTTTCATAGGTTGCTCTTAAGAACATGCTTATTTTGTTTTTTAACTCTGATTTTAAGATTTGTTTTCATTTCAAACAATATAAGCATAAATTACCTTGTATTTTCGATTCAGCCACACACAGTGTTAGTTACGTGCCGACTAATCCCCTAGGATCGACAAAATTCCTCGAGACACACCGAGGAGTGACCGAGTATTTTTCACTCGAGTGATCTCATTAGTAGAAACAGCTTAACTGATTTTGTAATAAACTGTTGGTAACATTGTGACAAGTAACGAGATACGAAAGCTTGTTTCAGTCGGTCAGATAAACCGAATAAAATATGTGTTTTGTCTATTAGAAATGAGTGCATTATTGAGAAAAGATGTGTGCTAGTGGCAGTGGCGTGCACATATGTGGGCAAAAAGGTGTTTCCTACCCAGACAAAATCATAAAATCTTTTCTTTACAACATTACATTATAGCTCATTAATAATCCAACAAATATCGGCAATAAGCATTTTATCTTATTTTTGTTCTAGAGATTAACTAATACTAAAATAATTTTCGGCTACTGCATTATCGCGCAATTTCCATATAAAATTATAAGGCGCTCCATATGATTTACGCGAAGGCAGTTTGGTTCCTTTATACTGTCTCTAATGGGATATTAAAGGCTGTGCTTTTGCGACGGAGTCGGCCGCTAACCCGCGTATTACTTGATTAATTAATTATGCTATTTTTATTTATTATTATACCAATTTTTGCCTGTCTTGATCTGATTAGCAGTGCACGCCACTGGTGCTCACCCTCCTATCTATCTCGCTGCCACTATCAGGTTTAAATTTATTTTATTCTCTATATTTACTGCTAAGTACGCCTAAAAACTCAATTATTGTATCCTTAAATATCATGGCGACGTTATTCAAATCTGGTGGAAATAGAACGTTAAATAATTGTCTACGTTCCAGCAACGTGTTGATATTTACTAATTTTAATAATTTTTCAGGAGTTTTTGTTGAATAAACACATATATCCGTTTTCCTTCATTTGCAAATAAAATTAACCAAAATTTTAACCTACATACGAACAAAAATAAACGGAGGAATAGCAAATAAATATGGATTTAGGACGATATTTATAAAACAATTATCACTGGTGTATAAAAAAAGAGTTGTAGGTAGGTTGTTAATATTAGGTACTTTACATAGAAGCAAATATAATATTTTGTATAAATTTTTAATGCAAAAATACGATTCGAGTTCTAATTAAACAACAACATATACCTACATTATCTATTGTTCTTGCAGTTAACAGCTAAATAAAGTTTTAAGGAAAATTTTACTTATCCTACAGGACTAAATTTTTCTTTGGATCTAACGCACAAATCTGCAGATTAATTATTAAATTTCAGGTCGTACAAATTTAAAAATGTTCTTTCGTTTTGCAGTTTGTTTTTTTATTTGGGGTAAGAAATAATTATCCCACCCAAGCTATCTCTGCTGTACTATTTACCGACATGTTTTTATATTTTTATCAAGCTGTTAACTCAATCTCGTAAAATAAAAAGAAACACTTTTATATATACGTAAATATATTAATTTGCCTAGTCCCTAACTTTCCAAACATTTTTGGGCAAATTGGTTTATCTGGACATGGGAGGTATCTGGACATGGTTTATCCGGCACAAGGACCCTAAAAACGTGAAACTTAATACCCTTCTTTGAAAAATTACTACGAATATGAAAAAGAAGCCCACAATCCTGGGCGACTCTGGTTCTTGGCTGCAAATTGGGGCTTTAGGCTCCCGTTTGCTCCTTTTATTTTCGTTTCTTCATCAATTTTTTTTTCCATCTCCTGGGTTGCACACGGTGCCTCGTTGCATCGTTTGCTTCCTGGTTTTTTTGTGTTTTGGGATCGGTTTCTTCGCTTCCTGATTCCTTACCGTACTGATGAAGCCTGAAGGCAGTTACATCAGTGTGCACTAATGTAGGTGTGGCTGTATGAGTGTGCGTGTCTGCACTGGGATACACTGGTGTATACGGTTACGAGTTGTTGAGGGCTGAGCCGTTTAATCTTTTTTCTTCTTTTTTATTACTACGAATTTACCTCGAAATTTTTTAGACGGTTTCTATAATTATTTAAATCCAGCTTATCCTCTATCAATCGTCTTGAGAATCTTATCCACACAAACGTGCCAAATATGGATATTTCATATTTAATTTGGACTATCAAAACTCTTTCCTAAAAATATACAGTGAAAATAATGTATCTACAAAAGAGAATATCCCAGTTTTATCTTTATACATACAGGCGGGTGTTTTTACGACTAGTGTCGTTTCCCCCTCCTCGACTTCCATAAATTCCTAAATGGTTATAATAGTCACCATCTCTCATGTGTTTTTCAAGTATGGCTCCCTGTCATTCCACATCATCCCGCCATGTTCTTGCCGGTCTTGCTCGTTTTGTTCTCTCTACTGGGATCCGGTCCCATACTCTCTTGGGTATTCTTAAATCTTGTAGCAGCGTGTAGTATAGATTCTATGATAGTGCCATTTACTTACATACATCTCCTCTCTTATATAAACATTTCTTAGGTGTTTTAGGCGAGATGTTCTGTCGCTACGTCTTCAATATTCCATTTCAAGTGCAAGGTATCTTTGTTTGTGAGTTCCACGTCTCGGATTCGTAGGTACAAACAGATTCAAAGATATAGTTGTACAGCATGTGTTTCGTTCTTCTGAATATTCTATCGATCCAAAAAGGGAGTTTTACTCCAAGTCATTTAAATTTGGAGCAGTTGTTTTGCCCATACCAATATCCAAATCAGTATGATCGTCATTTCCTACAGACATGTATTCGGTCTTTTTCATATTTGCCGAACCAATTTGTATATTCAAATCCTCAAGTACTCTTAGCATGTAGCTAGCATCATCTCGGTCTCCTGTTATCAAAACTTGATCATAGGCGAAGAGAAGAGTATAATGCATAAAATCGCCGATTGGCAGACACATTGCACCACATCTTCTTTTCCATTTTTTCAGAGCCTTTTCGACATATATCTTGAAGAGTAGAGGGTCTGAGGGCCATCCTTGTCTTTATAAGTGTTTCCGCCCATTTTAATGTAGCTTTTACTTCCACAATAAAGTTTTTTGACTGTGATTGACTGTGACTGTGAATTTAAAATGAACAAATTATAACCCAGACTTGTGTCAAGTATCACCATGAAATTAAATATCTGAAGAAAATAGCGATACGTAAAACCAGCGCGACAGTACTAAATATCCAGTCCTGCCAAACGAAAACGGAAGCTACGGAACCAGACCAGGGTTGGATCAGGTAGAAAACGATTACATCCATATATAATTAGCCTTTTTTTTGTTTCGTTTCTTTGACCTGATATACTATATATTTTTTCTTTTTATTCTTGGCTTTTTGTCGTTGGGGTTGCAAAGATGTTACTAGATTTTGTTCATTATTTTATTTGTATGACGACGTCTTAAAAACTTATTTATCGTTTCGATAGCCGATGTCTACTAACACACGAGTAGACATCGGCCATCGAAACGATAAATATGTTTTATACAAAACGGTCTGCTGGAAAATACGTGCTCTATACAAAAGTGTGATGTCCCTAAACAATTAAAATAATAGTTTTAATATGTGTTATTGTGCTTTTGTCCAGTTTTTAACAATTTTAATTTTGTAGGAATCTACGTTTAAGAGACTTGAAAAAGACATATACTGTCGAAACGTCGTTATAAAAATAAAATAATGAACAAAATCTAGTAACATATTTGCAACCCCAACGACAAAAAGCCAAGAATAAAAAGAAAAAATATAATTAGCCTTAGATATAAAAAATAAGTAACGAATTTTAAAAAACTTAACATTATATCATTTTAACTAATGCATCTAATAAATATGCAAATATATTTCTATATTTTAATGTTTTTTATATTTTCGTCGATGTGAAAGATATTGTCAAGACTTAAAAATAGATGTCAACTTGGGTTTATATCAAATTGGGAAAAAAGCACAAATAATATAATTCTAGTTAATATAATATAATTCGAGTAAACCAATTTGATATAGGCCCAAGAGATCGGTTACCTGCATGATATCGACCCAGATATGTTTTTAAATAACATTAGAAATTAAACAATTAAAACACAACAATCTCGGGTCGATAATCAAACGCAGGTTACCAAAGTTCGATTTCCTCATGGTCAAAGCCGGGTGAATGTAATTAGATAAAAACAGATTGAACGACGTAACCGGCGATGACCACGAGGGATAGAAAATATAAAAATGTATGCTGAAGAGAGTCGGGGGTTAGTCCGTTGCAGTCCAATGTTCAGTTAGTTGGCCGGTCAGTGATTCGCGTTATTAGTCCGTTAGTTGGCTAGACAGAACAAGTAGAAGACAGCGCAGAATGAACATGTTCCTGTAAGTACCTTCTTTGAGTATACCATATATTGAGTCTTGGCATTTCCCAAATTTGTTATCCACACTGTAAACCTTATGCTAAATAAATGTGTTCTTATCTAATGGTTGTTTTGATTAAGAGAGAGAACCTGGTATAGCGACCCTAGCAAACAACCCCAAGCTAGGTCGCGACAATATACAGCCTCAATTATGGAGTATTTTCGTTGCTTAGACAAATTTCCTTATGCAATTTTTCAAGAATAAGGTTAACAGTAGCCTACTAAATTAACGGCCGCATTTTACAAACTTTCAGTTTAATTACAAAATAATATTCGTCAAGTAAAGAGGTTAAATGGTATTACTTATTTCGAACAGGAGATGACAAGATGTGGGTATATAAATAATTTTAATTTGGAGCTGTTTATTTTGTTTAATTAAAAGCAAACCGTACTTTGAGATCAAAAATACTGGAGACAGAGAATTTTGATAAATTTATTGTTACATTTGCTTTTTGTTAGGACTATAGTATTTTAATGAATGTGTAAACCATAAAGTAAAGATTTATAATACTGACTAAGATCTTGCACATGGTGACTATTATTTACCGTTACTCTTACTTTACAATCTAACAATAGGTATCTAAGATCGACTCAGCCTGCAATGAATGCATATTTTGGAGTCATTATCTCAAGATAAGAATAGGAGGTTGTAGCGCAGTGTTCTAATGCATGTTCTGACTAGAACATGGTCGTACGCGCTGATAATTTGCTGACTTTCTTAAAAGGCGAGCGTTCCGAAACAGGCTGTGATCATATCTGTACGCTGTTTTGTAATATTTTGCCAAAATTGCAGTATGGAACAAAGAAACATGTTTGATGCCTATTAATTAATGACTGCAAAAGGCTTTGATTCAAATAAAATTGTTCGCAAATACAGGGTGCTACAAATTCGAGGTACGAGCATTGGTATCTCGGTAACCGTAATAGATACGAACATGGTTAAATTGGGGCAAAGTTGCGCTTTGGGATGTTCCCCAAGATGCCATCAAAAAAGCTTTAAAAATTTCATGTATTGCTGAGTTTTTGGGTAAAAAACGGATTTTTTTGAAAATCAATTTTATTTCTTTCTGACGTTGCTTTTTAGAAAATAAAAAAAACTAATTGCACATTCTCGTTGCCACTTTATTAGGGCTATCTGATAGTATTTTTATATTTTCAAATTAGCTGATAATTTGTGAGATACAGAGGTCAACTTATTTTTTTTAAATACGGACCTGCATTTTTTCTTTCAGGTTATGAAAGAACTCGGTCTCCTGAGTACAATCATATGCCACACTTAATATTTTCTTCTGTTTTGGAAATTTGAGCACAATTTATTTAAACTAATTTCAGGTCCGGCTCTGTTTTTTAAATATTTAATCTATTCATTGTTACAATATGATAAGCTTTCAAACTTAATAATGACATGGGGTAAAACATTGAATACGGAAAATCAAATGCAATCAAATATTAAAAAATAATATAAAATAAATAATATGTTTGTCTGAAATCAATACATCTCAGCATTTACGAGTACAGTAAAGAGTACAAAATGCATTCGGAAGTATTAGAAGAAGATCTGTTCCAAGAACTATACACAATAGGGAGAGTTATAACCCTTTCGAACATGTAGAGCACTAGAAACTAGTTAGTAGAAGTTAATTAATTTATAATAACGACGATTAATATTATGCAAATTATTAGATCGTACACTAAGATTTCAAATTCACATTAAAAAAAGGTAAAAATAATACCTTTAAATTGCTGACCTGGCTATTATTTATTTGAATTTTTCAATTAGCTCGATATTCCTTCTTCAATGTTAATTAGCGCTGATCAATATGTTTGTGATGAATATAAGCAGATTAAATAACTTAAAAAATCAGAGTCGGACTTGAAATTATTTTAAATAATAATTAAATAGTTTTGTTGTTGTTAAGGTACTCAAAACAAAAAAAGTATAAGTGTGGCATATCATTGTACTCAGGAGATCAAGTTCTTTTAAAACTCGATATAAAAAATGCAGGTCCGTATTTAAAAAATAAAAGTTAGCCTATGTATCTCACAAATTATCAGCTAATTTGAAAATCTAAAAATACTATCAGATAGCCCTAATAAAGTCGCTATGAGAATGTGGTATTAGTTTTTTGATCAAAAAAACTCAGCAATCCTAGAAATTTTTCAAAACTTTTTTGATGGCATCTTGGTGAACATCTCAAGGCGCAACTTTGCCCAAATTTAACCATCTTCGTATCTATTACGGTTTCCGAGATACCAATGCTAGTACCTCGAATTTGTAGCACCCTGTATACACATAGCTTGTAGAGGCGCCATACCCTGATATAATAATGTCAAGAAAAATGGCGCATCCGCCAGAAATTAAAAATGTATTACTGGTTGCCTGCACAACCGCAACGTATCCGCCAGAAATTAAAAGACTTTTTCAGGCGCCATCTTTTAGTCAAGTCGAGAAGTAAGGGAATCAGACAATAGAATTGTCTGGTATGAAGAAGTACGCTTTCCGAGAATTGGGGAAATTTCGAGAAGCAGTCAATAGAGTATATAAGCCGGAGCCATCGACAACTGAGAAAGTTTTTGAAATTTGAATATACCGCGTGGAAATTGAAAATCGGACAATTTGGTGAAGGAATCTTATAAATAGTTAGTTTGTTGTGTGTTATAAGTTAGTAATTGTGTATAAAGTGAGAAAAATAAATTCGTTAAGTATTTTATTGTGAGTTTAAATTAGTGGACCCACGGAATCCGTAACAATTGGTGTCGGAAGTGCGATTCAAGAGGATTTTAAGAAGAAATTAAGTGGATTGGAAGATTTTTAGACCCAATTAGAGTATTTTTATGGTTGGTACAAGAGAACAAGCGAAGAAAATGGAAGAAGTAAGCAAATTATTGGGCGATTTTATGGAGAATATGAGAAGAGAGAAAGAAGAGGAACAAGACCGCCTACAGAAAATACTTATGGAAAATCAAGAAAAAATGTTAGAAGGTTTAGAAGCGCGTCAAAAGAAAGAAAAACAAGAAGAACAGGACCGGCTTGAGAAAATAATAGGAAATTTGGAAATTCGTTTGGAGGAGCGACGTCATAGAGAAAGACAAGAAGAACAGGACCGTGTTCAGAAAATTCTAGAAAATCAAGAAATTAGACAAGAACGGTTGGAGAAAATTGTTGAAGATTTAGAAGTACGTCGCCAGAAGGACAAAATTGAAGATCAAGACCGCATGCAGAAAAGTCTCGAAAATTCGGAACGAAGACAAGAGGCCCACTTCCAAGAAGTCGTAGAAGATCTGGAGGAGCGCCTTCAACAGAAAATGGAAAAATTAGAGATGGACATACAGAAGACCAAGGCACATGCAAGGACACCTGGCGTTCCTGGGACTGCGAACCTCAAGGCCCCCACCTACGATGGACAAACCACCTGGACGATGTACCACCGCCAGTTTGAAGCAGCCGCCGCTGCCAACGGATGGACCGACCAGGATAAAGCAGCGGCACTTGTCATCGCGCTGCGTGGCCCTGCCCTGGAACTGCTACAAACTATTCCTGCAGCCCAACAGCAGGAGTATGAGGCTTTGGTTGCTGCATTGGACAGAAGATATGGCGACCAACATCGACGTCAACTTTACCAGGCCCAGATCAAGACGCGCCTGCAGAGGTCCGGAGAGAGTCTGCAGGAATTTGAAGCAGACTTACGTCGGCTGGTACACCTAGCATACCCAGAAGCACCGGAAGGGTTTAGGGAGGAACTCGCTGCTCAGTGCTTTATTAGCGGACTGAGGGACAACGAATTGCAGAGGGCGCTGCAAATATCCCGATTTTCCACCAGCAGCGAAGCACTGGTCAGGGCGCTGGAAATCGAAGCTGCCTTTAGCGCCATCCCTAGGCCGAAGATAAGATCGGTAACGGTCGAGGAACAGCCCGAAAGCACTCACAGAGGTTTGGAGGAGATGTGTAAGAAAGTCGACAAACTATGTGAGCTACTAATAACAGGGGAGTCAACAACACCCAGACAGAGAACCAGAGAAGATTCCAGGACATAAGGTGCTTTTAGATGTGGCAGGAATGGCCACATTAAACGGGATTGCCGCGTTCAAATGCGATCCCGTTCACCATCCAGAGAACGTAGGCACCAGGAAAACTAAAATCAGTCAATACTAAGGGGCGAGTATTGACTGGGGAGAACAGAGCCCCCAGGATTTTTTCCATTAGAAGTCTAGGAAGAACCGCTGACAGTTTGGTGATCGACGGGAAAGTCAATGGAAAGGGAATCCGAATGACAGTGGACACTGGCGCTATGGTATCGTTGGTGCGGGCTAACTCAGTGCAAGGATTGAAGCTGATGCCTCTGAGAAGAAGAGTGTGTTTACGTACAGTTACGGGGGAAATGGCCGTTGTACGGGGAGAGGCTATCGTCGAACTGAAGTTAGGAAATTTGAAGTTCCAGCATAGCGTTTTAGTGGCAGATATTGAAGATGACTTCATCTTGGGCATGGATGTGATTCGTCAACATGGATTTTCGTTCGATCACCAGAGAAATATCCTGAATATCGGAAATGAAGAGTTTATGTTATCTCCAGACGAGGGACCAGGAAGAATGGATGTAAGATCAGCGGAAACTGTGGTGATACCTGGTAATACCGAGAAGATCGTATTCGGTAAAGTGGAGAAAATCGCTGGGTGCTGTGTTGGATGGTACAAAGTAGCGACAAGAAACAAGATAGGTACTTAGTAGGAAAATCATTGGTGAACACCGACAAGAATATACCGATCAGAATTGCGAATGTTTTCCCGAATTGTGTCAAGATCCGAAAAGGTGACAAGATAGCCATCTGCGAACCTGTAAGAAGTGTCACCCGATGTGATGAAGTGTCGTCAGCTGTTACACAAAAGGCATCCCAAGAAACACTAAAACATCTAGAACAGCCATGGGATCACCTAACACCTGAGGAGAAACAGAAGGCCAAGCAGTTCCTGCTAAAGCATGGCAGTATTTTTGAGAAGAACAACAGTGGAAGAACGGATTTTGTGAAGCACCGGATTAATACTGGTCATGCTCAGCCGATTCGACAACGTCCTAGAAGGGTGCCCCTTTCCAAACAACAAGAAATGGAGACAATGGTAGATAAGATGCTAGAAGATGGAGTTATCGAAGAATCATCGAGTCCATGGTCATCTCCTGTTGTTTTGGTAACGAAGAAAGATGGTAGTACACGATTCTGCGTGGATTATAGGAAGCTCAATGACGTCACTAAGAAAGATAGCTACCCACTGCCACGTATAGATGACACATTAACAACTCTCGCAGGTTCGTGCTGGTTCTCCACTCTCGACTTAAAGAGTGGATACTGGCAAGTTGGTCTGGACGAGGAAGACAAAAGAAAGACGGCTTTTTTTCTACAGGAAACGGACTATACCAATTCAAGGTCATGCCGTTTGGATTATGCAATGCTCCAGCCACTTTCGAACGTCTCATGGAGGTGGTGTTAAGAGGATTAACTTGGAAAACGTGCTTGGTTTACCTCGACGATGTATTGGTTATGGGAAGAACTTTTGAGGAGCATTTGCGAAATTTAGAAGAAGTCTTCGGCCGCATACGGAATGCTCACCTGTACTTGAACCCGAAGAAGTGTAGCTTATTCCAGCGACAAGTGGAATTCTTGGGTCATGTAGTCTCGGCAGACGAAATTTACACCGATCAGAAGAAAATCGCTGCGATCAAGGATTGGCCTAAACCTCGCGACAAACATGAACTTAGAAGTTTTCTGGGTTTATGCACCTATTACAGAAGATTTGTCAAGGGATTTGCCAATATAGCTGCACCCTTACATAGACTTACAGGTGATGAAGTCGGCTACGAATGGAACACCGATTGTGATGTAGCCTTTGGAAGACTTAAGGCGGCTTTATGTTCAAGTCCTATTCTAGCCTACCCGCAACAACAAGGGAGGTATATCCTGGATACCGACGCCAGCAATATCGGCATAGGTGCAGTGCTATCACAAGTGCAAGATGGCGAAGAACGAGTGATAGAATATTACAGTCGAGTTCTATCCAAACCAGAAAGGAATTACTGCGTTACCCGGAAGGAGCTGCTAGCAATTGTGAAGGCAGTTGATCATTTTCATAAATATCTGTACGGCCAAGAATTTTTAATTAGGACAGATCATGCGGCTCTCAAGTGGCTTATGGAGATGAAACAACCTGAAGGTCAAATAGCACGATGGCTCGAGAAGCTCCAACAGTATCACTTTACCATCCAACATCGTGCTGGAAAAATGCATGGTAACGCAGACGGTTTATCCAGAAGACCCTGTCAAACCGATTGTAAGCACTGCTGTAAAACGGAACAACGTGAAGGCACTGTCATGATAAGGAGTTTTAAACTTGGAACCGATGAACAGTGGACGACGACACAATTGAGGAAAGATCAAATGGAAGATCCAGACATCGGAGCAATACTACGGCTCAAGGAAGGTAACGGCGAGAGACCACCGTGGCAGGATATTGCGGACAGAGGGCTCGTTTTCAAAGCTCTCTGGGCTCAGTGGAATTCACTGGTTATTGAGAATGGATTGTTAAAGCGCACATGGGAAAGTGCGGATGGCAGCACAGTAACAACTCAGTTACTGGTACCAAGGAAGAAAGTTACCCAGGTATTGGAAGAAATTCACGGTGGTAAAACTGGAGCCCATCTTGGGGTAAACAAGACCTTGAGCAAGCTGAGAGATCGCTTTTACTGGGTGGATTATTGCGAAGATGTCAAGAAATGGTGTCGACAATGTAAAATTTGTGCAGCCAGCCAAGGACCAAGCACTCGATCTAGGGGAAAAATGAAACAATATAACGTTGGACTGCCATTCGAAAGAATCGCTGTTGACATTGCAGGCCCATTCCCTGAAACGCACAAGGGCAACAAGTACGTTTTAGTGGCGATGGATTATTTCAGTAAATGGCCAGAAGTTTTTGCCATTCCAAACCAAGAAGCATCGACTGTAGCTGAAGTATTAGTCATAATGTCTTCAGTAGATTTGGAATTCCTTTAGAGCTTCACACTGACCAAGGAAGGAACTTCGAGTCAAGACTGTTCCAGAAGATGTGTGATCTGCTTGGTATTCACAAGACTAGGACAACAGCTTTACATCCGCAGTCTGATGGGATGGTCGAGAGATTCAATAAGACCATTGAAGAACATCTCTCGAAAATGGTGGATGAACATCAAAGAGATTGGGATCAGCATATACCACTATTCCTAATGGCATATAGAAGTGCAGTTCACAACACCACCGGACTTTCACCATCGAAGATTTTATTTGGTCGAGAATTACGGTTGCCTTGTGACTTGGTGTTCGGATCACCAGACGACAGCACCACGAACGTAGAGGACTACGCGGATGAACTGAAGGAAAGGTTATTGGGAATTCATAAGGCCGTGAGAAGTAAGATTACGCTAGCCAGTGACCGGATGAAAGCTCGTTACGACCTCAGAGCTAATTCTACGGGATTTCAACAGGACGATATGGTATGGTTATATAACCCACAGCGCAAGAAAGGGAGGTCCCCAAAGTTAACTCCAGCATGGGAAGGTCCTTATACAGTCATCAAGAGGATAAATGATGTTGTGTACCGGATTCAACGCAGCCCTAGAAGTAAGATGAAAGTAGTTCATCTGGATCGATTGAGAGATACCAGACAGGAAACCTTGATCGGGACGATCAAATTTGAGAAGGGGGCAATGTCAAGAAAAATGGCGCATCCGCCAGAAATTAAAAATGTATTACTGGTTGCCTGCACAACCGCAACGTATCCGCCAGAAATTAAAAGACTTTTTCAGGCGCCATCTTTTAGTCAAGTCGAGAAGTAAGGGAATCAGACAATAGAATTGTCTGGTATGAAGAAGTACGCTTTCCGAGAATTGGGGAAATTTCGAGAAGCAGTCAATAGAGTATATAAGCCGGAGCCATCGACAACTGAGAGAGTTTTTGAAATTACGATATACCGCGTGGAAATTGAAAATCGGACAATTTGGTGAAGGAATCTTATAAATAGTTAGTTTGTTGTGTGTTATAAGTTAGTAATTGTGTATAAAGTGAGAAAAATAAATTCGTTAAGTATTTTATCGTGAGTTTAAATAGTGGACCCACGGAATCCGTAACAATAAGATATAATGAAATAAGTGGATCATCATGTTGAGCAATGAGCCGCTCGTTTAACTAACTTTTGAAATAAAAAGCGAGCACACTCGGGCACATGAGGGAGTCATACAGATGGGTGTCTGTGAGTCAGTTCATAACTTTAAATCAGGCTAGTGGCCCTGAAAAAGTCGAGAACAGGCGTACCATACTTTTCTCGAAGTGACCCCCCCCCCGGTTTCACTCCTTCACTTCTGAACCTTTGTAAATTTGACGTCTGTAACTCTAAAGTTATATATAAATAAAAATAAAAAATATAATAAATAAATATAGATAAAGTAAAAATTCGAATTTTTAGTGATCAAGAAGTCATGCATTCATTGACTATATTGCCAATATACCTTGTGTTTTACGAATTATCGCTAGTAAAAGTTCTTCAGTCATCGGTGAGGCTTCACAGTCATCGGTTACAAGTCAGCCTGATGGTGGGAATAAATACCCAAAAGTGGTCGTAAGATGGTTGTTTCCTTTGGTCTGGTGAACTTAATGTACAAATTCGCACAGTTTCAGGGATTAAGACCTTTTAGGTTCTCTGTATTTTACTTTATATAGAATCTTACTTTGCTTTCAGCTCCATCTACGGATACGTCGATGAAGCAATCTTGGAAAATAGTTATTATTAAAAGTCAAGCATCTAGCCGCTACCGGTAACTTTCGAACCAGTTGACATGAAGTTTCACGCGAGCTTTGATTACTTTTGTTTCAATCCCATTCAGTGATTATAGGTCTTTTTAATTTTAATCAAGTGTGAATTAATCTAAACACATATAAAGGGACGTATAATGTAAGATAGATTTATTTAAGGTAAGATATGGATACTATTGCCAACTTTCTAAACTACGCAGCGATGTCTCTAGTATTACACAAAAGGCGTTAAATGCTATGCCGGACAGAATATTAAAATATAATTTCCTTGAAAAAATATTGGCGAATTCATTAAAATGTTACAGGTTTGTGAGAAAAATCCTAGTAAATTCAATATATTTTGAAAATATAATATTTAGGCGTATTGTATATTTATATTTATAGCATTTATTTTATTATAATCAATTTTAAAGAATTAAAATTTAAACAAAAGTATTATCATAAACGCTTTATACCCAAACATATTCTTACTCTCTCATTTATTTTACTTTTTATTAACTTATTTTATATATTTTTTTTCTTTTTTTTATTCTTTTGGCGTATCTTCTAGAACATATTCTGGATAATTGTTGTAAACAAATTTGGTGTTGTTTGTACAAATGGTTTTTGTTTCAAAAACTTTATTTTTATAGTCTATAATAATATATATTTATAGTGTGTTTAAAACATATACAATTAGCTGCTAAAAAAATGTTATCACTAAAAGGTGAAATTTAATATACGAATTACACAAGTACACACATATAGGGTGAACAACCTACAAATATACACAAAAACAGGTTTTAAACAATTTTAACATCAAGGTAGATTTTTACTGATAAATACTTACTTTTCTAAGTCGTTGTTTTCAATAAAAGCTTGTCTAAGTCTGGCAATCGCTTGCTGTAGATTTATGTAGTTAGGGTTCTGTTCTTCGAAACCAATCGGTGAGTAGTATCCAGAATAACTGAAAATAACATTTTACACTGTAAATGACGAACTATTAAATAGAATTTAATTACTATACTATAAAGAAGTAACTTTATCTAATATTGACAGTAAAATATTATTATTTCTGCTTTTCGAGATATAATTTAGTATACTAGATACCGTAAAATGGGGTGAATAGAAACAGTTTCGTAGGCTATTAGCGATATACCGGTTGATAAAAATGTGGTATTATTTTCCCGAATATTTTGAAACATGGGTCTTTGTTTGTTCTTTGCGTATACATATAATTTGATTTTTGAAAAATATGCATATAAATATTAAATAAAAATAACATTTGTGTTTCTATTCACCTGCTATTGGGGAGAATAGAAACACACATTGATGTTTAGGTTTTTATCTATTCTACTTCCAACAAGGTGATTAGAAACAGTAAATTATTACATATTTAAGTAGGTTTAACAATAAATAACAATACATATAATATGACAACTTACATGTACCAGCTTATGTATTACTTTAAAAATAAATATTTTATTTATAAAGTTTTCGCGCCATACAAAATAGGTGATAAATCGATCTCACATTTATTGATCAGCTGATTGACAGAAACAGTGCTGCCACAGATAAAAATATAGTTTTTACATTTTATTGTGTATTACCAATGATAGAAAAATTAGATATGTCGACTCTTTTTACTTTGAATATTTTTAATCGTGATTTGATTTTTTTCAGAAATTTTGTTTCTATTCACCACTATGTTTCTATTCACCCCATTTTACGGTAATTAAAACCTTAAATAATTAATAATTAACCTTAAATATCATTTTGAGATAGATGCTGCCTTTCAAACCTACTCATTTATAACTATTAGAAATTGACCACTAATGTAGCGGTGTATGTAGTTCAATCAAAATTACTAAATTTCTCATAATCTTTTCATACTTTTTCCGTACTTGTGATGATAATGATTGATCGCTGATGCGCTCTAGTTTATGTTATTTTTGTGTGCATCGAGAAATCATATATTTACAAATTATACTAAAAATACTTTAAAAAAAGATATTTCCGATATTTTTATACCGGGTGGGGTTTCAAAAGTGGCTCACCTCTATAACTTTTTTATTTTTTCAGATAAAACTAGATTTGGTATGTTAATATATGACATAAATTAGGATTGATTGATATATTCAATTGTTTTCGGTCTCTTCCGGTTTTACCGGAAATGACTACAACTTTTTATTTTTAAATGGCACCCTCGGCATTTTTTTACTTTATTCGATAGAAAATGACACTCTGAATAGAATGACCTATCATATGTCAACTTTTGACATTTTCGCATATGGTTTATTTGAAATTGTAACTTGCGGTTCATAACGAAAATTTGACTCAAATATCAAGTGTGTGGTATCAAATTATTAGTAAAAAAATGCTTTTTCCAAATATGCTAATGAGCCACCCTCGTTCTATTTGAAAAAATCGAAATATGATTAAAAATACGATTTGGGCACCTTTTAACTGGCCAGGACAAGACACTAACAACATTAGACGATCAAATCTATTTTTCCAAGGTTTTTAACACAGCCATGGATTAAAATTTAAAATATAATTTGTTTTTGAGCGAATATGTCAAAAGTTGACATATGATATGTCAACGATATGTTTATTCAGAGTGTCATTTTCTATCGAATAAAGTAAAAAAATACCGAGGGTGCCATTTAAAAATCAAAAGTTGTAGTCATTTCCGGTGAAACAGGAAGTGATCGAGAACAATTGAATACGTCAATCAATCCTAATTTATGTCATACACTAACATACCAAATCTCGTTTTTTTATCTAAAAAACTAAAAAAAGTTATAGGGTAAGCCACTTTTGAGACGCACCCGGTAGATTATAAATATAAATAAATAAATAAATGCCTTTATTGTCAAAAAAATTTTCAATTTGTAGACAAAGGTAAACTAACAAACAAAGTAAAAAAACAAGGTACACAGGCAAACAAACAAAAGATAATACAAAACATTATACAAATAATATTGTCAGTCTTATTGTTAAAATAAACATTTATAAATGTTTATAATGTCAAAGAACAGAAAAATAAAAATAATATTCAAAAATATTTAGCTAGTTTATAGTAAAATATCAATGACCTCTAAATAAATTCATTTCGATAGTAAATATAGCAATAGCAAACATTAGACCAGTGTTTACAAGATCAAATTTGATTTTCAAAATATAATTCATTTACGGCGTAGAAAGCCTTGTCTAGAAAGTAAGAGTTCAATGCTTTGCGAAATGAAAAAAATGATGTTATGGATTTGATTTCAAATGGCAGGTGATTGTGCATTTTTTTCGAGTTGTATAATATTGAACTTTTTAACTAACTCTGGAAGACGGATTCAAATATAAATAAGGAAGGAAGAGTCAATATTTTTAATTTTTTAAAAAAGTCCCGGCAATGAGTTCTGTTGTTTAGTCCCAGTGAATATCGAACAGCTCTCTTCTGGAGCCTGAAAATGCGGTCAAATTGAGTCGCACAACACGTACCCCAGAATGGAAGGGCATACCTGAGGTACGACTCAAAAAGTGCACAATAAACAGTTCTAGCCACTGACAAGTTAAGCTCCTTAGAAACAGACCTTAATGCAAAACAGGCAGAGCTCAATTTTTTCGACAAAGCTTCGATATGTATGTCCCATTTCAGAAAATTGTCCACAACAAGCCCTAAGAGTTTTACAGATTTGACGACGTCAATGGTGGTGTTGTTAAGCACAAAAGGCTGCAACGAGTTTTTATATGACAAAGCTTTAGTTTTAAAAATGTTGAGACTCAGGAGGTTCGAATCGCACCAAGATTTAATGGTGATTAAGTCATTTGATATAATCCTATGAAGTGCCGTGATGTCCTTGTTGCTCCAAGTGAAGCTAGTGCCGTCCGCAAAAAGACATATTTTGCCACTGATGTTTATGTTAGCAATGTCGTTAATAAAAAGAAGAAACAAAATAGGGCCTAGTACGGAGCCTTGTGGTACTCCACATTCTATTGGCTTGCTAGAAGACAACGTGGTACACCCTCACAAGTTGACTTCTGTTGCTCAGATACGACTTAAACCATTCGAGAGATGATCCCCTGAACCCATAGTGCTGCAGTTTATTAATTAAGATCTTATGATTTACACAATCGAACGCCTTAGAAAAATCACAGAAAATTGTTGCTGTAGAATGATGGTTGTTTAGGCTGGAGTAAACTTTATTAAGGAGGAAAAACATAGCGTCATTTGTGGACTTGTTGCTTAGAAATCCAAATTGATATTCAGTAAGTATTTTGTACTTAAACAGAAAATATACCAGCCTTCTTTTAACCAATCTTTCTATGATCATAGATAGCGTTGGAAGGAGTGCAATTGGGCGATAGCTAGAAGCTTCATCTTTGTCTCCTCCTTTATGCAGAGGAATGATTATTGCCGTCTTAAGACATTTTGAAAAAATACCATTTTGGAACGACATGTTTATTAAAGTTGTTAGGTGATTCAGAGTGCTTTCTGGCAGATTCGAAAACATTTTTAAAGTTAGCCCGTCGGTCCCAGAAGAGGATTTATTTTTGATGGTATTAATTGTACTGCGAAGCTCTTCTAAAACTACGGGCGAAAAAAAGAAACTGTGTAAGTTTACAATATCATTAGAGAGATAAGAAAGTGGATTATGAGGAGGACATATGGTATTAGTTAAGTTTTTCGCTACATTTACAAAGTAATCGTTAAGGTTCTCAGGTGAGGTAGAGATATTGCTAGACGAAGAAGCTTTGTTTCTCAACTCATTCACAATAGACCATGTTTCTTTAGCAACATTACCAGAATTCTCCTATTATAATAAAGGTCCTTAGCGGCTCTTATAGTCTTATGATAAATTTTTCTGTATAGTTTTACGTAAATGTGGAAGAAGAGACTGTCTGAGAATTTTTTTAAGTGAGATAATAAACGCATGTTTTTAGAAGATATGCGTAGACCTTTAGTGGTCCAAGGTTGATTATGCTTATTTTTTATAGGCCTAAGAGGAAAGGATTTGAACGCTAGACTGATTAATGTTTTTACGAAAATAGAAAATTCGGTGTCGACATCATAAGAGCTAGTATCCCAGTTGGTTGTTTTACATAAGTGGCTGAACTTTTGAGCATTATTTTCTGAAAAAATACACACATACACTAAGAAAGTCAATATTAAGATAACCACACAAAATTAATTTGCTTTTTAAGGGCAGGGACTCAAGCAAGCTTAGTAGATTATGACAGAATAATTGCACGTCAGAGTCAGGTGTTCTATAAATACAAATAATGTAAAGGTCATAAGCATTATGGCGGACAATGGAAAATTCGAATACTTTTTCAGATAACAAATCATTGTACCTAGTTACCTCGGAAAAGTCGTTGTTTAAAGACATTATCATAGTACCTCCATGAGAAAATTTTGTTCTATTAAATCTGGCCACTGTGGTATAATTTTTAACAAATACAGGCTCATCAAAATTTAACCAGTGCTCAGTTATGGCCATGATATCTGGAAATTCAAGTTCTTCTAGTAAAAGATATAATTCATCTCTTTTATGTATTAAGGACTGAATATTAATAAGGAATAGACCAAGCTTGCTATCGCTTAATTTTTCAGAGGGTGCTTGATCCTCTGTTCGCGTCAATTCAACTAAAAATTTTTACTCTTATTTTGGGGAGCCACTGGAATAATATTTGCCATGACTTTCCTTAATCTTTTGAAGCCGTAGAAGGGTCTCCGCAGAAAACAATGACCTGAAAGCTGAAAGATCTGCATCAACTTCACTTGAACCAATACCATAGGCGTTGTGGAAGCGGTAGTACAACTTACGCAAGGAGTCCAGGTCACTAGGTAGCCCTTCTGATGCAAGCATCAATTTGATGCTGGTACTAGAGTGACCTTCAAAACACACACTGGATGGTTGGTCGTGAAGATAGGCAAGGGATAGCCAAAGAGATTTCAAAATGGAGGAGTCCCTCAAACTGGCCAACACGTAACGTCCATTTACCGCATCTGAGTCCTGAGACAGCCGTACTATAGGTGGAGTCATCAGGTCCATAACTACCAAACCATCTCTCTTCGTAGTTCCCTGCACAATAATTTCTGGATTTTCCATCGCCAGGGACTTGCAAGCAGCTATAGCTTCCCTGTCAGAACCAATCTTAATAGTTCTTACGTCCCTTGGAATAGTTGCCAGTGGTGGGTCAAGTAGGTGAGTTAGCTTGCGGTTCTCAATGATGTTTATTTTGAGATTTTGAGCAGGTTCAGCCGAAGAAGTTAACGAAGCTTGCTTTAAGGATGTTGAGGTTGAATCTATTATGGTTCCCGGCGGCCACATATTTATGTCCTTAAGCTGCACTAAGTGACACCTCTTTTGCACTCCAATTTTGAAATCGGAATAGGAACTGTCCTTATTTTTCAGCATTGGAAAGCATCTGATGAAATCGGTGGTTCCTAGTTATTCTTTAATATAGTGCGCAAGTTGATTCGCTGTGTAAGGAGGTGGAATTCTGGACACCACCACATAATTCCAGTCTTCTCTTATGGCGGCCTTAGAAGGTTGCGATGACACTATTTCGGGTGAAACTATTTTTTTTGGCAAATCTATAAAAGCTGTACTATTTTGGTGATCTATAGGGCCCGTCTGCGTTGAAATGGATTTTTTCCGCTGCATATTATGATTTGTACAGGTCTTATCCCTTGTAACAAGCTTTTCCAATGTGAGCGACATTTGTTTAACGCTCTGCCTAAGATCAGCCATTTCCTTCGCCATTTCTTCCTTAGATGGGTCATGAACTTGGACTTTAACAGACCCATCATGGTTGTCCATTAAAATTGATGATAAATTGAAGGTGTCTTGCTTTAGATTTAGCTTTCTCATTTATTGACTTAAATAAGGATTCTTGTGTGGTATCTGATATCCTGGATATGTCATCAATTTTCTTGAGTAAAATTTTCCACTTGGAATCGTGGTCACTCAGCATGTCATACATTTCAGTTATGACTGGAAAAATGTCCATATTTTTTTTAAACAGAATCCTAGTGCTTCGATGATTTCTGGTTGGACCTGGCATTCTTGAAGCTGTGTAATTCTATCATGAACATATTTTAATGTAGGGGAATCGCAGACAGTGCAGAAAAATCATCATAAAAAAATCAACATTGTGGTACTTTTCTTGACATAGCACCTTTGTTGTTGCCTTATCCAGTCCTGTACAGGTCATACAAAAATTTCTTCGACACTCTCCACTACAGCGAACCTTATAACTGTCCTTTTGTATTTTTTGACAAGAATCGCACTTAAATTCAGCCATAATAATGTAAATGATTAATAATATTAATAAAAGTCGATGACAGCTGAATAAAATTCGGAAGTATAAACAAGCTAAAACTCACGCACAGCGGAAACAAGTACGCCGAAAAATTATCAATTAAGGTTGCAAAAAACTAACAAAAGTAAACAAAGTCAAGTTTAAACGAACAGTGAATTTTGAGTTGATTTCGGGTCAGGAACAAAAACAAATCAAAAACAAGTCAAATCAAAACAAAACAAACGTTCAATAACCGGCAGACAAAACGCACGAACGGTAACACAACCTTATCGTACGACTGCTAAACTGATTAGATAATAATGTATTAATACGTTTTAAATATAATATGATGAACTAAAATATCATTCTGCAACATATAAATATTTATAACATATTGCTTTTATAACATATAAATATATTTATATAATATTGCAACAATAAATATTTTTGATTGCATACGGAGAATAATCTACTAAACTTGTTATATTTTAACGAGATGTTTGAACGCTATGCCAATATGTGTAAAGTAGTGTATCGACAATACCGGGGCTTATTTCAAATACCTCAAGTGTCTACGCTTGGAATGCCGATAGATTGGTTTCCTTGTGGTGAGGCACTACTACGTCATAGCGCTCGACCTACTTGACCTACATTTTAGTTTCTAAACAGATTCTTGTATCAAATTTGAAATATTTTTAGTACTCTTTAATAATCCGGTGTATATTTTAAACAAGTTTAATAAGTATTATCATACTGTTACATATTCTTCTATATTCGCTTTTATAAAGTAGAAAAAGTAAATACATAAACTAAACGAATGGCAATATAAAATGGCGGCTGTTAAAAAATGGAAAAATTATTTTAATAAATAATTTAGTGGTAAGTGGTAACTAAATCTTTAATCTTAAATCTTATTTAATTAAAACTAAACATTGCAGATGTTTTGTTAACTAATAAAAAAGTTGATGATGATTTTGAACCTTTTTTGTAATATATAGTATTTTTTTTGTAGTCGCAATTTCTTTAAAATACGATGTAGGTGCGTACTTATTTTACTGTATGTATTAGTTTATAAGTGTTTTGTTTTTTAATATAAGGATTTAATGACTTTTACCATAGAAATAGCGTAAATAAATATTTCTGAAGATGCCAAAAATAAATTGGCGAAACGTCAATAATTAAATTGTTTTAATTAAAAGAATATAAAAGTATTTATATGATTAATAAATAATATTTTCTTGCCTTTAGCTGTGTATTTTTTCTAATTTCGAAAAATCGAAAGTAGAGAAAAAATAAAAAAATAGAAAAAAAATAAAAAAAAAGTAAGAAGAAAATTGTTTTGGTTGAGCGGGCCGAAAAACGCTCTTTACCATCTTTTGACGGGAGATGCACTAATATCTCACCGACACTTTACGACATCGTCTGTTGATATAGAAGAAGTTTTGCTTGCCGTATCGGTGAGAACCAGCCCCTGGACCAGTGTGGCCAGATTGGGCGATTTGTCGCAATTTGGGCTACTTTTTTCAAAATTTGGCGACCATTTTTTAGCAAAAATCGCAAGTCGCAAATTGGGCGATTTCCAAAATCAATTGTGCGACTAAGCGAAATCAAAAATGTCGGCTGATCATTATCTGTCCGAATCGTAATATCGTAAAGTGTATATTAATAGGCCATTACAACTCAAAAGAAGAAGAAGTTTAGTTTCTCCCAATATCTCTGGTTTCTCCGCACCCTGTTCTGACACTAAACTGGCGCTGCGTTCAGGGCGTTCCTAAAGTCCCTAGATATATAAAGTACCGCAATTACCGCCATATTGGCGCCAAAACTAGCGGCAAATTTAAAAAGGAGGCCAACATTTCGCTGTTTCGGCTTTTTAAGCAGCTGGTCGGTCCGGCGCCAATATGGCCGACCAACATTGACAGGCAAGCCGTAAAATAAAATATTTATTAATTGTAATAGAATTACGTTTATTATCTACAGTTTACCTTCATTTTAACGTAATATCAGGTGGTATATTAATATTCAATTTCATAAATTTAATTTTTTAGGCCTATATATGTTAAGAGGTTATAAACGAATGGTTTCCGTACAAGTGTTTTTCATTTGTATTAGCATTTATTTTATGTTACCTTTTAGCGCAAAGTACGCCAACAGAAGTAAGTTAATAGGTAAGAAGAAATAAAGTTGGAATAACATTTAGAATTTTAGTACTTAATTCAGTCGAAACAATTGGAAAAACTTTGTTTGTTGATGAGAACGGGATACCTATACCATAAGTAAACTTTCCCTATTATACCAGTTATGCTGTAGTTAGTTTTGACAAATAAGCATGATTTAACGAAAGTCTTTGGAACTATGAATAAGCTACAAACTTAAATTTGAAGGCCGGCTTTTATACGAGAAAATTTTGAACCATGGTTGAAACAAATAAATGTAATAATTAAATTGATATGATACATACCTGCTATTTTTGAAATATATTAATATATTGATAGAAAGTTGTTTTAATTGGTATTACTTCAGGTAGTTTTGGCATTTTAGGTATGTAATTGTGCACTTAATTTAAAAAATAACTTAGAAAGAAGCTTGAAACGCATAGGAGCTCTTTTATGTATGCTGTATAATTAAGGTTTGTATGTTATGGAGTGATTTTTATACAACAAATTTATTATTAGTTGAATAAAAGCAAGTTAATACCACATAATACAATTAAAATATATTTTGCTCTGCAATTTAATGTTATATTTTTTAAAACAAGTGTCATAATGTTTAAGTATCATTATTATACAAAATTATACTGCTATAAATTTAACATTGAAATAACATTGAATCACATTTTTATATTTGTAACTGACAGTATAAGACCAAATTTTTAAATATAACTTTACATGCTTATATTATATTGTTTACTTTTTATTAGTAATTACAATATGAACCAAAAAATATTAATTACTATCAATAAATACATAAAACTAATCTATTTAAGTCCATGAAAATAACTATATAGTCAGCATATGCATAAACAACATTCTTGTTAGGATCAAATTTATTTGAGCTTTTTTCATTGTTTTGATTAATATCCGTGTTAGTCCTTGTTAGTTGGTAAAACCACCTGAAGCGATATCATCCAAATCTATATATGTATCATAACATAACATATTCTTTTTAAATAATTATCCTTCCTTTGGTCTGATGATAATATATTGTAGATTTATCTAAACTTCTTACTGCAAAATGTTGAAAACTAAACTACACTAAACATTTTAGGGAATGATTACGTAGAGATTTCACTTACACTTAGCATCCTTTTTAAAAGATATGTATGGTAGTTTGCAAGTAAGGTCTTTGTCTTGTTCTAGATTAGCTTTCTAGAGGTGGATCTCGGCCTGACCCACTGCGACCTTCTCAGATCTATTAAGGTCTTGTCTTGTTCTATAATGAAGTTTTATGTACCAATAGGATATACTACAAATAAGATTGTTAAAAATATTCACTGGAACATAAATAAATTCAATCCACTACCTAACGTGTATTGAATATCGACGATGTTAGAAACACATAAAATGACGGCCTTTTTCTTGTAATACACATTTCTTCACTAAAGATATCGACGCCTATACATTATTAACTAACAAATTTGTAGCATTTTAGTGGCTTTATAATTATTTTAAAATATGTGGATAAATATTTTTATTCTGAAAATGACAGCTTCTCAACATTTGACATGACAAATTCAGACAAATGTGACAATTAAACAGTCCTACCACTACAGTTTTTCCTGAAATACCCCAAAAATCCGCCATTTTGGCGCCAATAACATTGAACAAACCAATTGCGGTACTTTATATATCTAGGGACTTTAGGCGTTCCGTGTTCTGTTAATCTTATTTATACCAGAGATTTATACCTGTGATTTATACTATAATATATTTGCATTTGTGTCGCCTGTCGCATTTAGACTATGGGTAAATGGGCGAAATATGAAAAAAAACACAAGAAGGAATGGGAACGTGAAGCCTTGTTTAAAGGTAAGTACCAAGTAAAAACAACATTTCCCGTAAAAGTAAAAACCCATATCCTGTTTCTGTGGTCGTTTGGGTTAGACTTTGGTAGAATATCATGGATTTGTATTATTACCTACATAACATAACTTATAACATTTTTATTCATGTTTAAGCAGGGTTTTATGGAAACGTAATTTAAAAATTTTATTTTCTAACCTTACTTATTGCATTTTGGTGTTATCTTGCTATTTAGAAAGTAGACATGATGTTACCCCCATGGGACGGTTGTTTTAATTATTATTGGTTATTGGCGCGTTGATTACTGGTTGGTTTGGTTATGGTTGGTAGAAATAGAAAATTGTTGTTATTGTAGCTTGGCTCACATCTAATCCCAACCCCAATTCAGATGTTTCCAGCTATTGCAAAGTGTGTGAAACTGGATTGAGGTCCCACAAATCTGATCTAGAAAAGCATGCAAATACCTCTAAACACAAACAGCAAGCCTGTAAGGTGGATAAACGTCAATTACCCCTTCCAAGTTTTGGTATGTTAATAACTTTCTGCAGTGTATGTTTTTTATTTTTTTAGTTACATTAATTTTTACTTTTAGGTATATCTGTAGCAAATAATTCCATTAAAAAAAGAAATAATATTGGCTTGTTACGTAGCTACTCACACAACTATTCGAAGTGTCGACCACCTGACAGACATCATTAACAGCTTTAATGATAACGAACAGACAACATCGTTTCGATCTCAACCACCACGAGAGTTACATCTTCACAGGACAAAATGTTCAGCCATAATCAAGAATGTGATAGCTCCATCCTTACTGAATGAATTAATTGAAGACGTAGGTACTTCTCCATTTTCTATTATTTTAGATGAGTCGACGGATGTGTCCACCAACAAATTATTAGCCATAATGATAAAGTATTATTCTCAAAAAAGAAATGATGTTGTTACACAATTTTTTATCATTTATTAGTGTAGTTGAAGCTACTGCTCAGGTTTTGTTTGAAAAAGTATGTGAATTTTTTGAATCAATTAAATTGCCTCTAAAAATCTGATAGGACTAGGTACAGATGGGGGATCTAATTTATGTGGAAAAAATCATTCTCTTTTTACCCTTTTAAAAACTAAATTTGAGCTAAATAATTTAGTACTTGTAAAATGTATATGTCATAGCCTACATCTCTGTGCTTCAAAGGCCTCGGAAATATTTGTTGATGAAATTGATTTCTTACTTAAAGAAACTTATAATTGGTTTCAAAATAGCACTCTAAGACAAAGTAAATATAAAGAAATATTTAGTTTAATAAACAATGATAGCAAATTTACTAAGATGACAAAATTATCTGGTACACGTTGGTTGTCGAGATACCGAGCAGTGGAGAAAATTTTAGCCCAATATTTAGAACTAGAAACATTTTTTACAATAAACGCTAATAAAGAAAGATGTCACAGTGCACAATTATTGAGTAATGCTTATAAAAATAAAACTAACAAGGTTTATTTAACTTTTTATGTCCAATATTAAAGCAGATATACTATCTTAATTTATATTTTCAAAGTGCAAATGTGGATTTCTATAAAGCATTTGAGGACGTAATTACAACAATATGGTCATTAGCAGGACAAATTATTAAGCCACTGATAATTATTCATCTTGATAAGAATCTGGAGCTTTTAAGTAATGCAATGAAATACGATCAAAATTTTTAGACCTAGACTCTTGTGATCTTGGTTATTATTTTGAGCAAGAAATAGATGCAGCCCAACTAAATTCTGAAGAAATAATAGGTATAAAGAAAAATGTTTTCAATTTATCAAAGATCTTTTAACACAATTAATAAATAGAATGCCTAATCATTTAGATGTATTTTTACAAATACGAAACTTTAGTCCAGGTCTGATTTTAAACCAAAAAACGAAAAAATTTGAGAGCTACCTTTAATGTATGCAAATCCAGGAACCTTGACTGACCTAGAGGCACAGTACCGAAATATACTAAATATTAACTGGGCGGAAATATTTAACGGAAACATCCCAGACGACGCGGTAACTTTTTGGAAAAAGTTGTGACGCAAAAACGCAGCAGGCGAATTAATGTTTAAAGATCTTTTCTTTATTGGCGTTTACATTTCTCAGTTTGCCGTCCTCCAATGCTGTTGTGGAAAGAACATTCTCAATAATGAATCTGGTCAAATGTAAAATCAGAAATCAAATGATGCTAAATTTATTAAATTCGATAATGGTAATTCGTTATTATTTTTATGTTAGGCAAATATGTTGCAAATCTTTTGAACCCACGACAGATATGTTTTCTAAATTTAATTCTCAGGTGATGTATAATAATAATAAAACTACTCCCTTAAAACTATCAGAAAATGTTCAAGATTCTACTGATGATGACGATATTGATGATGTATTAACATTTTGTGAACAGCTTTTGTAAAGCGGTACATATAAGTATAGCTAAGCAATAAAGAATGATTTAAGATAACCGATTGTTTTTTTTTTCTTATACCATCTATTGGTTAGGATGTAAACTAAAGCCGAGCGAACCACCGCTGGTTATGGTTGACAGATAAACAATGCTTTAAATGTCATTTAGCTACCGATCGGTTGACTATTGACGTTTAAAGCATGTTTATCTGTCAACCATAACCAAACGGTAAATTGCTCGAAATCGCCTTAAAGTGGCGATTTTGGGCGATAAATTGGAGTCTGCGTGGCGACTACGCCGTGAGAAATCTGGCCACACTGCCCTGGACAGCCCACCTGATGAAGGGTAGGCCCAGAAACCGGCTGTGGGAGTGGAGCTTGGTTCCCCCCTTTACGACAAGCAAAACAATTTTCTTCTTACTTTTTATTTTTTTTATTTTTTCTCTACTTTCGATTTTTCGAAATTAGAAAAAATACACAGCTAAAGGCAAGAAAATATTATTTATTAATATACACTAAAGCTGTAAGAATTTTGTTCATTTCATATAGTATTTATATGTAGAGGGAGAATTTTAGGGACTTGATGTAAAAATACTTAAGATGTACACAAACAAAGATTTAACAGAATTAATTTTCAGGTCCTATAAAAAATTTACTATTAAATCTATACTGATATATAAAATCCATAAGTGACTGACATACTGATTAACCACGATCCTGCTCAAACCACTCAATGTAAGAAGCTCAATTTTGACATATAGGTTGATTCTAGGGTGTAGAGGTTCGATAAGAAGGGATTTTCCAAAATTCCAGTTCCAAGAGGGTGAAACCACCCCTCAAATATCATAATATTTTTTATTTAAAAAACGATCAAGTTTCTGAAAAAACGCTTAAACATGCATATTTTATTTTGTTTTTTTACATATTTTAAGATTTTTTAAAAATGTATACAGGGTGTTTCGAAAAATCTGGTCATTGATTAATCACGATCCTGCTTAAAGCGCTTGACGAAAAAAGCTGATTTTTGGAAAACAGATTGACTTTAGGGTGTAGAGGTTCGATAAGAAGGGATTTTTCGAAACTCGAATTCTAAGAGGGTGAAACTATCCCTCAAATATTAAAATATTTTTTATTTAAAAACCGGTGAGTTTTTCGGAAAAACTCTTAAACACTTATATTTTATTTTGTTGTTTTACATATTTTAAGATTTTTTATAAATTTATACAGGGTGTTTCATAAAAAATGACCATTGAGTAATCACGATTCTCCTTAAACTGCTTGACGTTTAAAGCTGATTTTTGGCAAACCGATTGACTGTGGGGTGTAGAGTTTCGATAAGGAGGGGTTTCTCGAATCTCAAATTCCAAGAGTGTGAAAACGCCCCTCAAATATTACAATATTTGTTATTTAAAAAAAGTTTGTATGTCAATGGAAATTCTTGCTTTGCTTTATCATCACCATTAGAAATGATTAATTCGATGCGAACGAAGTCGCTGGTACATGCTAGTTATAATATATATTATATATTAAGTTATAAGTCTATACCTAAGTGTATCTTATGTTAATCTTTACATTAAATTTAATATCTGTGGATTGCTTTATAAAACTGCTAAATATTATACGAAAAGAAAATACCTTAATTAATTAAAAATTAAGTAATTTCCCTTTTTTAAAGGCAGTATATTAGTTTTAATGTTACCAGTTGTAGCAGAAGAAAATTTTAATTTCCACCTTTTGCTTCCACCGTGGCAACTTCTTTTCTGTATAAAATACTGACTAATAAGAATTATAGAGTGAATTAGTCTGCTTTTTTTAATTAAACAGTTACAAATATACTTAAATGTAAAAATATTGCTAATTTAAGAAAGAGCACGGTTTATTGGTTTCTAAGTTATTGCTCTTGTATAATTAGAATTTGGGTGTTTAATTATTAAAGATTTATTATTTGTTTGTCTAGACAGAAAATAGCATATATAATAATCAGCCAAAAGAAATTCTTAAAATTTGCCAAATTTCAGATATATTCATTTTTTCTATTGTTCTGCCAGAAATGACAACAGAGTTCTCATTTTGATTTATTTTTTGTAAAAATAACATGATATAAAACCTTGATTTAGAGAATATATTTTAATTAATTTACCTCGTTATAACCAAAATATTTACTTATATTCCGAAATTATTTATTTGAATTATGCGGTGCAGTCTTAAATACAATGTTAGAAGATGTACAAGTAATATTGAATCATTATTATTAAACTTCGGTTAGTCTATACAATCATACAACGATATCCTTATATATTTTTTTCATTCAAACAGTGATATAGGTCTATGTAATCAGTACATATATAAAAGGAACTTATATTAGAATAATTTTTGACACTCTAAAATTTATTATCGGGAAAGAAGTGAAGACGAATATTAAACCGGTAGAAAATTAAAAGTTTATATAAAAACAGATTAGATAGTACCGTATGATTGAAAAAAAACGGCGTCAAAGACGGCTTGGGAATGACAATCAATGAAAATTTTGACGAGTCAATCTCTAGGCATCATTTACTAAAAACTATATAAAACTTGTCAAAAATTAACACTAATTATGGAAAGATTAAATAAAGATGGAATGTTTGAAGACACATAAAGCTATTTGCAAAAAAAAATATTATTTCTCGAATTTTAAACTACACCATTTAAAAATAATTTTTACTTAATATAAAAACAAATTACAATCTTCTTAAGACCAACTGGCAGTAAGTGCTATTAAAAAATAAAGAAGAGTCTTCCTCTAGCAGAGTACTTCCTCTAGTAGATGTGCGACTCTGTCGTTGGTGGGGAAGCTTTTAGTCAGGTGCTAGAGTGCTGGGGGCTAGCTTTGGCTGGTTCTCAGAAGCTCTCACTGTCTTGTCCCTGGCTGTAGTGTCGTGGCCAGGGAATTGCACCACCTATAACGATGCCGGATGTGTCTACTCTGTCCGTCATAGCAGGCACCCTCTACTGTCTGTGGACATGTATCACAGGTAGATGGTTCGGCGGGGTCTTGGCTTAACCGCCCGGACCAAGAGAAGATAACCTCACCAAAAACCTAAATCCTACGATGGCGGGATCAGGTCAAAGGGATGATAGAAGAATAGCCTCTACTGGTCTCAACCCTGGGGTATCAGGGGGCACCCCATTGTATTCTCGCCTCTCTATATCCGGGGCTCTGTAGAAGTGGATCGACTAACCCTTGTGGTAAAGCTGGAAGGAAACCCCCTGACAACATTGAAAACATTAACAGTGCGAGTTCCAAGGAGAACTACAGGAGAAACAGCTGACACTTGTGCGACCACAAATTACCACCACCTCTAGTAAGGGTCAGGAGCCTACTTCTAGACCCAACAGGCCACACAAGCTACTGTTTCCTTTATCCGGCCTGGGTCAACCAGGCGGGCTAGACGACCTACTGAGAGTTGATCTCAACGGAGCAGAAGTACGGGGATACCTCCAACTGCTCCACGAAGGATTTGCTCTAGTGGTAGTAAAAGCGAAAAGACCTCCTCGAAAAAGGGGAGAGTAAAGAAACCAAGAACCAGCCTGGCGTTTCTCCACCAAAGAACAAGAGAGAGAAAGAAAGAGAGCGAGAACCTTTTACCTCTGCTATGATAAGGGGAGAAAAAGCCTGAATAGAAAGCCATCCAACACCGGTTGACAAGCAGGGACGTTTTACCAGGTTTGCCAGAACTCCAGTGTAAGGACGTCGAGTTGGCGAGTCATCAGCTCGAGGGAGGCCGTGCTCAGGTCCTCACAATAGGAATTGACCTCAAATCGAAGGAAGCAATAGAGAAAGAGAGATATATCCTCTGTTATAGATTCGGGCCAACATCGGTATGAGGTCTAAGAAGAGACTAAGTTAAAGGGGTGGAGAAAATTGAGATAGATCCTCCAGCCACCACCTCACGGGTACCTCAGCCGTACACAAGTTGCTCGACTGTGAAGGGCAGGAAGGGCCAAATGGGGTAGATGTGCACTCTTCGGAGGAAGAAGATCTGTTGTCAGAGGAGGAAGGGAAATACCCTGTTCCCCCTACAACAGAAAAATCTCTGATGTAAAAAATGTATGATGAGTTATAGACTGTAGTTATAACTCAAGAAAGGGGGTCACAATAGATCTATAAGGTCGCGGAAATTACTCCCCCTCCCACTCTACAAGGGCCAAGTAATAACTTGAGTATATACAGGGTCCGGCAATAGTGCGTCGGGCAAACCTAAGTATGTACGAGGATGTATTTCAAGAAAATATTTGTATAATCATTTATTGTATAAACTTCTATAGGGTGGCTCAAAAAAGTGCGAGTGTACTGGGATGATTTTTTTAATTAAAACACCTTGTATATTATTGCATTTTTAGCTTCCTTTCTGGCCACTTGACATAATTCTAAGATATTAGTAAATATATTTTGATACTTTCAGAGGCATTAGTAAAGAAATTAAAAAAAAATATGTTTTCAACCTTTCTTAAAAAAATTATTACAATTACCGTATCATCGAAAAAAAACACTGATCAAAATGAATATCAATGACATTCCCTATATAATTTTACATATAAAATGACAGCGATCTTTTTCGATCTTCATACGGTACAAGAACTGTTCTGAAATCAAAACTGTATTAGGTTACTTACTTTAGATGGTCTATACTTCCTTTGCTATAAATATCGTAATCTTAAAGCATACAGGGTGTTCAATTCTACGCCAAACTTAATAAAATATAAGATAATTTTTCTTTGTTTTTTTTAACCCTGTATATTAGTTTTTTATTAGATGGAGAATTAAAAAATTAATATTTGTTGTATTTAAAGAATTTCTAATGGAATTCTATTTTTTAATGGTTTCGCAGATACACGTAGTATTATTTCATATTATGGATCTTTCAACGGTAAAATACCAGAGAAAAATCATTGGGTGGCGATGGCGGTTTGATAAAAATTTACTGTGAAAAGTGCCATATGAAATATAAAACTGCAAATATCTGCGAAAACGTTAAACATTTTGCAAAAAATGTTTATTTTTTAATTCTCCATCTATTGAAAAATAATATACAGGGTGTCCCATTTAAAAAAAAAACGAAGAAAATTTATTTTATATTTTAGAAAGTTTGGCGTAGAATTTTAAACAACATGTATGATTTACGATTACCATATTTATATACTCTGTTTTTTTTCTCAGGTAAGATTTCGACAGACGATGACAGAAGAAAAGCAGATGACGTCCCATACCAATCTATTTATTTTACTAAAAAAAGTTTCTAATAATTTTTAAGTTAACTATGGATGGATTTAAAAATCCATAATAAATCCGTCATGCGTCGTCTCTTGTTGTTTTTAACCAGTTTTATTGGTTTATTTAAAAAATGACAGATCGTATTTCAATTTTATTGCTTTGACGGAACAATGAACGACAAACGGACGCCGATGCGTATGAACTCGCCTTTAGATTTTTGACGCTTGTCAAAGTCTTGCCAAATTATAGGTTATAATTTTGTGTCAACTTTTGTCAAATACCCTGCGTTTTGGAAGATTCGTGTTATTACGTGTGTTTTGTGTCTTTTGAAGTAAAGTGGAGGAAAAATCGAGTGAAAATTAACTGTAGCCTCAGAGCACAGTTTATGGTTAATACTCGCTGCTCAGGCAGAAAGTCTTATACACCAATAAAGTTACCATCAATAAAGTTCGTAGACCATCTCGTCGTAGATAAGTGCATCTCGAATATGGTAGGAGGACCATACTAAACGCATACTAAAAACTGGAGTAGCTGTAAAATATCGACATAACATGATGTTATTAACACATACCGTTTTTTATTAAATAAAATAACTCGATTACATTTTTTCAGTTTTATACAGTTTTTTTCACAATATTTTGAAGTAATCACTTCTCAGTCAAATTTTAAATATATTAATTTCCTGCTATGCGTTCCAGTTGTACCAATTTATTTCTTTGTAAAATAAAATAAACTACTTTGAAATTAAAATGACAGACACATCAATCACTGTTAAGGATCTTCTCGTTGGACAGACTATAGCAAAGTAAGTACATATAAAATACCTAAAATAGTTTTGGATTTCAGGACAGTTCTTGTATTTTTAATAATTTTTTAAGAAAGGCTGAAAAATGTGATCTGAAAGGAAGCCACAAAGGCAATAATATACACACAATCCATTTAAAAAAAATCACCCCGATCCACTCACACTTTTTTGAACCACCCTATAGAAGTTTAAATATTTTCCTGAAATACATCCCAGCACATACTTTAGGTTTGCACTTAAACAAAATTTCCAAGTCTTTTTTATTCTAGGAGCTACAGATGTCCGACGTACTACTGCCGGACCCTGTATAGTGCTTGACCTCGCCAAAATTATCATCGATTGACCCAGCCTTTCTTTCAATTGCATGGGTGTATATATGACACATACAATTTATTTAAAGTCTTCAAGGAAAGTCATTTATAATATACATTGTCAAACATGTCATTAACAAGCGTACATAAAACTTAATAGTACACTTAATTCTTTAATATTAGTTCAATACATCTGCTTCATAGGGTAAATAAGTGTTTATAAGGAAAAGGTTTTGAAAATATATATAACCATTTAGAGGCAATCGTTCATCTTTGAGATTGATCAACCAATTATTAAAAGTAAATATATTAAGAAGCAAATATATAATTTACCTGGCGGGATATGCTGCAGCAAATGTTGAAGCAATTTCAAAAACTACAAGTACGGACAAGATCATGATTAAAACAGATGTTCCGCAGTTGTTGCTCGACGATGATGACTTCATTTTTCTGAAATAAAAAAAAATCTTTGATTACGACTATAATACCGACAGCTGTTGTTTGGTTGGTTGGCTGGACATAATATGTAATAAATTTATTTTAAATAATATAATACATTATTATAGTTTCTTATCATAAATTGTCCCGTAATTGAAAATCAGTCTGCCACTTTCCGCAAAAAATAATTTTTAGGGTATTGATCGTCCACTTATCCTCCGTTTAGATATGGTGAATTAATAAATTATAAAAATTAAATATTTTAAATAATAATCCAAATGTTTTAATATTAAATTAATTCATCCTATTTTTGCATCAATTTTCTTCCGATTTTATAACTTGGGCATGTTCTGCAGATAAAAATGAAAAAGTTGGCATATTTTAAAAAAATCTAAATAAAAATGATATTTCTTTCTACACCCTGCATTTCAGAAATGAAGCATTTTAGGACTTAAATTTATACGAACATTTTTACTTATTTTTATCCGCAGAATATGCTGTCGAAGTTTCCCGAATACAATTCGGACCACCCTGTATAATGTCCATACCTCTATATAGATGCCCTAAAATGGCATCTATCCATGCCCCTCCATACCCTAAAATAATAATTTCGCCAAAAGTTAACGTCGAATGCGCATTAAGGGGACGAAATGTTGCTTTGACGAAAATTTGTTGGTAAAATTTTAAATATAATTTGGTCAAAAACATCTCATACAATAACTTATAAAATTTAATCTTGTTCCGTTAAAGTTAACAGTTGCCGATTATGTGTTTTGTACAATTTAACAGGCAAATTTTTTCATAATATATCAATTAGACTTAGAGTACATAAATAATAGCGTAAAATGTGAAACATAACTATGCTATATACCTACTTAATAAAAATATACTAACTTAATAAATACGGTCAAACAAGAAGGTAAGCTGCCCAATCATGGCAAACTTCTAAAAGAGGAAGAACAAATCAGAAATCGCTGGAAAGAGCATTACAGCCATATCCTTAACCAAGAAAACCCCAATATGGAAGCACTGAACACAATACTTCAGTATAACAGCCTCGATGTATTAGACATCCCAATAACAGAGCAGGAAATAAAGGCCTCCATAAAACAGCTTAAAAACAACAAATCAGCTGGCTGTAACGCGATTCCGGCGGAAATCTATAAGTGTGCAAGTAAAGAACTTATTGGCCATCTTAAGGCTCTCTTCGATGTCATATGGGAAAGCGAAGAGGTACCTCAGGACTCGAATATAATGAATATATTTAAGAACAAAGGAAGTGCATCAAACTGTGGAAACTACCGGGGAATTTCACTATTGGCTATCGGAGGAAAAATTCTTGCAAAAATGATGTCAAACCGCTTGCACCCACAAAATCCTTCCAGAATCACAAACGGATTTTCGTACCAACCGCGGCACCGTCGATTCCATATTTTCCATCCGCCAACTACAGGAAAAAGTAAAAGAGCGGCAGTCTAAACTTTATGTTGCATTCATCCATCTGACCAAAGCCTTCGACTCTGTGAACAGAGATGCGCTTTGGGTAATTATAAAAAACTTCGGAGTACCCAACAAATTTCTTACAGTGTGCAAAAGCCTCTATAACAACAACAAGTTAAGAGTGTCACATCATGGATCACTGGGCGATCCCTTCCTAATAAATACAGGAGTTAGGCAGGGATGTGTCTTAGCGCCTCTCCTATTCAACGTATTCATGGCAGCGCTCTCCATTATAGTGGACAGCAAACTGCAGGAGAGAGGATTGGCCATTAGATACAGATTCGACGGCGGTCTGTTCAACATAAAAAGACCCAGGGCAAAAACATGTACAAAATTCATCACAGAACTTCAATACGCTGACGTTACAACAATTACAAGAAATGTTGAACACATATACCTGGGCATACGAGGCTTTGGGCCTTAAGCTAAACATCGACAAAACGAAAATCATGTGCACTCCCCCGGAAGATCACAACAATGCTACAAAAATCGGAGAAGAACTATTGGAATATGTGGCGGAATTCAATTACCTCGGCAGTTTGATTTCGGAAAAGGCCAATATTGACTCAGAAATTCAGCACAGGATTAGCAGCGCCTCAAGAGAATTCTGGAAATTAAAAGACAGGGTTTTCTACAATCATGACTTGAGTTCATAAACGAAACTTGCAGTGTACCGAGCAATTATAATTCCCACCTTGTTATATGGGAGCGAAACCTGGGTGCCGTACCGCCGACACATGAACGCATTAAACAAGTTGCAACAGAGACACCTTAGAGAACCCTTAAGAATCCAGTGAAAAATAAAACCGTATACCAAAATCTCTGCTTTACGGTGAGCTTGTTAGACGTTAAGAGGAGGCCGGGTGGACAACTGAAAAGGTACAAGGATATTTTCCACGAAAAGTTAAAGGGAATTAACATGCAGAATGAGTGGGAAGAAGCAGCTAACAATAGAACTCGAGAAGAATTGTAAACGCAGTTAACAGCAACAACCAAAAAGTAAAGAGGCAACAAAGCAATGAGATTTTTGACTGTCCGGAGTGCGGTAGGCAGATAATATCACGTATCGGGCTTTTCCGTCACAGAAAAGCTCACGAAAGAAAACGCCTTGCGTGACCATCTTCTGATGCGTGTCGAATACTCGCCAGCGAGTAATGGCAGTATATTTAGTATATGTACGTTTTATCATATAGACATACGAGATTTGTACACCCAAAGCAACTAAAAGTTTGTTTTTCTTGTTTGGCCTGGCTAAATTGCTTCAAAAAAACAAACTTTTAGTTGCTTTGGGTGTGCAAATTTAATACTTCCATATGGATAAAACTTACATAGTATGACTCCCTTTTATGAATGATAACTTGGCTTAAATATATATAAACAAGAGCGATAATTAAGAAAAAATAGAAATCTTAAATTTATTAAATTAATAGAGGAAAGATAAGTTAATATAATTGACGTACACTTTAATTTATAAAAGTTGTATAGACACCTTAGCATATGAAAAAACATTGATATTTGCATTATAATATATTATTTTTTATATATTTTGTTTCTTTAGAATACTGTCCAAAATATTTAGAATTGAGTGCTATTTTTTGCCATGATTTTATTTTGTTCTTTGCTCAATATTATTTTCGATTAATTCCGGTTTTGAAATTAATAGCGTCTATTATTCAGCCAGTCAATTAAAGGCCTTTATGAAATTTAATTGAAGTGCTAGGGGGAGTGTTATACGATTGATTAGTACTCAGTTATAGGGCTATATATTATCATTATTATTTTTATAAGTTAGTGAATTTATATACATTTATACAATTATTTTAAACTTTTCGTTCCCATTATAAAAATGCATTTATTTATTTTACTTTATCTTTTGTATAGGGTGATGTCTTTCATACGACGCGGAAGCTCCAAGGAAGACGAAAGTTGGTATTGAAAAAGTGTGTCACTTTCAATCATAAAGTGGCACACACCAAACACAAACTATTATTATATTAACTTTAGGTCTCTTTATGATTAAATGTGCAATATTTAATGATTTGTTGATTTTTTAAAAATATATAGAGTTCTACAGGATATCCACAAAAGAAATTTTACAACTGTAAGTTATATTTTTTGTAATGGAATCAATAATATCAATCGATTTTCGGTTTCTAGAAAAAAAAAGAGTTTTATTAAAGAAGCATATAACTAAAATGTAAGGTTTTTGACATACATTTAAAGAAAGACCAAATATTAAATTTCAATAAAAAGCTTATACCTAAATTGTAATTTATCTGTATATCCTAATATGCAGTTAAAATAACCATTGTATCTTAAACCAAACCATAAATTTATTTTTTATTTTAAGAAGCTCATAGCAAGACCGATCATTTATAAATATACAGCAGGTTGTTCTATTTGACAAAAACATAACTTTAGTTCATATTTTCAAAAGTATTTTTTCGTAGGAAAACACATTACGCCACTGTATTCTACGTAAAAATTTCTACAAGTACCAGTTTTCACCTTCTCGATATCATCAACAATAACGGAGATACAGGGGTTTTCCCGCAAACTGCAAATTTATCGAGAAGACCCTGTAGCTCAGAAAAGAAGAGGGTTATGAAAATTTTGTTTACAGCATCTTTCGTTTAACAAAAAAGTGGTAAAGTTTTGTGCAAACCGCACCCTTCTATCTTTACTAATAACGGAGATACCGTATAATTTTATTATTATTTATGTTAATATGAACCAAAATGGGACACCCTGTACATACATACATAAAATGATCCACTTTTCAGTTTTATAATTTTTAATTATTTTAAAATTCTTCAACATCGAACAGCTAACATCCAAAAATCTTTCAGTCTCATAGAGCCACATTTGTGGAATAATATTTCTAAGAACTTTAAATTTCAATCCTTTGCAGATTTAAAAAAGAAAGTATTAAAACTTATTTATTAAATTCGCAAAAATTATAATTGCTTTGCCGATTTGTGAGGTTCTTGTTCTTCTGATATGCCCGTATTTGGTTGCTGTTCTGGCTTCCAAAATTTACAGTTTTCATCCTGGCTCTCTGCTTATCTTCGCTTAGCCTGCTTATCACTTTTTTGAGTTTTGTAATTTAATATATATCTTTTTGTATCGGTTTATGTTCTTGAATCGGACATTTAATCGCGACGCGATCCCCTTAGTCACTCACACTTTTATTAATAATTTATGTAATGTAATTAATTTGGGTCTAATAAAAACATTTAAATTTGAATTGAATTTGAATTTCAAAAGCTGCCATAGCCCTTTTTTTCATGTTATTGACAGTGGAGTTTTATAAACACAGTCTTTAACATATTCACATAAAAAAGTTTTGACTAGATATGTCAGGAGACTAATTTTGTGGTCCTTCTCTTCCAAGTTCTCTTCCTCGTTTGGAAATCTTCTATTTAAATATCGTCGCACGGTTCTATCAAAATGTGCGGGTGCTCCATCTAATTGCATCCACATCATCTCTCTGGAAATGTAATGGCACATTCTCTAAAATCTTGGGTAAATAGTTTTGTAAAAAATTTAAAAATATTCTTCCACTCAGGTCCGTTCCTGGCGTATCTGGCGCCTACGTGCAGCATACTTTGGTGCGCCCCTTTTATATTTAAATCAATTATATATTTTAATCTTAATTTCAAAAATTTAATGAATTTATATTCTGCGACAAACGAGCAATATGTAATTGGAAATGAAAAAAAAACTGCTCTAATTAAAGTATAAAAACATTTATTAAATAAATAAAATAAACAAAACCACAAAAATATTTAGTAACAAAAATAGAACCCTAAAGAAAAAAACTGACCCATTTTATATGAAATACATAAAAAAAATAAACTAAAATTAGTATAGGGTTTTTCCTAATAATTTGTCACCCCTTTAAAAACTTTATTTGGAGAAATAGGAAAAAAAAGTTTTAACAAAAGTTTCATGTCTTTATTTGGAAAATTTTAGTATACTGAGCAAAAAAACAAAACACGATCGGAAAATAGAAAAATCCGAAAAAATACTATTTTTTCAAGTGGAGCACTCTGTATATTATTGCATTTTCGAATTCATTTCACATTCCTCTTTTCGAAAATATATAACAATATGTCAATGTTTGAATTAGTCGTTTTTGACATATTTCACTTCATGCTAGTTAGTCGCATGAATCGCTACGAAAAATGAAACAAACAAATTAAATATCACTCAAGAATATTTAATTATCATAAATGTTCTACTGTTATTTTCCATAGTGTCCCATGGTCATTGCGATGAAACGCGGTTTTATTAGTCCCAAAGTCAGACATGGCTAACTAGATGAAGGGAAATATCTCAAACATGCCTAATTCAAACATTGACACATTATGTATTTTTGAAAAGAGGACTTTAAGACGAATTCAAGGAATTTAAGACGATGATTTATATCTTCTGACAAAAATTGTAAGCTATTACTAATTTCCAGTACCTGAAATTTAAGACGAATTGCTTAATTCTACTTTCCCATCTAGTCCCACTTACTGATTTTAAATTAGGAACATCCTTTTTTAAAATATTCTATCTATAAGGAGAAGCAGAAAAAAAGTTGTAGAGTTCCTGAATAATTGAAAAAAACCTACAGTCTCAAAAGAAATTTTGGCCGGGTCATTTACAGTAATGTGTGAGCTGAACAGGGTATAAACATTGCTCTCAGATTGAGCTTTTTAATTTGAGCTTGAAGACCTATATGCTTGCCAGACATACCTGCGCTATTGTCATAACCCTGCCCTCTCATATCATTAAAATCAATCTCAAATTTTGACAAAATTTCATTTTTTAAATATTTAAAATGTCCTTCCCTTTTAGTATCTGAAAATTTAAAAAATCCTTAAAAAAGTTCTCTAATTTCTACTGCCCCGGGGTGCATTTAAACATTCCACTATAGGATTGGGCACCCGTCTCTATTCTGATTGGTTAATTTGAATTCTATCTTAGTACGGTGCCGAATCACATAGCGGTATGTTTAAACAGTGCTGAAATCATAAGTGGAATGTTACATTTATTTTTACGGCATGAGGTGCCCAATTACATAGTGGAATGTAACCCGGGGTACATTGAACAAATCGTATTATAAAAGTGAGCTGTTCAATATGACTAGCATCGGGAGTTTCATCTAATATTATTAAAAAATATTTTGCTGACTTAAGACACATTAAAATATTTTTTTGAGTATTCTTTGACATCAAATTTATTAGTTCATTTTGAAAATTATTACCTAAATAATGAGGCATATGTTGATTTAAATTTTTCGATTTCTGAATATTATTTAAATGCTGCATTATAATTGGATCAAATTTAGCAACCATCTCGACTAATTTCAAAAAATTGCCATTATTCGATTCATTAAGACTTTGGCTCTCTCCTCCGAATGCTAGATTTGGACCGGCCAAATATTGTACAATGCAAATCATATCTTTTTTTTCTTAGAACGCCACCGTTTTTTTTGCAATTTCGTATCGTTTCTGTTACTCTTTATCAATAGTACAACCTTTACCTAACCGTAATTTTAAGTCGTACCATTTTTGAGCGCTTTTTATATGTTCTAGTATACTATTATCATGACGGTTAATATTGGTCGATAGGTGTCTCCAATCAGAGTAACCAGAAATCAATTGATGTGACAGAGAACTAAATTATTTACAAAAGATACAAAACACAGCATTAGCTGTTTTAGAATATACCAGCCAATCCCTATAAACTTTTTCACCATTCGTTAATTTTCTTTTATATTCCTTATATATTTCTTGGATATATCGGTTTTTTGTTACAAAGTACTGATTGACCCTTTGATTTTGCGCCCCCAAAATGTTGCGCCTACATGCGTGCACGCACTGCGCGCTCTCCAGGAACGGCCCTGCTTCCATCGCTGTAATAATGAAAATTGTGTCTATTGACTAAACCATTTGTAAAATGTACATTCATCTGAAAATACTCTGATTTCTATCACACAATCTACTGTATATATCACAAGATCTACTCACATTAAATCATAAAAATTAAAGAATCTAGGAAAGTCGTTGTTTGAGAGGTAGGCAACTTAAATAGTATTTTGAACATTCTATTATTAACACATTCTCCATTGAATGTCATAATAATATGTATCTATATTGGGTGTTAAAATAAAAGAGTAACTTGCTTTCGAAAGTGACCAATGTTCAATAATAGTTTTGTTTCACCCTGTATAACTTTGTGAATCAAGTTTTTGTTTGGTTTAAGATACAATTTTTATAAATTACAATTTAGATAGCTTTCATTGTTGTTCAAGTTTAAAGTTTGGTCTTCATTTTTAGAAAATGTTAAATATGCAAACCTTACATTTTTGTCACATTTTTTTTAATAAAACTCACCCTTATTTTTTTCCTAGAATCCGAAAATCGATTAATATATAAGGTGTTCCGTTACAAAAACACAACTTTAGTGTATATTTTTTTGTGGATACCCTGTAGAACTCTATATACTTTTAAAAATACCTTCAATTGACCTACATACGCTCACAAAATTTCATTTCAATACTAACTGTCGTTCTCCTTGGAACCTCCGCGTTGTATGAGTGGCGTCACTCTGTACACAATTATGTGCTTAATAATTATTTATATTAATTATAAGAAATTACTGAGTTAGTTAGAACTAACTACCAAATTAAAAATATCAAAATTTCTAGAAATTCTAAACATTTCCTTACTTAGTTTAGGGATGTCATAAACAACATCATCCATTTATTTATTCAGAAATATTATGTTTCCTTTCTTTGAAGATGGCTCACTTTACTTAAATATTTGAATACGTACACATGTACAGTTCCCTAGACCGACATAAATAGTAAGCAGTTTATTACACAGTTGCACGTTTCTTTTTTTATATCCCAAATGAGGGTTTGAGTTTAAAATGCATGGCGGAAGTGCCATAACCTTTTTAACGCTTTCACCCAGTGGAAGGTAGAGTAAATTAGTTAAGTAGCTGAAAGAAACATCGGGTCTCTAAAACGTTTTCTAGCTGTATTATAGTGGCTTTAGGGTAGTAAACATTTTTATTTAAATTCATTAAATGAGGCTTGAGTATTATTTTTTAGTAAAGTAAGCAAGTAATTTTTTTTCTTTAAAACTTAAGTATTTTTTTCTTAAACCATCGAACTGTCTATAGTATGTTCCCGGATTGTCTGTAGCAGAGGGGAAACGTTTTTTTATTAGAAAATTTTTGAAAAAACTGTACTCTTCATAACATTTTTTGCTTGTTCTAAAATGGATAACCTCGTTTATAATTTTCCATATTTTCATACCGTTGTAGAGAAAATTAAACAAAACATGAAAATATGGTTGAACTTTTTAAAGTTAAAACTCGTTTCTACGATAATTTAATTTCGATTTCTTTCTTTGATAGATGGTTATTATTGACTTTGATTCATCAGTTCATTCAGTCATATTTTTGCTGTTGTTAAAGTATCAAATTTTCCAATAACTATTTCACCCTTTCCGTAGCACTGTACAGGGCGAGTCAACGATAGAGTAAAGTCCATTATCTCATTTGTTTCAAGGTTTACAAAAAAATGTTTAATATAAAAGTTATAGGGATGGTTAAGATACACATTTTATAATTATTATAGAGTATATAAAATGCTTCAAAAAAGTGTGGCGGCTATAACATATGTTTTTTTAAATGCAACACCCTATTTTTTATTTTATTTTTAGATTCTGCGTAAAATTCCATAACTTTTTTATATATAATGTTATATACCTAAAATTAATAGTTTTTGTTATATTTCAATTTATTTAAACAATTTTTTTAAATTGGACACCCTATATATTATCATTTTTTCTGATAGATTTTACAAAACTCTTCAACTTTTATTAAGTATGTCATATACCTATTTTTCCTACCTTGTACCTCGAACAAGGAGTCAGCCAGGGGTGTATATTGTCTCCGCAACTATTTAACATATACGGAGAATACATAATGAGAAGGTCGCTAGAAACATGGAAAGGAGGCATTTCAATAAATGGCCAAAAAATAAATAATCTACGCTTTGCAGATGATACAGCACTACTCGCTAGCAGCCAAGAAGAGTTAATCAATTTAGTAAATAGGGTAGAAAACGAAAGCAATCGGCTCGGTCTGGAACTAAATACGCAAAAAACCAAAATCATGATAGTTGATAGGCAACATAACCACCATCCAAATATAAGTCATATGGACCATTTTGAAGTCGTTAAGTCATACGTATACCTGGGATCACTATTGACAAATACAGGCACATCGGAAGAAGAGGTGAAGCGTGGGTGCAACATGGCAAAGGTAGCTGTTGGGAGACTGACCAAGATCTGGAAAGACCGCCAGATTTCAAGAGCCACCAAAAACCGGCTAGTCAACTGTTTGGTACTCCCAAAATTGACCTATAGCTGCGAATCGTGGACTCTCAGGCAGGCGGAACGTAAGAAGATCGATGCTACCGAGATGTATTGTTATAGACGTATGCTCCGTATCGCATGGACTGACCGCCGTACAAACGTTTCCATTATAAATGAACTTAATATTACTAACAGGCTTTCCTGTAAAATCCGACTAAAACAACTAAAATATTTTGGACATATAATGAGGGAAAGTCCGGACAATATGGAAAGACTCATAATTCAAGGCAAGGTGGAGGGACGTAGACCACGTTGCCGCTCTCCAACTCGATGGATAGACCAGATCACGACTAGCTGTAGCAAGCCAATGTACCATGTCATCGAGATGACAAAAGACAGAGGCGTATGGAGAAAAATCATCCATGATGTTACGCTGACCACTACACTCCCTAATGGGGGTCAGGACTGAAGAGAGAGAGAGATACCTATTTTTAATTGTTTGCGATTTATTCCCATTTTTTCTATTTTTACCCATATTTTTAATACAATTACCCTATAAAATCATAGTTGCCATGACAAAACAAAACTCTTTATTACTTACCTTTAACAAGTAGCTTCATAATTAGTTACAATTGCTGGTATTAGTTAAAGTTAATTAACTTTACTCAAATAAACTAAATCGCAGTACCTAGTGAATTTCTTGTGTATTTCTATATTATGATAAATGACACTTGGGATTTTTCGTCGAGGCGAATAGCCACAGATTAGCGTAATACTAGATTACCTAATTGCTAAAGACTACTGATATAGGAATTTTCTTCGACACACAGTAAAGTTTTTTCTCTTAGTAATTCTGGTTTATATATTTGGTAAAGCCAATTTACTACTGCCGCGAAACCGTCCCATTACACACTGAAGATGTTTGCTAGATAATATACATCTATTGTTATAGTAGTTAGTAAAGTACTATATAATATATGGTACTGAACCAAAAAATGTGGTTTTCTAGGCTTGTCCGTGTATATCAGTCACATTGACTAATTCATTTGAAGAAAATCTGTAACTATTATCTCTACCATTTATACTTATTACAACAAATTAAACTAAAATTCAAATTTTGTTCTTAACTTCCTTAACGGACATGAAATTGTGATAATTATTACTTTTTGTCATGGCAACTATGACGTTATACCGCAATTGTATTAAAAATATGGGTAAAAATAGAAAAAATTGGAATAAATCGCGAACTAATAAAAATAGGTATATGACATACTTAATAAAAGTTGAAGAGTTTTGTAAAATCTATCAGAAAAAATGATAATATATAGGGTGTACCATTTAAAAAAATTGAAATTTCTTAATTTTAAGTAGTTGAAATTCATAAATATATTTTGAACACCCTGTAGCATTTAACTAAAATATCTTAACATATATCTTCTTTTTAATCTCTATAGAACTATCATACCAAGTTTTGGTATTCCAACTTCAGAAACAATGGTACTACTGGCAATTTTTTACCTCACTGCAATTTAACATTTGTTTAAACAAATTTAAATATTTCAAAAACTGTTAATTTTAGGTATATAACATTATATATAAAAAAGTTATAAAATTTTACGCAGAATCTAAAAATAAAATAAAAAATAGGGTGTCGCCTTTAAAAAAACATGTGTTATATCCGCCACACTTTTTTGAAGCACCCTGTATACTCTATAATAATTTTAAAATGTGTATCTTAACCTTCCCTATAACTTTTATATTAAATATTTTTTTGTAAACCTCGAAACAAATGAGATAATGGACTTTACTCTATCGTTGACTCACCCTGTGCAAAGTAAATTTTGTGCTTCTTTAACATTTTGAAACAGCAAAAAATATGACATTAATTTAAATTCTATCACGATTTTAATATTATTTCAAAGCGATCAACATGAACTGTAAGTGGGACTTCGTCAAATACAGAACGAAAAAGTTTTGATTTCTGCCGTACCGAGCGCTGCTGTCGAAATTTTAAAAATCAACTGAAATGCACAAAGCGCTTAACTGTAAAGGTACATTCAGGCTGAGAGCGTCGAGCGTCGCGTCGCGTCCGGTCGTTCAGGCTGGGAGCTTCAGCGCATCGTCATATGAGCTTGTTCTTTAGGTTTTCAGTTTGTAAAATGGCTTCAAAGAGTACAGTTTGTCTCATGTTACTATTGGAAACACCATATTTTACATTCATATTACTTAGATTATTAATTACTTAGTTTAAAATACTTAGATTTTATGTAGTTTATTATTATATTTAAGAATTTATATTTATAAGCATTAACATAACGAAGGCTAAAGGAGAAGTGCCTTTATTCTGGTTTAAAATATATATTATATAAAAATAGATACCTAGTACATATAAAAACCGTAGATAAAAACTAGCCAGACCAAATTCCTTTAATCTACAAAACATTCACATTTTACAAACTAATATACTATTTCATTTTAAGATTTAATCCAAATTAATAATCTAATATATTACAATAAGTAAAAACAAATCCATTAGTTAAAATTTAGAATAGAGATAGATATAATTTCTTTAAATAGCCGATTACACACGTTTATATTTTTATATTGTAACAATTTTGCGTCTCAAAGTGCTTGTCTTGCTTGGACTTGATGATTTCGAGCTACCGAACGCTACAAATCTTGCCGAAAAAGAATTCGGATTAAACTCGACGCCCGACGCTCAGCGGACGCTAGCGCAACGCCAAACGCGACGCTTTCAGCCTGAACGGTCTAATTTAAGTTAAGCGAATTGATTCCATTTCGACGCTACGCGAACGCGACGCTCGGCGCTCTCAGCCTGAATGTACCTTTACTGACTAATTAACGCTTACTTATTAACGCTTACTTACTATGTTTAATCTAAAATTAATTTTCATAGTAAATATCATTTTGTAAAAAAATCACTTAGATCGATGGGTCATAGCGCTAATAAAGATATGCAAATATTCAAAACAGATTATCCTTAATCTTTAATAAATATATCCTCTCTAAACTTTTAACTTATTTTCGACTGCAAATATCTTTATGTGCCTAAATAAATGATGCTAACTAAAAAATGATCAATAATGCTAACAACTCAAGTCCTATTGCGTATTTTCAAATTAAATACATTTACTGAAATAATATAGTTTATATTTTTAGTATACCATTTAAATAATTATATTTTGTTTCAAATTGCAATTATGCTTTATTATTATTCCATTTTCAATAACAAATATCGCGTAATTAATTATCTTATATACCTATTATGCGGTAAATCGCATACTACTTTATCCAGTCTGTTTATACTATACGACCGAGAAAAAAACAGCGTCTAAGACGGATGGGGAATGACAATCGATAATAATTTTGGCGAGGTCAAGCCCTAGACATCATTAACTTGGCCGTACTCTTCTTAATTTTTTAATGGCGCTTACTTCCAGTTGGCCTTGAGAAGGTTATAATTATTTTTGTATTGTGTAAAAGTTATTTTCAGATGGTGTAGAGTTAGAAATTCGAGAAAAAATTGCTTTGTGATAATAAAAATTGTGTGTTTGGTAAATTTTGTATGTTTGGAAACGTTCTATCCTTTTTGAATCTTTCTTTAATTAGTGTTCATTTTTTACAAGTTTTATGTGAATTTTTTTTTAAAGTAAATGACGTCTAGAGATTGACCTCGCCAAAATTATCATCGATTATGATTCCCCAGCTATTATAGTCTGATCAATTTTGGAATAAGCTTCTGTTACATGGAATCCTTAATATATGTATCTAAGAATATGCTAGTTTAAAAAAGTGTGTGAAGTATTGTGCTTTCAGTCTCAATCAAGAATACCGGGTGCGTCTCAAAAGTGGCTCACCCCTTTAATTTTTTTACTTTTTCAGTTAAAAAAATGAGATTTGGTATGTTAGTATATGACATAAATTAGAATTGATTGACGTATTCAATAATTATTGTTTTCGGTCACTTCCTGTTTCAACGGAAATGACTACAACTTTTTATTTTTAAATGGCACCCTCGGTATTTTTTTACTTTATTCGATAAAAAATAACACTCTGAATAGAATGACATATTATATGTCAACTTTTGATATTTGCGCCTATGGTTTATTTGAAATTATAACATGCGGTTCATAACAAAAATTTGACTCAAATACCAGGTGTGTGGTATCAATTTATTCGTAAAAAATGCTCTTTCCAAATATACTAATGAGCCACCCTCGTTCCATTTGAAAAAATTGAAATATGATTAAAAATACAGTTTGGGCATCTTTTAAACGGCCAGGACAAGACACTAAAAACATTAGACTATCAAATCTATTTTTCCAAGGCTCCTTGATTAAAAATTAGTGTTTTTAACATAGCCATAGCACTCTA